>NC_088391.1:18950000-19550000 GCF_037993035.2 Macaca fascicularis | reverse complement strand
ATCACATGGAGTAGAGGCAAGGATGTCTGCAGCGGCCTTTGCAGTTGGTTGAGGTAGACCCCGTGGCAGATGAAAACCAAATGAGGTCAGCGAGTGAGAAGGGAGAAAACAGGGTGGAAGACAGACATTCTCATAAAGTGGAGCCGAGAGGACTTGTGATTGGTGCAGATGGCGCGAGAGGCAGAGGGAGGCGTTGATATTATTGACTGTTTTCCTTGACTAATTTCCAGAAATTAGTCAAGTGTCGAGTGTCGACCTCCAGAGTCAAGTGTCGACTCTGAAGCCACATCGCAGCACTTCATCTTGTCCCATTGCCGCATGATAATGCGAACAGCAGTAATCCTACCAGCTCGCATTGGTGCGTTCTCGCTACGTGCTAGGCATCACGTGACCTCTTCCCACGCGTTCTCTTCTTTAATGTTTACATCCACCTATGAGGTAGGCTCTATTCTCGGACTTCTTTCACAGATGGAAAAAACTTGAGGCTCAGAGAGGTTAGGCAGCCTGCCCAGGATTAAACAGTTGTTCATATGTGCCAGCACCCAGGTGACTAAAACACCAAGAAGGCATCTTCCAGGATGAAGGACCATACATAAATACAAACAGCAACTCCGCAGTTTTATTAGAATCCATTGACTATGAACCTTTCTGCATAATCTGCTTTGTTTTGGATGTTAGTAACATACCCCACTTTACGTACCTTCTATAACATTTTAACAATTTTGTAAGAAGCCCTCTTAAGAGGTATAAACCCCTGACCTCTTATACAGAGAGTTTTGCACATCGTTCAGCCTTTTGTTGGAACTTCATTTTGCTATCAGGAACATCCATAGTGTAATTGGGAGAGAACTGGGGTGCTGAGGTGAGCAGGAGGCCAGCTCTTCCCTGTTTCTCTAGAGCCCACCTCACTCCACTGCGACCTCCATTCCCATAGCCTCCATCCCCACCTCATCACTCGCTCTGATGCCACTTCCTTGTCTGTCGTCTGCTGAAGCTTCCCTCCATCCTCCCTCTTTTATTTTTCTGTCTCCTCTTCCCAGCATTTCTCAGCTTTCACAGGGAATGCGCTGTCTTGTACTGATGCTAGGGCTATGATATGCTGAGTGCCAGCCACTGGGAGAGCTCTACTTCCATGGCCCTGCTGGATCCTCACCGCAGACCTAGGGGTGTCTCATTCTGGTTCCAGCAGAGAGCAGCAGGCTCAGGAGGCAGCCATTTACCTCAGCAGGCATGCCCACTGCTCTTGAGTGTGGAGCTGGGATTCAAACCCACGTCTCCTTACTTTCAATCCTGCTTCCTTAGGTGTAGGGAGTGCTACCTGTAATAAGGAGGCCCAGGGAAGGCGATTGCTCTTGGACTTCCATGTAACAAACCCAGACATAAGCTTTAGTCTGCGCTGCTTCTGTTGTTTTTATTATGGTAGTGACAAGCTCAAGGGCCATTCTTAGGGAGGCTGTTGAGTCCTGCCTGGGAGATGGTAAGGAGCACAGGTTCCAGAGGCAGATCTCTAAGGCCCAGCTTTTCACTTCCACACGCTTGCTGCCCGGTGTGGGGATAATACCGGTACCTAGCTCATCATGCTATACGAGCATACACAAGTATACAAGGAATATTTAAATTGGTCTTACAAGTAATGATGATAGTAGTAGTAGCAATGATGATGGTGATGATGATGATGCAATGATGGCAGCTTGCTCCATGTCAAGTAGTGCTCAAGTGCCTTATGCAGAATGACACACTTACCCCTCACATCAACCCTCCGAGGTGCTGTGATTTTCCCCTCTCAGGAGTTGAGAGAACTAAAGCACAAAGCAATGAGGCAGCTTGCCTGAGTGCACACATCGGGGAAGTGGTGGGGATGAGGTGCAGGCCCAGGCAGCCCTGCTTTAGTGTGTGTCCCACGCACAAAGTGCGGGACATCCTGCTCTGCCATTTACCAGGCAGAGCTATTTTCTCTGTCTCTCTGCCCGGCTCCCTCACCCTCACTTTCATGTCTTGGTGGGGTCTTTATGGCTTCACTCTCATGCCTCTCATTCACTTTCTCTCCTTCTCTCCTCCCTCTTCCTCTTCTGTTCTCCCTCCTTTGTCTCACTCTCTCTTCTTTCCAGTCCCCAGTTGTCCTCTGTCTCTAGAACCTGGGGTTGCTGCAAGGTTGCCTCCAGGTAATGGAGCTGTTGCTGCCACGTGTGTCTTGCCCCCGCTGCATGGCCGCTACCCCCATAGCCACGCCTGCTCCTGAGCTCACCGGCTGCAGAGCATGAGTTGTTACCTTGCCACCCATGAAGCCTATGTATCATAATTGTACATTTTTTCGGTTGAAAGCCAAATGATGAAGCTAATAAGGTTCATGCTGGGAACAGATGTTCTTACTTCTGCCCAGATGCTGTACATGACAAGGACTTGCTGGCACTTGGTGTCAGCGAGACTCTTGTACTCTCATTTGAAGTGTTTCTGGCTGAAGGATTCTTAGGAAGGGCTGAAAAGTCATGTTGTCCTTATATGCAGGAGCTGGGCACAGGTCTTGAGGGGTAGAAGGTAGCCATCTTCGGTACTTTATAATCCATCTGCTTCATGAGGACATCATCCCATGCCTATTTGCAAACTGCCTTTGTTCGCATTTTATAATGATGCATTCAGATTGTTGCTTTTCTGGTTGTTTCAATCTCAAGCTAATTGGTGGTGAACAATTCTTCCATTTTCTGCTTTATTTCCTCATCTCTCCCTACTTGGAAATCAAGAAAAGTTTTTTCTCCTCTCATTAAGAATCTTAAAAGATTATGCTAATATCATTCATTCATTCAGTGTTTATTGAGTGCTTTCTATGTATAAGGCACTGGGGTGTAAAACCGGATTTCTTCTTTTACAGCATTTACATTCTAGTCAGGAGAGACAGATAATAAACAAATAAATAAACAACCTAATTTCAAATTAGAGGAGTGCTGTGAAGGAATGAAACAAAAGGATAAGAGAGAGAGAGAGAGTGAGTGAGAGAGAGAAACTAGGGCATAAAGTTTACTTTATGTAATGTAGTCAAGGTAAGTATTTCTGAGGAGGCAACAGTTAAGTTGAGGTGAGGAAAGAACATTCCAGCAGGAACTGGCAAGTGCAAAGGTCCTGAGGTAGGCAAGAGCTGGGGAGCTGAAGGCACAGGCAGAAGGCCAGTGTTTTGGGTACATGAGAGTAGGCAAGGGGAGGCAAGATGAAGTCAGGCAGGGACCACATCTTATAATACCCTCAGATTTCCTCTTCCACCCCTCCCATAATTTCTAAAGTCAGTCAGCAAAGGATGACTAACTAGAAATCATTCCCTGGGATTTGTCTTTGAGTTCTGGTCTCCTCCCTGAACCACTGGGCAAGTAGTTTGTAGCAGTCTGTCATTCACCAGCTCTCTTCATGTATACTTTGTCCTAAGGGCTATGATGCAGAAGGAGAACAATATAAACTTACCTATATAAGTCATAGATGGACTTCTTTAAATTGAGCTTCCAGACTGTGGTTAAATTGGCCCACAGCCACAGCTGGCATTTCAAAGTATCATGCCAGGGTTCCAGCACTGTGTTCGTTAATAAATTGTCTTGAGACAGAGATAAAATCTTGCTGCTTGACTTACATTGCAACGCATACACACAGACAGGGGAAATGTGTGAGTTTTAATAGCATTGTTGAAGCCAGGGAGGTGTGTGATGATGATGGCATGCTCTGACTCCTGACGGCTCCTCCTGCTCCCGCGAAGCTGCTCCTCATTCATCCCACTCTGAACAGGCAGAGCCCAGGGTTTCATCATGGAGTAGCTTCAAGTCGTCTGTGGCTACACGGTCAGCACCGTACTGGGGACCCCCAGGCAACACTGTGTGGTCCCAGTTTCAGAAGCAGAGGCTGTGGTCTTTTCACGGAGCCCTGGGCCTTTTCAAGAACTGGCCAAGCTTCCCTGGACATGGGCCGCTGACCCAGCTTGGCTATAAAGCCTGCGTTAAACCCATCTTCAAAGATAAGGGACAAGGTTAGCTCAGGCGCTTGTCCAATTTCATTCACGAGGAAACTAGATCTACATGTGGTCTAGAAACATCACCAGGTGAGACATTTTGATGGACTTTGTGATGATGATTCCAACTAACCCAGTGATAGGCATTTCTAGGTTTCCCCTGGTTACTCACCGAAGTCAATCCCTGTGCACCTGCCACACTCCACTGCCCTTTGATACCTGTATGCCTATGGATGGCTATCCACACCATCAAACCAAAGGTATCTAATTGTAGCTAATGATAGGCCAGGCATGCACTGGATGAGGGTCAGGGAACTGTCAGAGATGAGAGAGAAGCAAGGATAGAATGGGCTTTGAAGAGGCAGGGAGCTGCCAAAATATGTCCTCCAAGTCACAGGAGAATTGGACCTCAGAACTGTCCTACTCAAGACAAAGGTAGGTCATCTGGGCTTGGAGGGATGCTTCTGTAATTGTTGTTGTTACAGAAGGTACAAGAACAGAATTTGAACCTTTCTTGGTGCAGCTAGAAGACCCATAACTGCTGTCTTTAAATATATAAAGTGGAAGAGAGTGTTGGCCTTGTTCTTTGTGACCCTGGAAGGCAGAACTCCACCAATAACTGTAATTATATATTAATGTATGGCATTAATTGAATGGATACTATATCCTGGAACTGGCTATACTGTACAAGCAGTTCTTTAACCAATCCTCACCATAGCTCTCCAAAGTAATTAATGACTGGATCCCCCTTTTACCCATTAGGAAACAATAAACTGAGACACAAAGAGGTTATGCCTTTGCCCATGGTCACACAGCCAGCAACAGGGATAGCCAGGATTAGATTCTGTATCTCTCCAGCTCCAAAACCCATCCTATCAATCTGTGCATGTTGTCACATTGTGATTTGACATATGGAATAACATTCTTAAACAATGGAAAGAGAAGAAGTGGGCTCCTTGTGGCCTGAGGTGCTTCAGCTGAGACTGTGTGCTTGCTCAAGAGAAGTCTGTAGGGGGAATTCTCATGCTGGGGGTTGTGCAGAGATGTGGTTTCAGGATTGCTGAATCCTGTTCTAACCATAAGACCATGTCATGACTGCTGGAGAGCTAGGGCATCATGGGCCAGCTTGTTCCCGGTTGACAGGGAGATGGGGAGTTCAGAAATAGCCTAGACTCATCTCATTGTTCCGTTCTAGATCAGCAATATGTTCTAATAAGGGCCAATATGTATATTGTCTTCTTTATTTCACACACTTCAAATCTGTAGGAAATAAAATTGGAAACCGTGAGATACTGGCCTCAGCGGATGCGGCTGTCAGTGACTCACTTTGTGTTTTCAAATGATATCCAGCCTGAGCTACTTCTTACAGTAAAAAGTACCACAGTTATTAAGTAAGGCTTTTCTGTATGAAGAAGCCCTTCTTTTCATTTGTCAGAAATGACTCCAAGCTTATAAGCACACTGCTTGATTTCCCTATTTTTGAATATGGTGATTCAGGTGAAGAAATGGTGGAAAAGGGGAGATGCATGCAAGTAGAAAAGAGTTCTCGGCAGAGACGCACCAAAGCATTGACCTCCTAGCCTCCCAGACCTATTGGGGGCCCCACCCCAACCTTTGGACATGGTTTCTCTTGGGTTAGAGGGAAGGGAGTCCCCTTTTGTCTACACGTTGGTTGCATAAAGGTAGCAATTAATATTATTCACTTGAACCTTTGGAAACTGCCATTTTTATGGGTTAAAATGGTCAAATATTGTCATAATTATCATTATTATATAGAATAATAGCAACAATACTAATAATTGAGCAAGTAGTGGGGCATTGAAATTTACTCATTAGTACTAAGATTTGCAAGGCACTAAAATGTGCTTTGATTTTTCTCTCAAAGCCTAATTTCTCAGTAGCAGAAGGGCAGATGAGGAAGGGAGAGAACACTTAAATTTTCCAATTTAATGTAATTCTGTCTCTGATTTCTAATGGCCTCTTGCAGGTTAGCATAGTTTATTTGGGGAAGCTGAGGTAGCCTTTGCGGATTTCTGTTGCCCTTCTTTTCTTTCTCTTCTTCTGATGGTGCCTGCGTCTAAAGGGAAGCCTGTGTGGCACCATGACGGCAGGGAGAAGTCCTCAAGGGTGTCCCAGGTGCTTGCTGGCCTCACCTGAGACAGTCCTCCTCTCTCCTGGGGCTGGCCATCCTGCACAGGTGTCTGTGAGGGCTCCTGTGGGAGTCTGTGGACGGGGAGCCTAGATCTAGAAGCCTCCGCTTCTGTCCAGAGATCCCGGGATTTGCAAGCCTCTTGTCCTCGACCTTCTGCCCCTTCTGGTCTTCTGGTCTTTGCAGCATCACTGGGGGCCCCTGGATGCTGGGAGACCTTCAGCCACATTCTCCCCACCCGCCTCTATCACGTGAGGCTAAGGACGTGGCTTCTGTGCCCTCCCTAGGTCTGTGCATTTCTACCTGCTCCCTCACCCTGCTGGCTGTCCTGAATCCTAACCTGCCTTCCACAAAAGTCTTTTAGTCTTTCTGATTGTACCCAAGGAAAGAAGGACCTGACATCAGCACTCTGGCCATTTCCTAAACTTGTAGAGAGTCTCTCTCTACTCCCTACCTCGCCCTGACTCCTCTTGAGGTTCACTTGAGGGCTGGTGAATGAAGAGATATGGGGACCTCCTCAGGGCTGACCAGTGTCCTGTCCTCTCCTCTGTTCCTGCCTCCCTCTTCTTCTTCCCTTCTAGCTGGAAGGAGCATCCCTTAATGTCCAATCACCCTCTTTTCCCACTTGATGGAATATTTCTACTGATTTATTTATGCATTTCTACTTTATGACCTTCTTTAGCCTAGGTGGAATTAACTTTACCCTTGCTTGGGACAATAAGCCTTGGAATTTCAATAGGATATATTTCAGAAACACTATTCTCAATGTCTACAAGGGGCGAGATATGGTGCCAGCCACAAGACACATATTATTTGATTTGCTCGTCCTAAAAACTAATAACAAACTCATTTTACGGTGATACAGTGCATGTGGAGAGATGGCATGATTTGCCTTGGGGTCACACAGAATGAATGGTGCCAAAGAAGCAGGATTTAGACCCAGACCTGCCAGACTATGAAACGTGAGGACTTCCCATTAGCTGTGATCCTCACCTGCCTGAAATCTCACTAATACATCTGTGGCATACATATCACACAAATACAGTTTTAATGGGACCACTATATAGTTATATATGTCAGAGAGCATGCCTCTGAGGGAAGCAGGAACCTTGACTTCTGGTAATTTATGTAATATTTCAACTCATAACGTTCCCTCCCTCGGTTTTTTCATTTGTCGAATCTAAAGTGTGTTTCCTCTGCCTCACATCTGAAAAGCTCTGTTGACTGCCTGAGCCTTTTGCCGACCATTAGGTCAGTCACCAACTGTTCCAGATGAGAGTCTGCAGAGCTGGAGCCTCCCAGAGTCAGGTTTCCTGCATGGTGTCTTCTCTGTCCAGCCCTACAAAGTCTAGCCCTGTGCCCTCCCTGTTCCACGTTAGTGTTGACTGAATGACTGGCTGGCCGAGAGAAGCTGCAGGGTAGACAGTTGCCTCTGGCAATAAGAACTGGAGGGCATTGTTTTTGTGTCAAAGTGACGGTGAACCCTGAACTCCAGATGCAGGTAGGAGGAGCTCCAGACTCCACAAACATTGGCAGCTCCCACAGACCAGCTAATGGGTGGTGTGAGCTCAGTCTGAAAAAGAACAGTTTGTCACATGTCGGGCACCTGGCCTGGGCCTCCACATCAGACAGTGGGGATCGTCCCATTCTGACCATGGAGGGCGATGACTAAGACATGAGCTCAGTGTGGCTTTGACCACTGCTGCTTCTCCCCATGCCAGCCTGTCCACCCTGGGAGTGAGCTTGGGGAGAAAAGGCCTGGGCAAGATCCTCCCACTGCCCTCACCCATGCAGATTCATTTATGGCACAAATGCCATAGTTGATTCAGGGACAGACTAGATCCCACAGCTATGCCAGGCCAGAGACTCAGACTTGGATACCACGGGGCACCGTGTGGGCTCACAACAGCACTGACATGTGAGCTGGCTTGTGGAGAGTGAGCTAGAGTTTGCCAGATGAAACATGGAGAAGGTATTCCAAGGAAGAAGGAAGAGCAAATGCAAAGGTGGGAGAGTGGCAATGTGTAGCCTGGGTGGGGTCTGGAGAGTGCTTTGTTGCGGGGCCAGAGCCCATTACACACGTGTGCTTTGGAGACAGCATTTCCTCCTCCCCAGTGCACTTTTGAACGTCATCATGATGACACATGTCTGCTCCTCTTCTTTGGTCTCTGACTGTTTCCCAGTGTCTCCCTGCATGGGGCCACCCTCTTACTCCAACCTATGTCAGCTTACCCTCATCCTTAGCACCAGTTGTTGACCTTTATCTCTTAGGAGGGATCAAAACAAAAGAGCTCTGGTTTAACTCAGTTCTGGATTCTATCTAGACTGTTTCCCAAAGACTTTTGCCTGGTTCCCATGGACTCATGGGTAGGCCCATAGACCAAAGGCCTGCCTAGTTTAAAGAATATTTCTCCAAATATTTGAATCTTTTTCCTAACTTTAGTTTAATGACTGTAAGACTTCCCTGGTACAAGCTGCCTCTAGATTGATCCTGTATTCATACAGAGGGGCTCATGGGCTCATTCTTCCATTATTCTCTGAACAAAAATCCTGCTTCTAATTATTTGTGGTTCCCCAAATGGCTTCTGTCTCTGTCTCTTGGCCTTGAAGCTTTCTCTCATGGATGGCTGTATATACCCTGTGTTCTCAATTATTGGTTCTTGGCACAATCTTTTGTCTTCTCCATACTATGTCAGATCACAGGTACTTCCATTCATTCATTCATTCATTCATTCATTCATTCACTTATTCAGCAGATACTTACTAAACACTAACTATGTGCTAGGCATTGGGAATGCAGAGGTAAGCAAGACAAAGTTGCTGCCATCACAAAGCTTTAATTTTAGTGAAGGGAGACCCATAATATCCAAATAGAGAAATCAACAGGCAAGATCAAGAAAGACTCTGAGATATGCCAGGAACAACAACAACAAAAACACTGTGGGAGAGAGAGCCTGGTGGGACAGATGAGGCAATAGTGGGATGACCTTTCAAGAAGGAACCATTTAACATGAGAAGTTAATGATGAAAATAGCCAGGGAAAGAGCACTGCAAGAAGGAGGAACAGCGAGAGCAAAGGCCAGGTGGTAAGAGAGAAAGCTTGGAGTCATGCAAGACGGGGTAAGGTATGTGAAGAGACAGAATAGTAAGACAGAAAAGCCTGGCTTTGGAGAGCAAGGCAAGGAATTTGGGTTTTCTTTTGGGTTCATTCTCTGTTGAACCATATTATATGGGATCTACATTAGTAAGGACGGATTCATTAAAAATAATCGCATTGAAAGATCCAACAAGCACGTGATTAAGACAGAGGCTTCACTGAGGGTACCAAGTTCTACTTGAGAGCCAACTTCAGAGATAGAAGTTCCTCATGTTTCTTGCAGTGTTCAAGGGGGCTACAGAGAGATGGCTAACACTGCTTAAATGGCCATCATCAAGCAAAAACTGTGAAACTACCCAGAGGATAGCCATTGCTACCACCCCTTTGACCTGGCAGCATGATCCTCTCTCTTGAGAAGGGGTGTGTGTTGGGTGGGGGGGAGATGGGGCTTCGGCAACGTGCAGACCTGCAGAAACCCCCATCCCCACCCCGACCCAACACACACCCCTTCAATCTGCTGTGACTTGGATAAACTACAGCCATTTCGTTCACATTTTATAGAAGAAATATTTTTTTTTTTTACTATTAAAAAGTTGTTTTTAGCTACACTGGCATAGATTTGTTTTGTGTAAAAGTTCATTTGCTGGAGATAGCCCCAATTCAAATGTGTGCTGCCACATCTACTCATTTTTTGCAAATTTTAGGCTAAAGCTTCTCTTGCCATCTCAGGTGAACTAGATCATTTCCTGGGTCCCCCAAGTTGACCTATTTATTTTAAAAGATACTCTTTGCAAGCGCTTATCTGTATAAATCAAAATTTTCTTAAGCTGGTGTAACCAGAAATAAAATAAAATGGATTCTGAGGTTAATATAAGACAAGAACTGTCTTTTTTTTTTTTTTTTTTTTGAGACAAGGTCTCACCCTATCACCCAGGCTGGAGTGCAGTGGCACCATCATGGCTCACTGCAGCCTTGACCTCCCAGGATCAAGTGATCCTCCTGTCTCAGCCTCCTCAGTAGCTGAAACTGC
Source organism: Macaca fascicularis (assembly GCF_037993035.2). Lineage (NCBI taxonomy): Eukaryota > Metazoa > Chordata > Mammalia > Primates > Cercopithecidae > Macaca > Macaca fascicularis. Next base: position 19,539,742 of record NC_088391.1, on the reverse strand, counting down.
AGGTGTGCACCACCATATTCAGCTTTTTTTTTTTTTTCCCCCAGGATGAAGTCTCTCTATGTTGCCCACACTGGTCTCCAACTCCCAGACTCAAGCAATCCTCTTGCCTCAGCCTCCTACGGTGCTGGCATTAGAGGAATGAGCCACTGCACCTAGTATGCCCTCTTAATATAAGCAGCAACTGCTTAAAATACTGAAATGGCTTCATTGTCTTTATTAATTTAACTTTATGTGTTCTATAAATGCTGGCACTCACTGAAGAACTATTGTCATAGGAAAAAAAGTAACCCCAAGTGAGGACAAGAGTAAGGAAGGCACAGGCAGGTTTGGAGCTTGCTCTGTATGGGCCCTCCTCTGGTCTTGGAGCACCAACATCTTTGCACTTGCCTTTGACATTGGTTATAATTTCAACAGCTATTCCAATATGCATATACACAAATGCATATACATGTACATAAACATAGGCCTTTATACGCATATACTTACATATACATATATATTTATTTGTTACAAAAATATTTCACGAACATTCCTGCCTTCAGTCAATTGACTGACAAATGTTTGAGTCTCTACGATGTGCCAGACACTATTCTAGGGGGTAGAATTATCGCAGTGAACAAAACAGACAAAAATCCCTGCCCTGATAGTTTTCGTTTTGTTGGGGGAGACAGATAATAAAGATGACAAAAAGTATATAGAACGTTAGATATTGACACATGCTAAGGAAGAAAGCAAAGCGGGGAAGAGAGATAGGGAGTGGGGGAAGGGTTAGAACTTAGATAATGGTCAGAGAAGCTGAAATCTGAGCCAAGTCCTGAGAGAGAGGAGGGAGCAGGCCCTGTAGGCAGGAGGAACAGCAAGAAATGAGTGCACAGGGGGAAGAGTCTATATCTATGTCCTTATCTCTGAATTGTAGAAGCATAGGTAGCAAGAAGCAGAAGCTTTTGACACCCATTAGCAACCCAGGCCCCGCCCCAGGGGCAAGCTGTAGAAACAGGGGAATGTGTCTCCTTCCAGGCTATCTTTAAACATTCTTAAGAAACCAAACACTAAATATATTGTCTAATGAACTGATATTTTTCAAATTACATCTTTTCACATCATTCTATATAAACATGAACATACTCCATTAACTCCAATAGTTCTACAGCATGCTGTTAGATGCTTGGGCCATATTCTGCTTAACCATTCTCCTGCTTTTGGACCTTTCAGTTGTTTTTCACAATGATTAAAGATATTGCGGGAAACATCTTCATGTGCATATGAACGTATATCTGTAGGACAGAGTTCTTACACAAAACATTCATGGGAAGTTATTTTCTCCAATTAAAAGCTTTTAAATGAGTTTTATTAAGCTTTGGTTAATGCCTTTTTGCCAAACCCATAAAATCACGTTAATAAAAGGTTAGGGAAAAATTCCTCTAGGATTCTCTTTCACTTCTCTGCCTTTTGTCATATGCCAAAAAGCCTTTTTTTTTTTTTTTTTAATAGATGATTTTCTTGCCAGCAACTGCTTTTGGTGTAGCCAGAAGCTGGACATCACAGTGGGGGTAGTCAGGAAGGTTTTGCTTTGAATTGCATAATTTGGAAAACTCTCCTGCTATGGTAGTCATGATTTTGCAAGATTCAATGAACATTTGTTTTTTCGTTTTGAGATGGAGTCTCTCTCTGTGACCAGAGCTGGAGTGCAGTGGCGCCATCTCGGCTCACTGCAACCTCCACCTCCTGGGTTCAAGTGATTCTCCTGCCTCAGCCTCCTGAGTAGCTGGGATTACAGGCACCCGCCACTACGCCCAGCTAATTTTTTGTATTTTTAGTAGAGATGGGGTTTCACCATGTTGGCCAGGCTGGTCTCGAATTCCTGACGTTGTGATTCACCCACCTCGGCCTCCTAAAGTGCTAGGATTACAGGTGTGAGCCACCACACCCAACCAGATTCAATGAACTTTCCAAAGGCTGCTTCACCATCCATAGCTTGCTGCTGTAAAACCAATGACAGCCTGGCTACCTCTCCTCCTGGATGCCTTCACTTCCCTACAGCTCAGGGCTCCGTGGAGATCGTTTACTCAGGTCCTTGGGGTGTCTTCTTGTCCATGTTGTAGGCCTGCTCCTGCTTTATTCTTTCTTACACTTAAACCCTTTCCCCTTATGAACAAGCTACCTTAGAGATGATAATAGGATGAGCAGTTCACCCTCATACTACACTGGTGTGTTTGTGTGTGTATGTGTGTGTGTGCACATGCAGGGTCCAAAAGGATGTGCTTCTTGGATGACTGATAAAATGCTATTTCACCTTTGTCTAATGCAGTAATAATAACCAAGAGTCGCAAATATTGTTGAGCACTTACTTTGTGCTAGGCACTATGCTAAGCCCTCATCCTTTTATTTCATTCCCATGACAGCCCTACAAGGTAGAAACTATCCTCCTCATTTATATGGGGGAAAATCAAGAATTAGAAAGTAACTACCTAGAGTACATGCAACTAAAAGGTGACAGGTCTGTGATTTGAAGCCAGGTCTTTTGGACTCTAGAGTCCTCCGGTCTTGACCATTGTGCGTTCTGCCTCACCTCCAGCATAGGCTATCTTTGAGGGCTTTTCCTGTCTTCTCTGTACTCCTCTGATGCAAGTCAAAGCCACAACCATGGACCAGTGCTGGGTTTCAGAGAAATGTGATGTAGGTGTTTATGGCAATGCTGGTAATAACCATGACTCATCTTCCAAGACAGACCTACTATGTGGGGTAGAGGGGAAGAGTGGTTTAGAGTCAGAGACCTGAGTTAGAATATTGGCTATATAACTAAATGAGTAGTATGATCTTTCTTGGTTTCTTAATTTGGAAAATAGCGACCATAATATCTCCTTTATAGCTTATTGTGAAGGTTATGTGTATAGTACCTGGCATAGATAGCACCTACTACAGGATATTTTTATTATTTATTATTATTTTTCCAAGGGAGTCAGATAAAGTTCTATGGGAAGAAACAGCATGAGTTTGAGTTCCTAACTGAAAAGACACAGAAGTTTTTGAGAACTACAACATGGATGATCCTTGAAAACATTACGCTAATGAAAGAAGCCAAAGGCCACATATTGAATGATTCTATTTATATGAAATGTCCAGAATAGGCAAATCCATACCAACAGAAAGTAGTTTAGTGGTTCTCCAGGGCTGGGAGGTTGAGGGGAAATGAGGAGTGACCACTAATGGGGACAATTTCTTTGGGGGGGCAATAAAAATATTCTAATATTGATTGTGGTAATGATTGTACAACTCTGTGAACATATTTAAAATTGTTGAATCATAGACTGAAGTGAGTGAATTGTAAGGTACTATACTTATATCTCAATCAAAAAGTATTAAAAATAAGTTTCTGGTATATGTTTAGTTAAAAGAAATGGATAAACATCATGCTTATATTGAATACGTTTCCCTGAAAAGACATATCCTGCCTTTTTCTTAGCCAAGGCACTGAGAAGAAAGTATCAAAAAATGGATATTATTTTTTTTTTTTTTTACAAAAAAGCGAAAGGCAAAACAAACTCAGGAAGAGAAGCCAGACGGAAAAAAATAGAAAGCCCGGAATGAGCCTGCCTATAAGTCTCCCCTTACCTGACTCATGCTCAGCAGGGCATGCATTTAAGCTCTTTGTTACACGGGTGATGGATCTGCTGTGACTCATCCACACTGTCTTGTAGGGACTCCATGTGACAAAATGGCCTCCAGGAAAAAGCACTTTGACCTTGCCCCATGGGCCACACAGATGTCTGTACATTTGTGAGCCAAGGAAGTGGAGGATAACTTCTTGTTTGTGGAATCAAACCAGGGTGTCTGAATCCCAATGAACTGACCTATCCAAGTCCAGCTCTAGCTATTTAATCCCCAGCAGGTATAATACCTCCCAAAATATGAGAAGATGCAGAAGTTACTTGATCATAAACATATTGTTTTGAAAAAAGAAAATAATCTATAAAAGCACCCGGCCCATGTGAGGACCTTACTGGAAGTTTGTGGAATCTGTTGTTGTTGGAATGAATCCAGCCACAGAAGATCTTGTCTCCATGACTTTTACATAATTAGTGAATTCAGCGGAAAAAAATAAAAAAGAGGTGAACTTCTTTTATGACATAGAAATAATTTTTATTTTTGTAGTCCTTACAGTTCATAGAGTGCTTCTATGCCAATGACTCCTTAATTTTTGAACAACACTATGGGGGACATGGACTGCTAGAGAGCAGACTCAGAGCGGGTGAGTGGTTTTCAAGGCCGCATGGTCAGGGCAGCGACTAGACCCAAGTCCGGTTTTCTTCCCAGGACACGTGAGCAGGAATTACTTGCTCTAGTTGATGAACTCAGTTTTTCAACTTTGCGAGGGATTACATGGATGCTCCCTAGCATCAAAGAGTATTGTTGGTAAAAACATTACATATGACAATGATAGGGGGTGGCCAACCTAGCCACTACTTCTTGAAGCCAAATGAGTGTGAAAGCCTAAGAGTAGAGAATTCCCCTCCCGTGGAGAAAGGAGCTTAACAAAGGGGTTAGGAGTGCAGGTTTGGAACCAAATTCTGACTCCACTACAGCTTCATCACCTGTAAATTAGGGGTAATATCACTACTATATAAGATTATTGTAAGGATTGAGTGTGCTGCTCTGTGCCAGTGTTTAGCACAGTGCTTGACATAGAGTATGTGCTCATTAAAAGCTATTTTTTATTGCTCATTTCTTTCTCCTACTTCTCTTTATTTCATTCACTCATTATCCTCTTTACTGTCATTTGCTTCAGAACATGCAGGATCATCTCATAACAACTGTGAATTTACACCAGTTGTGAGGAGGCATATCCACAGGATTCCGTATCTGTGGAATCAGGGTAATCGGACTTTAGGAAGGAATGATGAGCTCCTCTTAGCTTACTTAAGAGTTGAAAGCTGAGGCCAGTCTGGCTATGCTTGTCCTCTTTCTCCAAATGTTATTCACCGATCAAGTCAATTCTCCATATATTTTTTTCTATCATTTGTTAAGCCCCAACCATGCTTTGAATTTAAAGCCAAGGCAGTTCTACCAGAGAAGACTGGCTCATCCGCTGAGCTGGAGAGAGCTGGTGGCTCTTTCAGCGCCAGGTCACAGGAAGCACAGGTCAGAAATTGAGGCAGGAGAATAGGATCTGGAGGCAGGGAACCTAAAGCTGATTCATACTGACTTTCTAGAACTAAATCAAAAGGAAAACCCTAACTATCCACACCCAAGTAACAAAAGGACCAGAGGCTACTCCCTTTGCAATGCTCCCCTTTTCTGTGTGGCAGAAATGGAAAGTACCTTTGATTGGTCCCCTCCTGCAAACCAATCAAGCTGGTCGCAGGCCAAGTCTTCATTTACATAGGAGTGTAACTTTGTAACTTCATTTCAGCTTCTGATTGGTTGCTCCCTGCAACTAATCAGATGTTTGCATAGGGCGTAACTATGGAACTTTGCTTCGGCCTCTGATGGGTCCTCTCCTGCAACCAATCAAACTGACAGTGGGCCACTACTTCATTTACATAGGGTATATACCAAGTAACCAATGGGAAACCACTAGAAGGTATTTAAACCCCTGAAAATTCTGTAACCATGATCTCAGCTGCTTGCTCGGCCCGCTCCCGCCCTGTGGAGTGTCCTTTTGTTTTCAGTAAATCTCTGCTTTTGTTGTTTCATTCTTTTTTGCTTTGAGTATTTTGTCCAATTCTTTTTTCAGGATGCCAATAACCTGGGCACCCTCCACTGGTAACAAAATGACCAAAATAATTTACAGCTGGGTTTGGGGATGGGCCATCTAGAGAGCACATGGCACCAGAGGGCCAGGTGGTGAAATGAGAAACAGGATTGATGTTAGTGTGAGTCACAAAGGTAGAGCTGTGGTCAGAACCAGAAGGCATGGCCATGGCCTTGCATCCCCATAGGCCAAAGGAGGTTTGCCCTTCTTACCTGTTCGCCCTCTTGTCAGAAGTCCAAACAGGGCAGCAAGTACAGGTAGGGATATGGTGAGGGTGGGCGTCACAGCTCAAGACCTCAGTCATGGAGGCTAAGGCAACAGGCACCTCAATGTTGCAATCTAAGCTCTTAGACACAGGCCTAGGGTTGAGAGGTTGAAACATCAGTGCAGAATCTGGGATAGGTGAGTGGTTCACTCAACGCCCCACCACACACTGGGGAATGGTTGTGCCCTGTGTCAGGGGTGTCACTCCTCTAAGCTCCAGGCAGGCCCAAGCTAGCAGATGCAGATGATTGCTTCTCCTCCAGGCAAAGCACTGTCATTCGGAGACTGGGGCTTACAGCAGAGGGCCCTAAAGGAAAACATACTAGCTTTCAAATGCTCTAATTTATTATCAACCTGTCTAAGAAATGAGAGGTAAATGTAAACTAATAAGAGGTTTGAGTTGAAAATCTTTTGTTTTCTAAACTCCAAGAGTTACTGACCCATTAATCAACTCTGTTGATCAGCAAAGGCTGTTTGACCCCAGGAACCAATCACCACAGCTGTAGGTAATCTCTGTGTGGCCCAAACATCCATCCTCTTATCTTCTGCTAAATCTTTTGGTGGTGTGCACCTGTGCAATGAGGTAAACTATGTTCTTTGCAATTTGTCCAGCTTAAACCGGTTCTTGCTGTAGGTGAATGTTGATTACAAATCTACCTTGCATGAACTGTTAATGGTGTGCTACTGGGGAGAGTGGAAAATACTCTGAATGCATCTCTGTGAAGAGATGAATTAAGTATGCAGCATAGTGAAAAGAGCATTGAGTTAGGATTCAGAGACCTGAATTCCAGTCTTGGCTCTATTAACTAGACTGTAATCTGAATTGGCCTCAGTGTCGCTGACTGTTAAATGGGGATAGTGCTTTGACTGTCACAACGATCTGATAAGATAATGCAGGTGGAAGGATTTTGGAAGCCACAAAGTACTTAATTCTTTCATTCAAAAGCATTTGCTAATAGCAGCATGTTTGCTAACTAAATGTAGCAGGCCAGGAGAGGGCAAACAGCTAAAGAGAATGAACAGAGCTGGCATCATCTGGGAGTCCATGCCGACTAGAGGATGAGGCTGGGCCTCAACTTTTGTGAGAGAAGGAAGCATAGTGGGGAGGCCTAGGCAGAGGAGAGCATCTGGCGCCTGGGAGATGAACGGAGGTGGGAAGGAAGAGGCAGCTGCTTCAGGTTCAACAGGCAGAGGTTATGTCCAGGAAGCCAGACTGCAGGGACCAGAAACTATAGCCAGGAGCCTGAAAACAGAAGATGAGAAGTTCAGGAAGGGGGACCCGGGAAGAAATGGCCAGTAACCCCAGCTGCTATTCTGCATCAACAATAAGCAGTCTGAATGGAGAACAAGCACTTTCAAAGTTTCTTCCCCTTTCCAGACCAGTTGAACAAATGGCCACAAAAGCAAGCTCTAAGAAGCATGAAATGAAGTAGTGGTTCTCAAACTTGAGTGCTCATCAGGAACTCCTGAAGGGCTTCCGAAGACACAGGTGGCTGGGCCCCACCTCCAAGGTGTCTGATTCAGGCGGTCTGAGGTGGGGCCCTCCTCTGGAGTATTTGCATGTCTAGTAAGTCCCCAGGTGCTGCTCATCTGTAGGGTCTGGGGAAGACACTTAGAGAACCCAATAAATTGCATCAGTGATTGTGAATTCCTAACCCAGGAGAGAAGGGGTAAGCAGAGGGAGCATGTGAGGAGCACCCTGGCTCCCTTCCTTCAACCTGCCTTCTGCAGCTCTTCTCACCTGGTTCCGGTGCAGGCTCATACCCACCCAGGGAAGGGTCCCAGGCCAAGAGCCCTGGTGTGGATTGCGCTGCTGCTGCCTTCTCCATCTCTGATTTGGGGCATGGGCAGATTAAGTCTTCACTAGAACATCTGGTGCCCTTTCTGCTTTGCCTCGAAAGACACAGGGATGCTTAGGACAGGTTTAGAACTGCCACTTACAGACACAAACAGTTTGGGGGTATTTTTTTGTTTGGAATATTGCAAGTGGGAAGATCATGGGCTGTGCCATGTTAAATCTCTTATCTGATACTTTGTCTGCCTGCCTTCTAGAGTTCCATGTTCTCGTTTTCTATGATTCTTCTGCAGTAATGGTACACCTTAAACTGGGGGATGTTGGGGGTCAGTTTAATATCCATTCTGGCAAAGTTCTCTTTGCATAGTTTTAGCAATATGATAGATCATGCATGTAACTTCTTCCTTCGCCACCCCTCACTTCCTGTCCCCACCCTCAGAATACACCCAGAGGCTTACATTCTTCGTTCATTATTTTCTAAATGCTTTGGTGGTGAAGAGAAAAAGACTATGTAGAGTAAAAGAAGTGAACTGCTACCGAGGCCCAGAGGAGGGAGTGAGGATGGGCATGACTGGGACATAGAAGTTTCTCTACACTGGTATTTCCAAATGTTGGCTACTCATTAGAATCACCTGGGAGCTTTTTGTAACCACTGATGCTCAGGACATGGAATTCTGATTTAATTGATCTGGGGCCGGGACCTTTGCATTGGACAATTTGAATCTCCCTGGGGGATTCTAATGTGCAGCCAAGCCTGAGAGATTCTGTTTGCAACCAATTTTATTAACAACACCTGGCCGCTGAGCACAGCTGCATTTTTGTTCAACTCCTTTTAACAACCACAAGCCACCTATGGAGTAAAAGTCAATGCTGCAAACCTCTAAATTTAGACAGGTAAGAACAGAAATCTCCTCTAGGTATCTTGAGACTAAGTGGGGTGGCTCATGCCTGTAATCCTAGCACAGCAGGAGACCGAGGCAGGCAGACCGCTTGAGTTCAGGAGTTTGAGACCAGCCTGGGCAGTATGGCGACACCCCATCTCTACAAAAAATGCAAAAATTAGCCAAGTGCGATGGCACGTGTCTGTAGTCCCAGCTACTTGGGGGGCTGCGGCAGGAGAATCGCTTGAGCCCAGGAGGTCAAAGCTGCAGTGAGTGGTGATAGCACTACTGCACTCCAGTCTGGGTGACAACGTGAGACACTGTCTCAAAAAGGACTCAGTGGGGAAGGTTTTAAAAAATGCAAGTTCACAGAGCAGCAACAAAATCTCAGGCTGGGGAAAACAGAGACTGAGACCAATTCAGGGACATGAGCCAAAGAAGGTATCAGAGCCAAGAGAGCAAACTTCCAGGATCAGGGATGAATAAAGCTTGATTCTAAAGCCAATTGTCACCCAAGTCAAAAACTCTGTATATGTCCCATGTTCTGGGCCAGTCCTGGGTGGGTGGGACTGAATTCATCTGGGGTGTTCACCGCCAGGGTACAAAATATGGGAAGCTAGACGGGTCTTCAAAGGGAGGAGATAAAAAGTAAAGAGTGCAGAGAAAATAATTTGGTTTCCATGATACTCCACAACCAGTTCCACTGTGTTTTATTCACCAAATCAAATATTTTTGATGTTTTATAGATACAGCCTGAGACTATGGGACTCCAAGCACAAACATTATCTTAGAGCAGTAATTCTCAAACTGTAATAGCGCAAATGAATTCCCTGGGGATCTTGTTGAAAAACAGATTGATTCTAATTCCATAGACCTGGGGTGGGGCCTGAAGGACTTGAGATTCTGCATCTCTCACAGTCCTCGCAAGTGATGCTGGTCTGAGTAGCAAAGACACAGAGGACAGAGGTGGTATTTATTTACAGCTCATCAAAGAACACCTTGAAGAAACCTGTCTAGCTGCTATTGACGTGTTGGTTGACACCTGTGTTTCCTCATTCCTCAGCTAATTTAAGGGGGTCTATGGTTTTTGCAGAAAGTCCCATTTCTTGAGAAAAGTAACTTTTTGAAGACGTTAAGTACTGGAATATACCTATTTCATGTCACTCCCTCAGACACTACCTCTCTTTCCCCACATCTTCCCCCTATAAAACCCTAATATTCTAAAGACTGAAACTAGACTTGCATTGACCTAGTGAGGCAAGAAGCACAAATAAGTAACCTGTTACGTGGGAATGGAACAGCAATTCTTTCATAAATGAATGTCAATGAGGGATAATTTTCTGCTGTAGCAGAATTTCTACACCTGACAGTATTCTTAATATACTTTAATTAAGAGGTTAATCTGTTGTAGAAATTGCTTTTCTCTGAAGCCACCTGAAATCAATTTAAACTCAATTACAAGTGGTTAGCTATTGTTTGTGTGGTTAAAGATTAGAGAATCCATTTTTGCTTGTCAGGAGCCATCAGAGCGAATTTTGAATGTCACGATCAAAGGAGAGTCTGAATAGTTGAGTGCTCTTTAATGGGCATAGAGAAACCATTAGAAAATGTAATCAGTCATATTTGATGACTTGACCTTGGGACTCAGCTAGAAAAAAGGTCTAATCATGTCTGTCCTATAAGTGACATCAGGATGGCTCTGCTGAAATTAATTGATCATTATGTACTTTCTGAGAGTCTAATATACCCTATTTGATGGAATATAAATTGCAAAAATAATCTGTAAATTATATAACAAGCTTCAGAGTACATTTGCCCTCTGTCTCCTTAGCAGAGATTAAATCTGACAGCTAGTTTCAAAATGATCAAAATTGCTTAACTCCTTCAATAGTTTGGAATGCTTGGGATTTACAAAGAAAAAAAAAAAATCTATTGCTCGGCATGTGCCCAGTCTATAAATTTGAATTAGAATCCATTCTCTATCAGTAAAATGTAGAAATAAAGAGGTCTGAAAAGGTTTTCTGGGGCTTGAATGCATTATTTTATTCAATTGCTTAGTAAGGTACTTAGCTGTTATTAAAAATTTGGATGCATGTCAGAGACAAGGAAGCTGTTTTGAATCCTATCCACTTCAGTGCGAAGTATATGAAAGAATTAGATGCCTCTAATAAGCCAGGCAGCTTGCTAATGTGATATCCCACAGACTGGCTGAGCCACTCACAATGACAGTGCACTCCACTGATTATCGGTAGGTTAAAGGTTCCTTGTCATCCTTTCAGGTGTCAAAATGATGATTCCAATTACCTCCCTCTGTTTATGTGTACTTTTCTGGGATCGAGACATTCTGCCATTATAATGTACACATTCCATGACATTTTGGTTAAAGTTGCAGAAAGTCTCCCTCTAGAACTGCCTCTCCCACTTCGGAGAATTATTCAAATAAGTTTCCTTTGGGCTGGCACTTTTTATATTTGAAATAAACCCTTCTAGGATTTTTCTCCATAAATGTTGAATGGTTAACTATTGAGTAGAAGAAGACCATCTGTTCTTGCCTAATTGGCATAATAAAGGAAAACCACATTTTTGGAGCCTGGAAAAAAAATGTGTCATGAAATGGGCTCAAGCTAGTGTTTTGCATAAGAGACTATGCTCTAGATGCCAGGACAGTGGTAGGTTTTTCAGGAGAAGGCTTTCTGGGAACTCGACCTTTGTTATCTCTTGGGAGTGGAGTTAGGGGTGGCTCAGCTATAGGAACCATATTTATTACGTTAGGGCTCTGAATGACACTATATAGATTCAAATCCTGGCTCTATCACTTGCTAACTTTGAGTCTTGGGGCAGATTCCATAGCCTCTTAAAGTCTCAATTCCCCCCACTGTAAAGTGGAGATAATCTTCATAAAATGAAGATTATATGCAATAATGCGTGTAGAATGCTTGATAAGATATCATGCACATAGGCTTGCTAAACTCTTCATCGTAATTAAAGCATACAATGATTTGGTGTCTATTTTTTCTGAGCCCTAAATTGGGATATATGGTTTGAGAAAGGATTATTTTTCTTGGCTTGTTAAATTTTTGATATGAAGAGTCTTACAAAAATACCAAAATACTGTATTCGATTTTTCATTTCACAAGTCCTCTTTATAACAACTTTTCCTGGAGTGAGAATGGGGATGAGGGATAGGAAAGGGTTTCGAGACAAGGTCTGCACTGGGAGGCAGGGGCCTGAGCTACTGTCTCAGCTCAGCTGTAAATCAGCTGTGCAAGGTTGGGAGCAAGAAGTCTGTTTCTTCTTTGGGCTCCGATGATTTGTGTAAAATGACAAGGTTGAAAAGACTGTTGAGATTGTTTGGAGCACTGAATATCCAAGATTCTATATCGCTGATCGTTTCTGCCAAAGTCTTTCCTGCCCCACTAGCCATGACACAGTCTATAGGCAGAGGATGGGCACATACATGGCTGCATGGGTAGTGGTGGTGACCCACACCTGTGGCCTTCAACCTCATGCTCCCTGACTCCTCTGTTCACAGCACATGGTCCCATGTGCATGGCTTCTTGTGGGTGGCCACTGACTAAGGCAGCCTTTAGGAACCATGGCTTTCTTTAAGAAATATCAAACAAAAATCCTACACTTCCTCTCTTTGCGCCACCCTGGGAGACTCTGATAAGCCTTCTTCAAAACCCCCAGTACCACTCCCTATGTTACAGGATATTATTTTGGGAGTGTTGCTTTGTCCTACTTTGTTCCACCCCTCCCTAGATGCCTACTCCAGCAGAGGTCATAAAAGGGCATTCATTAAGGGCCAGGTTCCCCAACAGGAGTTTTCACAATTGCAATTAGTTTCCAACATTTACAAATAAAAGGATATTACATAAAACCCAGATTGCTGACTTCTTTTGAAAAAACTTAAAAAGGAAAATATGACCAGAGTTTTCCTAAGAAGGATGACCTGGTCCCTACACCAGAGGGTGAGGAGTCAGCCTGGGATCTGAGCAGGGCAACGCCCTGGGTCCCCACTCCAGGAAGTCTCAGTAGCACATTGAGCACTGTCCCTTCTCACCTCTGTTAGCTCCACAGGACCATCATGTTCAGCAGTCACCTTGAGACCCTTGCTGGTAGAGTGTCAGGCACATAGGCTTGCTAAACTCTTCTTCATTATTAAGCAAAGCATACAGTGATTTGGTGTCTCTTTTTCTCTGAGCTCTAAATTGGGAGGCATGATTTGAGAATTATTTTTCCCGGTGCCACTTTGGAGAACCTCACTTCTGTCCCCCGACTTGCTTCAGTCCTGAAGTTACCTGCTGGGCATTTTCCCCGTCCCTTAGGTTCATCCATGAAGTCAACCTTTATGAGTTACAGTCCTTGAAGAGTCCATCCTTGTGATCACGCAAATCCCTGGAACAGGATTGCACTTTGAGCTTTAAATAAGATATGCATTTAAAGACCAAAGGCCCTGAGCACACGTTTTGCTAAGAACTGGGAGGAATGAGTTTGACGACACATAGCAGCTGGGTTGGGTTAGAGGATTAAACCAAGAATCTGAGAAGGGTGGGAGTGAGGGTGGCAAGAGACTGCCAACTTTTATAATCCTGCCTCAACTGGTTCCGGAGTTCTGAGTGGAAGCAAGAGGCAAGGAGAAATGGGGCATGAGCCAGCCCTGTTTCATACAGTGATTCTCCTCTTGCCTAGACCAGTTCTACGCAGTGTTTTGGGGGCACTGGTGCTTCCAGCCTTCTGCTGTCTATAAGGTGACAAAGAATCCTCTAGGGACAAGAGGACAGTGGAGAAGACACTTGGAGAGCAGACTTGGAGCAACCTCTCTGCAACTAATTTTAGAACAGAAACACATGCAAATAATTTATAGCCCCTGGACCTGATTTTCCTCAGATGCTAAAGTGCCTTTTAGCTGTGGATTTCTATAATCTGGTTTCATTTGCTGTACCTTGAGAATTGTGTCTTTTGGTCACATATAAGGGCCCATCACTAGTATAAGTATGCATTAGACTTTCCATCACCTACCACAGTTTGTTTGCCAAAAAGGCCACAGGTAAGTCCTGTCGAAAGCAATCCAGAATAAATTGTACTCTAGAGAAGGTTTGGATTAGAACCACAGAATCATTAAATTAAAACTAGTGAGGACAATACTGGGGGTGGCTAACGTCAACCCGTGAGACCAAATTCAATGTGCTGGTCAATGACTGACCTCAGAAGGAGTCACAGGCCATGAAATCAATATCTACATTGTAACTTCAACGCAATATTCAGCATTAGTTTAAATTGGGTCATTTACTTGAGGACTCGACTACTGAACCGAAAGCAAGAATAGATGCCCGGAGAGTACACGTGCAGACAAAGGAAATTCTGACTGAGGGGATAATCTTCATTGATTTAGTCATACAATGAAAGTTTTCACTCTTGGGCAAAATACTTTAACAGCCAAAGGCTTTTTGCTTTGTACTCTAAAAGCTCTAATGCCATTCCCCTAGAAATAGCAAGCATACTATGTCACATTAAATTCCTTCTGTCAGCTGAATATTTTGGCATGGAATTTCTGGGTTGAATCATTTTGTCCAAAAAAGAACAAAAAATAGGTCATTTACTTTTTCTCTCCATAATTCTTTTGTTAATTCACTGGTTACTTCAGCCAAATCCTATTGAAGAAATGTGGCTTATGTCACACGCAGATATGACAAGAGGTTTGAGTTCTCCACTAAAGCTGTAAGAATATTTAAAAAAAATAGTTAAAAACACACATCCTGCCAACCTTATACAACCATCGTTTATGTATATTTTTCTCTAACCTTTTTGTATGTATATTCATATGGCTGTAATAAAAGTTAACACATAGTATTTTCTTTTGTCCTTTTAACTTCCTAAACTTGCTACGTAGGCTTCATTTTTAATGACTGGAGAAGAATCCACCCAGTGAATATACCATTGTGGTAGATTGCAAAACTGCTCCTAATTCTTCACCCCTCCCTGTTTCTACATTCTTTGCAATGTGATTTTGCAGTTTCTCCCATTAGGGAGTGAAGTTTATTTTCCAATTCCTGGAATATGGGCTGGCCTTGTGACTTGCTTTGGCCAAAAGAATATAGCAGAAGTGATGGGGTGCCAATTCCGAGCCTGTGCCCCAAGAAGCCTTGTGCACTTCTACTTGCCTCCTTGGAATCTTGCTGTAGACAAACTACCATCATTGAGATTTGAGAAAAATCACAAATGAGTGGAAAGAAACCTCAGAAACCTCAGTCTTCCCAGTCATCACAGTTAAGTCTTCCTAGACCCGTCAGCTCCCAGCCGAACTGCCAGCTGACCTCAGTTGCATGAATTCAGCTGAGACTAAAAGAAACCCCTAGCTGATTTGTAGGCTTATGTGCAAAAACAAATGCTTGTTGTTTTAATCCAAAACAACAAAGTTTGGGGGCAGTTTGTTAGGCAGCAGTAGCTAACTGATACACCCACAATCCTCTTATTTCCCTTTTTCTTGTTTATGTAGACATTTCCAAATGTTTTCTATTATAAACTAAAGTGGTAATCAATATATTGATGCAAGTGGAGAATGTTTCTGTGAGTCTTCATTTGCTTTAAAAAAAAAACGGACAATTACATTTTAAGACCTGCAACTTATCAAATACTATGTGATTGAGTGAAATTCTGGAGTCATCTCTACAAAATTATCATTGTCAAACAAATATAAGCTTTCATATTGCATAATTATTTCATATAATTGTTGTATATGTAAATGAATGTAGGACCAGTAAACATGTATTTTTCTTAGGACACTTATGGCACAAGTTCCTATCCAACCTCACACCAGACAAATCTCAAGAAACCTCAGAAGCTCATAGAAACTTATGTGTTGGCCTAGCAAACCCTGAACATATTGACTCCTTCCAGATGGTTCCAAATAATAATCCATATTATTTTTTTTTACCAACCCATCTTTTCTAGAGAAAAGATGGCTACCCCGCCCAACATTTGGCCACCTGCTGCAATGGCCAAACCATTTGTGGGTAAGTTGTGGCTACTCAGAAGGCATATTGGAAGTGGTTCTCTAGCAAGTCATTTGCCTAAATGAAGTCATTCTAATTAATCTAATGACTGCTTCATATAAGTTGAATGGCCTAATAATAATAGCAGCAATCATTTATAGTGCTTTTTCATTGCATGTATATAGGCCTTGCCCAGTCATGCCAGTCTGAGATGGTTGATATTTGAGAAGTATTGTCTAAGGGAAATACTGACCACCAAAGGTCTATTGCAATATAGTCATGTTATTTATTTTAGGTCCCTGGGTTCATTATTATTATGGTCATTATTGGTGGTGGTGTTTTGTTGTTATTGAGATCTCTTCAAGAGAAAGAGACATCATGAAACACATTTTTGGAGCTTTGAAAATCTGTTCTTACTGATATTGTCATTTGTGTTTTTCACCATTTCTTATATAATGAACCAGACAATAAATTCTGTTTAGATTTTGAGGCTGTTTTATAGTATCTCTCCTTTGACAAACTATTAAGTTTCCTTTTACTAGCTATGGAGAATTATAATTGTCCTGTTGTCCCCTTTTTTGGACTAACAAGGAAGAGTAATCACATATGTATCTTCAACTTAGAACATTCTACAACTCTTCCACTCCCTTTGTCTTTTCCTCCATGACTTAATTATTATTTGTGCCTTTACTATAATGGTTCTATTACATTTACATATTTTTGTAGGCTCTTGGACTGCTTTTTGGTAGTATTCCTGCCCTATCCTGACTATGTAGGCCTCTGGAAAATTCTTATTTATTTTGACCTTTTATCTTACCAGAAAATAGAGATATCCTCATGGAGTATAGTACCACGTGGCTCATCACTCATTTTGCAGAGAAGCGAAAGCTCAGAAAATCTGCCTACTGAGACGGTGTTCTTGTGGCAGGTGACAGAGCCAGCTCTATATCAGAGGCCCTGACTCATGTTCTCTTTGAATTACTGAAAATGTGAAAACTCCCTGTATATCATTTCAGACGGTGTAAGGGGCTTCATTTTTTAAATTTTAATTAAAATCTTTTTTTTTTTTTTTGGGTGGGGAGACAGGGTCTCACTCTGTCACCCAGGCTGGAGTGCAGTGGTGCAATCTCTGCTCACTGCAACCTCTACCTCCCGGGCTCAAGCAATCCTCCCACCGCAGCCTTCTGAGTAGCTGGGACTACACATGTGTGCCACCACACTTGGCTAATTTTTAATTTTTTTTGTAGAGATAGTGTCTCCCTATATTATTCAGGCTGGTCTGGAACCTTTTGTCTCATGTCATCCTCGTGCCTCAGCTTCCCACAGTGTTGGGATTACAGGCATGAGCCACCATGTCTGGATTGGGGCTTCGTCTTTAGAGAAAGATATTAGAACTTTTTTGTTATGTATCAGTGAAAGTTATATTTTCCAAGCATTCCTGGCATTTACTCCTTCTTACTCAAATCCAAGTCCGGAGGTCGGTGAGATAATTATCAGTTTAAGTCCTGAATTTTATAGTGTTCTTTTTCACTTATATAATTTCAGAATCTTAAGTTCCACTCACTAAGAAACCAAGGGTCTGGGTTATCTGGCCCAGGATTCTCCCTGTCTCTACCATACCATCCTGAGACTCCAGACTGGAATACTCACAAATCCTCCATATTCCCCCAGGGGCCACTTGTCACCTTTCTATGGATGGAAAGAGAGAGATAACCCTGTAAATGCCTGCCTCCCTCTCCCCAGGCAGTTGGTATCTCTGGTTAGAGTCACTGGGGGAAAAAAGGGCTCCTTGCTCCCCTCTGCATCCCATATAATTCTCCCGCATCCATCAATCTCCAGTCTTCTCAGGACCCTTCTGGGGCAGCACTGTCTTGTGAGACATGGGGCTCTTATATATATACTCAAGGCCTGCTTGGTTCAGGAGCCTGTCTGAGTGACCAGGTAAAATTAGACCTAACTTGTAAAACTGGATCATTTGTATCTTAGCTGCCACCATATAGTAAAATTGCATCTCCCTAAAGGCATGTTTTTAAAAATGATCCTTTCATATGTCTATATTGAATACAAGAACTTAGCTGAACTCAGGAACTAATAAGCATCAATCATTAGCTGTATGCTAAAAAGCTTTCAAGTATTTTTTGCAACTTTTTTTTTTTTTTTAAAGAATGCCTAGTGAACCATCTCAAATCAAATAGATATATAAGTGCATTTTATTGAAAGAAACTAGAATCTCACGGCCGGACACGGTGGCTCACGCCTGTAATCCCAGCACTTTGGGAGGCCGAGGCAGGTGGATCACGAGGTCAGGAGATCGAGACCATCCTGGCGAACATGGTGAAACCCCGTCTCTACTAAAAATACAGAACAATTAGCCAGGCGTGGTGGCGGGCGCCTGTAGTCCCAGCTGCTCGAGAGGCTGAGGCAGGAGAATGGTGTGAGCCCGGGAGGCGGAGGTTGCAGTGAGCAGAGATCACGCCACTGCACTCCAGCCTGGGTGACAGAGCGAGACTCTGTCTCCAAAAAAAAAAAAAAAAAAAAAGAAACTAGAATCTCAAAATGTTCTCTGAAACAAATTGATTAATCAGTCTCTGCTTTTTCACTGTCTTATGATCAGAGTTTCCTCTGCTAATAAAGCCCTCTGTCTTCCTATTGCTGCTTTTACTTGCTCATTCAACAGGTTTTTCCTTTACTGTCTAAATAAAGAAGAATTCGTGCACAGTCTGAATGGGTCAGGATTTCATCCCATGGCCATGTGGGAGCTCCAGGATGTGATCTTGGGGCTGGTACATCACTTAAAACCAGAGACAGGCTACCTATCTGTGAGAAGAGGACCTAGGTAAGGTGAAGAATGTGGGAAGGAAGACAGAAGTGGTAAATCTGAGGTGACCCAGATGAAAACAAAAATAATGATTACGTTGTTGGCTAACACTAATTGAAGACCTATTTTAGGAAGTCATTTAATCTGCCTCCATTCTCTTTTTTAAACTTAATTATCTATTTACAAATTCCCATAAATATTTACTGAATGCCCTTATAATAGGTGTTTGATTAGATTCATTAATTCGTTCATGCCTTCTGCGAGCTGGGTAGTGACTTCCCTGTTAGGGATATAGCAGTGGAAGTAGCAAAGTCCCTGTTCTCAAAATGTTTATATTCTAGTGGGGCGTGGGGCAGACAGTAGGCAAACACATGGCATGTCAGGCAGTAATAAGTGCAACAAGGAAAAATATATCATGCAGGGAAGAGTTATAGTGATAAAGGCAGGGTGGGAAGAGAAAAGACTTTTATACTGGTGGTCAGAAAGAATGTAAATCTAGGTTTTTGTTGGAAAGTTTTGAAATTGTTAGATTTGTTTTCTTAGAATATATTCAGATAATTTAAATCCCTTTTGGGCAGCAATTCTGAAATTGGGACTGTAACTTGCAGAAAACCCCCTGCCATGCATTGGTACACCTTTAGCCATGGGACCTGGAGGAAAGGAAATAATCTAAAGAACCCTGTAGCATGTAACCCCAGAAGTCACCTTGTCCTTAACTTGTAAAACACCCTTTGTGGCTGGTCTGACGTCAATCAGCAAGGGTTGGTGGATGATTCATCACCATGTTCATACCATTGTTGGTTCCTGTTATTGTTTTTCTCCTCACATTGTAGTTAATCATTTGTTGGAGTTGGGTTAAACACTCACGTGCTTTATTAGGTCTTTTCCTACAGTTTCATGCAGGCCAACTCCCTTGTGAAAATGTAGGGGTGGATTAGGTTCTATTTAGTTTCAGGCTGTGTTTCCTTTTCCCAAAGGGGCCAGCACATTGAATTGAGAGGCCAGAATAAGGGAACCCAATTTGTAAAACAAAAATCATGAGTCTCCATAGGTTGGAGGACAGCGTGCCACTCTTTGGCACAAGCAAACTCACCTGGAAGGTCTTAGTTCTACTCCAAAATTACCGTAAAGTTTAAAATAATTCCATAATAAGGCATTAACCTGAACCCTCATCAGCAGATAACAAGAGAAGGGAGGACAACCAGGATTTAAGAATAAACACGAGAAGGATGGAGACCAGACACCACTAGGATTTCAAAAACCCAGATCTGTTTTCAAAATACACTCTAACCCCAAGTTTCTGAGTTGAAAAGTCACTCCTAAGCTATGCAGACTTGAAGGGAATAGCTTAATAAAACTCTCCCACTCCCTAGCCAGGATGAGGTACAGTCAAACAGCAGGAGGCCTTTAGCAAGTCTTTCTTTCCTTTTTATATTTTCTTCTAAAATATCCTCCTTCTTAGCTTAACAGCAAACAAGACAGACACTGCAGACCTGACTCGCTCCGTTTGGATTGGGACACTTTCTTTCCATCGGCTTGTCAGAAGAGTCTTTGTCTTTAAACACAGAAAAAGATAGATCTCCCCACCATCAACAGCATATTTCTGACCAGGCTCCAAATGAAACTTCAGACCAGACTGGATTCTTTCAAAGCCAGGCTGAGCTTAGGCTGGGTCCTGCTTGCAGAAACTACTAATGACTTGCTGGTAACCACCCAAGTCCGAAAAGCCTACAAACACTTGAAATAGGGCTTTAGAATTGAAAAAGAAGTTTCTTCTCTTAGTTCACTCAACACCATCTGGCTAGCTTTTATAATCCTTATTGCACTATGATTAATTTTTTTATACCATAGATTTCTGCTAATTAATTGTAATTACCAAGGACAGGAAATTTCAATGTGACCAGATCATGTTTATTCAGAACAGCAAAGTTAGAGAACTGTGCTTAAACAGATGTTCTCAGGATTATAGAATTTTTAAAGCTGGGTAGAACCCCTGAAATCAACCAGTTCAAATAGTTCACTTAATAGATGAGGAAGCCTGGGCCCAGGCTTTGTAGCCAGTTAGGAGCAGAGCCCTTAAGAGAATCCTGACTCCCACACTCCCAGTCCAGGTATGTTTGTACTCTGTCCCACTGCCTTGAGAATGGGTGCGAACCAGAAGCAGCCACTTCTCTTCTTTTGGGTGGATTCATCAAATTCAGGATGGAATTTGGTCAAAATGTCTCATTGCATCATCATGTAGCTTTGAAACTCCAAGTTCTTTGGACATAGAGTTCTTGTCTATGTGATGTGAACCAATAAATTCTCTGGAAAAAAAAAAAAAAATTAGTCCAAACACTTGGCTGGTGTCTGAGAGGGGAAAAACAAAAAAAATCTAGGTGATTGAATTTCTGAAATCAAATTAAGCAGCTGTTTTTGCATCTTGTGAACACTCATGTTGGGTGTAGATAAACTTGTCCAAAGCTGGGACTGGGCAATTGAATTGAAAGGAAATTGTGTGGCAGCTCTGTAGCACGTGACTTACCCATGCTTGCCGGGCTTCTGGGCCGATGGGGAAGCTGCTGCTGTAGTCCCGTGGTTTTCAAACTGTCAGGCTACATGTTTATTTTTAAACAGCACAATCCTTATTTCAAATGAAGTATTTATGTGTATGTCTAC
Organism: Macaca fascicularis; assembly: GCF_037993035.2. Classification (NCBI taxonomy): domain Eukaryota; kingdom Metazoa; phylum Chordata; class Mammalia; order Primates; family Cercopithecidae; genus Macaca; species Macaca fascicularis. The sequence goes on along the minus strand of NC_088391.1, from coordinate 19,518,579 downwards.
ATGTAAAATAGATAAGGGGCATATTTTTGTTTAAAGTGATAACTTTCTCTTTACAAACAGCAATAAATGGGAAAAATAAAATGGGCTTAACGTACTAACATTTGAAATTGTGAGTTACAGGAATCCATTTTAGTCATAGAGCAGCGTTGGCACCTAATTTGTTTCTGTATGTGGATCTACTGGCACAGCAGCTCACTCATCTGGTGTAGCCAGTGCTGTACATGATCGGGCCCGCAGGAAGGATGCATGCATTGATTGCTCCTGGCTTGCGAGCTTGTGAAGGCAGGAGCTATATCTCAATTCACCATTTAATCTACCCCACCCCAAAATGACACCTACTGCCAGACTTTAACAAAGTAGGCATCCAGCAAACAGTGGCTGCATTAGGAGGTAATGAGCTTGTACCTGATGAGGTTAACTAATGGTGGTGTACTGGAGAGCTCAGAGGAGCTGAGAGCTATGGTCAGGTCAGTAAGTTTAATGAGATACTCTTAACTGCATCATGAAGGTTGAATCAGAACTGAATGTGCCAGCTTGGTTCGTACAAACTCTCCCTCCTTCTTGCGTAATCTAATTAATGAGATTCTCTTCATTCAAGTGGTCATCAGAACAGGGACATTTTTCAACTCTTTTTCTAACTTACTCTCCTCCCCTTTCAGCCAGTAATAAGCTGCATAGATTTTATCTCCTATATGGACCTTTTTGGCCTCTTTAGACTATTCTTTTTGCTAATGCTTGGGCTCAGGCCTTTATCATCTTTCACCTGGACTATTGCAATAATGTTCTAACTGACACACTTGTCTCAAGAGTCAACCTTTTGTAGCCTATGTTGTGCTTTGTTATAAAATCTATTTTCTAAAAACCCAAACCTTGTCAGTTAAATCACCTGCTACCAAAAAACCTTCAATGGCTTCATAGTGTCTATTGGTTAAATTTCAAACTCCTTTGCAGGGTATTCAAGGCTATGCTTTGCCCTCTGTCCTCACTGCCCCACTTCATGAGACCCTTACTTTACCAACATGGTGGACACAGGTCTTCTTGGGGCCTCTGCTCCTTTGCTTGTGTTCTTCTGCCTGAAATGGCCTTGCATGCTCTCAGCCTCTGATGCCTGTCTCCCAGTAGACAGCGCTTCCCATCAAGGCAGCTCCGTGTCTGTTTTGCTCAGCGTTTTATTCCCAGTGTTAAGTACAGTGTCTGACACATAATTGTTATCCAGTTAATATTTGTAAAATAATTAGAAGAATATAAAAAGGCTGATAAGTACAATTTGCATTGAATTAATATTCAACTGCATTTCCATTACTAGGAGGTAGTATACCATTTAGTATACTTTGAATTGAATTGACACTCAACTGTATTTCCACTACTAGGAGGTAGTATACGTTGAATGAGAGTGCTCAATTCAGTTCAGGACCAGACATAATAGGAAACACAAAGATTGGTCAGACATCATCTCTACACTGTAGAGAGACAGTCTGAAGTAATCAGTGCTGGCAGAGAATGTGATAGCCATCAAAAGAACCAGGCAGACTATAATAGGTAAACCAAGGTAGTGGTCTCCTTACTGGATTCCTATGATTTCTGTCCCTTCCGATATAATCTGCATGTATTTCCCAGATTCATCTTCTCAAGTGCTCTTTTGGACACATCCTCCCTCATCCTAAAAATTAAATGCCTTGTGACCCTTGTTAGTGACAGATAGAAGTCCAAACAACTTATTAAAGCCATATAGTCTTCCCAAAGGATCCCAAAGGATCTGACTGTCATGACCTACCCTTGTGGGATTCTGTCTTGCTCCAGGGAACATCTTGCATCCCACAAGCCTATGTTGCTCCATTCCTGGAAGGAAGAGCCATGGCATGAGGCGGCAACACCGTCCTAGGAGCAGTGGTCGTTTGTGCTGGTTCATGATACCCTTGCTTGTCTGGATCCTAGGAGGCAGGTCTCAGTGTCCTAGACTGAACTCTGTTCTCTATCTCTTGCTCTACAAACTGCCCCGCCCCCAATCACATCATACATTCAGGGTGTTTCTCAGAAAAAACAACTGGAGTTCCCTGTCCTGGGCTCTCCCTGCCGTATAATCAGGAGCTTGTAGAATTATTTCTTAGCTTAACTTACATTGTTTTCCAAAGTCTGCTCCCTCCCTACTTTATAGCAAAGATTCTAGCAATTCGAGCTCATCAGAATCATCCGAGAAGCTTACTAAAATGCAGATTTCTGAGCCTCACCTTTGAGAATGATGAGTTTTAAATCAGTATTCTGGTTGATTCTGATGCAAATAGTTCACTAACAACACTCTGAGAAACATCTAGAGTGTGGTCACCAATAGTTCTTCCGCATGTATTCATTCATTCATTCATTCATTCATTCATTCATTCATTCATCCAACCACAAACATTGGCATTTCTTCTACAACAGAGCTTTTGTAACAAGAATTGGATATGATGGGATCAATTAATTAAGAATAATGGATTACAGTTACTGTTTATTCCAAACAACTGTATTCTAAAACCACTCAGTAATCATACCTTCTTAAGGAAGAAAATGTTCGAATTTGCCCTGCACAGCTGCTTGGAGAAGCTGTGTAGTTTATTTGGCTCATTAGTGAATGATAAGAAAATGTGAGCAACTCTGCCCTTACATGGTGATAGGAAAAGAAATGCCTTTCTTAAGCTAGATGAATGGTTTTGCTCAAAGATGTTTGGTTTTGTAAAGCTATGCTCTTATATATGTATTTTTAATTCCAGAAAGAAAAAAAAAACTTTGTAATCACACATCTGAAAATTTAACCCCTAAGTCCCTATATGATTTTTGATAAGTAAATATTTGCCAAGAACATAAATTTTAAAGTATAGAGAACAAATTGCATTAGTTCTTTTAGCCTACTAAGTTCCAAATACTGTGATAGGGTCACAATGATAGAATGACAAACAGGACTTGCTTTTTTGGCCTGAAAGAGTTTATCAGGGTTTATGATGATCATAGTTTCTCAAGCCAAAAATTAGGAGCTGTAATATTATATATAGTCTTTCAAATCTGAATGTGAAATTATTAAGATTCCTGAATGCACATTCCTCTTTCTGTATGAATTCACAACTTCAGCCAGACTGATCTATTCACTATCATCAACCTTGCCATGCACATTCCTGCCACCTCTCCTTGGTTCTTTGGAGTACCCTCCTTTCTCTTGTTCTACTCATCTAAACCTAACTTTATCCAAGATCCAGTTAATGTTCTACCTCCTTTGCAAAGCCAACCTAAACCATCTCCGACCACAATGAACTCCAGTGCCCCTTTCTCCCTTATTGTTTACCTTCTTACTTGGCATTTAACAGACACCAAGGCATTGTTACAAATCTTTTTACGCACAGGCTACCTCCCCAGTTACACTACTGCACAATCCTTTGGAGGGCAGTCATTATACCTTATGTGTCTTTGTAGTTTGATTGGGCGTAGCCTCTGACCCATAATGGGTACTCCTTAGACCTAAGGTATGGATGAGAGGGTGAACATTATATGTATTCTATATTTACCAAATATTCTTCATTATTGTCCATTCTGTTATGCAGATTCCGAATTTCAGTTATGTCTACAATATCTACAGTTTCAATGATGAGTGTTGTCAGGTTGATAACCCCAAGCTATCGCCTAGGAGTAATGTCTATTTAAAACCAAGAGTTTCAAACTCATGCCTTCATGGGGCAGGCAAGTAACCAAGTTGGACTATGTCCATCCAGCTCCATGTTTTTCCCACAAGGGAACACCAGGAAGATCAACCAAGCCTGTCTGTGTGATGGCCACTTCTGGCTGGTGGGCCGCTGGGTTGCAGTCTCTGCTTAGAGCCAGCTGGTCTGAGCAGGTTCATGCCTCTGCAGTGTATAATACTAGGCCTCTAGCTCCATCAACTCTCCATGGTCTTTTAACCCATTGCTATGGAAGTTTGTTCTCTGGTTAAGGCCCTTTTGCCACCCAGATCCAAATGCAATGCTTGACTGAAACCAAGTACAGAGATCTGTCTCCAGGTCTACCCTAATGAATTTATGTCTATCTCTACATAGATCTTTATTCTCAAAGATCAATACAAGCTCACCAGGCAAAGCTTTTTGTTGCCTTTCCTCTGAATTTGACAGCCAAGGGTGCCCCAGCTAGTTCCAACTCTCTGCTGCCCTTTACAGGTCCTTGACCTCATTGCCTTCACCATTTAGCTGGGTTGACTCTCTGAGTTCCAAAAAAAGAGATAAAGAAGATCTTGTGGTCTGAGATTGATCGTGTATTTTGTGTCAAGTGATTTTGTGTGTGTTTGGCCATTAATTTTTGTTCTGGTTGTGTGTGGGGAGGTGATTTTTTCTTAACTTACTTTCAATTATAGGCACATTCTGGTCTTTCTTCTTTATGTATCCACCGTCTTTCTTTTCTTCAACTTAAAACAGCAATGCTATAAAGTAGAAGAAGTTGGCTACTTTGGTAAAAACAGAATGGTTTAACCAAAAGCACATGAAATTTGGGGTGAGATAGATCTAGGTTTTAATCCGGCCTCTACTAATCATTGCCTCCATGAACTTAAGCAATATTATTATGGTTTTTCCTCTACAGAAGAGGGCATTATGTAATCATGCGCAAGCAAAACTGACTCATAGATGGTGCTCAATCCTGTTTTTTTTTCCTTCCTTAAGAAATATTTTCACTTTGAGTAAAGTAGCCACAGTATCTGCTTTCTTGCTATAGAAATTAGCACTCACTGTATGGGAGACATTTGTAACCTACTCCCCTCTCTCCCTTCTCCTTCTTCTTCAGTCTGTGGTCTCTTAGATTCAGGAAAGAGCATATACATTGGGCAGATGTTTAGTCAGCAACTGAGCAATTACTTTCTCCCATCCCTGACTAAAGGGATGGCCTGCAAGCTCGGGTAGCATTCTTCGACTGTGAGCCACAACCCTTATGCAATGTTAGCTATATGAAAACGAGGCAGCCTGCTGTACCCTGTTAAATGACACTGAGTCTGGGATGGCTCCTTGGAAGACTTGCTTCTACTTCCTACCTATAATAGCTAAATATGATTCTACTAGCACCATCATAGTATAGGGCAGGACCTGATTCATATTGTGGTTTGTTGTCAGGCATTTTACCCATTATATTATATAATCATCAGGAGAAACTTGTATGTTAGGCTATCCTTCCCATTTAACAGATGAGGCAGCTGAAGCTCAGAGAGGCTGAAGTACTTGCTTAGGGTCATAGAGTTAGTAAAGGTCAAAGATAGGATTTGAGCCAAGTTCTGACCGGACACAAGTTTGTGCTTGTATGGATTGTGTTCCATTGCCTCTAAAAAGCAAGGGATTCTGAGAGTCAGCCAGTGGGGAGGGCAGCCTGCAGGGATATAGATCTTCATTCGGCTCCACATGGAGCCACAGGTATTTGGCATCTCTCATTGCCCTATGGGGGCTCGTAAAGAGTAAATTGAAGGTCAGTTTTAACTGCGACTCCATAAAATAATAATGTCAGATCATAGCCTTTTGTCTGTTGCTGTTCCAGTGTTGATTGATAGGTTACATTTTTAAAGATTGCATCGGCAATTTATGCTTTATTACTCCTGAATTAGCGTAATGCTTCAAATCATCTTGTTGTAATTCAGAATAATTATCTATAATTAAAAATAAATTCTTGCAGGGTGAGAATATCAATTCCTATTCAAAACCCTTTATTTTGATTGTGCCTATCAGCCTCCACCCAGCTCCTACCCAATAACTCTGAGCACTCGTTGAGGAGCTAACTTTGCTCTATCCAGTGCTTTTGTATTTTTTGCACCATTGTATATTCTCTTTTGAGATCAGCATTCCTTTAGGTATTTTGCCTTAGTTGATGCTCTTAAAGATACTGGCTTTTGTTTGGTTGGTTGAGTTAATTCACTTTGAGATTCTGATGAAAGCTATGAAACATACTTTAGAACAAAAATCACACAGGCACATACAGACAGATCGTGCATGGAATTTCAGGAGACTCAAGCATCCCCTAGGACTCAGGTTCTCTAAGTATGTCCCTGACCAGCAGCATTAGCAGTACTGATAACTTGTTAGAAAAGTAAATCCTTTGGCCTGACTGAATCAGAAACTTTGGGGGTGAGGACCAGTAATCTGGGTTTTAACAAGGTCTTCAGGGGATTCTGATGCCTGGAAGTTTGAGAACCACTACACTAGGAAGAGTTAAGAACTCTGGCTTGGCAGGATGTCACTGAACATGCTGGAATAAATATTAACACTTCTGAGAGCAGGAAGGGTAATGGATCCGTGAAAGCTCTGAACTTATTACCTTCACCGGGTGTTAACACCTGTTTCATGTTTCAGACTAAGGATCCATTTTCTCCCATGGGAGCAAAGCTGGTGGCACTATCATCTTCCATGTGGAGAGGTGAAGAACCAGCTGGGGACACCCCCAGGGAAATGCTCCCAGGTGTCTGGAAATATTGAAGAAGATAGAGGAGGTGATAAAAATAGGTGGGTTCTCTCACTGGGTACATACCCATACTTAGATGGCCCACCTGGCCTGGCCTAGGAGTCACCTTTCTCTGAGACAGGCAAGTACTGGAGACTCTTATGCTGTACAGCAGAGTCTGAGTATGATTAGAGAAAACACAATTTGGTGCTTAGATTTTCAAGAGGACAGAGATGAGTCCCAGCTACTTGGGAGGCTGAGGCAGGAGAATCGCTGGAACTCAGGAGGCGGAGGTTGCTGTGAGATGAGATCATGCCATTGCACTCCAGCCTGGGTGACAAGAGCAAAACTCCATCTCAAAAATAAATAAATAAATAAATAAATAAAAATTAAAAAAGAAGTCAGAGACTGACTTTTAGAGTCAGTCTCTAAGTTTTTCCATGTAGGAGGTTATATGTCTCAGCCAGATAACTGTCATTAGATTTAATCTTTTAACTATGCTTCCATGCCTGGGTTTTATGATGTGAGTAAAATCTAAGTAAAGTTACCTAGATTCATAAAGAAGTTCTCATTTAAGACCTGAATTTCTCTTGAGCAAACACTTTCATACACACAGTTTATTGCACTAGATACCATAATCATTTACCCTCCATGAGGACAGAGACCTGGTTTCCTTGCTTACGGCAAGTGCCCAAAAATTTTTTGGCTAAATAAGTACATTTATTATCTCATTGAATTTCAAAACAATGCCCAGAAATCTGACCTGAGAATTATTGGGAGGCACAATTCTTCCCCTCTCCATATTTGTATCTTAACCATAAAGTGAAAAGATCTGGCCTTTTATTTTGCTGTTCACAAAAGGGAGGAGTACCTGGACTTCTCTGGCAAGTTTGGGAAAAGGAACTCTTGTTTCATGCATCTGCTCAGACACAGAATGTGCTCTGCTCACTGCTTGCTTATTGCAAAGGTTTCTGGGGTGAGTAGACTTGGGTTACTTCAGTTTGACTAACACTGATGTGGGTAGATTTACTTATTTCCAGCATGAAATATTCCGAAGTCCATTTGGTGATGGGTCTGAACTACATTATCCAGTCCAGCTTTATCTATGCATAGATAAAGATTCTCTTCTGTCTGACCTCTTTTATTTCCTCCATGGCTTCAGCACACCAGTGCTAAGGACGGGTGTTATTTAGCATCCAAATAGAGATTGCAGCCTTCTGAGATGTTGCCTTTCCCTGTTATATTTCATGCCCTTGTTTCCTGAGCTGACTAGGTTTGAACACTTTGTTTTCTACAGATCCTGGTAGAAATCTCAGAGTTCCTTTTTTCCTCTGAAACTCCTTCCCTGTTCCAGCACTAGTTGTTCTGAATGTTTCAGTCGCTTCCTAATGGAGTCCTCAGAGTCACTGGCTAGAGAAGACTCTCTCATCCCCTAGCTGCTGGCCTCATCCAGGCTTCTAGTACAAGAGCTGCCTCAAGCAGACTGTGTCATGTACACACCACACAATCTTCCAATCCACTGCAATGTATTTGACCAGGGGTGGACACTGGACCCATGAGTAGAGGCTCAATGGAATCAAATTTTCCATGGCTTGCAGTCTGTGAGGTAGTCTGGTACTAAAGCAGTGTTCAAATAAAGTCAGAAAATGATTAACTAGGCCCAAACTGGAATTCTTCTTTGAGGGAACTGAACTGGAGATATAGACAAATGTCCACTAGTTGGAAGGACAGCCCAGGAACGAAGGTGCATAAGGGAGCTGGAATCTTACTGTAACTGAGGCTTGTTAAGGAAGAACACCAGAGAGAAATCACCAAGAATCTGCTGCTGGTTGCTACATGGATAATCAGGGTGCTAGAATTGCCATGAATCTCAAGTCTAGTCATGTTCTACCTCCAATACTTTTGGGAATCTGGATATGTCTTTTTCCTTTGCAGCCAGTGAAACCCAGCAGAGACTCTCATAATCCATGATGCTTCCATTTTTCTTTTCTGAATTCCCTTTCTGCTTCTCCAGCCCCCTCAAGAAAATTTCTGCATGGTATTCCTCAAACAAATAGAGCATATCTCTCCATTCCATATCAAGCAATTCTATCCATGGCTGGGTTACTCCCCACCTCACATAGGACCTTCTTGGCCTCAGGGTCTTGTGTAATTGATGGGGTGGAATAGAGGAGGAAGAGTAGGGCAGATGTGGAAAACACAGCTTGGGGGCCGATCTCCATTCTTCGATGTGCCTAGTTTGGCTCACAAGTATTTGTAAGAGAACATTTTTTGAATTAATTTCTAATGTTTGAAGAGGATATTCCCTCCTTAAAAGTTCAGATTTCTGGATTCTCTTAAACTTTGCATACCTGATGGCACTGGGCCTCCTTTCCCCCGAGCACAGTCGTTCAGAGCTGGGTAGCGGCCAGCCAGCCTTCTCCAGTTGAGCACATGCTTAGCACTAGTTCCTTCCTGGCCTGCTTTGGTCATGTATGTTACCTCTCTGACATTTGCTGTCATTTGACTTTGCGCTCACTGATAGAGACAGAATGAGGGAGCAGATGTGGAGGAGAAATGGAAGAAGTTATTCATTAAGCCAGGGCTAGGAAGAGTGCTAAGGAAGAAGTTCTAAGGACGGGAACCCAGCAATGTCATTGAGTTTGATGAGAAGGAGATCATTGATGGTTTCCATGAGTCCAAAAGTCAGATGGCAAGAGAGTGAAGAAGCTGATGATGGTTATGTAGGGTATAAGAAATCCAAAGAACTGAGCCATGAAATGCAGAAGAGAGGTATGACAGTTTCGGGGATGTAAAATAGTGACCATTGATAATGTCTTCAGAATGAGACCCATGAAAGAAGGTTAACAAAGAAGGTCATGCTTATGATATGAAGGAAGAATAGATGTTGTCCAAAAGGGAGGTAACATATCTATGACAAAATATGTATGGTGAGATGGAGCGTTCTGATTAGACATGGGGAAGATTAGTTTTCCAGAGCTAGAGAGGGTTCATCTGTCTCCTCTGAGATTTGTAGACTCTGATGGCATTTTGTCCATGTTTTAGTTTTCCTTTTAGAATGGAGGGAACCTGAAAAAGTTTTGGTTCACCATCGATAGCAGTAGGTTCCATTAAAAGATCCCCACGATAGTTTCTTTTGTTGAATATTGTCCTGTAGCACTGTTTCCTTTTCTTGGTGCCCTTAGGAAGATCACATATGAAATTAGCACCTCAAATTTACATAAATAAATTTGATTTACTGAAAATACTATGTAGTAGCCATTAAACATCATTTGTGTAGCCTGCTTGTAATCACTGAGAATTATGACTTCTGTTTACAAAATCCACGTGCCTCAACCCACAACTGCTGAGACGTTACTTCCTTCAAGACCTTGAGTAGACTTGGTTCATGTTCTACTTCCTTACCTTCCTAGGAGTCTTACTAAATATACCCACTTCTGTCTTCCTCAAGCTCCCAGACTAAAAATATTAGCTATTGAATAAATGCATAATTATTCATCGAGGCTGAGTCTTCACATATAGCTGTGACGAGCTCTTTATCTTCTCACATAGCCGTGACCAGCACTTGAAGGAAGCCAGGACAGTTCTTTTAGATTCTCTTCCTTGAAATGCCACCTCTTCCTTCCTCTGTGGCCTCACGCTCCTCAATTCCTGCTTTTTTGAAAGCCATAAACCAGGTGTAATGTTTGCCTCCTTGGCTTTATCTCTGCCTGAGGCACCCAGATGCCCTCCTGAATCTGGCAAGAGAAGAGACTCCCTGTGCTGGTGGCTGCTATCTTGTTTTTACTCCTCAACTCTGATATTCCCCTAATCCCATCTTGCGACTTGGCTACTTTTCCCAGTATAAACGCTTTTCCGTATGGCAACTCCCACAATGCACAGCTGGGGAGTTTCTCTGTTTACAGCTTCCTATGGGTTCATTATATTTACTTGATGGGGAAGGTTTCAATTACACCTCAGCCAGCTCATCCTCTTTAATTCATACTCCCACTACCTGCTCTTGTTACCTATCCTTCTAAATATTCGTCACCTATGTGAAGGTAATAAAAAGATCCTTCTGGGTTATCTCCAACTCTATGTCTCTTTTCAAATAACAACTGATTGCCTGAAAGAAAAAATTAAAGTCTGAGGGCAGTGAGCGATTTGTAGAATGTGCAGCATCTACATTCATTGGAGCTGGAGAGATCTTGGAGAGAATTTAATCTAAATTCTTACTTTCCAGATGAGGCCTAGGGCAGAGAAAGGATTTACTCCAGATCATTTTATTCATTAATAGAAGATCTCTTGCCTTCCCACACAAGACTCCACACATGCATGATTCTTTTTTGGTTTTTTATTTCTGCTATGATGACACAGTCATCATATTTACGTAGTCCTATCTACATACAATGTAGTTGTGTGTGTGCGTGTGTGTGTGTGTATACACATAATACCTGGAGAATGGTTCCCAAACCTGTCTGAATCATCAGAATCAACTGAGATGCTTTTTGAAAAGACAGTAGCGAGGGTTTCTATCACATGTCCTGAAACAGAGTCTCTGAGGCTGGGCCCTGGAACCCAAGGTTTGGCCTTGGGGTTGCTGCTTAATAGAGTTCCCTTGCCCTCCCACCCTCTTTTCCCCTCCCATAAGGCACTGCATTTTCAAAGATTGGCCCCAGATTTCATAACATCATTAAGAATGTGAAAGGGACCCTGGGTGGGTTTCCTATGTTGTCATGGTAGAGCCCAGCATCCACAACAAGAGAGGCGTGCATGAGGCAGCCTGCTGCCCCAAACGCAAGGCTCTGTAACTTTAAGCAGAGCTTAGCGAGCCTAGTAACTGGCTTTGTTTGTGTGTCTACGTGGAGGAGGAGACCAGCTTGTGAGCAGTACCTGGAGCCCGTGGGCGTTCTCTGGGGAAGCTGCTGCATGAGTCAGGCCTGCAGAGGGTTGGGGACTGGAGTCCTTGACGTACTCAGCAATGATTCAGGGGCACAGCCGAGACCTCGGCATGCCAGGTTAAGCGGGTAAACCACTCTCCCTGGCAGAGTGGGCCCTGGATGCATGGTAGGGAGCCATCTTGACTTGAATAGCCATATAATCAGCACTACCAGTAAAAGAGAGGGAGGTAAGACAGTTTTCTCCTGGAATCTGCCCTGGGGTCTGAACACAAGGAAGTGGAATTGTGGGGTCAAATGGTCCAGGACATCTGCTCCCAGTGAATAAACAAATTCACTAAGGCGTTAGCTCTAGAAAGATTTTATAACTTAGCTGGATGTATTTCAGGGTGGTATCCATCAGCCAGATACAAGAGGTAGGGGATCTAAATCCCTGAATGTGTTTGGGGGGTTGAATAAGTCCCTTCTGTTGTCAATGACTTGGGACAGTCCTGGGTGAAAGAGGTGAGGTTGATCAGTGACATTTAGGCTGCTTCTAGCCCTGCTGTGCACTATGTACATATCTGAACTGAGTTCAGGTACTCCTTCTTCTTGATCCCTCTGAGGGTGAAATATTGGCCTCTTTGACCCACTGTGTGGGACAGTGCTCATAAATATTCAGTCTCTTCTGATTTTATGACTCTGACTGTATCCAAAACCTTGCTGTCTGGCAGGACAGCTAGAGGCTGAGACATAAGAGAAGAAACAGTGTGTCACTCAGATTTTTTCTGGCATGATTTTTGCTCAGAGTTGGAAAGTGCCTCTCCTGCCACACACCTGTGAATCATTTAGAAACCAGGACTCACAGAACAGAGGGCGGACTTCATGCATAACCAAAAGGTTTCCTGGAGGCCGATAAGCTGATACAGCCAGAACAATTGTCTCTTTCCAGGTAGACAAAGGAGTGCAGGCCATATGACCTTCACGTAGTTTTGTTTGTTTCTTTTTACCTTGGATCCTTTAGCCATTCTTGTTGGAGAGCCAGTCCTGGGAGAGGGGGTTTTTGACTAAGCAGCCAGTCCATGTTGAAAGAAGCATTGTGGGGCAAGTGAGCTGAGCCCCATGGTGTAACGACAGCTACAAGTTAGTGGCTTGGCCCCTTGTGTCAGTTTCTCCACCACCCAGGCACAGGTGGGAGCAGTAGGTGTGGGCTCATTGAGTTACAAGGAACCATGACCCATGATAACCAGGTCACATAATAAGGGCTGGGTTATTGCAAGAAACAAGGGGTAATGAAGAAGGAAGTTCTCTCATAAGAAACTGCTGTGTGGTTAGTCCACATAGAGACTACAGCTGGAGGGAGTGAGGCTCTTGGGAACTTAGCACTTGGGGGGCAGTGAATCCCATGCTCTGCCATTTAAGTAGCTTAGCTAACCCTGGTTTCGGTTATTCTTGATGTATGTGCTTTAGCTTCTCCTCTTACCACCGTGACTTAACACAATTTCTCTACACTGTATCTTCTGCTCAATTGTAGTTTCCACTTTCTCACAATTTTGGCTTACTCTACACTTCACCTAACTCAAAGCTACTCATTCTCTCTTTCAACCTCAGCCCCTGATAGCAACTTGAGTCTCTGTGTATTTTCCAATTCAAAGTCCTGTGAGTGAGAATATGATTGGTCCAGTGAATTCCTGTTAGAGCTCAGCATTTTACAGTAGATCTCCCGGTAAGCCTGAATAGACACCCTGAGGCAGGTGTCTACGTCCAGACCAATCAGACGAGGACAGATGTAATCAGGGCACATCTAGAACTGCTGTTTCAGCAGTGGCCCTGGGTGGGACAGTGTCCCTTAGAAAGAGCTGTGGATGTGTTCTGACCATGTTGTACTATAAGCAGTCAAGAATGAAAAACATTTCGATTAAAGGGAAAAGCAACAGTTTTAATGACAGGCAAATATCATGAACTGGGATATTGTCAGTACGTACTTAAAATATGGAGAAAATTTGAAGTGGTCTAATAAACTATGTATAGGATAAAATGTTGCTGAAACCAATAATAAATTAAGGCTGGGCATGGTGGCTCACACCTGTAATCCCAGCACTTTGGGAGGCTGAGGCGGGTGGATCACTTGAGGTCAGGAGTTCAAGACCAGCCTGGCCAACATGGTAAAACCCCATCAATACTAAAAATACAAAATACAAAAATTAGCTGGGTGTGGTGGCACAGCCTGTGGTCCCAGCTACTTGGGAGGCTGAGGCAGGAGAATCACTTGAACCCTGGAGACAGAGGCTGCAGTGAGCTGAGATTGTACCACTGCACTCCAGCCTGGGCAATAATTTTTGAGACTCCTTCTCACAAAATAAAATAAAATAAAATAAAATAAAGTAAAATAAAATAAAATAATTAATTTAATTTTATTATTTTTTTAAAATTATTTTTTATTTCAGTAGATTTTTGGGGAACATGTGATATTTGGTTACATGAATAGGTTCTTTACTGGTGATTTCTGAGATTTTGGTGCACCCATCACCTTTAGGGGTAAAACAAATTATACAAAGATATAGGGATACTGGGGAAAGGGAGAGATTGGGAGAAAAGAGGTGGAAATCCAAGCAAGTGTGACATACAAAGATGTAAGGGTTCATAGTGGAACACAAGCACTGCTGAATATGAACAAGCAAAATATGTACAATTAGGTTGAGTTAGAACATGATTAATAGGAGTCAATAGAATTTCTTGTATTTCTCTTTTAAAGAGATGAAAAGGATACTGAGGAGATTGAGGGATGTGGGTGAAAGGAAAGAAATAAAAGGGCTGTGAAATTATAGTTGGATTCCTTTAGTCTGGGAATTTAAAAAATAGGCTAAGGATTGACTTTTTAAATTAAGCTTCAAAACCTAAGGCAGCAGATGGGTAGACTATCCTTTTATTCCAATGCCACAATTAAAATCAGAAAGAAAAATGAGGAGGCAAAGACTATTGGCGAGTTGATTGCCAAGCAACCGATCAAATTGCAAAGGGCCAAGCCAACTCACTTTTCTTAACAACAAAATAATTAGGCGGTATCTGAACTATGTGAAATTATCTCCATCTTAAAGACACCAAATGAATTTGATTGTTTAGTAATCAATTCACTCCTCAGCACTAGTATCTCAGCCACAAATTCCAGGGCCCCTCGGGCCTCCGTATTTCTGACCAACTGGCTACAAATTCAGGAGTTCCTACAACCCCCTCAGGCTCAGTAGTTTGATAGTATAACTTGTAGAACTCAGGAAAGTGCTATACTTAAAATTACAGTTTAATTATAAAGGACGCAAATCAGGAGCACCCAAAAGAAGATACTAGGGCAAGGCCTGGGATGGTCCCAAACGCAGAACTTCTGTGCCCAGTCTCCATGCAATCAGAATGTGTCACCCTCCTGGCACACTGATGTGTTCACCACCAAGGAAGGGCACCCAAGCCTCAGGGTCCAGAGTTTTAATTGGGGTTTCACTGTGTAGGGATGATTGAATCATTGACCATGTGTCTGAACTCAATCTCCAGTGCCTGTCCTGGGAGGCTGGGTAAATAACAAATGGCTTGAAGCCCCGAGCCTCTAATCACATGTTTGATCTTAACCTGGCCAGCCTCCATCCTGAAACTATCTAGGGTCCCACCAGGAGTCACCCTATTAGCAAAACTCAGGTGTGGTCCCAGAGGCCACTGTCTTCTGGTGAGGCTGGAGGCTCCCAAACTGCTGCTGCTGCTGCTGCCCCTTCCCATGGGGAGAAACAGACAGCTTAGGTGGTATTTCTATTTCCTAACCTGTCTCCAGGTGGGTTGGCCCTTCCCCTCCCCTCAATGCCTTTTCCCTTCTCCTCTCCGGCTTTCCCACTTCAGGCCGCAGAGCTCTAAGATGGAGAAGTCACTCTTCCCTGTCTCATTTTTTGATTCAGATTATCCATATCCCATGATAAAAGATGGTGAAATATTTATCCCAAAGCCCCACCAAGAGTTCCAAAAAGAAAGAGTTGGTCATTGGAGCATTTTCCAAGGTCTTGGTTGGGTTGCTTAGACTGTGTGCACCTTAATCCTTATCATCAACGTCATCCACAGTAACCCAGGAGCGGTGGCCACTAATGCCTGGAAGAGGGAGCCTTCTGTGTATTTACCTAGAGAGCGAAAGTAAGCTCTGGGGAGGGAGTAGAAAATGGACCAGCAGGCACAGCAGGTGAGGTGGGAGGAGGAGAGAACGGGGAGGAAGGGTGTGAAACGCAGGCCTTCCTGCAGACAGCTGGAAAGGCCAGGCTACAGTCAGCCAGAACATGGCCTCCCAGGGAGACTGGTCTGTGGGGGCAGCCAAGGCCAATTGTTTGAAGTGGAATGAAGGATGGCAGAATGATAGTGGATGACAGCCCTGGACCTGGCCCTCTCCCTTTTCTGGATGCAGCAGGGGGCAGATGGAGCACAGGGCCAGCACGTGGGCTGCATTCGTGAGGTGCCCACATGGGACACACACGCCAGTGACTGTGGCTTGGTTGGGTCGAGATGGTCGTTGTGGGGACATAGGGACACTCCTGGTTCTCCTCTTAGTTGCCTGGTGTGCAATCTTTGGGGGCTGTTTGGCATCAGGCTGTTTGGGTTCAGATCCTGGCTCTGCCAGTTGTGACCTGTGTGATGGGTGCATTGGGTGGCCTCACACAGCCTTGTCTTCCTTATGTTGCTGTTGCTCAGTGAGATAATGTCGGTTGAAGCTTCTGTGTTACCTGGCACATTGAGACCTTTTCCCTCTTCCTCCCTGTCCTCACGGGTGCCTCAAGACCTGTGCAAGCATCCTGCCTCATTTCATTTGGTTGAAGCTCCTTCTCCACTTCTTGCTGGGCCGTGACCATTCAGGATCCCCCACTGCCCACCAGAGTCTGCACTTAAAAGTGAGTAGCGCTGAATTTGAGCTTCACATTTCCCCCTTCACTCACCCAGCCAATGGCTCAAGGACAAGCAAGGCCCTTCCTTTGCTCTGCCCACTTTCCCCTGAAGAAATAAAAACAAAATCTCCCCTCTACAGTGCCTGCTGAAATGCATCTACTGGTACATTGTTCTTTTGTTTATGGCTTTTATGCTTAGTGAAAATGCAAATTTTCTTAGAAGTCATTATATTTCAAGTCATTCTATTTGTTTATTGTATGAACAAATGAGTCACACTCTGTCCTCCGAGGACCCCGTGGGAGAGGCCATTGACCAGGAAGGAAAAGGAACAAACTCTACTTATACCTCCTTATACTTCCACTCTACTTACACCTGCTGCACAGTTTTGCTTTGAGTCCATTCCAACAAAGCGCACAAAACCAATCTCTCATCAAGTTTGCAAAACTCACGTTGTCTGCCTTTCTTTTCCTCCCCCTCCACACCCCATTTCCTCCCTACCTCTTATACTCCACTACTGCAGGAAAGAAAGATGTCATGCTGGTTGAGGGCCCACTGTGTGGCTGGCTGAGGGATGACCTATGGCATATCATTTAGAGCTCACTGCAATCCCAGCAGCAGGGACCATCAGTCTGCTTTATGAGCAGAACAAACAAATAACAGGAGAATTAGTACATTCCCCAAAGACACCAAACCTCTGGGTGGTACAGCTGGGATGTGGGCCCAGGTTTGTTTGGCTCTAAAGTGTTTTCGTAAGGCAGTGTTAGCTGTTTGCTCTTCCCTCTGGACCCTACTTTCCCCTTTCTATTTCTAGTTTATTAACCTTATTACAAATTTTTTTTTTTTTAAGTTTCTAGAAAGAGGATAATATATTTCAAACAAAAACAATCCATCACATACTCCTGGCATTTTAAAGACATCTTATTATGAAAACATTTAGATGTTCACAAAAGGTTAAGAGTAGTATTACAGCCCTCCTAGAATCATAGCCTATTTTTACAGGTTAACAGGTAAAGGCAGGTTAACAAACTGGCAATATGAACAGCATCGGCAGAGGCACAGAACAAGCAAGCTCAGCTTATATTCTCTTCACAGCCTTGCAGCAATTCCTTTCTGCAACCACCTGTCCTAGCTCAGGTTCCCATTATGTTATTCACTGGGAACAGTGATCACTAATCCTTATTGAGAGTTTACTACACAGCAGACGTTACGCCTTGTGCTTTACAAATGATAACTAAGTGATGCTCACCATCTCTCCGTGGGGAGGGCATAATTTCCACTGTCCTATTTTGGAGGATGCTGAGCGCAGAGATGTTCATTTCTTGCTCACGGCCACATGTCTAGTTAGTTACAGTGCTGGGGCAGGAACCCGGGCAACAAAACTACAGAGGCTATGCTTTATACCCTGAACTTGACTTCCTTCATTCTTTCCCTGGCTACATTTATATTGCACAGCAGAATCTGAAAGCTTCACGTTCCCCATCTTTTGCCTGTTGACAGAGCTATGCCAGCCATTCTTGTTTCTCATATCAAATGCAAACCATTTAGAGTTGTCATTTGGAAATTCTGCAACGTTTGTCCCAAGAACAGGGGAACAGGACTTTGAGCTTTCAGCCCAAATGTTGTTCACCCTCCCCACAAGTCTCTCTTTTACGTAAGCTTCACTGGGAAATCTTCAGAAACAGGGGCCTAACAGTCCCCTGACCCAGCCCCAACCCTCTGATCTACCTCCACTTCACCCTCCCATCCCTATTTTTAAATAAGATTGAGACTCACTTGTTTGTGAAGTCGCCAAATCAATTCCAATTTATTAACTGAGAACAAGCAGACAGACAAGTAAACAGAATGTGAGGTGCAAAGCCAAAAATGCAGGTTAACAAACAGACAATGTGAAAGGCATCTGGACAGGCACGAGAACAAGCCGGGCCGATCGCTCGGCCCCTGCAGACAAAGTGCCGCGGAAGGGATTAGAACACACAAGGACTTCAGCCCCGCTGAGTCCCTTTCTAGCAAAACCACGTCTTGTAGCCATGCGATAATAGCTCAGCTTGCATGAAGCATGGGGGACAAAAAGCTGGCCCCAGGGAGCCAGAGTGCGGCCACCTGGTCTGCTCTGAGAAGGACTGTGACCAGAGCAGAGGGCCTGGATGCCTTGTATCAGAAATGAAGGAGAGAGAGAACCAAGGGGTCTGCGGACATGTGTTGGGCGGGACACCCCCATTCCACACTCAGTGCTAATGCCTTACACCCACTATCTCTGGGCAACTCAGTGAGGTGGCCCTTCTTATGCCTCCCCTCCCCAGTGAGTACTACCACCAATGCTTGAGAGCATGGCCTTGGGACCAGAGCACCTGCCTTTCCATCCAGTCCCTGCTTCTCACCTAGAAGGTGTCCTTGGGCAAGTCTCATAATTGCTCTGTGCCTCAGTTTCCTCATCCAGCTATGAAGACCATAATAGTTCTTATTCCATAGAATAAGTGAGGTAGTGAGGATTTAGTTAGTATATATAAAACACTTACAAGGCCGGGCACAGTGGCTCACGCCTGTAATCCTAGCACTTTGGGAGACCAAGGCAGGCAGATTACCTGAGGTCAGGAGTTCCAGACCAGCCTGGCCAACATGGCAAAATCCTGTCTCTACTAAAAATACAAAATTAGCCGAATGAGGTGGTGGCGGGTGCCTGTAATCCCAGCTACTCGGGAGGCTGAGGCAGGAGAATCACTTGAACCCAGGAAGTAGAGGTTGCAGTGAGCTGAGATCTCACCATGGCACTCCAGCCTGGGCAAAAAGAGCGAAACTCCATCTCAAAATAAACAAACAAACAAAACAAAACAAAAACCCACTTACAACCGTGCTTGGAACCTAGAAGACACTATACAAAGACATGGTCAGACACCAGAGGAGGATGCTAGGGGATTTGGCGTCTGGCTGCCAGAGTCCAAATCCAGCCACTGCTATTTTGTTGCTGTGTGGCCTTTAGCTAGAGACTTAAATCCTCTCAGCCTCAGTTTCTTTATTTGTATGGGGAAGAAGATAATAACAGCCGTATCATGGGGTTGTCAAGAGGCTTAAATGAGTTCATATTATAAAGCACTTCAAATAGCACTTGGCCCCTGAAGAACGCTCAGTAAAATTATTATTTAACTATTTGGCTTCTGTCAAATCTTTCCTGCCAGTGACACTAAGAAAAGAGATCACCTGTCAGGGAGGTAACAGGGTGATCTGTGATATCTATGGTCCTGTTGCCATGAAGAGATAATATGAAACTTTGGTGAGAAAATGACCCCTTCTATTGGTCACTTTTAAATATCAGCCAGGACTCATTTATTCGTAGTATAGCATTTATTTTCGAATGCTACAGTTTCTGTCATCAAAGTCTTCATCCAAAACCTTTCTCCACCTACCTCTGCCACCGAAGTCCATGCCCCCTGACTTTTCCATATCAGTGATCCATCCATGCGACCGTCTTTTGTAACCAGCTCACGGGTTCCTGCCTCCTGCCTGAGTCTGTATGTTAGCCATAATTGCATCACAAAGTTATATGGCTCATAAAACAGAGCAGGATATTGAATGGAAAATTAAACCACAAGTAAGCTGGTTTCATCACACCTTGCAGGGGTGCATTAGTCGTTCCATGCGATTTGATTCCAGCTCAAAATTTGCAGTAGGGTTTAGGAAAGGCAGCTCTTCTTTACCTATTATCGCGTTCAAGGGGATTTCCTGATTCTCTCAGTGTTGTGGGCATTCTGTAAGTGTGTTGTCTGTCAGCTCCTCCCCTTATAGAGCTGCTAAAAGTACATAAGGAACATGAACTTTTGAGATTTGCTTAACCAGTGGCCACAGTGCTAACACAGCTGCTTTTGGAGAAATGGAGAACATAGAAGTTGATCTGGATGCTCCTGTTTGATCCTGTCTGTGTGGCACTGGATCTAATAGTGGGCTGTGCAGGCCAGGCCTAGGGCTGGAAAGCTGCAGATAGAGAAACAGATCCGTCAGAGGTCATGGGAAAAGGATCCATGGATTTGGTGATAGGGTGAGAGGAGGAATTAAAAGAAGTCTCTTCTTTGAGCCTGGAATTTGAAAAAGATCATCGTGATGAGAAGGCTGGGAAGAGTCAAGGGCTTAAACAGAAGAAAAAAACCACCTCTCCTGTTAATGGAGCACTGCAGGAGAAGAGTGTAAACCTTGCAAAGTACTTACACTCTCCCTGGAGAGAAAAGTCACAACTTTACACAAACCTGAACAGCAAACAATTAATTTTGAGATCAGGCCGTGAAGAAGAATGCTTTATGGCATTATAGAATTAGTTTGGTGTTTAATTACTTTCCAAATGGTTTATGTAGATAAGAACCATTGGAAGGTCACTTCTGGCCGAGGGTAGGAGGGGAGATAAGGCTGCAGATAAAAAGTGCTGTCTGAGCTGTCTTTGACACATTGGTAGGAATTGCAAAGGTGGGAAAGACAGGCAAAGTGGCACAAGCAAGAGTATGGAAGCTGGAAGGCCAAAGGGAGGACTAGTGCTCAAAAATTGGGCCACAGGAGGTGAATAGTTGGATCTACAGCTGAAAAGGTAGAACAACATGCAGGTCCTTTTTTAGCTGTTTTGGCAATTTACTTATCCTCTTTCTGACTCAGTTTCCCTTTGTATAAATGAAAATCATGACAGTACTTACCAGATGGGGCATTGTGAGGACCATGCGATACAACGTCCCTGAAGAGATGATCATAGTACCTGGTACATAGTAAACACTCACTGAGTATTTACTTGTCATGATGATGATGATGGCAATGATGGTGACAACCATCAGTGGTTCACTGTTACCAGAAATGCAGTGGAAGGCAAATGGTGAGCAGTGAAGCTGAGGTCACATTGATTTTTTATCCTATCGGCCAATGGGGATTTTTTAAAGGGTTCTAAACATGGAAATGGCCAGATTTAAAATTCAGATAGTTTCCTTCGGGGGTCAGTGCAGTGAACGGATTTGGAGAGGGAGGATAAGACCAGAGGCCAGAAGTCCAGTGAACAATATTACAGTAGTCCAGGGGAGAGGTAATAATGGCCTGCCTAACCCAGGGAAGCAGCCACAGGGATTAAAAGGAAGGGGCCTATTTGAGAACTTTAGGTGGTAAATGTGATAGGAGTTGGTAATGGAGAAGAAAGAAGTGAGGACATCCCCAGGGTTTCTAAGCTAGGTGACTAGATGAGCAGTGACTCATCTACTTGTATAGGAGACACGTCAAAGAAGCATCTACAGGAAAGACACAGGAAAAGATTATTCAGTAACACTCAGTTTGGCAGGGTAGGTGGCTCGTGCCTATAATCCCAGCACTTTGGGAGGCTGAGGGAAGTGGATCACCTAAGGTGAGGAGTTTGAGACCAGCCTGGCCAACATGGTGATACCCCATATCTACCAAAAAATACAAAAATTAGCCGGGTGTGGTGGCACGCATCTATAGTCTCAACTACTGGAGAGGCTGAGGCAGGAGAATCTCTTGAACCTGGGAGGTGGAGGTTGCAGTGAGCTGAGATCCCACCACTGCACTCCACCCTGGGTGATAGAGTGAGACCCTGTCTCAAAAAAAAAAAAAAAAAAAAAAAAAAACAGAAAAAGAAAAAAAAAAAAAGACTGAGTTTGAGGAATCTGTAGGTAGCCAGGTGGACCTCTGTATATATGACACTGAAGCTTGGAAGAAGATCCCAGCTGGAAACGCAGACTTGGGTGTTGCCAGCACATTGATGATTATGGGACCATGTGAGTGAATGAGATTGCCCAGGGAAAGAACATGGTGTGAGAAAAGAGAGATCAAAAATGAAACATTGGGAAACACTATTTAAGGAGTATTTAAGTATTTAACACTATTTAAGGGAAATACCATTTAAGAAGTATAAGAAGAAAATTAGCCAATAAAGCCAATAAAGCCAAGAAAATTAGCCAATAAAGTTGATCAGAGAGGTTGAAGGAGAAATAATAGAGTGAGTTGTGACAGAAACTAAGAGACTAAGAGAATAGAGAGTTAGGAGAGGGAAGAGATCCACCATCTTAAATGACATGTGTAGGTCCACCAAGGTAGGACAGAGAGGGGCCAACTGATTTTGCAAATGTAGGAAAAGGAGATGAGAGTGGGGAGGAAGGAATGTGAGGTGAGGGAGCAGAGACAGACAGTGTTGACCCTTTCTTTATTTCAGCTATTATGTCGAGAAAAGAGAGAAAGGGAGGTAGCCAGAGGCAGGAATGGAAAAACAGAGCTCGGGTATGCTTAATGGTTTTTGTTCTAGTGGGAGAGATTGAAGAAAGTTTCCATCTAATAGGAAAGAACTTACGGAGTGGAAGAGGTTTTAGAGCCAAAAGAAAAAGAAGTTCAGAAAGAGATAGGTGGATATAATACCAAGAACTTCACAAGGAAAGAGGCTGGTCTGGAATAAAATAGGAGAAAACAAATAGGCAAAACCCACCATCTTTTGCCCAGGACCTTTTTGTTGGTCCTGGGCAAAAAATGAGGGGATGAAAGCTTTTGCAGGTGTGCACCAACTTAAAGTTTGCACGTAACAGTCTCAAGTTTTTAAAATATGTGGAAGTGGAGGCCATGTGCTATAAGTGAGGGATACAGTAGATTATTAAGGCCTCTCTAGAGAGTTGTGAAGATTTGGAGTTTCTACTCAAAGGGCACTGTGGAAGGACGAGAGAAAGATGGAAGACCATGAATTGATGGCAGCACCCATCTTCACTGCTGGGCAATATTTCTCCTTCCTCATTTAATGAATTGCGTATAAGAGAAATGCAGGTTGTAGTCTTCACTCAGGCTTGGAGCTTTGCCACTTAGGCACAGAGAAAGTCCAGGAATGCAAGGCAATTTGAAATGCTGGTGAAATGGTAGTTTCAAGGAACAGCCATGAAAATAGGCTCAGGAAAGCTAATGGTAGTCCTTCTGTCTTTTTGTTTATCCCTAAAAGGTTCAAGGACAAGAAATTATCTAAAAAGAAATTACGTCTGTCTTATCATTATTTCATGGATGAGACCCCATTTTTGTTTTTCCTCCAATTCATAATCATGAAAAATAATATATTTAACCTTAAAAGTTTCTTTCTAGACTGGGACAGTGACTCACACCTGTAATCCCAGTGCTCTGGGAGATCTAGGAGGGAGGATCACTTGAAGCCAGGAGTTTGAGACCAGCATAGGCAACACAGGGAGACCCTGTCTCTACACAATTTTTTTTTTAATTAGCTGGGCATAGGGGCTGCACCTGTGGTCCCAGCTACTCAGGAGGCTGAGGTGGGAGAATCACTTGGGCCCAGGAATTTAAGGCTGCAATGAGCTATGATTGTACCACTGCACTGCAGCCTCAGTGACAGGAAAACTCTGCCACTAAAAAAAGAAGAAAAGAAAAGAAAAGTTAAAAAGTAAAAGTCTCTTTCTCCTGGTCCTGGGGTTATATATCAGCTTAAAGTTTTGGAAGTTCCTAACTTCACTGGATGAGCTCCCATAGCAATCAGGCATTTCCCTGTGACGTAGGGGCTAGCATGGGCTTCATGTAGCATTAGCAAGGGAAGAGGGAACATTGTGCAGAAATGCTGAGGGCAGGGCATTCAACTCTAAATAGAAGTGACAGAAGGAGCCGGGAGCAGTGGCTCACACCTATAATCCCAGCACTTTGGGAGGCTGAGGTGGGTGGATCACCTGAGGTCAAGAGTTTGAGGCCAACCTGGGCAATATGGTAAAACCCCGTCTCTACTAAAAATACAAAAATTAGCCACGTGTGGTGGCGGGTACCTGTAATCCCAGCTACCTGGGAGACTGAGGCAGGAGAATTGCTTGAACGTGAGAGGTGGAGGTTGCAGTGAGCCAACATCACATCACTGCACTCCAGCCTAGGCAACAGAGCGAGACTCCATCTCAAAAAAAAAAAAAAAAAAAAAAAAATTGAAATGACAGAAGGAAGACCTGGAAGTCACTTAGCAAACAAGCATCTGGAATATATCGGTGGAACAAAATAAGCATGGAATGAAAGACCAAGAGTTTATTATTAAAAGAAACAGGCTGTGGCCTAATAGAAGTCAATTGGTTGGATGAAAAAGTTAAAAACATAGGAAATAAATTTGTCATGCTACCTTAATTTAATCAGCAGAACCATCTTTTTTGGTTGTTGTTGCTGATGGTGGCACAAGAGCAATAATTATTTCCTCTCCCTCATTAGGGACCCACCCCCTCAGTAGTGGCTATAGAGGAAGAACTCCCACCACTCTAGAAGTGCCTCCTCCTCAGGAGTTCAAGGAGCTCAGAGAATGCACATTCTGATTCCTCTGGTACATCATTTAGAAAGGCCTCTCGATATTGTCAACTGCAAAATCAAAAGCTGCTTTGAGATGGCCTGTCCCATTTTAATGGCCCTTGGAGACATGCAGATAACTTACGGAGCATCCTGACTTTGAACAAAAGACAACTGAATTATAAAAGTCACATACATATATTGTTGAAAGTAATAATGGCGTTTGTGTGGCACATTATGGTTTGCAAAGAAATGTCTCCTATTACCGTATTTGAGCTTCGTAAAAACTCTTTGTAGTAGGTTGTTATTCTGAGTAACAATAGCCCCTTACATTTCTTAGCTTGAAAATGTACTTTTTCATTATATTTATTTGATTGTATTTCTCTATTGCTTTCCTTGGTATTCGTAAGTCATTTTTATTTCATTCTCCTACTCCTAAAACCGTCAATACATTTCTAGAATTAGGTAAAATCTCTCATTCAATGTCCTTCATATTTCAGCTCAGACCATTCTTCCAACGTATGTCCTTATGCTCACCTTCTTGAAAACACCTTTTTCTTTGTTCTCTGTTCTCCCTCCTCCAATCCTTTTCTTTTCTCTTCTCCCGTCTTCTCTGCTTTTACCAAGGCTCCATCCTTGACTTTGACCAACCCCTACAGGCTTCCTTAGATATCACCTCCTTAATTAAAATCTTTCCTGCCAACACCCTAAAAC
The DNA here is from genome assembly GCF_037993035.2 of Macaca fascicularis. Taxonomy (NCBI): domain Eukaryota; kingdom Metazoa; phylum Chordata; class Mammalia; order Primates; family Cercopithecidae; genus Macaca; species Macaca fascicularis. The sequence goes on along the minus strand of NC_088391.1, from coordinate 19,493,410 downwards.
TTGGATGTGACATTTTCCTTTTCAGAATTTTCCATTTATTTGATATCTTTGTTTCAAAACTTATGTCATAACAGTGGCAAGGGCATTTAGTGAACTGTTTTCTTAGATTAAAACTTCTTGAAGGCTATGGCTTTGTTTTCTTCTTGATTCAAACCCCAGATCAAGTATCATTTCAACTATGAATTGTTTTCCATGGACACTTAATAATTCCCTTTTCTCCCTACCATATTTTTTTATATACTTTACCCAGATGTGCTAATCACGTTGTATTGAAATGGTTGGTTTTACTGTTTGTCTTCCCCGTTAAACTAAAAGCACCTCAAAGGAGCATAGCATAGTGGTTAAACAGCCAGACTGCCTAGGCTTAAATCTCAGCTCTGCTATTTACCAATAGTGTGACCGCAGGCAAGTTACTTAACCTCTCCGTGCTTCAGTTCCCTTATCTTTAAAATGGAGATAAAAATAGTACCTTTCAGAGTTGCTGCGAGAATTAAATGAATTAATACATATAAAATGCTTATCAGATAGTATGCAATTGTAATTATTATACTATGTTGTCCTTCGTATTTGTATTGACAAGAACAATGCTTAAACTAAGCAGGCACATGACAAATGTTTGTTGAATAACTAAGTGAAAAAATGAGGGAAGATGCATAGGATGCTTCTTTCTAGTAGATTCTATACTCAAAGATAGAGACCGTCCTTCACCCGTAGCTTTTCCACAGCAAATTAACGAAGTTTATAATAGATGATCAATAAGTACATGTGGTGCATACTTTATAAATATTAATCCAGTGACTGGCAGACTGAGAAAAATAAAAATAATAAATTATGCAATGAATTCAGTTTAATCAAATAAACGATCACACAGGATTTTACATTAAGGTTGTGCGACACATTTCCCACTTGTTTTAAAGTTCTCTGTTGGGAAGATGTTTCAACATGCATGGCTATGCTTAGCCAGACCTTAGCTCTCCAATGATACAGGGGAAACCTGCCAGGTAGACATCAACTGGGGGTGCCATCCCTGGGAGACGAACATCACAGTGGGAGCCAGGACCAGGCAACAGAGGTGGAGTATTAACACAGCTTCTGTGGCTCCCAAAGGGTGGAATGCAGACTCCAGAATGACTACTCTTTGGAAAGGTGTAGAGAGCTGTGCAGTAGCCCCACTCTAGATCTGATAGATATGGACTTTGAGCCAAAACAGAGGCTTTGGCTGGAAAAGTGAATCAACCGAGGATTTTGAAAAGGCAGATTTAAAAAAAGAAAAAAAAAAAAAAAAAGCCCCTTCTTGGCAGATGAATCGGACAGGTATGGGGCTATTTCACAGTCCAGCAAATGTGCACACTCATGTCAGCGACCACAGCATGAAAAAAGCAGGGACCTGTTTGTTCAGCTAGAAATGCTTACCCTGGCCTCTTCCCCTCCCTTTCTGCTTTGTCACTCATTCTGTGTTGGAGAGGTGTTCTTTTTTTCCCTCATCCCCTCGGCTTTTTAAAGTAACATTAGCGGAGCAGTTAATGAGGCAGTGGAAAGCAAGCTGGTCCGTTCAGGGTTGCTAATGACTCCATTCCCGGGAGCCTAATCAAAGATTTGTACATTTAATTGCTGTCAAGTCAGCGCCAACCACCTGCCATTTCGGCAGCACCTGAGCTCCCAGCTCGGTAGCCCCTGATTCTAAATGAATCCATCACCATTTCTAAAGGCCGGGAGGCTAGGCTGCTGGGCAACCTTGAAGTGGGCTTGTCCAGGAGGGCAGAGACCAATAGGCCTAATGGAGAGGCGCTGCTTCCCTGACAGGGCCAGCATTGGAGAGACGCCTGCAGTTTTTCTAGGATCCAATTTCTGCTTTTTTTTTTTTTTTTTTCCCGGGGGAGGAAAAGATAGGTGTGGTGAGGGGAGGGTGTGGAAAGGAGGAGAGGAGGAGAGAAGGTGACATCTAACCACATTCTTCAGAATCTACTGATGCTTTTATTCTTAGGGGTGACAATTTCTGACCCCAGCGCATGGTTGTGCCACGGATGAACGTTTGCTGGAGATCCCTTCCAGTTAAAATGGTGGTTGTTCTATTGCTTACCCCCATCCAGGTTGTAGTTGTCCTCTAAGCCTTTTTCTTTTTTTGGAGATTTGGGGAATGAGAAAACAGTCAATCTAGACCTGAGTGTAACCTAATGGTAAAACAGGCTAGCTACTTCATGAGGTATAAATCAGGTAAGAAAATTATGTTTAGCCGTTGTTCTAACTGCAATAAAAATTCTTTAAATACACATACTAAATTCTGAGTGTATTCTTTGTACCTGTAATAGGTACATCAGGTATACCTATGATAGCTGATCTTTCAAAATCAGTCTCTAGAGTAGCCGTTCTCAAACTAGAGCACGCCTCAGAATCACCTGGGGGATTTATCAAAACATAGCTTGCTGGGCTCCCACCCCAGGGCTCCTGGTGCAGTAGGTCTGAGGTAAGGCCTGATGATTTGCATATGTAACAAGTGGGTGGTGCTGATACCACTGATTTAGGGAGAACCATCTTATGGCCTCTTGGGAATGTCCAGCTTACTGTTTGTAGGAGGATGAGATCCTCATTTACCAAGAACTTCATCTGCTGTCAGTACCTGAGTTGGCCATGGGAAAGAGGCACCAATTGGAGAACTTATGAAGGGAAAAGAAGGGATTTCTCCTTTTTTTTTTTTTAAACCTTCCCAGCACAGTCCACTCACCATGTTTTAAGGAAGGAGCCGGAACCACTGAGTCAGTAGGTGGGTAGGAAGGGTGCTTTGAGCTAGACAAAAACCCTTTCTATTTCAGAATTTCTCTGGTGGGAATGGATTTGGGAATTCATTCTCTCTTTCTGACCAACCATCCTGGTTTGCCCAGGACTGAGAGATTTCCCCTGGCACTCCCGGTGCTGTAAAACTGGGGGAGTTCTGGGCAAACAGGGACTCTGTTCACGCATCTCTTCTTTAGTTTAGTAGAATCATGAAGGGCATATTGTTCATTCAGATTTACAGATAAAATGAAGGTAAAGATTGCCACAGGATTTATTTCCACACCTCTGCCCCCAAAAGGAGAAAACTAAGGTATTCAGGCTGATAAATCTTCATCTTCCCCCCCAGCTTGCCATTGACAAGTACTTGCTCTAGGTGGCTTTGGAGCTGGACCCATTTTTCATTATTTACTAACAGTAAGGACATTTCTTTTTTATTTCTTTACAAAAAAAATTTGCTAAACTTCAACTGATTTTTAAAATAAATTAGGAGAGACAACCCCATCTTTTCACTGCAACGTATAGCTTTCTGCTTGGCTTGGAGCTGAATTTCTAGCATAGTCCTTCGTGACTAACCTGTTGATCTGATGAAGATACTCTAGGTACTAGCTCTGTCCTATAGCTTTCTGCTAATTGTTGTTTTCTTGTATTTACTGTCTTTCTCCACTCCAAATAGTTGTCACTGTGTTCCAGACAAATGCACACTTGTTTTGATTTCCTTCTTACTGCTTAGTCTATTTATATCAGGGGACCCTGGAAAGTGTGCAAGATAACCTTACTAGAAAGCTAAATTAATTCTAAAGAGCAAACACCATATGATCCACCAATCAGATGGGAAAATATTGTTAATTGTTATTCATTTGCTACCCTAAATCTTTCCCAAGAGTGCTTGACATCACAAAAATGAGGTACATTTGCTCTCTAGTCACCTTTGGAATTTAGATCTGAATGCTTCCCTGACCTGGGAAGATAGAACAAAAGAAATAATTGCCATCAATCTGACAAGACCGAGAAGGGCAAGTGCATGCATGTGTGTGTGTATATTTTCATGGAAAAATAAATTGGCAGCCTTCCTGATAGAAAATCCATTGCTTTTTGGGTTGGGAATTCCTCAGAGGCAAAAATGTCCTAAAGAAGGGACTCCTGGTTCTGGAGTCACTGGAGTGGCTGCATCAGGATGCACCGCATCGCTTTCTACTCATTATCAGCACTCTATCAAGCACCATCCTCTGGGGATATCCTCCCCTAACCAGAGCAATTCCCATTTATAGGTCCCTAGGACCGCCCTTACCTTCATGTCACTTTATTCCCCTGTTTTAACTCTTATTAACATAGTTCTGGGCCATGTGGGTATGTATGTGTCTTCTGACTTGATTGTAGACTCTTTAAGGCCAAGATCCAGGATATATTCATAGTGGGTGCCTTGCTGGCTCATGTAGAACATGTCACCCAGTAGGTGCTCAATAAACATTGGTTGATTGAATGAGTGGCTATTATGGTTGAAGCAGTTTCCATGATTCTAAGCCCATTCCTGACTGATCATTTCTACAGAATTCACTATGATTTTAACACGGTAAATAGCTTTGGGCCAAGTCAAGTGATTCTTAGTGTAACACTCAGATTGGGCACAGGCATGCTCAAAGGTTAAATTGGCTGCTTCTTGAGAGACAGGATTAAAAACATACGGTCAGAAAGGCAATTGGATTGCTTCATTTCACTCATAGCTTATGCACTTCATTCCCTTTGGCCCCATAAAACCCAGAACCATGGAAAATAAAGTCATCAGGAAGATCATCCATCTCACTTTCTCTTTCCTCTCTCCCCCTTTTCCATGTAAGTTGGGAGGCTGCCTTCTACGCTAGCACAGGACAACTCTGGCCCAGAGAAAGCTTTATTGTCACCTTGTAAATCTTGCAAAGAATAATGCTTAAAACGGTTCCACTGTGGCTTGAGGCAGAGGTCTTTGCTCTGCTCAGCCTAGCTCTCATGTTCACTGCTTCTACATTAATCCCAAGTATGAGGGTAAATGGTGGAAGAAATGGAGAATGTTCTTCTCTGGAAACCTTGACTTTATTGCAGGCATGACTCACTTTACGCAATAGGTGTGGTCTCAAAGAGCTATGGGAAAATCACGTTTTTAGAAATCAAGTCATACTTAAAGTGTACTAGAAAAAAAGCTGACCATTTAATGAAGGTATTTATGATTACTTTCAAAGTATCATCGTTGCTAGTGGTATATAAGCCCATAATTTCTCTTCTGTGAAAATCCAGATTTTCACAAGCTGTGTTTGCTCTAGGAGAGGTGCAGGAGATTGTGAAAGGTTGGATGCAGGTGGCATGGAGACGTATAATTACTGTGTTTAGAGTCCTCTAAGACACTGGGGCTTGAGGGCTTTCGCTTCTTCTCTTTCATCCATTGTTGTGCTGCCTCACTGGTGTCCCTCTCTATCCCATCTCTCCCCTACCTTCCGGCCTACCGCCTCCCAGACCCCCAAGGAGAAAGAGAAGAAAGACATTTGAAATACTCTTAACTTCATCCTGAAGAGGTGAGCCGCTTGCCAGTGGGTTCTAAGGGAGGTTGAGGTTCGTGCCAGGGTAGGGTCACTGCCATCATCAGAGTGCAGGGAATAGCAGCAGGGTGGGATTCAGCCAGCTCTGAACTCCTTGCTGTCTCTCGGATACAGGGCCCGAGAAGGGGAACTTGGTGTGATATATCATGGTGCACACACACCACTCGTCCCATCCCCACTCCCATGTTCTTTCTAGGCTCACTAACCCTGCACTCCATATTTCTGGGCCTCAGTTTCCCACATAGGCACTTCAGGGCCTCGAAAGGTCTGCGGGCAAGGGTGCCTTGGGAGGGTGCGGTCCATTTTGTTTTGTGTGACTATTACAGAACCACACGGGGCGCTCTTTCAGCTAGGCCGCGTGCCAGAAAGAGAGGAGAGAGTCTAGCCAGGATATTTAACTGACCGTGGTCACGGCAAGAATTTTTCCTGCTGCAAACTTCCTAACATTCTGACCCTTCTGGTCTCAACATTTCCAAGGCTGTTCCTATGCCAACTGAAAAACATTCCATAATCTATGTTTCTTGTGCAGTGTAACAGTGGGCTTTGCAGTACCAGGAAGATATATGAAAGGTTTGATTTATTGCCCATTCTTTTGTGTGGGAGAGTCTAGTGATTTCAGATACAACAACAGAACTCTGTGAGATGCTGAATTGCCCAGGGAGTGTTCAACTTCCCCGTGTCTTCACTGTCTCACTTGGGAGGGTGTCAATCAATCATTCCTGGATACCTGACCAACATGGACGATGTCATACAGTTAATCTCAAAACTAAATATCCAGGTGTTTTCACATATTGTGTAGTCAACATACCCAAATGCTTCTCTGAAATACACCATTGTATTAGTAAGCCAGCTGCTTGGTTTCCTGTCACCATAGCCTGACCATTCTGGACAAAATCCTGACCTTTGTTTTGTCTCTCTTTTTTTTTTTTTTTTTTTTTTTTTTGAGACGGAGTCTCGCTGTGTCTCCCAGGCTGGAGTGCAGTGGCGTGATCTCGGCTCACTGCAAGCTCCACCTCCCGGGTTCACGCCATTCTCCCGCCTCAGCCTCCCAAGTAGCTGAGACTACAGGCGCCCGCCACCACGCCCGGCTAGTTTTTTTTTTTTTTTTGTATTTTTAGTAGAGACGGGGTTTCACCATGTTAGCCAGGATAGTCTCGATCTCCTGACCTCGTGATCCACCCGCCTCGGCCTCCCAAAGTGCTGGGATTACAGGCTTGAGCCACCGCGCCTGGCCTGTTTTGTCTCTTTTTTATAAATCACTCCTGCATTTATCTTTGCAGGGAGAGAAAACCTTTTTCTAACTGGTCTTTTTCAAAAGTTTGTTGGACTCACATCAAGGATGAAGAACTTCGATGTCATTTGAACACCACCACCACACCACCACCAGCATCAACAAACAAATAAGCAAACAAGCGAGAAGTCAGGAGCCCTGTGGCCCAGCCTCCAGTCCATTTCCTCACTGTGATCTGGCTAAGTCACCTCCCCTCCACCTCAGTTCAGTCACCTACACAACAGGAATGGTGGCTCCTAGAGCGAAAAGTTCTTAGGAGTATTCAGCACAATGCTGTGTGGAGCACTTGGAAACTGCGTGTGGATCACCTCATATTTCTGGCCACAGGTCGTTCAGACATCCGCCCTTTGCCCTGGAGGAGGACCACTAGGGACTTAAACCGATAGGCACCAATTCTGGCTTTTACCCTACCCATCCTTTGCCATCCCAAACTAGGCCATCAACAAGTTCTAGAAATCAAGTTAGAAATGCTGTTCCCACGAGGGCCTCTGTGATCTCTTAGAGTGACAATCAGCTGGCCCTGCTGGGCAGATGGTACCCAATCCTGATCCACACTTAGCTGTCAACTTAATCATTCTCAACTAAAAACACCTACCTGAACACTTTCCGGGGTCAAGAATAGTATAATCTCACTTAGCCATTTGTGTTTTTTCTTCTTTTTACAAAAAGAAATTTATCTTATAATTATTTTTGATCAGTTTCTTGAGGTATAACTTAAGTGTACTAAAATTTGCTCTTTTTAGTGTACAGGTCTAGGATTTTTGAGAAACGCATAGTCTTATGTGACCACCCCCAAGATCAACATATAGAATAGTCCTTTGCCACCCAAAATTACCTCGTGCCCTTTTGTTGTCAGACTCTTCTTGCTCCAGGCCCTGGCAACCACTGATGGATGTTCTGTTCCTATAGTTTTGCCTTTTCCTGAATATTCTGCAAATGCAGTCATTTAATATGTAGCCTTTTAGGTCTGATTTCTTTCACTCTGCATAATGCATTTGAGATTCACCCACATTGTTATCTGTTTCAATAGTTTATTCCTTTTTACTGCTGAGTCATATTCCCTTGCATGGAGGTACCACAGTTTGGGTAACCATTCTGCAGTTGAATGAGATTGAATTTGTTTCCATTTTTTGGTGATTATAAATACAGCTGTAAACACTTGTGTAACGTGTTTCGTATGTACATACATTTATCTTAGACGTTTGGTTTTAAGAGATGCTTTTAGGTTTAGTTCCAGATGAACAACAAGAGACTGAAAGACTTCAGGGACCCCTGGGAAGAGCAGAGGGAATATTCCCTGAGGCAGCCATCAGTCAGGCCTGGGCCTGTCATTTAAATGTGGGCTAGTGGTAGCAAGATGCTGTTATTATTTTCACCAAGGACATTTTTTGAGTAGAAATTAAAATGAACTCTATTTCTCTGAGCCCCTGGAGAAGAACATAAGTACATGATGGTAACCATCAATTTAGTGGGCCTAACGTTATCTAGGTGGTTAATGTTTCCATGGCTTCTGGCAATTCCCAGTGTAGGTCACCTGTGTATACTGGGTGGATGCTTCTTTAAATTAAAGATAGGCTGTTCACCTTAATAACAGCTAAGGGAGAATATAGAGCTTGTGGGTGAACTGTTTACTAACAAACTTCTTCAGGGTCATTCAACTTGAATGAACTCTCTTTTAGGCTAACTTGGTTTGTGGAGGGAATGCATGTTTCTTAGTTAAAATAGTTGTATTGGAATGCCAGCTGTGCACAGGACTTTAAGGTAATTAGGAACTCCCACTGCAGATTTCAGGCTTAGCACCAATTCTCCTTGCTTTCTACTTGTATCCATCAAAAACATGAGTTACGATGGAGTTAGAGCTATACTTGCAAGGGTCTCAGTGAACCTCTCCCACTATTCTGCCTTATCACCCTTGGGTTCCTGTGTTCTCTACCCCCTCCCCACTACATGTTTTCATTCAGCCAGGAAGCAATTACTGCCTGCCTGGTATCAAGCGCTTGCATGAGGGCAGGAGCTCACAAAGATGACTACACTAAACAATCATCTGACCTTTCTCATGTAGACCTCAACATGAATGAGTTTCAGTGCCGGTAGGGCCATCATTACCTTTAGACAAATTTTCAGGAACAGCTAAGACTAGAGAATGTATGGCTAAAGCACAGCACTATGCATTTATAATCGTCATGGGTTCTACTGTTTTAATTATACATCGAGAATATTTCAGCTTTATTTGTATGAGCTGGCCCTATGTAAAACATTATTTCAATGAGGAAATGTGTTTGGAGTTCTAAATGACTAACTTACAAACACAGCTTTGAATAAAGTCCATGAATAACTTGAGGATTTATGTCTATCAATGGCTGATTTACAAGATTGTTGGCTTTGGGTTTATTGCTATCCATTTTGAGAGGCATCAGATCCTCCAAGGTTCAAGTTTATCATCACTACTGACTAGCACTGAGACCTTAATGGGATTAATAGCAATGATAATGATAGTGACAAGAGCTAGCTTTTTGTGAGCACAGTGGCTGAGTTAGCATCAGTTCTAGCTGCTTTCATTGACATAGATGTAAGTGGGGAGGGAAACCATGACTAGACTCAAATCTCTGCTCTAACATCTGATACCTGAATATCACTTTGCAAGCCACATCATCTCTCTAAGTTGTAGCTCTTTGTCTGAAAAATGTGGATAGTTAATACATTATAAATAAATTATTACATTAATACTATTAATATTAATGTATTATTACATTAATACACAGAAATTCGGAACACTATTGTGGGGATTACATCAGATGATGGAGATATTTAATCTAGTGTCTTGTATATGGTGAATAAAAAATAAATACTCACTGCTGTTATTATGCTTGTTGTCTTTTGTGTATGTATAGCCAGACTAAATGAATCTGAAAAGAAATGAGTGAGAAATTATGCTTTGATATTTCAAAATGATAGACTCAGTGTAGAGGTTGTCCTAGCTTTCCACAATTTGGGAAAGAAACTGAGATCTGGACAAAATATTTTAGTCCAGAACATGAGGGAGGTAACCTCATGCCTGGGTTGAGTAGGGATAATGTTGCCTCCAACACGGCAGAAAAAATTTCCATAATCCTTTGTAAATTCAATTTTCTTCAACGACAACAAAGAGAAATTATTTTCAGATCAGACTAGAAAGGGTTGAGCCAACGTGAGGAAGGAAGAAATAATGTAATATGTTGGGACAACATCCAAGTGTCCGGAGAATCATGGAGAATGGAAAAGGTGCAGAGGACTAGAAATGAGAAAATGTCTTAGTTTTCAAAATTCTGGTTTAAATGATTAAAGAGATGACCTGTAATTTTTTTAGAAGAGACTGGGATAGAATAAGGAACTCTCATGGGTTCGTGAAGACCTGGCCGTACCAACCCTCATTTTCTTTCTTCACATGGTCACTAGCTTGAAAGATACAGGGAACACGTTGCCTAAAGTTGTGAAGAGAGACTTAATGAAATTCGAAATTGTGAAGTACTGACATGATGGACAAATACAAAAATGTTAAATTTAATAGGAGGAAATGTAATGCTTGCTTCTTGATACACAAAAATCAGTAGGCTGAGAGTCCTGGTTAAGTCTCCCTGGTTTCAAAGAAACAAAATGCTGTGTGTGTTTCTGGTGTTTGTGTGTGTGTGTGTCCTGGGGGGAGGTACTGTGGTGAGGCACAGGAATAAGTTTCAATGCTGATAGGGCATCATTATCTTCAGACAAATTCTCAGCAACAGCTAAGACTAGAGACTGTATAGCTAAAACACAGTACACAGTGCTATACATTTCTAATGGTCTTAGGTCCTACTGTTTTAATGATATATGCAGAGCATATACATATAGTTAGTGAAGGGATCTAGAATCGCACCCCTGCCCCCCGCAATCCCCGCCCAGGAACAAAGCCCAAGTGGACGTCACATAACCAGACCAGAGACTGAGGCAGCTCCCTTCCTCCTCCTGCTCCTTCCTCCTGCCTACCTCTCTTCTCCCTCTCTTTCTTCCTATAGGATCTCTTATTGCTCTTTCTCTGGGTGTCTGTCCCATCAGCCCATTGCTTTCTGCTAACTGAATCTCTCTGCTTACTCCTTAGTGTGCACATTAATCAAAAGGCCTGCCCCAGCTGTACATAGCCCCACCGCCATCTAGCCGCATCCTCCATGGGTCTTAGCTCAATGTCTAGAAGGAGGAACTGGTGGTCCAGGCCTGAGGAAGAGCTGAGAGGCCTACAAACCATCCAATCAGCTATGGTCAGGGGAGCAAGGGTCATGTGGGCAGCGGGGATGGTGGGTAGCGAAGTTTCTAGAGAGGGAGGTATGTGTGCTGCACATTCCTAGAATGAGACATCATGACACGGAAGCAAGTCATGAGAAAGAAATATTGGGTAGGTGGAGTTTAGATTTAATATATACCAAATAGAACAAATAACTTGCTTTAGCTGTATTTAGTCACAGCTGTACAGCCAAGTACATAGTTACTTCATTGGTCAGACACACGTGGGATATTTTGTTTAGCTCTAGAACTCATCCAGGTAAAGTAAACTATCAGGAGAGTAAAATGTCTGTAAAAACTATTTTATGAAGAATAATTGAAGAATGTTCAGTTAGGAAAAAATACTATTTCAAGACAGTTTTCAAAATTCAGGGTAGGACTAGCTGTCTGTAAACATTAAAGACTGTGGTGTGGGAAGCCAACTTATTCCACTCTTCCTTCCTCTCTCTTCACTCCTTCCCCTTTTCCCTCCCTTCCTCCCTCCTTCCCTTCCTTCCTTCCTTCCCTCTTTCCTTTCTTCTCTCCTTCCTTCCTTGCTTTCTTCCCTCCCTTCCTTCCTTCCTGCAAGAAACATGTAGAGAGCGGTTGAGCTATGCTACTTCCGGCAAGTCATATACTTTGCTATTCCCCCAGGGCTCCAAACGTGGATAATTTCATGAGGTTACATTCTAGTGGGGAGGTGAACATTTGAACAAACAGCACTGAAAACACAGTTATTGTGATGGAGGTTGACAGAAGGCTCGGTGAAGGTACAGTGAGACCGAGACGGGGTCAGGAGAGAGTGGATGGTAGGGCACAGCCATGAAGGATCAGCGGCATTTCACTACATAGACCAAGGAGACAGTCTTTCAGGCAAATTAACAATATTCATGAAAACATATGGGGTACGAATAACCACTGCACATTCCCGGAGCTCACCATAACTGTTCCATGGGGCTGGCGTGGAACAGGCAATGAGAGGGTGTTAGGAGGAACATTGATGCCTACATTTGGGGAGGTAAGCCAGAGCCTGATCACAGGGGAAAGGCTTCATCCTCTAATGTTATAGGGCTTCACTGCAGGGCTTTCCCAGTGAAGTCTCGATTCATCTTGGGTGAGGGACCATGAAGGGTGAGATTAGAGGCAGAGTGATCAGTTATTGGCTAATGTGATAATTCAAGAAAGAGGCGATAAAATCCCTGGGACAAAGAGAAGGCAGCAGGCCCAAGAGGCTGTTTTAGAAAGACAGACTCACTTGGGTTTGGTAATCCATTGAATGGAAACAAGCAGGCTGTGTAGGGCCTGGTTTTGAAGTGGTCGATTAGTGGTTCTATTAGTTAAAATGTGAAATATAAAAGAAGGAGCATTTTTAAGAGGAAGACAAGTTTGATTGGTGTCGTTACGACAATTACTAGAGACACAGTATAGCTTGATGTAAGGAAGATCTTTCTAATATTTACATCTGTGCAGAAATGAGATCCCCATCACAAGTGTTCAAACAGAGACTTGTATGACCACCTATCAAGGTCACAGAAAAGGCAATTCCTGCATTGGGTAGGAAGCCAGAGTAAACAACCTTTAAAATCCCAACTTTAAGATTCAATGGTTCTACAGTACTAGAAAAAAAGCCTGTTTATTTCATGCATTGTTGATGTCTCCTGACAGATTTCAAATACTACTGTGGCATATACCATGAAATTAAACAAGTAGAAGGAGTGATAAATGCACACTTTTGATGTGTGTATTGATAGCTATGTATTTCCTTTATATGCATTTTTACATGAGGCTGTTTATATCCAGAATTTTAGTTGCTGTTTCACAGATCAGCAGTCAGTATTTGACATACTTGTCAATGTCAGGGGCACTGACACAGCCAGCTCTACGTGCTTGTGTGTAAATATGTGGTTATGTCTGTGTAAATAAGAAGAAAGGGACTATGATTTGTAACTAAATGATTACTATTTTCCATTTAGTGCAGTATCTATTCTATTACTGCAAAGCAGTCATTTATAAATCTTTTGCAAGGCAATGATTCTGAGGAGAGTTAAATATCAATCTAAGTATAACATCAGTATGTAAACAGATTGATGAATTGCTAGATTGCTAGGATATAAACCATATGGAACTGCAAATAACGCTGTAAGGAGCTGGGGATAATTTTAGCATTTCATGAAAGCCGAGGACGAGACGGAGCTATACTACCAGTTGATTAAACTTCCCAACACTCTTCTGCTTTTGCTCTCAGGGCTATGTGGGACAGTTAGCCTTGTGAACATTAGAAGTATAACTCGATAGATGGTGTCTCTCCTAATGCAGGATGAACGGGCCCTGTAGGGATGGTACTGAAAAAGACTGTAGAGGTGGACTGGGGAGAGATTGGTACCTGAGGGCTGGCCCTGTGCGATGCTGCCTCAGATTTTGTGGGTATTTGACTAAGGCTCAAAAGCATTCAGCAGATCTTCCAAGGAGCCTATGATGCAAGTAAAGGTTAAGAACCATTTACTTTTTAAGTGATAAGAATAAGGCTTGAGTCCAGGTTTTCCGTCTCTCAGTTTGGGGCTTTTTTAATGAAATCACACTAGCTTCACATACTAAATCCTGTGATGGCAAAATACATTTTATACCTTGCTATCATCATGATTCTCTCTCTTTTCTGGGTTATGAAGGTAGATCCTTCTCCCTTTGCAGTTGTGTATGTAGCACCCCTACTAATACCCAGGTGGGTAGAATTAAGTTGAGGGGTCTTGGGGCTTTTATGATTTAAAGAATTTTCAGCTACATCTATGTGGTCAGAGTGGAGCACAGAATTAAGCAATTTTCAGCTAAATTTGAGCACAAAAGGCAGCCAATGTGGAAAATTACTTAAGCCCTGTCTGAATCTGGCTTCTGCAAATCTGACCTGAATTACCAAAGAAGAAAGCATTTTCTATGGAGTGCTCAGAGGGGAACCACAGAGATTAGTAAAGAAGGCTCCCAGGAAAGGCTCTAAGGACTGCAATCATTTTGACAAGGAGGCCGTGGGTGAATATGCTAATGGCTGCCAAGTTTACACAACATTTTCACACAGAGAATTACAGCCTGTGGTCTCCGAGCACAAAGGGAGGTCGGGATTAACCTACAGCTTGTGGCCTATGTGTTAGCTCCTGGGGTCCTGTTGGCCTGACTGAGACGTGGCTACCATCTGGGTGATCAGGGAGCGTTTCTCTTCTGACTCTCAAAATGGCAAGCCAAGGACAGCTCCGGGAAAGGCTGGGGCTGCCACGCCCTAAGAGCAAAAGGGTCCCTGAGTAGGTGGCTGGGTTCTGGAGCAGTCAGGCTTAGAGCAACCCTGAACATCTCATCCCAAACTGCCCCCCTCTCTCTCAGCAGGGCCTCCAGGGGGAAGACTGGAAAGAGATAGGGGTAAGGACCATCATTTTGCTGCATTTTCCTTTTTATTTTTATTTTTTATTATTTTTTTAAAACGGTGTCTCACTCTGTCACCCAGTCTGGAGTACAATGACATGATCTCAGCTCACTGCAACCTCCGCCTCCCGGGTTCAAGGGATTCTTCTGCCTCAGCCTCCGGAGTAGCTGGGACTACAGGGACAGCCACCACACCTGGCTAATTTTTTGCTGCATTTTCCATCTCATGGTGTTCGAGTGTGGATTCTTTGCATAGTGGTTTTTTTTTGTTTGTTTTTTTGTTTTTTGTTTTTTAATTTAAAAAAACAAGTTAAAGAGTTGTTGTAGTTTTCCTTTGGGGACTATCCTAAGTGCCTCTTACCGTTGGATATGGTAATTTATTCTAATTTCATTAGGTATTTATCCCAGATGTGTCTCTTGAAACTTGCTGGCTGCGTTTCTAACATGCTTAACTCCATGTAGCGTAACAAGGTAGGACCACTTGTCAGCACCTTGCTGGAACAGGCACGAACAGGACCTAAACGAGATACAATTTCTTGAAGTGAGTATATTAAACAGGAGCAGAAAATGTATGCACACCTTTAGTAGTACCTGGTAGGGTTTGGTGTAAGGTATATCTAATGAGGTTTTAGTGAAATAAAAAATTACAAACACCAGCCTGGCCAACATGGTGAAACCCTGTCTCTACCAAAAATACAAAAATTAGCTGGGTGTGGTGGCAGGTGCCTGTAATCCCAGCTACTTGGGGGGCTGAGGCAGGAGAATCGCTTGAACCCAGGAGGCAGAGGTTGCAGTGAGCCAAGACTGCACCACTGCACTCCAGCCTGGGCGACAAGGTGAAACTCTGTCTCAAAAGAAAAAAAAATGTTAAACACAGATATATGAAAGAATAGACTTTGAGTTAGATAGATTGATTACTGTCATATGAAAGAATGGGTAATGGAAATAAAATGGAGGAGAAGCAGGAGGAGGAGGAAGAGGAAGAGTGGAAGACACCATCCTGAACCTAAAGACACTAAAACCCACCACCCTTCCCAAAGGAAGTTTCTGAGTTTCACTTGCTACCTAGATATTGGTATCATCTCGTCATCGCATGTGCCATAGTTAGAAGCAGTCACAGTGGTGTCAGCTGCCACCCTAGGTGTGTAACCTTTGGCAGAAAGAGAATGCATTTGCTCGTGCCTGACTCCCAGTAGCCAGTTAACTTAGATAAAACCCTCCTCTCAGGGCCATCCCTTCGCTGATGACCTTTGTGGCAGTCCAGATCCGCTTTCCTGCTCTGAGAACTTCCAGTTAAGTCCCCCTTATCACTGGGAAAACTTGACCTCTAGCACACAAAGCATGTTATGGAACAGGGGGAACGGAACTTTCTGACTTTAAAGTCAATTTGGCTTTGCTTACCTTTGAAATTGAGCATTTCTGTTTTGAAACTGTTTATGAGAAGTTCTCTGAGCACTGACCTGCAAACACAGATACCAAGAAATTCAGGGGCCAGAGTGTCCGAATAACTAGGATAAGGACAATTGAGTTGAACAATAATAAAATCTGGCACCTATCTCTTGACCTTTTAAATTCTCCAACCGCAATTCTTCCTTGTCCTGGGCCTTTGGTTCAGGGAAAAGAGCACAGGCTTTTGAAACTCTTGTTATAAAGAAACGATTTCAGTCTCCACTTGCTGCTTACTCCCTTTGAGAGCTTAGGTAGGCCGTTTCAGTCATGAAACTGAGCTTTGGTTCTAGCAAATGCAAAAAAGGAAAAACATCTATTGCACAGCACTTTTAAGAGGACTAGAGGGAGTAATAAGGGTTTTCTAAGTGTTTACAAGTATTTTATTTTTTTCCAAATTTTAACGATAAAGAAACTAAAGTCCAGAAATGTTAAGCAACTTGTCCAAGGTACAGGTAACCCATCTGGTAAATATCATATTCTAGAACCTAGGTCGGAATGGGTGGTCAAGAAATGCTTGTGAAAATCAGATTAACATCCGGTTACTATGACCTTAACTCCCTCAGGAATTTGTCTTTTGGGCTAAAAGAACCATGGTGCTCCTTGATATCTTCACAAACTGCTTTGGGCTCAATTTTCTTCTATAGGACACCTTGGAGATACAAGGAAGAATAAATTCCTGTCGCATTTGTTCTGTGATCCTTGTAATACAAAAGTTACAGCAGAATTAATCCAGAACTATAGACATGAATTCAGGAAAGCATCAGCAAATATAGCCCTTAGGATAGGGCTTGCAAATAGTATGTGTTCAACAAATATATGTTGATTGGGTGATTAGAAGATTTCACCAATAGTTTGGTGAATGGCCAGGAAGTCTTGGAAAAGAGACATTTCATATTGCACTAAAGTGTCCTGCTCTGGAGAAAAATAACCAAACATTGAGTTATGACGGCAGAGCTGGAATCAATAGGACAATCTAAGAACTACAAATCAAAATGGTATTTTGGCCAACAGAGCAGGTTCTAGACACCTGCCACAGCACCAGATGATGTATATTCCAACCAGAAGGTTGTTATAAGGCGTCTCTTGAATTAAGTTTTTCTTATTACTTGGACATTATGTCATAGTCTGCTAAAATAAAGTCATGATAACTCTGCTTTCAAAATATATTTGTTTTTCACCTTCAAAAGCACACCTCCATCTTTATACATTGTCTTGTTGACTTGATCCCCAGAACCGTAAGAAATGAAAATCTCTGTGATCTTTAAGGAGTGGGGCTGGAGGCTCGTACATCTTCTTTGCACCTAGCAAAGTTACTGGCACATAATGAGTCCTTAATAAGCGACAAATTATAGCTAACATGGAGCGTTTACCGTGTAGCAGACACCGCTCTGAGCACTCACATACATTGGCACATTTCTTTAAGGAGTTCAGCATAATTGTGATGGGTGTGCGAGATTGCCACTTGCTAGCAGAGTGACCCTGGGGAAGTTACTGAAGCACTTTGGCCTCAGTTTCATCATCTGTGATATGGGACTAATAATTGAGATAATTTCACAGGGTTGTTGCGCAGATCATCTGAGTTAATATCTATCATGCCTTTGGAACAGTGCTATATACATGACTGTTCAGTAAGCACTGGCTTGTGTTTGTATTTATCCTAAGATCACCTCCCAAGTCATTGGGGGAAATCAAGATTTGAACTCAGACTGCCTGGCTCTAGAGCCTGTGTCTCTAATCACTATTTATTTTGAATGAGTTACTAAATAAGTGAAGAAATAACCCAAAGTCATATGGTCAGATAGTAACAGAATCCAGATCTCCTATCCCTCACCCCACAATTCTAACCCTAGACCCATACTGAGTTGCCACAAGTGCACAGATCCAGGTTGTCTGGGAGGGAAGCAAGAAGTTGCTGCTGTACACATGGGTCTCACGCTCCCCCTTCCTCCTCAGACTACACCTCCTTTCCAGGCTGCGGAGGCTGGTGGAGGCAGTGCACACAGGTAGAAGCCAACATCTTCTCCATGGGAGTAGATTAATGGTAAAGGATTGTACTCTTCAACTCATGCAGAGAAAAATGAATGGACTGAGCAGAACAATAATAATAAGTGACATTTGAAGAGCACTTTCCAGTTGACAAAGCCCTTTCACATCCATTGTCTCACTTGACCACTGGAGCAACCCTGTGATGTAGGTTATTATTTCCGGTTTTGAAGATGAGGCAACCTGAGCACAAGGATGTCACGTGACTTATCCACATTCACAGGGTGGGCAAACCCTGGAGGCCAGGCTTACACTGGCTCACTCCAGATCCCAAGTTCCTTCCTTAACAAAATATTTGACCCAGTACACTGAGGGAACTTTGTCCCTGGCCTTAGAAAAAGTAGCTCATGGTATTTCCTAGTGTAGAGTCTGATCTGCTTAGGAAAGTAAGTTTGAACCTTCCTGAAGGCAGAGGCATGGACGAGATGACCCAGACCTCATCTAAAGCCAGGCAGCTTTGTGATTCTCTTCCAGGACTTTATGAAAGAAAGAAAATTATTCACTTGGAATGTTTGCTACCAGAAATGTCAGAGAAGCTGTAAAGGGCCATTTATTTGGGACCTTCTCACCATATGTTATGGTAGAAAATATGAGAGAAGGAACAGACCATTAGGAAAATTATTTTATTCACTTCACTTGTTATTGTCTTGTTCTGATAATATTTTATTTGAAAACTTGCATTCATAGCACTCTTTCACATAAAATCCTGTTCTCTGGGTCCTCCCCACCTCATCATGCTTCATTCTCTCACATGTATAGAGATTGTTTTTCATTTTGAACCCAGTTGCTTCCTCTTTGATCCCGTAGAAAATCACCCTTCTGGGCATGTGGCATAATGACTCCCATGGCAATGGGCTGAAGTTACAGACAAGCCATTATGTGAGCACCACAGGCTGAGCAGAGAGACCAGAGCCAGGAGTTCTTTTAAAAACTGCTGTCCTTGATAATAGCAGGACAGAGGTAGAAAATTACTGGCATTATAAATTGCTTTTTCGATAAAGGTTTTGACTCTGTCTTTTAAAAAGCTGTGCCACACAGGGAAAATCTCTCTGCATTTTTAATTGTAGATAATTTTGTGTAACAAAAACCTCCCCATGAAAATGGTCTAATGAAATGCGCTTCCTTTGACTTTGGCAAAGTTCCAGGTCATTCTAAATGAATACATAAAAACAGACACAAACAATATTTGCTATTACCTAAAAGTGTAAGAGATAATTTACATCAAAAGCAAAAGAGGAGACTGAGAATTGGAGAGTGGCCCCTAAGCAGAGTTCCCACTTTTACACGCACGCATAAAAGAGCAGGAATAAAGGAAGTGTGGTGTACTGCCACCCAGCGGTGAGTCAGGGAAGACTGAAGCCTACCATGACCCCTCAGTGTCCAGAGCCCAACCTAGATGGACAAAAACCAGGGCAAAAACATACAAGGCCCCAGTCCTGCTAAAGGAGAAGGCATGTCCTCAAGTTCATGTTTTACTCAAAGAATGCCACCTCAGAATCTTGTTAATGCTTATCTTAGGCGTAATTCTAACGTGCATAACTTTCAAACCCCGTCAGGAGATCAAAACCATCCTGGCCAACATGGTGAAACCCCGGCTCTACTAAAAATACAAAAATTAGCCAGGCATGGTGGCGTGTGCCTCTAGTGCCAGCTACTCAGGAGGCTGAGGCAGGAGAATCGCTTCAATCTGGGAGGCAGAGGCTGAATGGCTGTAGTGAGCCAAGATCACACCACTGCACTCCAGACTGGGCAACGGAGCGAGACTCCATCTCAAAAAAAAAAGAAAAAAAGAATCAAGTAAATAGAATGGAAAGAGGAAAGGAAGGCCCACTGCGTGTAGACTCTGGGTAAGCAGTACGGTGCATCCCGTAGAGGACAACGGTGGATTCCTTAGAGCCTGAGATCCAAGTGTCTCTGTGCCTTTTATTAGCTGGGGAACTTGCTCAAGTCACATCACCTCATTGTACTTCATTTCCCTCATCTGAAAAATTAGCACGATAATTACACTACCTACCTGATAGAACTGTTTTGGAGGATTAAAGAAGAAATTCGTAGATATAGGGCAGTTCCTGATGCTTAGCAGGCATTCAGTGTCAGGCATGAGCATTTTAGAAATACAGAAGCTCAAATCCATTAAGGAATAAATCCTGGTTGTTATTTAAATTATTCATTTGTTCATTCAATTCATTCACTTCACATTTATTAAGCACATATTATAAGCCAGGCAATGAATAGCCACTACGTAAATAAATACAAATAAGCGACTGCCCTTCCCATCTAGGAACTCAGACATGCAAGCAAAATTTACATCAATGGTGGGAAGTGCTGGAGGAGCATTTCTGTGGAAACACGGATCCTGTCTCTGGAGAGGTCAGGATGGCTTCCCAGGGGTGACATTCAATGGGGTGCATGGGAGGTGAGAAGGGGAAGCGCATTCCAGAGGAGGATACAACGTGTTTAAACAAAGACTCAGATGGAGGGAGAGCTGGTGATTTTGCTCCTCAGGGTGTAAGGGGTTCTGAGAGGGGCGTTGAGGCTGAAGAGGCAGGCTGGGCCAGTGCTGGAAGGGCCATGCCTGTGCAGCTAAATCCTTAGGTTTGCTGTATGGTGTTCAAACTTCTTTAGCATTAAATATACTTTTCCCCAACAAAATCTCATGGAAAACTCCAGCATATGAAACAAAATAAAAGCAACATTTCGTTAATAGACATTTTGTTTGTAAGTTCAAATTTATGAGAGTTACAGAATGAATCAAGATCAATAAAGAGGTATTAATTTATACAACAATTTGCGGGTATGTGTGACAAACTCAACTTCCATTATATATATATAATATATGATATATGATATATAACATATAATATATGATATATATAATATATGATATATGATATATAACATAGATAATATATGATATATATAATATATGATATATGATATATAACATATATAATATATGATATATATAATATATGATATATATAACCTATATGATATATTATATAATATATATTTTATTTATATATATATATTTTTTCAGATGAGGGAAATGAAGTACAATGAGGTGATGTGACTTGAGCAAGTTCCCCAGCTAGTAAAAGGCACAGGAATCCACCATTGTCCTCTGCGGGATACACCATACTGCTTATCCAGAGTCTACAAGCAATGGAGATATATATATATATATATACACGCACAAAATTATGTACTATTGAGAATATTCTGATTCACTCTGAGAACTAGTTGCAAAAAGTAGCTTAAAAAAAAAA
This sequence comes from Macaca fascicularis, assembly GCF_037993035.2. NCBI lineage: Eukaryota > Metazoa > Chordata > Mammalia > Primates > Cercopithecidae > Macaca > Macaca fascicularis. Next base: position 19,472,345 of record NC_088391.1, on the reverse strand, counting down.
CAACAACTCAGTTTGCAATCTCTAAACGCCCTTAACTGTTCTGGAAGTTTAAAAGGGCAGTAGTAAGGCATTTTCACTTTAAATTTGAATTATTGTCTACCAACGTCTTACATTTCTCATCATAAATAGAAAATTCAGAGGAGAAGCACCATAATCTTAAAACTGTAACACATCATTATCGACATGTGGCCTGGTTCCTGTCCATTTGTCACAGTCCGGCTGTTAGCTAGGATGAGACTGTGTACTGAGATATTCTACCCCAGCCTTACCTGGCCTATGAGTGAGGAAGGTGTCTTCGTTTGTTCATGCTGCTGGGACAAAATACCTGAGACTGGGTAATTTTCACAGTTTTGGAGCCTTGGAAGTGCAAGATCAAGGTGCCAGCGGGCTCAGTGTCTGGTGAGGGCTTGGTCACTGCTTGTAAGATGGTGCCTTGTTACTGCGTCCTCTGGAGGGAACAAATACTGTGTCCTCACATGGTGGAAGGTGACAGGACTAAAAACAAACAAACAACAACACAAAACCTAGCTAGTTCCCTTCAGCACTTTTATAAGATTGCTAATCTCATTCATGAGGTCTCTATCCTCCTGACTTAATCACCTCCCAAAGGCCCTACCTTTGAATATCATCACATTGGGGTTGAAGTTCCAACATGAGCGTTTTGGAGAAGACGCAAACACCGAAAGCACAGCAGAAGGCCAAGCATGTGAGCTCTGGGGGCCACAGAGTGCTTTATACTGAGCGGCCAGCATGAGGCACACTGGTAGGTTTCTCAACAAATGGCAGCAGATTTTTTTTTAAAGGCTTATTATTGTTGTTTTTATTACTATAGGTTTGAGTGAAAAAAGTCAGTAGGTAGTTGGATATAAAATCATACGTGAGCTTTGACAGCTGACATCACATTTTATTCATTTCCCTGTGTCCACTGCCCAGCTCAGGGCCTGTTACCTGGCAGCTCCATTAATGTTCGTTGAAGGAACTGAAGTTTAGGAGAGAGTGTTGACCTCAGGATCTGGAGCTGAGCATTTCCAGAGTGTGATGTTTAATACTGAGTGCCAACTTCATTGGATTGAAGGATGCAAAGTATTGATCCTGGGTGTGTCTGTGAGGGTGCTGCCAAAGGAGATTAACATTGAAGTCAGTGGGCTGGGAGAGGCAGCCCACCCTCAATCTGGGTGGGCACCATCTAAGCAGCTGCCAACGTGGCTAGAATAAAGCAGGCAGAGGAAGATGGAATAGTAGACTCACTGAGTCTTCCAGTCTCCCTCCCTCCCTCCCTCCCTCCCTCTCTCCCCTCTCTCTCTCTCTCTCTCTCTCTCTCTCTCTTTCTCTCTTTCTCTCTTTCTCTCTTTCTCTCTTTCTCTCTTTCTCTCTCTCTTTCTTTCTTTCTTTCTTCTCTCTCTCTTTCGACAGAGTTTTGCTCTTGTTCCCCAGGCTGAAGTGCAGGCTGAAGGTTTGATCTTGGCTCACTGCAACCTCTGCCTCCTGGTTCAAGTGATTCTCCTGCCTCAGCCTCCTGACTAGCTGGGATTACAGGCACCCGCCACCACGCCCAGCTGAATTTTTTTTTTTTTTTTTTTTGTATTTTTAGTAGAGATGGGGTTTCACTATGTTGGCCAGGCTGGTCTCGAATTCCTGACCTTAGGTGATCCACCCACCTTGGCCTCCCGAAGTGCTGGGATTACAGGCATGAGCCACCACCCCCAGCCCGGTCTTCATCTTTCTCTTGTACTGGATGCTTCTGCTCTTGAACATCAGACTCCAAGTTCTTCAGCTGTTGGACTCCTAGGCTTACACCAGTGGTTTGCCAGGAGCTCTCTGACCTTTGGCCACAGACTGAAGGCTGCACTATCGGCTTCCCTACTTTTGAGGTTTTGGGACTCAAACTGGCTCCCTTGCTCCTCAGCTTGCAGATGGCCTATTATGGGACTTCACTTTGTGATTGTGTGAGTCAGTACTCCTTAGTGAACTCCCCCCCACCCCGCCCTCTCTCTCTCTCTCTCTCTCTATGTGTATGTGTGTGTGTGTGTGTGTGTGTGTAAATATATATATCCTATTAGTTCAGTCCCTCAGGAGAAACGTGACGAATACACATAGTGTGTGTATGGCAGCTGAAACCCTCCACAGCTGTTAATAAACTCCTGCATGGAGGGTGGATAGAGTGAGAGGAGAAGAAGGTCACAAACCTGCAGAACATCAACATAATTGAGGAACACGCAGGAAGCAAAGCTGGTAAAAGAGAGCAAGAAAGTACCAGCTGAGTTTTACAGTTGGCCCTAGAGAGTTGACTATGGTCGGTCAGATTGCATTGTGAGGATTCCTTGCCCACACTATATACACCTATTTGCTTTAGCACTAGATTTAAACTACTCTTCATTTAGTTTGATGGCCTATAAATGAGAAAGAGTAAACAGTGGCCACACAATTAGGGATAACCTTTTTACAAGAATGTGAGGGTGCAGATATAAAGTCTATACTACTATTGCAAAGTTATGTGTGGAAGATTATATTAGGCCGCAGCGCCTTTGGTAGACTCGTCTACTCCTCATCTTCATTTAAGTTTTCATCTCAAAATCTTACACTAGCTCTGTGTAGTGCAGCAAACTCGTCTCTTTTCCTCCGTCAATACTGGAATGGTGACTCATTGCATCCCTCGGGAGGGCTCTCACTTGGAAGGGGTTCGTTTGACTCTAGAGGATTATTGGGTTGGCAACCAAATTGGTGTAAATTGAGGCACTGGGCTCTCTTATGAGGCTGAATCATATGTCCTGATGGAAACTTTCCCCATCCTGGGAGTCATTAATGTGTCATAAGCCATAATTTAAAAATTATATTGGGTTTTTAGGACTTCCTTTCTTTCTCAGCCCACAGATTCTTATCCTCACACACAGAATAAACCTTCTGAATATAAATGAAGGGGAAATCCTCCCGCCACCTCCTCCTGGAGCAATAATATGAGAACAGACCCAGCCAGAAGCCATATCCTCTGAGCTCCTTAGGAAGACAGTAATTTTTACCCGACTATGCTCTTGTGACTGGCTGTCACTTGTTGTCCTCAACATCCCAACACTTTTTGCTTCTTGGAATGCCCTGAGTGACTAGACAAAATAAAGTACTTGATGACTCATGAACAGCCAGCCAGGAAGGGGGACCTCCAGGATGAAGTGACAGAGGTCGTGCCTCTCTCAGGGTGGAAGCCAACCTTGCCAGTGTTTTACAAGCACAGCCTGATTCCCAGGTGCCTTCAACATGCAAGCATCTTTGATTTCCACATTGGCCTTTGGGGATTAGGAAATGGAAGTTGAGAGGGATGGGACCAGGTGTTTGCAAAGGTCTTTCAATTTCCCGTCTGAAAAAGTGAGCAGTTGACCCCAGGTCTCAGTGGGTGGACAGTGAAGACGAGGGCAGGATGACAGAGAAAGGGGTGTGTGGAGGCATAAGCACCTGAAATTTTCCCCATTTCCCCCTCCTGGGGTCCTTTCGTGCACCCCTGATACATTTAGATCTTGATGTCTATATTTAATTTTATCTGTGGAAACAAGGGAAAATAGAGCTAGTTAGACATTTAAAGGTAGGCATCTGTGTTTCTTATTTACTTTCAGATAAGGAAAATGCCCACATAATTTACTCTTGATAAAGATTACTGGGGTACTTGTTTGCCAAAGACATGTGACTTTCAAACCACGAACAGTTTGAGATGTCACCAGCGCAAAACTCTGAATTCTGACTTGCCAGCTTTCACTCTGGTCCCTGATCCCTGGTCCTCCCGCTCCACACAGTATTTTTTAAGCTCCTATTTCCAGGTGTCACCCATCGCCCTGTCCTTCCATCAGTTCCTGCTGAAACATCTGCACGCCCATATGTTCGGCTCATAGTATCTGTCACACTTAGCTCTCTGCCAGCTCCTCTGTGCTCCCCACATGCCTGGGGACTCCCCTCCTCCTCTCCCCAGCCTGCAGAACCCCATCTCCCTGCAGAGAGTTCTACAAGGAAGAGGAGGGTCTCCGGGTGTGCACTGACATGAGAACCCGACAGCCAGGCCCGCGGGACGAGGACATCTGTCTCACTGCTCTGCTCCTTCCTGCCTGTGACCTCACAGAGGCCTCAATTGGATCAGGCAATTTGTATGGTCAGGATCAAATGCTGCCCAATTTAATTCAATTACTCTTCGCCGCAAGAGAAAATATGGTTATTATAGTGACAGGACCTCTGTGAGGAATTCAGGCTCCCGGCCAGCGACCTGCCAGCACGTTGCCAAGCTGTAGGGAGCAGCCACGGTGCCGATGACGCTGATTGGAAGGGATGGGGCGGAGCTGCGCCTGCTCCCGGGCACTCACACGAGTGACTGAATCCTCCGCCACAGTTGCCCGGGGGCACCTTTTCCACAGAAACTCACAGAGAAGTGGGCATAGCTGTGGTTGAGGCTCGGAGTGGAGCTGCCAGGTTGAGCTGTGACATGATAACTGAATTATTTACCAAATCCTGGGGAGAAGAGAAGAAGTAGAAGTGGTGACAGCAGCCAGCAGAGGAAAGGGAGCTATTTTCCAAGATTACCATTTTAAGAGAAATGTCTTACTTATGGTTCATAAGTCTCTATGACAAATTTGACAACTAAGAAGATAATGTCGACCTGGAATCTTTTCTTAAACTTCATCTTATTCTAACTGCTGGTTACCTCACCATATTTAATAATAATTGAAACCACAATTTACTCAGCATTTGCTTTTGGCCAGCCACTGTTCAATGCTATTTTCATGGATCTATTCCTGTTGGTATCTCAAGAATCCTGTGGGCTAAGGGTCCTATTAACCCCATTTTACAGATGAGAAAAATGAGGCTGCAGGAGACTGAGCAGCCTGCCCAGGGTCATATTGCTCGGAAGTGACAAAACAGGACTTAAGCCAACTGATCACAAAGCCCTTCTTCTTGACCTTTATGTCCTTGGCCTCATTTTCTCAAATTGCCTTTGCCTTTATAGGTGTGTCCTCATGTCACTGAAGAGGGAGACATGCTCCCCAGTACTGTCAAGTACCTTAGATACAGAACCTGTGTCACACGGAATCATATCATCATTTCCTAGCCAGTATAGTGGCTAGACACATGGGACTCTGGGTTCAAATCCGAACTCTGCCACTTCCCAGCTGTGCGGCTACTGTAGGTTACCTAATTCTCTGCGTTTTCGTTCCCTCGTGTGCAAATGAAGAGACTATTTCCTCATGGGCTTGTGGAGAGGACTAACAGAACCAACACGCTTGAAGCACTTACAGTGATACCTGGAAAAAGTGTTCAAAAATTAATCCATTTTTATCACTTTCCTTCTGAAAGCAAATAATGCAAAAATAGGAGGTGAGGAGGTGAGGGATGTTGTCTTGGCACGCACCCAGGACACTTCTGGAGGTAGTCTGGTGTGTATTTGCAGTGCCCATGATAGAGTTAAGCTGGGTGCCACTGTCAGGAGTAGTCATACTGGCTGCCAGCCCAGCACCCGTTGAGGGTGGAGGAGGCTGTAGGAGATCTGAGCAACTCATAAGCAAAATTCTTCTGGGATCGGGTGAAGGATTCCTTTAATTTTATCTCCTGTCCTAAGCTCTGCCTCTTTTCACTCAGGAGCACAGCCAATGGCAGAGACTGGAGGACTGATACAAGACAAGGGGGCAGCGCCCACTCCCCAGGCCACCTTGTTAACAGGCACTGGCTGTGCTGATACACATTCCCTCAGACCTACCTCCCCTTGCTAAGGAGGGCGAGGCAAGCTGTGATTCTTTTGTTGACCAACTGTGAACACAGATAAGCAGGGGCCTCTTGGCCCAGTACTCGGTGTCCATTGACACAGAATGTCCTTCACCCATATCTCTGAGTTTGCCCACATTTTTCCTTTAGAAGCAGTTGGGCCTAGCAGCCTTGCAGGGAGTTATGAAAATTCTAAAAGCCCACAGGAATTTTCCCAAGGCCTTACCACACTTGCCTGGGTCATCGCGGTGACTCTTGTGAAGCCAGGGTGAAGCGTCTTCAACCTGAAGACATGTAGTCCGAGTGCTTTGAGTCATACTTACATTGTTAATGATCATTCTTGGACTTGAATTTTTTTTAGGGCCAGGATCACTTTTTCTAGGTGTCATAAATCCAAGCTAATATGCATATCCGTATGTACCAAATAATACCAGCTCTGGCATCCAGCTATATGGTACTTTTGACGCTAGGGATGGCAGAGCTCAGCATCGGGGAGCTGTTTCTTCTCCATCAGAACCCATGCGAGGCCATGCTACTCTGATTTATGGGATGATGTTCACCATGGTCAGCATCTCTTGTGATTGTTTACAAAGACTTAGTTCTTGTCTTTTGCTTTCAGATCCTGGTGGAGGACACAGCTCATTGTAACAGAAGCCAGCTCTTCTTGGTTAGTTTTGACTGAACTTTATGGAGTTGTGATTCTGAGAATGGTGTTTTCATACAGTAAAGAATAACCAGTTTGCTGTCCTAACTAGAAATGGTACTTTTTTTTTTCTATGAGATCATCGCTCTAAGAAATGGGATGAGACTGAATAGAAAAGCAAAGACCTGGCTTCTCTTCTTTGTTCTACACTTTTGAGCAAGTCCTTTTGCCTCCCAGCCTCAGTTTCCCTATTGCTATGGATATTGGCATCAATGATTCCTACAGCCCACCTGTCTCTTGCAAATGAATTGAATTAGTCTTTAATGCCCTGAATAGTTCAGTCGTAGGCACTGTAAATCTAAGTTAAAATTGCTGGTATTACACAAGGGAAATAAATGTTTCCAGCTCCAGGAAGATCAGCAGCTCGCAGCTGTAGCCGGAAATGAGGGCACAGAGGCTGACAAACTGTAGACACACCCATCTCTTGGGTCTTCCAAAGGGAACCTGGAGAGAAAATGGCAGCCCCATCAGGTAACCGCATCAGTGTACCCTGAAGAGATGCTACCTTGATTTCCACACCAGCCGAGCACCTGACTAATTATATTTGAAGCAGCACAGGGCATAGAACAGATTCACTTAGCATCTGGGGAGCCAACTGCACCCAGGCCTGCCCAAACTGGTCTTTCTCATTGCAGGGTGTGGGAGAACATAGGGCTTTGTGGGTCCCTGGGGACCTGCCAGGCCCAAGGCTGTTGCTCAGCTGTGGGAGGCACGCCAGTTCTCAGGTCTGCTAATGAGTGGTGTGGTGTCTGGCAAGGAACTTGCCTGGAGTGAGTGTGACTAATCATGAATCTTTTCAATAATGCTGACAATTCATTCTCTTTTCTCTCCTTCACCCGCTCTCTTTGCTGGAGCTGGCTGAAATAGAAGCAAATTAGTCTCATTCTGGAAAAGGCAGGGCATGATAAAGGACCCCCTAAAAGGTTTCCAGAGCTCTGCGCCTGAATGTTTTGCGGTCCGTGTAATTATCTGACTTGGGTGAGTTGACAGGGTATTTTTTTTGTTGTTATTTTCTACACTCAATAGCAGGTGGCATCTGAAGAAGTGCCTTGTTACTGTTCCACTGGACTATTGAACAAATGTACATTTGACGCCAGCAAAGGTAGTGTCATTATTATTCTATGTGTGTTCCAGCCCGAACTGACGACCCTCCATTTCCTGTTCAAAGCCTGTGTTTCTTTCAAGGGAAAGATAATGTTTCCGTCCCTACCTGGAAATGTGGTAGACCTGAAATGCCCTGGACTTTTAACTGGGGCGGGGAGCTGAAGAGGGAATGAACCTTTCCTCTTCTCCCTGCTGCCACCCATTTTGTTGTTTGATTGAATGTTCCCTGAGTGTCTAACACCTGAGCTGAACCTTGTATTCTCTCACTGGGAAGGTGTGTACCTGTGTGCTGCTGCGTGTCTCTTGGGAAAGTTGGTCATGCCATCTGTTGGTTAGTGAGTTGGAAAGCTTTCAGGTTCTGCTAATATTGGACTGAAACTTTTAGAAAGGAATAGTAGTTGTCTAATGAATGTGGTGTCATCATCATGAGTTAGACCTCTGAGAATGATTCGAACACACTTTCTTAATAACAGAGGCAAAGCATTTAATATTTGAAATACACGAGCAAGTGAAAGAAAAAGAAATACACAGAGAGTTGGAAGATGTCGAACAGTTTTAACGTTCCTTATTCTCTAAAATAAACATACTGTCTAGCTCAAACCTGCTTTCCACCTTTTCGTATTTAGGCTTGTTTCTTCTTTCTTTCTTGGCCTTGTGGGACTATTAACTTCTAAAGAGGTTCAAAATGGTAACTGGAGGTATCAAAGCTGTCTTTTCCAAATTAAAACTTGGGACATGTGTTCCAGCATGTGTCAGAATATTTTCAGGAATGATACGTGAACGTATTTAAAATTTGAGTTTTCTCTGACTATTCTGAACATAGAACTCCCTTTCATTTTCTGAGTACCTTGTATTCAGAGGCATCATAGATTACAGTTTCATGTAGGAGTTGCAACTGGTGGCCCAAGGTCAGATCTCGCTTTTAGTCATGTTTTGTGTAATGTACAAAATGTGCTGTTGTATAATGTACAAAATGTACTGTTTCAAAAACCAGGAAATTTCACATAAACATCTAGATTTCTAACTTCTAAAAATCCTAAAATCTGGCAACACTAACTACAAAGGCCCAGAATGGTAACACTATTAGAACTAAATGGCTGCTGCCTGTTCACAGGATGCTTTGCCACATTCCTCACCACTCTTCAGTGCCTCATATTTAGCCTTCCTCACCTGTATCCATTGCGTGTCTGGCCTCTATAAGCGTGTGAATTTGTGTTTGATGATTTTGTCATACAGTCCACTTGTGGTCGAGGCTCCTAGCTACTCATAATCAGAGAAGGGACATGGCTTCTTGACTTTGGTTGAGTCAGGTCCCATCTGAGAGAGCTGGTCCTCAGTACAAAGTTGATCATAAACTGACATTTTATAGCTGGGTTGTTGACAACCCCAATACCTCTGATATGCTCCATTTTTGCTTCTTTGATTAGAGTAGATCTCCAAAGAGGTAATCATTAATGGGTAATGTGGGTTATTCCTTGGTAATGTGAAATGAGAGACATACGCATCTTGTATGTATTGTTTGCTACATGCTTGTTTATTGCATTTGGAACCAGTTTTGTAACCACAATAACCATTTATACAGAGTAGGTGGCTGGGTCGGGAGTGAGACTGGAAAATAAGACAATTATTTGGCTTCTAGAGAATAAACTGATTGATTATGACATATTGAATAAATTAGTAATTCTTTTTTTTTTTTTTTTTTTGAGATGGACTTTTGCTCTTGTCATCCAGGCTGGAGTGCAATGGCATGATCTCGGCTCACTGCAACCTCTGCTCTCCTGAGTCCCAGCGATTCTCCTGCCTCAGCCTCCCGAGTAGCTGGGATTACAGGCATGTGCCACCATGCCCAGCTAATTTTGCACTTTTGGTAGAGACAGGGTTTCTCCATGTTGGTCAGGCTGGTCTCGAACTCCCAACCTCAGGTGATCCACCTGCCTTAGCCTCCCAAAGTGCTGGGATTACAGGTATGAGCAACCACACCCGGCCAAATTAGTAATTCTTACAATGTTTCACACTTGTTCAGTAAGAGAAAAGCACATCTATGGAGCTTTTTGAATACTTTGACATTGTCTTAAACAATGCTTCCTAACTTCTGTTTGTCTGAAAATATTCATAAACTGTCTGTGTCATTTTCTCATAAAAACCTATAGATACAACTTAAATTTTTAACAAAATTCTTTTGGAAAATGAAAAGGAGATTGACATGTACATTCAGGCAGCTAAACAAGTATTACTGAAAATCATGGTGTCATTTAAGATCCTTGTCAGACAGTAGGCCAGCAGGAGTGGAACTTCATTCATTCATTAATTCAGCAGATGTTTACTAAGCACCCCACTCCAAGTGGAACCACATGAAATTGGAAATATCTATAAAAACAGAAATCTCATGTGGTTCAATCTGAAGCCTGCTATGTTAGGCACTGTGGATACAAGGAGAATAACAGGGATGGTCATGCTAACAAAAAGTGCGATGAAGAGTTCTAAGTGCTGAAACAGATGCATAGAGGAATCCAGTGAGGACCTGGAGAAGCAGGTGCCAATTCTACTTAGGGGATAGGATTGGCGAACAGCTTCAAAACAAAGGGGGTGCTCAAAATGAATCCTTGAAGAAAATGCTAATGATATTAAAACATTCTTGCCTATGGTGAAGGCAAAGTGGGTGTGGGCGTGGGTGGGGATGGAGATCAGCATACAAGCCCAAGGGAACAGTGAATAGACAGAAAGGCATGCCGCAAGATTCCTGGAGTTGTGAGTGCTTTGGGCATGTGGCAAGGCCAGGCCAGTGGGCATGGGGCCACAGAGACCATCTTGGGAGCTTCTCATTATTGTGTTAGAGAAAAAAAAGCCATTAATGCATTTCCAGCAGGGATGGGGGCATGGTGAGACTCGGCTCTCAGGAAGGGCATTCTTTTAACAGCATGGGGCAGAAGCCAAGATGTAGGCCAGGAGAACTACACGTATCACTGATTTGACCAGAACAAGAGCCTAGTGAGGTAGGTAAGTGAATGCCACTGTTATTTTAGGTCAGAAGATATTCTGGAAGAGATTCATAGAGTATTCAAATGGAAGAGATTCCAGAGATATTTCATAATGGATATAGTAATCCCCTAGATCTCTATGGAATATTTCCATGACCTAAACTCCATGGAAAATGCAGTCTTCTTTTTATAATTATTAATAGCATTGGCTAATATAAATTAAGGGATACTACATGTGTTCAGGGGTTTCTATTTATCTTGTATTATGTTCATATAACTCTTATCAAGTAGGTATCATTACAATTCCCATATTTCGGAAGAAGAAACTGGAGCACAGAGAGGTTGAGTACTAGGCACAAGATTACACAGCTCCTAAGTGTTGGAGGCAGAGTTCACATCGAGTCAATGTTGCTCTAGTTGTGACATAGAAATGACAATAATAAGCACTTCTAACTCTTCAAATACTTCTAGAGATGCATAATCAACTAGGTTTCAGTCCCCAGGATGCAGTTTTCAGGTGCTAGTCTAGACCACTTGATGCTGAAGTGAATAGGAACCCACCCATACATTGACATGTGTGCTCACATAAACACTTGGAAATGGACTTACTCCATTCTGAATCTGGAAATTGTACATATCCAAGAACATGACAAAAAAGGCAATAACATGGCTTTATTGGTGATGTTTCTCAAGCAAGTTTCCTCTTAATGAAGTGGAACTAGAATACTGCCATGACCTAAATTCCAGAGATATTGCAGGCAAGAGCCAGCTACCGTTGATACAGTAATTGATTCTCCTTGGAAGAATGGCAATGGCAATTATTCATTGGCACAACCTTAGGGAACATGAAAAGAGAGAGAATTACAGGTTAGACCTCTTGAGGCCCTTTGTCAATCACCACCTTTTCACAAGCACAATAGGACTTGATTTTCTGTGTGGTCCCAAAACCCCTTATGTTGCAAGTCACTGGCTCTGTCCTTTCCAGAAGGAGCCCAGAAGCCCCTTTTGCAACTCTGCCTCCCTCCTGATCTCAGCAGAGCACTAAAAGCCAGGACTTGGTGTGACTCAGGTAGTCCTGGAATGGAAAAGAGGAAGAATGTGGAAGCCAGGACAGTAAAGGAGGAAGCCCTTCTTTACTGGTCCCATCATCTCTTCCCTTCCCACCACCCTCCTCTCATTTCCCTCACTCCTGAGCTCAGCCCTCACTACTTCTTACAGAGTAGCCTCTGTAAGAAGAAAACCAAGACTCGAGCTCAGATGGATTGACAGGTGTTTCAACAGAGACATTATTGGGAAAACGCCAAAGGGAAAGTATGAAGAGCAAAGAAGTGGAGAAGTCAAGAAAAGAACCTTCTTGTTAATTACTATTAGTGCAGGGAAATCTTAGCCCTGGAAGGGGGAAAGGGGAAAGTGTTCCTGGCACACCACAGCCTGCCATTCTAATTAACCCTGAGCTAACTCCAGTGACGGCTAAACCCCCAATTTCATTGGTTTAGAACAAAGTTTAGTTTTTGATTAAAGAACAACATAAGGTGAGTCCTTGGCAAACAACCTTCCACACAGTGTTTCAGACATCCAGGCTCTCCCTATATTGTGGTTCCACTATCCCCAGTGCCTCAGATCCTTCATTCCAGCCAGTGATGGGGATTGAAAGAGAGCTTGAAAGATCACAGGAAGGTTTTCATGGGCCAGGTCAAAGTGACACACATCACTCTCATCCACGTTCCTATTCCCAGGTCTGAGTCTGTGTGAACCCACAGTGATAGCAGGGCAGCTGCTTCCTGGTCACAACTTTGTAGAAGGGATCCTGAATCTTTGGTAGGTAGCTGGTTTCTTTGCTACCAAATATAGTGAATGAGCTTCAGAAGATTGTTTTGGAGGGTTCCACTCTCTAAACCACTCCCCCATTTCCAATGATCACTACCATGCCACACAATTTAAGCCGGACTTGGCTTACTTCAAGTGTCAAACAATTGAGGAGACTTGTGATTATATTATTATGTGTGAGATAAATTCTACTTATTATTAATGCCATTCTTTTTATGCTGCTATAATTTTGAAATGTTTTCTATTAGAATCCAGGTCCCTGGAAGTATTACTGTATTAACTACTACTATCAGCATTAGCATTTTTATGGTAAATTGAAATTTTCCAGTATACTTACAATATTGTAGACACTTTCTTTGATTCCTGTATATGATGGAAACATTACAAAGGAACTTATGCATATGTCTGCTTTAAGCAGCTGAAGTGAAGAAAGGAACTGCATGTGACGAATCTTTAAATTATTTCCTTTATATCTTAAGAAATCATCTCAACAGTTTGCTCAGTGTTCTTGTAACGCAGGAGATGGACTTATGAGGCATAAAAGAGAGGGGACAATCTACTCTGTGGTTATGACTCTGTTGGTTCATGGTTACTGAGGGGCCCTCTCTAAGATCATGGTAGGAGCCGGGCATTAGTGATTCTTTACAGCTGTGAAGGGTGAGTGGCCTTTCTCTATCTCATCTTTTCTAAGAGTTTCAGTTCTGAACGCATGAACGGCTGTACTGAAACTCTATATTAGCGCAAAGGGAAGGAAAGTGATCATTTACAATTCAGTTAAAGATACCTACTTTATAAACAGATTAAAATATATCTATATGTATTGCTATGTATCTGTATTTATTCCTTGTATATGTTCTGTTATCATTCTCACCAGGTGAGTCCTATCCTCATTACACACTTCTTGTCAGAGGTTGCTTTGTCTATTACTTTCATAACCCCACCTGTACTCCCAAAGTGTGTGCATGTGTGTGACATTGCTTGCAAAAACAGTCCCTGACTTTAATTTGCTTTTGATGTATTTTCACTGAAGAAAAAAGACAGGTGCAAAAACAATACAAAAGAATCTATAAGAAGCAAGTAACATGGTTAGCAAGTGATAAAAGAGTGCCAGTGTTTTAGGCAGCAAACTAAGGGCGAGGAAGTGTCAAAGTGTACACTCCACCTTGAGTTATCTTATGTAAAAGGCTACTCTGCAAGCTCCACAAAATACTTCAACTTATATCTCCCTTGCCAGAGTCTAGTTACAGGTCTATCACCAGCCACAAGGGAGACTGGGAAGCATAAACTTTGGCTGGATATTCTGCAATTGGGAAAAAATTACAGTATTTTGGCGAGAAAAAAAGAAGATAATTGACTTTAGGTAGGCAACTCACAGTGTCTAGCAAAGCCCAGTTATGCTTTGGAGCCCATTATTGGGAATGAAGTTCTAGAACAAAATTTCAAAATGACAAAATAGAAAGAATTGCTCAGCTATATTTTCCCCAATTTGAGTTATATTATGGAGATTTCAACTCCTCAAGATCCATGCTGCTGTGGTGATGGTAGTCAGTTGGAAGACTTCACATCAGTGAGCAGAGAGAAGAGGCATGGTGTCAAGTGAAGCTGAAACCCAAGGACGGTCCTCTGTTTACTGAAACATGCAAGAGCTTTGCCACCGGGTAATACACAGGAGATGACCAGGCAGCAGAAATCAATGTCTACAATGGCTGCCAAGGCTGAAGGTCCGCCCTCTACTCACAACAGCACCAGTCATTCCAGAACCTGGAAGGGCACTGGGAACATACACACAAGGGCTGGGAACCACCAACTCCAGGCGTTACACCCTTTTCCACCCTACTCTGCTATGCATAGCTGGGCCTGGAGAGGACGAGTGGGACTGTGTTAAACTCAATCACGGGTTAATATGAACTAAGGCAGCTCTTTGAACTGTGCATGGCATTTTAAAAAGTATCCAAATGTATCAGGCTGATGTCCAAATGCAGTTTAACACAAGAAAGACTTGATATCTCTCCTCTCCCACATCTTTTTCCTTACTCCTATTTTTGACCCAAAAGTGAGTGAGTTTATTGCCTGAGCAGAATTAGGTCAGACTCAAGCTGAATATCAAGTTGACAGAGGGGGTGGGGGTTGGTGCCAAAGCTGATTAAATGAGAAGTGAAAAGAAAGTTTCACTCTGTATCCAAATATGGGAATTTAGAAGAGAAAAGGCTAATATTAGACTACTTAAGAATAGTACAAAAAGATACATGTATTGTCAAGAATCAGGGAGTTTCCACCCATGTCAATACTTCATTGTAAAAAAGCCACACTCTTATGTTGATAGGTATTTAAGATGCGCTTTAACTGTTAATATTAAACAGTTAATTGCTGTTAATTGGATAAAAATTGCTAATCTTTTGTATGGAAAGTCTTGAAAAACTGTACACATTTCTGCTCTTCCAACATATAGTCTGCCACACATTGTTAATGCAGGGTCATTTTTTAAGAGTTCTTTAACTAGTACCATTCCCCTCCCATAACTAAAACAGCAACTCTCTGTCATAAAGGGGACAGCTTCTGACAGTCTGGCTTCCATATAGAAATGACAATCTCATTAATGATGCTAAGTTTATATTGTAAATATATTATCATCACTCTTACACCAACTGCTCATGTTAAAAAATAATTACTAATTGGATTCAGCAAATGTATTATAAAACGGTGGCTAATTTTAACTATTTTCTTCCTCCCCATTTTGAAAAAAAAAAATGAGTGATTCAGATAAAGCAATCTGTTACCTGGAGGAATTTAGAATTTTTTAATGATCTTTGATCTGAGTTTTTAAGAATTGCACAAAAATGATAGTTCAGGTAAGAATGACAAGTGAGTTGCAGCCTAAGGCTTGTATCTTTCTGCCCAAAATTTAATGTTCAAAATTAAATCTACTAACTGGTTCTACCTTTGTTTCTAACTTATTTCTAGGATGCCTTAACAAGATGTGGTCTGGACACCCATTCTACTCTCCATGATTGCAGGCTCATATCCTTCTAGGTCTCTCTCTCTCTCTCTCTTCCTCCCAGGACACCTGCTCTTCAGTCTCATTTAGGTGTCTGGTCCTTCTATCACTGCACTCACTCTCTTTGTAGCCTCCCTACCCAGCCTACACTCTCCAAAATCGAATTTTGTTAACCTTCATTAACCTCTCTTTCATACCCTAATCTTCCTTGTCCATCTTGTCTTCTGCCACTTTCCAGCATAACACAAACCCAGAATCAATCAACTATCCATTTTCTCCACTCTTAACCAGGACTGCCAGGTAATGCTAGAGAGCAAAGCACACATTTTTCATATATTGGTTCTATCACGAGTCTGCGGTTTCCAACGTCAATTTCTTCCTTAACACTTTCTAGAAATTCTATTCATTCCAAAATAACATTTATTCCTCATTGTGGTGGGACTACACTTTACCCTTCATCATCCCCCGCTGCAGTTTGGCTTTGCCCCTAAGGATGGCCTTGGCACAGTTCTTGCCAAGCTCAATGGATCCTGGTCTTGGCTGAGTCCAGGTTAAATGGCCGCAAGGGAGCACTTGGGATGGAAAGCTGGGCTCAAATCCTGACTCTGCCACTCATTACCTGTGTAATTTTGGCAAGCGTCTTAACTTTCTGAGAATCCATTTTCACCTTTATAAAAAATATAAAAGGGAAGAATTTCAAAAATTAAGTAAACAAAATGGACATAATTTTTAAATTTTGTCTAATATTCTTTATCTTTTAATTGGAGCAATCTGTTAACTTATTACTAAATTTAGTTGCTGATACGTTGGGTTTAAATTTTACATCTTACTGTTTGTTTTCTGTTTGTCCCATTCATCCTATGTTCCTTTTTTACTCCTTTCTGGCCCTTCTTTGAAATAATTGAACATTTTAATTATTATTTTGTTCCCTATCATCATTATTAATATAATTTTTGTTTGGTTTAGGGTACTATCTATCATAAACTGTGGAATTAAGGATTTAGAGAAAGGATATTAAGGGTAGAGAAATGCACAAGGATAAAATTCTTCATTTGGACAAGCATGCTATTGTTCTTTTATTTATTGAGCACCTATTATTTACCACATTCTGTTCAAGTCTCTGGGAATGCAGTAGAAAATAAAAACAGGCAAAAGCTCTGCCCTTATGCAGTTTATGGTCTAAAGGAGAAAGAGAATAAATTTTGAGGTCAGAGAGTCTTGGATTCAGAAACTAGTGTTGTCATTAACTAATTGTGTGACCTTACACAATTGCCTACACATGATTTTTTCAACTGTGAAGGTTGAAATGATACTGTCTTTGGAGGGTTATTATGAGAACTAGAGATTAAGTATAGAAAGTTCCAGCACAATTGGAGCACATAGGAGGTAATGAATGGTGCTAGAATTATTATTATTATATTCACCAAACCTCAATCCTATGATTTTTTTTTGCCACAAACTAGTATTATTAAAAACATTCCAAATGGTATATATTTAAATATTTCTTGCTCTTTCTCTCTCTGCCTACAAAAGAAAGCTGTGTTATATATGTGTTTTAAACGTTTGTACTTTTCTGCACTCTGGTTTTCAAGCTTGTGAATATGATTTAACCCATGGTATACAAGTTCGCAATAATAAGACCTTGGAATAATAATAACCATGTGTGACATATGGTGACATTTGTCATCTTCCTTGTCAAGGCAGATGTTCACACTAGTGTTATATTACTTCTGGTGATGATTATTGACTGATAACTTTAATATTCATGCAAAAGGGTACATTAGGAAATCAGGATCATGATTTTAAAAGATCTACAAATATATCCACATAGAACTGCATAATTAATTAACATGAAAACATTTTTTTAAATCTCTGGCTCATGACTACAATTTTTTAGATTAGAACTACTAGAAATTCAAACTCTTTGTAATCATTCTTGTGTCAAAGATATTACTGGCACTTTAATGTATTTATTACTTACTTGATTTCACTGACGTACCATTAACTGCATCTCTCATGCTGTTCTATAAAATGTGCCCTCAGTTATACCTCCCAGAAAAGCGCAATTGAACTGGGAAAATGTGAGTGATTATATTGCTAGGGAAGGTTATTACCAGTGGCCCCGGAACTTCACTGTGCATAAGAATCACCTGGGAGGGAGCAGGAACGGAGGGAGGATATGTTTGGGGGCAAGGGTTGGAGATTGTCATAAATGCAGATTCCCGGGCTCTGCTCTGTGAGCTGCTTCATAGGTTGGCTATACATAATCTCTTAATCTAAAGAGGGGCACTCAGTGGGGATCTTTGATTTCCTGGACCAGTGCCCAGGAATGAAATCTGAAGGTGGATTCTATGCTGAATTATCACACTCCACATCTCTTCTTATAGCACTCTAGTTAAGCCCAAAATTTTACCTGGGTCCCACTTAATTTTTAAACGGATATTTATTTATAATGAAATTATAAGAGCCAGATTTCTTGAACTGAAAAGTGGGCTGTACAAACTGACCAGTATAACTCTCAATTGAAGGAAAAACATGAAATTGGAAATATCTAATCAATAATGGACAAAAGTGGTTTCTGAATCAATTCAGTTACAAAAGTACTTATTGGGCCAAGTGCGGTGGCTCATGCCTGTAATCCTAGCACTTTGGGAGGCTGAGATGGGCAGATCACTTGAGGTCAGGCGTTTGAAACCAGCCTGGCCAACATGGTGAAACCCTGTTTCTACTAAAATTATAAAAAAAAAAAAAAAAAAAAAAAAAAAGAGCCATGCATGGTGGTGGTTGCCTGTTATCCCAGCTACTTGGGTGGCTGAGGCAGGAGAATCTCTTGAACCCAGGAGGCGGAGGTTGCAGTGAGCTGAGATCGTGTCACTGCACTCCAGCCTGAGTGACACAGAACATGAAAAGTACCTATTGAAGGCCTCTTGAAGGCCACACAACCCAATAGGCATAGGGTAGAGAAATATTTGATCTGTCAAGGAGCCCCATGTCCATCAGACCAGGTACACACATAAACAAAAAACTAATAATACAATATTTCAAACATTAGGGCATGTAAGAGATATTATGTGAACAATAATGAAGAAACATCTCATTTCATCTGGGTGCCCAAGGAAGAAGTGACATTTGAGTGGACTGGGAAAAATAGGTAGAAATTCATAGAGTAGAAAAGGGAGAAGGGCTACTACCTCATCAGAGGGAAAAGTGTGAGTGAGGATGTGACTGGGGCACTCATGTTATTCAGGATGGCTGGTGTAGTAGAAATCAAATGAGCCAATTCGGAAGGGCTTTGCATGTTTGCTAAGGAGTTGGGACCTTTTTCTGCAGGGAGCAGGAAACCATTAGAGGTTTTTCAATAGAATGACATCTGTGTTTTAGAAATATAATTCTTGCCGTGACACAAAACTGAAATGTGCCATGATCTCGCTTGACCCTAGAGTGTTGCATGTGGAGGCCCCTCTGCTAGGATGCCTTTCTTCTTGTGATTCCCTCTGGTCTGGATTTCCTGTCCTGTCTGATGTCACATCCTGAGGCATGCAGCAGGATGCTCAGGTTAACTTGGCTCCTGCTCATCTCCGGGTCTCACCTTTACATTGTTCTTCCAGGAACTCTTTTCCTGTCAGCCCTACCCCCACCCCCCCAAATGGGTCAGGTGCCCTTGCCATACGCTGCCTGAACGCCCTGCGATTATTCCTACCAAAGATCTTACCAGACGGTATCAAAATGCTCTAGGTTTCTCAATAGACTGCAAACTTCCTCCAGTGAGAGAAGGTGTCTTGTTCAGTTTTGTATAGACAGTGGCTGCCACCTCCCTTGTCTGGCTCATGTAGACGCTTTCTTCTTTGAATTAATTAATTTTAAAATGAGAAAATTGTGAGTTTTTCTCAGTTTAGGTGCTATGATATGGTGAAATATTTGATCTTACACCCTGTCCTGGTATACAACTCCTAAAATTCTTAAAATCTCCCAAGTGATAGCTTTGGTACGATAGTGAGTTGACTGGTGGCTGGTATCCCCTAGGTAGCTTCAGGATGGGGCTGGTCATCAGAAAGATCAAGCAAGATTAGAGGGTTGGGACTTTCAGCCATCCCCATTCTCAAGGGAGGGGTGAGGGACTGAAGGCTAAGTTGATCATTAGTGGCCAATGGTTTAATCAATCATGCCTATGCAATAAAACTTCTATAAAAATAATCCAAAACGAACAGGGTTTGGGGGCTTTCCGATAGAGGAATACAGGGAGGTTCCTCCAGGGTGGCACACCTGGGGAAGGCATGGAATACATAGAGAGAGGCATGGAAGCTCTACACCCCTTCCTCTGTACCTTACCCTTTGCATCTCTTCATCTGCATCCTTTGTGATATCCTTTTAAGTAAACTGGTAATCATTTTTTTTCTCTGAGTTCTGTGAGTCACTGTAGCAAATTAATAGAATCCAAACAGGTATTCGTGGGAACCCCAACTTATAGTCAGTAGGTCAGAAGCACAAAACAACCTGGGACTTGCCATTGGCATGGCAAGTCAGGAGCAGTCATATGGGACTGAGCCCTCAACCTGTGGGAACTGCCGCTATCTCCAGGTAGATAACGTCAGATCTGGTGTCTGCCCCAGAATTGACTGGTTGGTTATTGGTGAGAAGAAATCTCACACACTTGTTGGTGGCCAGAGGTCACAGAAGTCTAATGTGTTGATGCTTGTGGTGTGAGAGCAGAGGAAAAAAACAAACTTTTTTCTTCACAGAGGTGCATGGACTAAAATCAGAGCCTAGGCTCTACACCTGTTCTGCTGCTTGCCACCATATGATCTGGGGGAATTTACCTAATTTCTCTGTGCCTAATTTCTTGTTTCTCACAAGGGGTTAACAATAGTACCTAATTCGTATGGTGGTTGTGAGTGGTCAATGGGATAGTTCAAGGAAAAGCTGAATTTCAGTGTCTGGCACTTATTGCATGTTCAAGAAATACCTGCAGGACATACGTAGAGAGACGCTCCGCATGCTGGTCAAAAGCAGGCTGGTCTTCACACCTACTGACACAGAATGTCTAAGGATCAGGTCTGAGAATCCATATTTTAAAAAATAGATGCATTTTTTTTCTTTTAAAATCAATTCTTGCTTACTTTATAACATCTAAATCATAAATGATATAGATGTGTATAAAATAAAAGGTGAAATTTCTGCATCTCTTAATCCCATGATCCAACCCTACCCAGAGAGAAAGGTTTTTATAGTATGCACAATCTTTTCTAGGTATAGATATAGATGATATAGCCCAAATATATATTTCACAATATCACAGTACCTAAACTGAGATAGATGTGGATTAATAGATGTACAGATACATGATAAAGCAAGTTACTAGTAAACTGTTGGTGGAATCTAAGCGATAGATACACAAGTATTATAAAATTCTTTTAACTTTGCTATATGGTTGAAATTTTTCATAATAAAATGTTGAAAAATAACATAGACATCAATAGAGACTTCTATAATATATATTAAGTAGGAAAGAGCAGGTTACAAAATATTGTGTGTAGTATGATGCCAGTTTGTTAAATACTAGATAGATATTTGTAGTAAATATACTTTTAAAGTAATAATGACATAAATTTAGATGTAGATAACATAGTAGATACAGATCTATCTTTATGTTTGTATCATACCTGTATCAATATTCCTATATATATCTAGATCTGGAACATAATATACAGCTTAAATATACAGATACAAAAGTTGAGATCATATAAATGCTTATCAAAAGAAAGTTGTATAGTTATTCTTATATCAAACACAGTAGATTTTGAGGGAAAAAGCATTACTAGACATGAAGAAAAACATTTTATCATGGTAAAATGGACAACTCACCAAGAATATATAACAATTCTAGATTTGTTTCTAAAAACATAGCCTCAAAATACATATGGAAAAAATCACAGAATTAAAAGGGAAAGTAGATAAAGCCACAATCAGAGAACCAAGTGTCAACCAGTGGACAAAAAATTAATAAAATATAGAAGATCTACACATACTAAGTAACAAATTGACCCGATATCTGAAGAAATATTTACCAAAATGTAGACAACATACTAAGCTATAGAGCTTTCTTGTAAAAATTCAAATGATTGAAGTTAGTCAGAGATTTCATGTTCTCTGACTACACTAAAATTTGGGTAGAAATATATAAAATAAAGCAAATGAAAAAAGTGGAACTAGAAAATGAAAAATTAGAACATATTTTAAACTGAGTAATAGTGAGTATTATATATATCAAAACTTGTATGCAGTTAAAGTCATTCTCAGACTTTCAAATGTATGTAGTTGAAAAAGGAAGATCAAAATTAATGATCTGAATATCTATCTCAAACAGTTAGATATAATTAAAATCAAATAAAATGGAAGGAAGGAAATAATAAAGATAAGAACAAAAATCAATGAACCAGAAAGCAAATGTCAACAGATTCAACAAAGACAATATATTAAATTTTTTAAGAGTAAGAAAATACATAAATTCTTAGCACAACTGATTAAGAAGAAGTAAGACAGGGTGCAAATAATTTTTATCAAGGGCTGAAGGAAGGAACTTTGCCACAGAAATTACAGACATTGAAAAGATAGTAAGGGGATATATAAACATCTTTATGCTAAGTAATGTGAACATTTATATGAAACAGACAAATTCTTAGAAACACAATTTTCCAATAGAAATGGAAATTTCTAAAATCTGAAGGTTCCAGTATTTATTTTTTTGAAATGAAACTTGAAAAACATAGATAGCATTGTGTGTATTTGAGGGTCACAACATAATGCTCTGGGATATTAATACATATAAATAGCAAACTGTTACCAAAGTGAAGCAAATTAACAAAGCTATCATCTCACATGTTTACTTCGTGTGTGTGTGACAGGAGCAGCAAAAATCTACTGATTTAACCAAAATCTCTAATACCATACCATTTTGTTAACTTTGGTTCTCATGTTGTACATTGTGTCTATAGACTTGTTCATCCTACATATCTGGATATAAAGAAATTGAATCTTAATACAGATAATGATGATGATGACATTTGGAGAAGCTCTCAGACCCTGGCTTCAATTTTTTTATATCATGGGATTTTTTATTAGCCTAATGCCTTGTTCTCTCCCCATCCCTTATTGCTTTGTCCTGACTGTACAAAGTATTACCTGATGGAGGAGTTGGGAGAAAGAACTGGGCATGCTCAGTTCAGTCATCTCTTTCCTGTTTTCAGGTCTGACTTCCTGCAAAAAGGATGCTTTCTGGGCTCTCGGCACATCATAATTTGCTTGCTCTTCCTGAGGAAACCTGCAATTGTGCAGTGATGTCTGTAAGCAGGAGGACATGTTGTCTTTTGGACAAAATATTAGCAAGGGTAAAGATCTGAGGTATTTCCTTTGATTGCCTTCATCAATAATATAAGCAATATTTTGAGATTCATCTGGCTTACTCCAATGTCTAGCTCTCAATTCTATTCCAGTTTGGGAAAGTAAGAAAGTAGCATTATTTATTCATTTTTTAAACTTTCAATAAATAGGTAGCTCCACTTTCACATCTGAAAAATGGACTTAACAATATTATTAAGTGAGTTAATATGTAGAAAGTGTTTAGAACTTTGCCTGGCAAATAATAAGCAGTTAATAAATATTAGTTACTGTTATTTGTGTTAAATTACTGCATGCCAGAACTGGGCTAAATCCTTTACATTGCATCTTCTTGTATAACATTCAGAAGAAATCTCTAAGGTAGACACTAGGATGACTCTTAGGTTACAGAGGAGGAAGCTGAAACTTGGGGAAGTTAAGTCATCTTGTTGAAGGCTGAAGGTCGCACACTTTGTAAGGTCTAACTTCAAAGTGCATAGCTGTCTTTTGCAAACACAAGCCATTGGTGATAAGTGGGAGAAACAAGAGAGAGAAAACCATGTGTGACAAATTTGTCACTATCACTGGAGAAGAAATTGAGAGTTGCAGTTCCTACTGACGATTAGCCGACTAACAGCATCAAGTCCTGAGAAAAGGACAGTTAGTTTCTCACGATCTTTAGAAGAACCCAGTTGAACAAGAGTTAAATCCAAATTGATGTTACATATTCATAGATCATCAAGCATGCCCAAGAGTATTCATGAACAATTTAGATATCACACCATTACAAGTGAAAGGACTAGGGTCTTTTCTAAATGTTTGGAGCCCCAATTCCAGTTCTTTTGGGGTTTTATCTCCTTCATGAGAAAGTCTGAAGGAACCTTATCCCTCAGCATTCCAGTGCAGCTTAAGTTACACTGCTCCACTCCTAAAAATCGTTTCAAAATCACTTAGCCTTTTCTCTCGTCTTCAGTACTCTGGGCTAACCAATACCTTTCTTTTCAGCATTAACAGCCTTGCAGTCAGGCTTACCGCACATGCTTCTCCTAATCATTCCTGAAAGGGATAAGAAAAGATCTTTCAGGAAAGAATATATGCTATTTGAAGCAGATCTTGGATCAGTGCTTGGTGGAGAAAACATTCAGAGAAAAACACACAGGTCCCTCAAGCAGATCTGGATCTTGCTAACATTCACGCAGGTGTTTGGAAAACCACGTATCTTTACAACCTGAATCTGAGCCAGGAGTTAAAGAAAGAGATATGTTTCTTACACTTTTGTGAGAAGATATATGTGATGGGAGACTTTCAAGAACTACAGTCATTTCTGGAGCCAAAATTTTATCACACTGAGAAGGGGGCTGTGCATTAAATTTCAAAGTGTTATTCAAATCAAGCCAAGCTGTCCACATATCTGGAGTTAATGAATTAACAAATATTCAGAACATGTGAACAAAATCAGACACACTTTGAAGTTTTTTTAAAAATATATATCATATTTGTGAGAAGTCTAGTTTTTACTATCTGGTTTATTATGTCTTTGGGCAAATACAAATAGATTCTCAGGGACCTCAGTTTCCCTATCTGCAATTAGGACTAAATAAAGCACGTTGGCACATAAAGAGGCTTCTTAGATAATGCCTATATTTCACTCCAACTTTCTTGGATATAGCAGCTATAAAACCACGAATATCTGAGCCAGATTTTCCTTATGTCTGAACGACTCCCCCAAGGAATAAGTAAAGCACTTTTCAAAAGTACCATTAGCTCTTCTGAATTGCTGCTTTCTTGGATTGTATGGTACCCAGGTGGCTTTTAAGTGTTAACCCAACTTCCTGAAAACTGTCTCCCTGGTTTCCAAAGATTAACTAATGCAATTGGAAGGTAAGATCTGCTCATTATTTTAACATTTTCTATATTTTCTTTATAGGGCATATTCAGCTAGCCCACCCCAGAGTTTCCATTTCATAAGAATGCTCTTTCCTAACAAGAATATTTATGAAGCTTTTTCTGACATCTCCAAAATCAAAGTAATAAAAAATTGTTTAAATTGCTAATCTGAAACTAATGTTAAACTATGACAAGCAATAAGGTATAATTGCATGAGAGACAAAAATAATTTCTACCGTATTATACACTTGTAACTATTAAGTTCCAAGCCTCAGAAAGAGAAAAAGAGATAGTGTATTAAATGGTAGGATTCAGAAATCATAAAAAGGATGGTATCTGCCCAAACTTCACATAAATAAAATCTATGTGAAAGGTGTCAAGGGGTTTTCATGGAGACACAAATTTTACTCACACATTTTACTCTTGAGGATTTATCATGTTTCCAGGATCACAGTTGAAATTATAGCTTTGAAATGTCCAGAAATGTACTCTTGGTTCTTAGGTAAATTATATACGAAGATGTGCTTTAAGTATTCAAACAAATTATAGTTGCTTTAAACGGTATTGAATCCAAGAGTCTTTGGGCCTCAAAATAGAGGAAAAAAACACTGCTGATTTAAACAATAACATTTCCTTTTTCTTAAAACATTTCCCTTTTCTTATCTGCATTGCAGAATATTTAGGAATTGCATATAAGCACAAAGAAGAAAAAATCATGTATAATTCTAACATTTAGGAATCAAGATCATCGTACTGCTATTACATATTCTTTTCTCCATCATTTATAATGACCATGTCATATAACATTTTATGGATATACCATAATTTATCCAACCAACACCCTATTGTTAGAAATTTAGATTGTTTTCTGTTTTTTGTTGTTGTTGTAGTTTTTTTTTTTTTTTTTTTTTTTTTTTTGCCAAAATACACAAAATGACAATGGGTATTGCTGTAGGTAATATCTGTACAGATCAATTGGGTCATCTATATTTAACTTTGGGCAGAGACAGAACTTACAAATGGAGAAAACGTAAAAGGTGGGGAAGCAAAGCCTTGTTTTCTAAGAAGTCTGCTCTGGCGTCCAAGGTCATCTAGGCTGGAGTCAGTCTCCTGCTGCTCCTGGAGCTTTGAGAGGCAGCCTCCTCCTTCAAAGACCGCTCCGCACAGCTTCATGGTTAGAGATCTTTAAGATTCTAGGAACACCTCATCTTCCAGTTGCTAGGAGGAGGGATGGCTCCGGAATAATAGTTGTGACCAAGTTGGAGAAGGTTACAAACAGAATTGTAGGCACGAGGGGGAGTCAAAAAAGGGGGACGGGGTGGAAAGGTTCTCTCAACATATGTCCTAATGATGCACTGACCCATTCACTGTCATGCTCCTGACAGGACATCCCCCTATATGCGGTGAGCCCTCAGGTGGGTGCAGACTGACAAGAACAAGCTACTGCCTTGGTTTTGCCCTGGCAGGGACGGGCCTCACTCGCTGCTCTCATTGTCAGTGACGTCTTAGAAGCCATTGTGTCCGGACTTGGTTCCGTCAGATGTGTCCGGAGTTTCTTCCTTCTAGTGGGTTCTTGGTCGCGCTAACTTCAAGAGAAGCGGCGGACCTCGCCGTGCGTGTTAGAACTTTTAAAAGGTGGTGCGTCCGGAGTTGTTTGTTCCTCCTGGTGGGTTCGTGGTCTTGCTGACTTCAGGAATGAAGCCGCAGACCCTCGCGGTGAGTGTTACAGCTCTTAAAGTTGATGCGGACCCAAAGAGTGAGCAGCAACAAGATTTATTATGAAGAGTGAAAGAACAAGCTTCCACAGGGCGGCTGAGAGAGTTGCCCCTGTTGGCTGGAGCGGCCAGCTTTTATTCCCTTATTTGCCCCCACCCACGTCCTGCTGATTGGTCCACTTTACAGAGTGCTGATTGGTCCATTGTTTACAGAGTGCTGATTGATGCGTTTTACAGAGTGCTGATTGGTCCATTGTTTACAGAGTGCTGATTGATGCGTTTTACAGAGTGCTGATTGGTGCATTTATAATCCTCTAGCTAGACAGAAAAGTTCTCCAAGTCCCCACCCCACCCGGAAGCCCAGCTGACTTAACCTCTCACCCTGCAGCGTGATGTAGCCTGACGTATAAATAACTCCTCTGAGCTCCATCTTCGTCTCCAGACTCATTATCAAAGCAGAGTCAGGCCTCAATATCCTTGGCGCCCCCAGCTTGAATATCTTTCCTCACTTCCAGAGTCTCTCTCTTTCTATAAAATACAGGATAACCTTTATTTCCTCAGTAGAACCTCTTTCAAGATTCCAGGCAGAATTTATTTCTCCTTACTCTTATTCCAGTAGCAATGACACTATCAGGCTGGTTGCCTACACGCTGCCTCACACAGCAGGCTGTGAATCTTTTGATGGTGAAGATGAAGGGCTCTGCACGAATGTCTCTTGGTGCTAAGAACAGAGTCTGACATATGCAAAACACAGTTTTTACTTCTTCTCTAATGAATGAGTTTAACTATTTGAGACCACTAACTCAGTAATTTACATGTCAGCATTTCTAAACAGCACTCATTATACAACAGCCACTTTTATAATTCAATCATTCATGCAACTCATCTGACCTGGTTATTAAAATGGGAAGAAAATTCACAAAACAATAAAAAAATTGCTTTTCATTATATGTTGTTCTTAAAAGGAAAATAAAAAGGAGCAAAACCACAGAAAAGCTGTAGCATCATGCTCTACTGTTAAGAAGTATCTCTCTCTCATTTGCCTTGGTTCACTTTAGTATTCACAGAATCTCAGAATTTATGTTAAACCAAAAACTGAGTCCCAACATATGTTCTTATTGGAAGGCTTAGTATAGTACGGCCTCAGTACCTTTAAAACAACTAGGAAATACATATAAAGATGGAAGTTCTTATCATATGATTATAAATCAGTAATAGAAACATACAATAAGTGCTTCAAAAGTAAATATAAACTAATACATAACTTTACATGGTCTTTAGTTTTCTCTCCTTTAGCTCCTAGAAAAGGCCACCCAAAATTGATGGTGTGCAAATGGCCAGAAAATTTTACTGTGTTGTGGTCATTTTAAAGAAATAATATCACAGTTTAAAAAGTATCCTTCCAAAACTTGAACTTTATTTTGATGATCAGAATTTGGTAAAAAGAGAGTTTATCTTGTATACCATCCTAAGAAATGAGGCTAATCTCTACTACATATATAAGGTGAGCTTACGTGCAAAGGATATCACAGTGCAGAATCAAAGAACAGTCACAGGGAACCCCAATAACAAAGTAAGATGCACACCTATTCATTTTGGGGTAGGCATGTCTTCCTTTGAGTGTCAATAATCTGGGGATGAGGAGTCTGTGCGTTGTGTATGAAGGGATAGCAAAGACCCTGAGCAGAAGGGAGGAAGGGAATAACATTGTGTCTGAAGGGGTTTCCAAAGGAATGTCACCTTGGAGAATTATGTAAAATGAGAGTTTCCAAAGGAAAAGAAGCCTGCACTTTACCTACAATATTTCTGTGCTTGCATTCACATTATATTAAAACGCAAAAGTTGTTAACATTTTGCAGTTTTCTTTCACTTGAAAATCATTTAAATGATAACCTAGATAATGTATTCTCTGGGAGCATGCTTGAGAAGCACCCAAGATGTGTTGCTTCTGGGGAGAATCTTAGGAAATTGTGGGTTAGCATACATGTGCTTAAAAAAAGCACAGTTCTTAAAAAGCATGGAGGCATCTCATATAAAATATAAGACCACCATCAGAGGAAATAAATTTAGAAACTGTTGACAGTTTGTGCCTCTGGGTAATGGGAGTAGAGGAAGATTTAAACTTCTTATTTTGGCTCTACTGTCTGGATCTTCAAAAAATTTTTATGATGTGCATGCCCTGCTTGGAATGAAGAAAAAAAACTTAAAATAAGTATAAAGGATATACCCTTTAAAAATAAACAGCTTAAAACTTAGGTCCTCAGGCTACGAGTCTGATTCTTTTAAAGAAGCAGATGCTACACACTGATTCTTTTAAAGAAGCAGGTGTGCATCATCATGCCTGGCCAATTTTTAAATATTGTGTAGAGACAGGGTCTTGCTTTGCTGCCTAGGCTGGTCTAGAACTCCTAGCTTCAAGCAATCCTCCCAGCTTGACTTCCCAAAGTGCTGGGGTTACAGGCTTGAGCCACTATGCCCAACTAAATTTAATTTTATTAAAAAAAAAAAAAGTTGAATGAGGAGACCTGTTCCTCCTTCTTGGAACTGTTTTCTCTTGAGTTCTCCATTACCTCCTGGTTTTCTTTGTACCTCTCTCAGACTCCTTCATTGAGCTTATCTACTACTTGAAATGTGTTTCACTCTGGAGTTTCAGCCTAGGCCTTTTCTAATGTTTAACACTTTCTCTTTGGGAAACCCCGTTTGTTCCATATCTTTGCATAACACCTGTAGGTATGATCTATATATCCAGTGGGGATGTGAAGCTACTATATCTTCAGCTTGCATATTTTATCTGACCTTCATATTTATGTTTCCAACTAGACCTGGTTATTGGAGAGATCTGTTTATCACATGGCGATGGGGTGGCCAAAGCACTATTTTCATACCACACCTCACCAAGGTTTGCCTGCAGACATCAGTTTTCAATCACTGCCATCAAACACACTAGCAGATATGTATGAAGAAGCTACCTCTATTGGAGGAGTATGTGTATCAAAAATTATACTTAACACTTTGTCTTAAGGAGAGTACCGTGTAAGATGGTAATGTTTGTAATGTGATGGGTAATAGCTGGCAGGCTAAACTACATTCTTGGAGGATGGATTATTTAATTCTAGGCTTTTGATTTGCTGATTGGGCAGTCCAATTTTGGGTCAAGAGCCCGACTGTTCAGAATAAAACAGGAAGGCTGAGAACCTGCCTTGGTTTTTCTAACTTTCCCCACACTGTACTTGTTGCCTCCTCTAAATAAACAAACAAACAACAGCAACAACAAAAAACTTCAGTAAAGTTTCAGGATACAAAATCAAGGTACAAAAATTAGTAGCATCTCTAGACACCAATAACATTCAAGCTAAGAGCAAAATCAAGAATGCAATTCCATTGAAAATAGCCAGAAGAAAAATAAAATACCTAGGAATACACATAACCAAGGAGGTGAAAGATATACACAAAGAGAACTATAAAACACTGCTAAAAGAAGTTGCAGATGATGAAAACACATTCCATGTTCATGAACTGCAAGACTCAACATTCTTAAAATGGCCATACTGTCCAAAGCAGTCTACAGATTCAATGCTTTTCCATCAAACTATCAATGCCATTTTTTCACAGAACTAGAGTAAACTATTCTAAAATCCATATGGAACCAAAAAAGAACCCAAATAGCCAAAGCAATCCTAACCAAAAGAACAAAACCAGAAGCATCACATTACCCGACTTCAAAGTATACTATAAGGCTACAGTAACCAAAACAGCATGGTACTGGTACAAAAACAGACACATAGAGTAATGGAACAGAATAGAGGCCCCTAAAATGAAGCTGCACACCTAAAACCACTTGATCTTTGACAAAACAAGCAATGAAGAAAAGACTTGCTATTTAATAAATGGTGCTGGAATAACTGGCTAGCCATGCACAGAAGAATTAAACTGGACCCCTACCTTTCACCATCACCATATAAAAAAATTAACTCAACATGGATTAAGATTTTAAATGTAAGACCTACAACTATAAAACTCCTAGAAGAAAACCTAGTAAATACCATTCTGGACATCAGCATTGGCAAGCAATTCTTGACTAAGTTTTCAACTGCAACAAAATCAAAAATGCACAAGTGGAACCTAATTAAACTAAAGAACTTCTGCACAGCAAAAGAAACTATCAACAGACTAAACAGACAACCTATGGAATGGGAGAAAATATTCAGAAACTATGCATCCAACAAAGGTCCACTGTCCAGAATCTATAAACAATGTAAGCCTTTTAACAAGCAAAAACCAAATAACCCAATTACAAAAAATGACAAAAGGACATGAACAGACATTTCTCAAAAGGAGACATACAAGTGACCAAAAAAACACATGAAAAAAATGCTCCACATCACTAATCATCAGAAAAATGCAAATCAAAACCACAGTGAGATACCATCTCACACCAGTCAGAATGTCTATTATTAAAACATTGAAAAAATAACATGCTGACAAGGCTGTGGAGAAAAGGGAATGCTTACACACTGTTGTTAGAATGTAAATTCGTTCAGCCACTGTGTAAAGCAGTTTGGAGATTTCTCAAAGAACTTAAAACAGAACTACCATTTGACCTAACAATCCCATTACTGGGTATATGTCCACAAGACAACAAATCATTCTACTAAAAAGACACATGCACTTGCATGTGCATCATAGCCCTAATGCAATAGCAAAGACATAGACTCAACCTAGGTACCCATCAACAGTGGATTGGATTAAAAAATATGGTACATATGCACCATGGATTACTACACAGCCATAAAAGGAAGGAAATCATGTCCTTTGCAGCAACATGGATGCTATTGGAGGCCATTATCCTATTATCCTAAGTGGATTAACACGGAAACAGAAAACAAAATACCTCATGTTCTCACTTATAAGTGGGAACATTGGGTGCTCATGGACATAAAGATGGCAACAGTAGACACTGGGAACTACAAAACAAACAAACAAACAAAAACCAAGAAGCTGCCTTGGTAGACGTCACACTAAATTGTTACTGTTGCCTCAATTTAACATCTATTAACTATAACAAAATGGTTTACAAAATAAAAAATCAGACATCATTTGTAGCAATTTCTTTAGTATTTAGACATCAGTGGAAGATAGGGAAAATAATACGGGCTTAAAACAGAATCTTCTCTCTTTTTCCCACAAATCACCATGTTTTATGTGTTCTCAAACAAAACCATCTAATGCCATGAAGCAAAATATTTTCAACTGAAATATAAGAGTAGTCTATATTATCATCAAATAAGGGTACTTTTAAAATAATGTACTAAAAGAATCACTGGTGTTTGAATTCTGTTTCATGAAAATCTAATTTTCTTCTTAATTCTGCAGACCCAGTGAAATTATATTGAGTCTTAACAAAGCATTTTGTTTATTGTTTTCTGTTCTCTTGTTACAATGCTATTTATTAATGGGAACCAATGAGACCTTTTAAATAAAATGTAGTTCAATAGAATTAGTTTGAAAATAAATACAGCACATGTAGTTAGCTTTGCTTTTGAAATTAACCTATCAGGTGCTGATCTCTGTAATTAAAGAATCCTAATTCATAATTCTCTGAATCACTGCATTTGGCAGGCAAATGCCAGTAATTTTCATTTCACAACACAGTGCCTCAGACAGTAATAAGCCAGAACAAAACACATGCAGGTTTAATCAGGTAACAAAGCATGTCAAATACTTATTCTGAAATAAGGGAGTCTGGCGCTTGAAGTGTGAACCTCTGAAAAGTCTCTTAGGGGAAGTTATAGTCTCTGATCTGTACCTTTTCACAGCTTCTACTTACACCTTTAAGAGAAAAAAAAAGTCTCACCCGCACAGGCATCAGTATTCAAAGCAAATCACTCTCAACGGGACTTCTGGAGCCAAAGGTACAAACACACACACGTGTGTGCACTTCTGTACCACAGTGCACAGGTGTGCACAGGCACAAACGTGTATAAACACAAGTAGAGACGCAGACTAACTAAAGAGTACTTGAAGAGTAGTCTTTGTTTATGCTCCTGTAATTTTGGTTCAAATACCCGAAGAAAAAATATGCTCTGTTTTTAGGAAAAGGCTCTGTCTCTCTCAACCTCAGTCTATAGGGTTCCCAACCGGCTGTGGTAGAGTCAGAAAAAAGCCATCAAGGACTGGGCGTGGTGACTCAAGCCTGTAATTCCAGCACTTTGAGAGGCTGAGGCGGGCAGATAACTTGAGACCAGGAGTTCAAGAACAGCCTGGCCAACGTGGTGAAACCCTGTGTCTACTAAAAATACAAAAATTAGCCAGGTGTGGTGGCACATGCCTATAATCCCAGCTACTTGGGAGGCTGAGGCACGAGAATTGCTTGAACCCAGGAGGCGCAGGTTGCAGTGAGCCAAGATAGCGCCACTGCACTCCAGCCTAGGTGACAAAGCAAGACTCTGTCTCAAACAAACAAAAAAAGAAGTAAGCCATCAAGTATCAAATTCTCCCCCTCATATGGAGAATCAAGCGGCTGGAAGATTTTCAATGGCCTTCTTATGGCAGTTCCTGGGATCCTGTGTAAGTAACTCAACACCTAAGATCCATGACATAGGAGCTGGTAACAAGAAAATTTTGCAAAATATTAATATACCATGCACAACCCGCATTTCAAAACTAATCACATCCACCAGTGAACATGCGTTGCCCATGATAGTAACTCCTTCAGGCCTAGATGACCAGGTTTCCCGGCCTCTTCTACAGTGTGAAGAGGCTATAGAGTCAAGAGAAGTGCTTGACTCAAGCCCTACCCACCGCCCCAGGATTCCCCAGCCTGACAGCCGTGAGCCTATTTCTAAGGTCTTCTCTGGCTTTTTCCAAGGTCAGTCCTCCTGAGGGCAGCCTTTGTTGCTGAGGTTCACACTGCAGGCCTGAGAGGGTGGCCCACGGCTATCTCTTGGGGTGACTATGGCATGCACCTGTGGGCTGAGGTACCCATAGGTATGAGCTCAATGCCTTTGGTGGGTCAGGCAAGGCCTAAAGGGGAAGAAAATGGGAACTAGCCCTGAGCAGATGGGAACGGGCTTATTTGTTCACCTTCCCCAGACCTCACGTACAAGAAAAAAAGAACTTGGCCACGTTTCTGCAGAGAAAACTTACCTAGGACACCATGAGATTTCAGCACCCCAGAAGGATGACTTGCTAAGCTTCCTTTCATTTTCCTGTCTAGTTATGACCAAGAGCCTCTCCTCTGTCACTTTCAGTGGGCATTTGACATACAATGACAAAATAAAAATGCTTGGTAAAGAAATACAGTGAAGTTTTTTTTTTTTTTTTTTTTTTTTTTTTCTTGGCCATTTTCGAGCCAGTCAAAATAAGTTTAACATTTTATGGTACAAGAAAGGAATCAAGTTGTAGACTAAAATTTTTTTAATTAAATTAATGTATGATTTTTGAAAAGAGTGGAAAACCTATCAGGTTGGTGCAAAAGCTATTACGGTTTTCGCTACTGAAAGTAATGGCCAAAACTGCAATTTCTTTTGCACCAACCTAATACATGTTTGTAGCAATAATGAACAATACATTTCAGTTTAATAACAAGTACAATTATAAGAATGACGATTTTTTTTTTTGAGATGGAGTCTAGCTCTGTTACCATGCTAGAGTGCAGTGGCGCGATCTCGGCTCACTGCAAACTCTGCCTCCTGGGTTTAAGTGATTCTCCTGCCTCAGCCTCCTGAGTAGCTGGAATTACAGGCATGCACCGCCACACCCGGCTAATTTTTGTATTTTTAGTAGAGACGTGGTTTCACCATGTTGGTCAGATGGTCTCAATCTCCTGACCTCGTGATCTGCCCACCCTGGCCTCCCAAAGTGCTGGGATTACAGGCATGGGCCACCGTGCCTGGCCAGGAGTGACAATTTCTAAAGAAAAATAAATTTAAATTTTAAAGGTATTATTTCAAAGCAGTAAAATACTTTGGGTATGAACAAAAATTTGCATATAGCAAACAAAAATTTAACACTGCAATTTGTACTCTTGTTTTTTTTAAAACTGTAAACACAAATTAAAACACTGCATAGTTACAACAAATGACAGAATTGAAGTAATTATGGTTCTGTTTCCTGTTCTTTTTTCTTTTTTTTGAGATGGAGTCTCACTCTGTTGCCCAGGCTGGAGTGCGGTGGCACTATCTTGGCTCACTGCAACCCCTGCCTTCCAGGTTCAAGCAATTCTCCTGCCTCAGCCTCCCAAATAGCTGGGACCACAGGCGCATGCCACCACACCCAGCTAATTTTTGTATTTTTAGTAGAGACAGGGTTTCACCATGTTGGCCAGGCTGGTCTGAAACTCCTGACCTCAGGTGATCCACTTGCCTCGGCTGCCCAAAGTGCTGGGATTACAGGCATGAGCTACCACGCCTGGCCGTTTCTTATTCTTTACATTCACTATTTGTTATGAACTAAATTGTGTTCCCATAACCCCTAAATTCATATGTTGGAACCCTAACCCCCAATGCAACTGTATCTGGAGATGTGACTTTAAAGGAAGTAGTTAAGGTTAAATGAGGTTATTAGAATAGGGCCTTAATCTGGACTGGTGTCCTCATAAGAAAAAGAGACGCCAGTATGTGTCTTCCTGTATGTGCTCAGAAAACAAGGCCATGAGAAAACACAGAAGGCGGCTGTCAGCAAGCTCAAGAGAGGGGTCTCAGCAAAAACCAACCCTACTGACACCTTGATCTTGGCCTTCCTGCCTCCAGAAAAGTGAGAAAATAAATTTCTGTTGTTTGAGCTACCTCATTTCTGACATATTTTCTTATGGCCTCCTGAGCAGACTAATACACTATCATTGTTATATCATTTTTTATTCTGAATCTAATATTTATGCACATTAGTACATAGTGCCATAGGAAATAGAGACACACAGGGCTACCAAAGCTTAAACAATTGCAAACAGCTAGCCACAAACTCTGGAAAAAAGCATGCATACATGCATAGCCAAGTCTGCGGGATCAGAGCCACTGGGAAACTGTTGTCCGCATTCATTATAAGTAGAGTCACAGTTTTTATATGTAAAATCAACTTTTATATGTAAATTCAGCCATTGTTCTAAGTGTTAGCACATTGGTGAAAAAAGTATTTCAGGAAGGAGTGTTTTATCACTGGCATTGTTTACATTTTCTGGCACATGGTGACAGTGAAGAGCAGACAGACTGCTAGTCAACTTTATCGCTTTTCAATTCTCTGCACACCCACACTGTGCAGTGCACCCCGATTGCCTGCACTCCACGGTGTTGCTTTTTTTTTTTTTTTTTGAGACAGAGTCTTGCTCTGTCACCCAGGCTGGTGTGCAGTGGTGTGATCTCGGCTCACTGCAGCCTCCACCTCCCGGGTTCAAGCCATTCTCCTTCTTCAGCCTCCCAAGTAGCTGGGACTACAGGTGCTCACCACCATGCCCGGCTAATTTTTGTATTTTTAGTAGAGACGGGGTTTTACCATGTTGGCCATAGAGTGTTAATAGAATCCAGGCCACAGGGGAAGTCTGGTTGCTGAAATCAGGTTAGAATCCTGATCTTGAACTTCTGACCTCAGGTGATCTGCCCGCCTCAGCCTCCCAAAGTGCTATACAGTGCTGCCTTTGATGTGACTCTGCCTCTCCTTTTATCAGGGTTCTTCTAAGAAGCAGCCCATTTGCCTCATGAGACAATAGCCAAAGTCATCCCAAGGATCCCATCATCACATAATAATTCAGGCACCATGATGCCTGAAAGAGGAGAATTGGCAACCTGCCACTGTCGAGATCGAAGTGTGAACAAAACCTCCTAGAACTAAGATTTAAGAAGTGTTTCCTTCAGGTGACAGTGACCATAGTTCACATGGGAGGAGAAACCGGGAGTGTTAGAGAATACATTGAGTGTCTGTCTAGCAAAGAAGCATTTCTTAGACTTCCACTTTGTCAGCAAATGATAAAGAGAAGTCTTTCAGAGTCTGTTTCCTGGTGGATCCTTGGATTCATGTTATTATAGCAGGATGTGCTGATAGCTGGGAGACCTGGATTCTACTATTGGCTCCATACTAATGTTCCTTGTGATTTAATGCGTCTCTGAGTTTTGGCATCTCCAAGGTTATTTACAGCTTAAAAGATGCATTTATATTATGATTAGTCACCGGTGAGCTATGAAGTAGAAGGAAAGGAATTTGGGTTTTAGGAGCCACAGGGGAAGTCTGGTTGCTGAAATGAAGGGATGATAAGAAGCTGTAGCTCTTCTTTCTGAAGGAACCTCATGCAGACCATTGCTGGAAGCCTGAGCATTCATCTCTGCCTTCATAAGTGAGATTTTTAAGGGCTCCCTGGTTCCACATCACTTATTGGTTGAGTGCCAACTACCTCCTTGGTGTAGAACAGACTCTATTCCTCTGTCTCTTGTGAGGTAGAAAATTCAAGACAGATTTGTGACCGAGGGGAGCAGAAGAGTCACCTAAACACACCATTAAAATGATGTTTAAAAAGGAAAAGATTTGTCAATTTCAAAATACGTATTTCAAAGAAAAAGTGAGATTTGAAAAAAAAAAAAAATCAACTGGACTTCTAAGGGAAACAATGCCTGGCACATGGAGGAGCTCAGTAGATACTTGTTGATTGAAAGGTTCTCAGCACCTCAGAAGAAAGTAATAGCTCACTCTATTTTAATTGACTCTTTAATTGATAACTCTTTAATTGATTTATGACAAAATACATAAATATTTTGCCATCATACTGGCAAACTCGATGACTGAAAATAAACCAAAGAAAGAGAAAGAAATGGGGCTGGTTGGGTAGTGGTGTCCATGGGTTGCGATGACAAAATTAGCATCAAGGAAGGAAGTCCAAGCATCCACATCTGCGACCTAGAGCAGGCTGTCAAGATGTATGATAGGACAAACAATCCCTCAGCAAAGGTTAGGCCACAAATCAGAGCACAGAGAAGTGTGACAGGCCTCCTAGAGTAGCTTGTCACAGTGACATGTGGCAGAGGAAAAGAAAAAAAAAAAACTGGAAACAGCCAGCGGAAGTGCTGGCCACAAACGTTTGCAGATCTTTTGGCTTTTTTCCCACGTCATCTTAAGCTCTTCTCCTTGCACAGGGAAGTGCAGTCGGCCCTCCGCATCCGCGGGTTCCACATATACGAATTCAGCCAACTGAGGATTGAAAATACAGTATTTGGCTGGGCACGGTGGCTCATGCCTGCAATCCCAGCACTTTGGGAGGCCGAGGCAGGCGGATCACAAGGTCAAGAGATCGAGACCATCCTGGCCAACGTGGTGAAACCCCGTCTCTACTAAAAATACAAAAATTAGCTGAGCATGGTGGTGCACGCCTATAGTCCCAGCTACTCAGGAGGCTGAGGCAGGAGAATTGCTTGAACCCAGGAAGCGGAGGTTGTAGTGAACTGAGACTGTGCCGCTGCATTTCAGCCTGGTGACGGAGTGAGACTCCCTCTGAAAATACAGTATTCGTGGGGTGTGGAATCCATGGATGTTGAGGGCTGACTTTTCATATATGGGTTTCACATGGCCAGATGCAGGACTTGAGCATCCACAGATTTCTGTATGGGGATGAAGGAGGGTCCTGGAACAAAACCCCTGCAGATGGCTGAGATGTCGTAGTAAATAAGGCTGACCACGTAGTAAATAAGGCTTCCTGGAATCGAAAGAACTAAAGATGGAAAGTGTCATCCAGCATTCTCACCAGTGATCTAACCAGATTATTGGCATAAAAAGTCCACAATCAGGACAGTGAGCATCTATGGCTCAACTTTCTACACCTCTAAGAGTGGGAGGGTCCTCTTGAGTACACTGCATCCTTCTCAGCACAGTGCTATCCACACTTAGAGTGTGCTGCCCTATAAACTGTTATTATACCTAGTCACCAGGTAATGGCTTGGCAGAGATGTTATGAATAGTTTAGACTGTAGATCATTGGGTAGAATAGAAATGCTTTATGGTCCCTTCCCCAGCCTTATTCTGTGATTATGTGATTGCTTTATATTCCCACATAGCGTTCCCCCTTCCCACTGCTTTAATTGATGCTGGGATCAAGTAGATATAAATTGATAAAGTTCAAGTGAGACAAGGAGAAAAATCATCTACCCTCCTCTCCAACCTATCCCCCTCTTCTTCTGGATGAAAACCCACATTAATAATACAAGTTCAAAGTAGGCATCCAGTACAGTGTAGCTTACTTGTGCATTACTTCCACTGAGCTATGCTCAAGTGAAGTGCAATCCAAAGACAAACAGACAACATTCCCTGAAACTCTTCCCTAGATACAGAACATCATCAAATTGCCATTTTTCATCCAGCAATATAGGCCACCAGATTTTGCCCCAGTCCAGAGATGCTGGAGCAGAAGACAAAAATGAGGGGATCTTATTTGCATGACTGTTTGGGAAACACAGTTTGTGCTTTACCTCCCGTGAGGGGGAAGAAGCAAGAGTCCATTATGAAGATTCTTTCCAATATGAAGCTCCTCAAATGGTGTGTTGTTTTTTTTTTCTCTTAGCAAGATTTTGAGGAATAAAAACAATCTTTGATAGGGTTCAGGAAACAACTTTTTAAAACTTTGAAGTGAAGACTAGGTGTTCATTTCCTCTGGCCCTGAACATGGTCAACACACCCCATCAAAACAAGCCTCAGGTTGCCAGAGGAGATACATGGGCTTGGAGAGAAATAACTACAGAAAGGAACTCACTTGGTGAAAACCATAACCACAACAAGATGGAAAAAAGCATAGAATTGCACCAAAATGCAATGTCCCATTCAGGAGGAAAAGCTTCATGGTTTTTTTGCTTGTTTGTTTTTGTGTGGGGCAAAGGGGTGTTTTTTTGTTTGTTCATTTTCTTTTTGAATCCACTATTTTTGGACTTTCAAAAGTAGTAAAGGCAGCATGTTTTACAGTGTCATTTCATCCTGATAGAGACCTCTTCCAGAAAAGACTATCTGAGCTACTCTGGAAATGAATGGAATTCCTTCCATTATGTCTGAATTTATAAAAATCTGAGAGAAAACTGAAGTTTACCAAGAATGCATTCTTGTTTACATGGTGTTTCTTCTGCATGATGCGTTGTTACCAATAAGGATGCCATGTGTACCTTTCAGCCACCCATTGCTTACTGGAGAAAGAACTGACATCAGATGAGAAGGAAAGATCTACAAATTTAGTTGTTTTTTTTTTTCTGTTTCGTTTTTGCCATTTAGACTTCATTTTATCATACTTTTAGGGTTTTTAAAATTGTATAACATGGTTTTGTATTGGTAAATTTGCATTTTTATGTAACAATTCTTTATTATAGATATGCACTGATTGCTAAGGACTAGTAATTCAAGCATAAAGGAGAAAAGTTTCATTTTTATTTCAAGGGCTTAATGGGCTATCGAAGAGGGTGTACAGTGATGACACTGTACGTCACTGAGCCAGTGATGACAATACCAAGTAATGACTGCCTCAGTATAAGGCAGGTTCAATAGTGGGAGGCTGGAGTGAAGGCATGGCTGCATACTCCATGGGGAATAGACATATCGGAGGCTGCCATGAAAATGTTCTTTTTCTTTTTCTTTTCTTTTTTCTTTTCTTTTTTTTTTCTTTTTTTTTTTTTTTTTTTTTTTGAGATGGAACCTCACTCTGTCACCCAGGCTGGAGTGCAGGGGTGCAATCTCAGGTCACTGCAACCTCTGCTTCTCAGGTTCAAGTGATTCTCCTGCCTCAGCCTCCCGAGTAGCTGGGATTATAGGTGCCTGCCACCACACCGGCTAATTTTTGTAACTTTAATACAGGTGGAGTTTCATCATGTTGCCAGGCTGGTCTCAGACTTCTGACCTCAGGTGATCCGCCCACCTTGGCCTCCCAAAGTGCTGGGATTACAGGTGTGAGCCACCACGCCTGGCCAGAAAATGTTATTTTTCCATAAGAATCCCTGTGGTGAAAATTGTAAGAGAAATGATCCAAAGGCACATATTAAAATTACTTTTGAGAGCCCATTATTTAATAAACTTTCTGTTGGTAAGGCTATGGATAATTAAAAAAAAATAACATATTCATTCATTTGTTGCCAGTGGGTTTAATTTATTTTCTTCCTTCTTAATAAAGTAGAAGGAAAAAACATCCGTGTTTATACAATGTCACTGCAGTTCAGAATAAGACTCATTAATTATCAGAATGAGTAGCCACTGAGCAAGCTGTTCCAGTGAGTGGCTTGCACAGCTCACTGGAGTTTATGTTACATTTGGCCATTTACACACTCACTTTCCAGAAAGCCTGCTTTACTTGTAAGCTAGGTCAGATCCCAAAAAATGGATCTTCTTGTTGAAAGTTGACTGATCCTCCAAGATGGATGAATTTTTAATAAACTACTTTTTAATCTGAAGAGAAGTCCTATTTGTGATACACTTTTGATCATCACTCAGCTCCAAACAACTGGAAAGGTTATCTAGGGACTCAGGAAGCCCCAGCATAAACAAATACCATAAGTACAAGCCCTTAAAATCAAAATGCCTAGATGTTAAATGAATGTCCCTGTTATTGTTTCACATGGGACTCCGTAACATTTCTAGAGAAGGAATGATTCTTGGCACTTTTCTTAGAAGAATGCCCTCTGCTTGTTGCTGGCTAGATGAGGGAACACTTTCTATCCAGCTAACAAGGCAGGGGTCAGCAGGAGAACACATTGGGGAGGCTGGGGATATGGAGAAGGGTCCTCTCTGCAGCTGCTATGTGGGGCAGGCATGTCCTGATGACAGGGCGTCCTCAGCTAGAGCCGTGGGGGAAAGAGGCACGGCACGCCTCCTGGGTTTCCCCTTAAGTTCCAGTGAAGATAAATTAAAAATACTTTCATTTTCCTACTAACCACACTTCTTCTGTGGGGAAATATGAGTACTTCGTAGCACCTACAGGACAACAGCTCTTGTAGATATCAATTTGGAAGCTTCATCTCTTTGAGAAGTTGCAGGATAAAACAGCATGTTTTATAATCTCTTTGATAATAATCACTTGGCCATGCATAATATATACATAATATATACATATATAGGTATTACATATATATACAATTTATATGTATGTATTTTTTATATGTGTGTGTGTATACACACACACACACACACACACGCAAAGATAAAATGAGAAAGACCAGAGGCAGAGAGAGAGACACACACACACACACACACTCACAGAGAAACACACTCTTTGATGATGATGAGCCAGATACCACAAAGGAAAAGGTTTCTGCCTACAGGTCTAGGACGATTGATGAGTAAATTCTGTTCTTTGCTTCCCACCATAATCAGCCCTTGGTTGAGCAAATCTTGAGGGTTGAATAGGGTTTCACTTTCAACCTCACGTGGACAGAAATGGTCATGATTCACCTAAATTCCCTGTGAACAGAAACGGCCTGGCTTCTCACACCTCCGGGGAAGGCTGGACGGTGGTGGTAGGCTGCTGCTTATCTCAATTTCAACTTCTTTTGCCTCATTTCGTGCCACTGAGCGCATCATTTCGGTTGGCCATCTGCACCCTGAATGACATCCACATTTTACCCACTGACATGGAGCAGCCACAGCTGATTAACAGAGCCAGAATTCCTCATGTGGACCAATTTGCTATGCAGTCGTCAAGGAGTGAAAACCCAGCTTAGCTGTGTAGTGGTTTGAGAATGGTTGTCTTTCAATGCTATAACAAAAATTAAAACTCTGCTAACAGCCGACCCCTGGATTCCTGTTGAGAATTCTGCTCAGTTGCCTGTTAGGGCAATTTGCCTAAATGGGCTCAACCTTAACAGACAAGAATGCCCAAGAACAAGCTGGAAGCTAATGTTTTGTTCTGAAAGAATGTTAAATAATTTTTAAAATAAAAAGTCTTGTTAATAATCCTTTTTAAAAAATATTTTCAACTTTTATTTTAGATTCAGGGAGTACATGTGCAAGCTTGTTACGTGGGTATATTACGTGATGCTGAGGTTTGGGGTATGAAGGATCCCGTCACCCAGGTACTAAGCATAGTACCCAACAGTTTCTCAGCCCTTGGTGACCTCCCTCCCCCATCTAGTAGTCACCAGCATCTATTGTTCCCATCTTTATGTCCATGAGTATGCAATGTTTAGCTCCCACTTACAAGTGAGAACATGTGATACTTGGTTTTCTGTTCCTGCACTAACTCAGTTAGGATAATGACCTCCAGCTGCAACAATGTTCCTGCAAAGGGCCCTATCTGTCAATGACATTGCTAGCTTTTCTGAGATAGACAACTCAAAGGAGTATGTGATTTCAGGCTTGAGATCATTTGGTTCCAAGTAGCAGAAACTCACCAAGGAGTGTTTGCTACAAAGTGGGATTTGTTGAAAGGATATGAGGTTAGAGGAGCAGAAGGTCTGCATGAAGACCTGGAGTACAGTCAGGAACCAAGGCAATGCCTCCCAGCATCACTCCCTGGGGGTCAAGCAGCTGCTCATCCCCACTGCTCTCTGGATATCAGCATCATTTTTCTCTCTTTGCAGACTGTTTTTTCCTGATTTTCTGGAAGAGTGTCAGAAATACGCTGCCTAACCCTTGTCTCTCCATCGTTGCCCAGTCTCAGGCTCCCAGCCAACTGACTTGCCCCAAGAGAGGCAGACACTAGCAGGTCCAGCTTAAATAGAGATTGGCTTCCTTGATCCGCCTTTGATTCAGCTAACTATCACCAGGGACTAGCATCATTTGAATGATCTGGCTGCCAGTGCCCAGTCCTATGCAGGGGGAGGTGGTTCTTTTGGAAAAGGGAGGTTTGGGCTAGATGAGCACCCTTGAAGCAGCCTCCAAAAGTTTTCATTCTAGGAAGGGGCTTAAATTGATTCATAGACATTGTAGAATTTATTCTAAGGGTAGCGAAATTAGCAAAATTGTTTCACAGATAGGAAAACGAAGGCAAAGAGTTGTCAGTAAATTGCCAAAGTGAGTTTGAAACCTGAGTTGCTGACTCCTGACTCAGGCTTGACGATGTCAAGTATTTCTTTCCTGCACTGTGAAGGCTGGCTGGCTGTGGATGCTTCATGGCTTTCAGAAAGGGGTAGTGGAGTTTGCCCAAATAATCTGCAATAAAGCAGAGAAAAAAATCTAATAGATTTGTGGCTCATGCCATATCATTTCACAAATAAACCATCTCTTCCCCAAAATACAGGCTGGCTCACCAGGGAGTGGCCTGGTCCCTTGAGAATGTGTTCTTTCCAGTTCGAATGGTGGTGGTTCAGCTCAGTCTGGGTGAGCCTGGCATTTTTTCATCAATAAAGAAGACTTGCTAAAATTAATGTTGAAATAGTCTTCCATCATTCTGAAAGTATGCACTTTGCTCATCTGAAAAATATAATCAACCTGCCAGTTTCTAAGTTGAAATTTGTGTGTACTGCCTAGAATAACATTGACTCAGTATTCCTTTCAACATGAACCTTGGTAGTGTTTCCTTTTAGAGTTTTCCTCTTCTATATACTTCTTGTGGTCTTCTACCTAGGTTCATGCATGCACACAGAATGCATATACATGCACAACACAGACACGCAGAAGTGTACATGCTACTTATCTTCTGTGCATCACAAATTCCGAGGAATTAATGAAAATGGAGTATTTAGCACTGAAAAAGCTCTGGAGCTTAACTTCTCCATATCAG
This sequence comes from Macaca fascicularis, assembly GCF_037993035.2. Classification (NCBI taxonomy): domain Eukaryota; kingdom Metazoa; phylum Chordata; class Mammalia; order Primates; family Cercopithecidae; genus Macaca; species Macaca fascicularis. Next base: position 19,428,373 of record NC_088391.1, on the reverse strand, counting down.
GGGCTAACAAGTCAAGGATGGGATAAGTCAGTCCCTTCCTACACTGGGTGCCTCACTTTTTATCTGCAGAATCCCAGGAATTTCTTGTTTAGAGATTACACTGAGGTTTCTACGTCATTGTTTGCTGTACAGAATGTTTGACAGCATAGTTCATGTTAGATTTCAGCCTGATAATGCACAATGCAGTTTTCAAAGAAAAAAAAAATTAGTTCTAATGGAATTAGCACAATGATCCACTAAGAATACAGCTTATGAACAACCCTTAGATGGGCTATAGCAAATTCCAAAGCCAGAACCCAGGTTCTGTTCTTCATTATTTTCTGATTCAAAACACTTGTGGAATGATTAATCTTTATAAGAATTATTGTCTCCCGTGCACATGTGGAAATAAAAACCAGGACCTCCAGATGCGGAGTCATTACCTTAGTTCAGAGCCTTCTTCAACCCACCTACCACTCACAGCTTTTGTTTACTCCTTTACCGGAGACTCCTCTGTTTGCCTCCACTTGACCCCATTCCCATCCTACCCCATGCGATGTGGAGGGCAAACATGCCTCTGGCAGGCCTACCTAGCACATGAATAATACATGAAATAGTCATAGCTGTAATCAAGATTTCTGAATCCTTTCTATATAGCTGCCATGTGCTAAGGCCACAACAGATATTATTAAATCTTGTCCTCATACAGCCCTGTGGCATAGGTTTAATTTCCAGGTTGGATCTAAGATCTACCTGATTACAAGCTCCATGCTCTTAACCATTAAACTGAATTTTTCATTCACACCAATATTCTTAACAGTTATTTAGAGTATTTAATGTAATTTTTTTTTTTTTTTAGACGTAATCTTGCTCTGTCACCCAGGCTGGAGTGCAGTGGTACGATCTCGGCTCACTGCAACTTTCACCTCCTAGGTTCAAAGCGATTCTCCTGCCCCTGCCTCCCGAGTAGCTGGGATTACAGGCACCCACCACCATGCCTGGCTAATTTTTGTATTTTTAGTAGAGACAAGGTTTCACCACGTTGGCCAGACTGCTCTCGAACTTCTGACTGCAGCTGATCCACTCACCTCGGCCTCCCAAAGTTCTGGGGTTATAGGCATGAGCCACAGCACCCAGCCTTAATGTAATTCTTTAGTGTTTTACTCCAAGGGTGTTAAAGGAAGAAAGAACACTGATGATGACTCTATGAGGACAGATCCCAACCTTCAGCTCCAGCTTTGGCCTCCATCCTGGCCCTAGATCCACAGAGCAGCTGACACACCAGGGTTCATAGAAATATGTGGCATGAATGGAGAGAATGCCAGCCTAGGATCGACAGATACTTGTAAGATCTGGCATTGGTAAAATTCTCCCTCCTGGTGGATTATATTTTGTTTTTATTTTCCATTCCCCACAAAACAGATGTGCCTTCCTAAAGAGAAAAAGCGAATCCCAGAAAATGTGAATTGAAAAGAGAATGAATTTTAAGTAATGATTAATTTTCTTTAGATTTACATGAGAAAAATTAGAGATCAGTACCACAGAATCACAGAGTCTTTCAGTTGAAAATGATTCTAGTCCAAATGACCACCAAATCAGTAGGTTGCATTTATGGTGACATTTATCTTCCCAACTCATGGCTGGTTTACCCATAAAAGGGAATTATCACACTAAAAATTTGAATTTGGAAAATTCTTATCATCCCCATAAAGCAAGCACCATGTTGTCAAGTATCTTCCATGGCTAATTTAGCAAGGAGATGTTAGCTTTAACTCTTCAATTGTGAATGACTCAGAGAAGGGTATTCATCCTTAGACAGAATTAGTAAATTTGTTGATTAATTCCCAAGTTTTGGGTTATCTTAAATAAATGTTTCTAAAACTAGGATACTTGTTTATGCATCTCACTATAAAAAGTTGGTGTTGATTGACTCTTTGAGTGATATATAAACTAAAAAGTCACCTTAAAGGAAAAGAAAATAATTACCTACACTCTTTCCCAGTATCCTCAGGGAATGCCATTGTCAATTCATAGATCTGTAATGGTGGTGGCCTCCAAGAACACTTAAATCCATCCTTCTGCTTAGCCAACAAATGGACCAGCCATAACTTACATAGAGCAGTTGTTCCCTAGGGCATGGGGAGCAGAGAAGCACTTAATATCAAAAATTACTAATAATAAATATCTTCAGAAGCAGAGACTGATATAGACCCTCTCATTAAACTTGGGCATTTGTTTCATAGGTGCAGCATTGTCTTACAAGCTATAGTGACACAGTCCATCTGCTACCAGTCATGATCTGCTTACTGTATCAGTACTGGGACTATGCTAGTTTAGTATACTGCCACAATGTGCAGACCAAGATTTTGCCTCGCTTTCCAAAGACATGATGAAGACCAGCGCTTCTTTAAATTATTACTATTTAAAATCATATAAATGACACAGGTTCAGAAAAGCACCTTTGGAAAACATTGGCACATCATTTTGAAACCTATAAAAGGAACAGGTTGATGTGGGAGACTTGACTTCTGTAATTCAGAAAAAGTTAGTAAATGCTTATTATATGTTGAAACTTTTATACAAACCCTTTCACTTCCTTATATTCATCGTTTGAGGTATGAATTTTTATGCCATTTTATAGGCCAGGAAATTAAATCTTGGACAGCTTAAATAGCATGCCCAAGGCCACACAACTAGCAAGCCTCTTGCCTTCTTTGTCACAGCTGCTTCTCTTTCCATCAATGAGGAACTGCACCTGCAAAGATGCACAATAGCTCATATTCTACAGAACCATAAACTATGAGTTTAACTCAACTGGCCTATATATACTTTTACAAAACTATATAAAATAGCCATGGTGTATATGTTTATTTGCACACAGATGGTGAGATATCATTTTCAGCAAGTGTTGTATATACGTGCAATTCCAAACATCTTTCAAATGTATTATTTGTAATGTATTATTACATGGAATATTTCATTTCATCCTGACAAAGTGAAGAGGTATTATTCTCCCATTTCAAATGAAAAACGCTAAGATGAGAGATATTCTGAGGCAATTTCTAGAATGATCAATGCTTTTTTTGTGCATTATCCGTTTCCTTTTCCTGTGAGATCATTTCAATCAGTAAAGAAATAGGCTGTGCTTTCCCCTCCAGCCACTGTCCCATGTCTCTCCTTCTATTCACAACAAGATCTCTTGACATAGACTATGCTTTCCAGCCCAATGTTCCCAACTTCTCTAGAACCCATTTCAAGCAGGCTTTTGGCTCTTTGCCACTTAAACTCTCCACATGATTACTGATGACCTCCACAGTGACTGACCCAATGGTTAGTTCTCAGTTATCATATTACTTGACCTCCTGCAGAACTTAACTGTGTGGATCCTGTGAATAATTTTCTTTTCTTCATTTCCAGGACACAATACTTGACCAGTTTTCATACTGCTTTTCTAGCTGTTCCTTTTCAGTCTTTGCTGTTTTCCTTCCATAGCTGTAAACCGTACATGTTTAAGCAGCCAGGGGCATAGCACTTTAATCTCTTCTCTATTCATACTCTAACCTCTTGGCTACCATGGACCATCCATTTGCTGAAGATGGATCTGCCCTCTGAACCCCAGGGACGTATACGGAGCTGTACCTTGGCATGTCCATTTGGATAGGTATCTCAAACTTAACATGTCCCAAACTTCCTTTTTTCCCCACCCAAACTTGTTTCTCGTGCCATTATCCTCAAATCTAAAAATGGTAGCTTGCAGTTACTTTTGGCTCCTTTTCTTACCCTCTACATTGGATCCCCCAGAGAACCATCAATGTACTGTATATCTGGAACCCGACTTCTTTCATCAGCTTTATCCATTGCTCCCACCACCATTTCTTGCCTGAGTTATTGCAAGAGCCTCCTGCCTGATGTTCCAGCTTCCATTCTCCGCACAGAAGCCAGACTAATTATTTTAGACAGTTAGGTCCTGTACTTCTGTGCTCAAAAAGCGCCAGTGGCCTTTGTTATGAGTTGAACTGAGTTGAATTTTCCTCCCAAAATTCATATGTTCTAAGCTCTACTGCCTCAGAATGTGACTTTATTTGCAGATAGGGCCTTTACCAGCTTAGAATGAGGTCATTAAGGTGGACCATAATCCAATAAGACTGATGTCCTTATAAAGAGGGAAATTTGGAGACAGGTTCGGGTACAGTGAGAGCACCACACAAATATACAAGAACATGCAGAGGGCCATCTGCAGGCCAATGAGAGATGCCTGTAACAGATCCTTCCCTCACCTCCCTCAGAAAGAATAAAACTGCCAATACCTAGATTTCAGACTTCTAGCCCCAAGAATTGTGAGACAAGAAACTTCTGTTGCTGATGCCTCTGTTTGCGGTTCTTTGCTGGCAGCCCTAGCCAAAGGAGACGGCTTTGCTTCCTCTGTCCTCACAGTAAAAGTAAGGCTCCCCTAGTGACCTACAGGTCCCTCACTAGGGGTTCCTTACATTTCTGAGCTCTTCTTTACAGCCTTTCCTGCTGCTCTTTCTGCTCCAGCCCTACTGGCTTCTTTATTCTTCCTTGAACAAAACTGTCTTGCTCCTGCATTACCCCTTTGTACTTATTCTCTCCTCCAGGGAGTATTTTCCTTCCAGATTGTTCCATAGCTTGCTCCCTCCTTTTCATGCTCCCTCATTTCAAAATCATTTTCATGGACTTTATTCAGATGCCACACCTTGTTCTCCTTAGTACTTTACTGAATATTTAACTTACTTGTTTTGCTTATTATCTATCCTTCCCACAGGAAAATGCAAGCCACATTAGGTCAGGAATTTTTGTCTGTTTACTGCTGAGTTTAAAACAGCTCCTGGCATGTAGTAGGAGGTCAAAAATATTAACTGAATGAAATAATGAATCATGAGGATAAGCTCGACTCTGCCATCAAATTGCACCATGTACAAGCGGCTCGGCCTACCTTCTGAAGGGTAGTAGGGATTCTGGCCATACAATCACAACAATGAAAAAGAGCTTCCACAGAGTAAACGCCACCAAAGGAAGGAACAAGTACAACTTCTGTCTTCGAGACAGTACACATTAATTGGAGACCAAACACATAATGCATGAAAAAAAAAATAGACTAGATCCACAGAGCAACATGTCAACTTTAACAATTAGATATAGCAAGAGATGATTTCTAGAAGCGGTGAGTCATGGAGCTTTAGCATAAAATAGTCTGTTATATAAAAACAAATCAATATGTAACAAAACACCAGAGAGTCTCATATAAACCTTATATATTTGCAGAATTATTTTTAGAAAGGCTTAAGAACATACACTGAAAGTGTTTATAATGTGAGTACATAAAGCATATTTCTTAGCAAATACTTTGCTCCCTGAATAAACACATTCCACCAAGTGGCAGCACCAGCAACTTAAAGAAAGAGAAAACTTGAAACTACTAGGAGAACTCTGGACAGGCACAGGGTAATCACCAAATTGAGATCTGGGTACCATCTGATGGAGGCCAATTAAGTCTTGTAGAGGTAGAAAGTGACAGAAGGAAATAAAGTTAAGTGGAAAGTAACCCTGAGATATTTGCTTTTGATCTTTCTCCTGCTCTGCCTCTTTCTTTCTCTTTTGTTTTTTCTTCTTTACATTAAATCTCCCTCTAATTTCTCAGATGAGCAATTAAATCCCCACTTCAGGTATAAGTCCCCGAAGGCAGTTGTTAATAAAAAACAATCTGGAGGTAGCTTGTGTTATCAGTTTTGGTGCTGATTCACCAAGTGTTCTTAAGTTGTGTAGGAAATGCTCCAAGTTCTTTGGAAGAAAATCACTACACAAAGCAGAGGTTTATTATGATAGCATCAACTGCTGTTCTTTGCCTAAAAACATATTGTGGCTGACACAGAGCCTTTACTAGGAAGAGAAGAAAGGCCAATCTACCACCTTCTTTCCTTGTGCTTACCTCACCTGCCATGACGCATTGTAGGTTTCATCATGGGTTCTTTGCGGGATTACTTTTAAGTCAGTATTTTGTGATGGTTGGTTTAACTAAAACTAGATCATATAATCCACAAACTCTTTCAACAAGGGCACATGTCAATGCCATGCACTGTAATATTCTGGAAGCAATGGAGGCAGGAGGGCACCTGTGACTCGGAGTGGTGGAGCTCTTCTTTCATGTAACTTCAGACATGAGGACTCATAGATGATAGTAAAGCTTATTATCTTTCTTATTTTTTAGGTGAATATAGAAGATCGAATACATTGTTTCCCATGTGGGGCATCCACTTTGAAAACTACTGCTCTAGAAATTTTTTCAAATGTGGGCATCATCTTATTTTGAAAATATGATATTTTATGATGTCGGTAGTCCCAGTTTTAATTTTGAGATACCTGTATGGAAATATCACATTAGAATAAACCTGGCAAACCTTTCCCCCATTGAGGCAACAAGATAGCCAAATGTCAGATTTTATGATCATTGTGTTTTATTGTCTTTCTTGGCACCAGGTGATAATGATCCTTCATCAGTAACATTGTGTCTGTAATTGTTACTGTTTCTTTTTAAAAAGTTGAAAGTGTATGATACTTCTTTAGTAAATAACTTATGAAAGTAGTGGAGTTAGTGAAGTAATATGCCAATTAAGCAACTAAAAGTGTGTTAAGGCATAAACTACCAAAGATGCAGCAATATGGATGAATTCCAAAATCATTACATTGAATGAAAGAAATCAGCTATAAAAGAGTACACATTCTATGATTCCATTTATATGAAGTACCAGAAAAGGCAGACTAATCCATGACGATAGAAATCAGAAGGGTGGGTTCCCCTTCAGCATGGGGAGGTCGGATTGACTGAGAAGGGTCACATAAAAACTTTCTGGAATGATGGAAGTAGTTCGTATCTTGGTAGGGATGTGGATTAAATGGGTGTATGCATGTTTCAGAACTCATTGATTTGTACAGTTAAGATCTGTGCATTTCATTGTGTGTAAATTATACCTCAATGAAAAAATTTAGGCATGTTATAAATCAATTTCTAATCATCACTTTATGTCAACTTTATGACATCTTATTTAACACCTGAGTAGCTAGTTTCATTTAGTAATAATAAAGGGAGAAGATATCAGTTGCTAAAACCTGTTCATGAGGTAGCAGAATGAAGTGATTCTAATAATAATATTACTTTATTGTTTATTGACTATGTGCCAAGCACCATGCTATTGCTATCTTTGAGAAAACACTCAGACATAGAGAAATTGAGTGTTGTCCCAAATATTAATAAAAAATAAATGGCAGAATTCAGATCCCTGTGAGTATGGCGTCCCTTGCCTTCAACTACTGGGGCAAATGTGGTCTCTTTTAGAGAAGAATGTGAGAGTTTCCAGTCTTTTCAATGATGCCATATGCAAACAAATACTTACTGAATCTGTGCTCTGTTCCCGGCACTGTGCTAAGTGTTTCATGTTGCTATCTCTGTAGAATTACTATTATTTTCTTTTTTACGGATGAGGAATTTGAAGTTCCAAGAAGTCAAGCAACTCCCTCACATCACAAAATAAGTACAAGATCTCAGATTCCATTCCAGAGTCAGTGAAACCAAAGTCTGGTTTTTATACTTTCAGTGATGCTTAGCTAGGAGCTACCTCAGAATCAATGATAGGGAATTTTTGAAGTACACATTTCTTGACCCTACGTTGGGTGTTCTTATCCTATAGATATTAGGAAGCTCAAAGATTGGTCTTTTGTATAAAGCCCCACTGGTGATATAAGGAGCTTCCTATCTGAGAATCAGTATATTAAGCTGTCATTGGTTTGTCAATAGTATTCCTTCCTCTTAAAATGTCTACAGATTTATCTTATTGTAAAAATCAAATAGAGAGGAGGCCTCCTGTAATGGCAGACAGATAGGAATAGACCTCAGTAGATCTCAGTTTAGCTTTCACATCTGCCATTAACTGACCGTAGGGTTGTGGGCCAAGTCAGTGACATTCTCTGAGCCACGGTATTCTCATACATAATATTAAAGTGTTGAGCACACCTTTCTTTAAGATCTCATCTCATTCTAACAATCAATAAATTAAAATCAATTTATTAGTTACATTCTGCAACCCTCTTTGAAGTACTTGGAGAGATTCTGGAGTTTCATACGATTGGGTAGGAATTTGTTGAAATGTTGAAAATAAACATGAGACTGGGCATGGTGGCTCATGCCTGTAATCCCAGCACTTTGGGAGGCCGAGGCGGATGGATCACCTGAGGTCAGGAGATCGAGACCAGCCTGGCCAAAATGGAGAAACCCCATCTCCACTAAAAATACAAAAATTATCCAGGCATGGTGGTTCATGCCTGTAGTCTCACCTACTCAGGAGGCTGAGGCAGGAGAATTGCTTGAACCCAGGAGGTGGAGGTTGCAGTGAGTCAAGATAGCACATTGCACTCCAGCCTGGGCAATAGGGCAAAACTCCATCTCAAAAAAAAAAAAAAAAAAAAGAAAGAAAGAAAAAGAAAAGAAACATGAAAAATAGCTTAAATGTAGTGATATTTTCCAGGGGAACCTAGAGATACCCATTGGTTTCTACACAAACTGATTTGTCAGAGAAATCCAAGTCCTTGTAATTCAAGAAAATTAAATAAAAGTAACAATTCCATGTTTCATACCTGGGTAAAAGTTACAGCACTGTTCAGATACAATGTTATGCAAAAAGTGGTCTTTACGTCCAAGCAGGTTCAGGAGATGCCACGAAACGGTACATAATAAATTGCCCAGGGTCTGTATAGACTGTAGGTGCTTCTAGTTGTGTTCAGGAGGTGGGAGCAGTGCAGGTTACAGCCATTGGGCCATTTGTCATTTGACTTGACAATATGAAACCTGTGTCTCACAACAGGTCATTCATTGAGAAATTCCTCAGAAAATACAGGTTAAGACTTTAAACTTGCTGTATTAGGAGTAAGAAGTCACCCAAAGACCAAGGAAGCCTGAATTGAGAGAAAAAAGAGAAAAGCACTTGATCTGTAAAACTGGAAGAACAGACACAGATGGAAGAAACTGGAATTACAAAGAAAGGGAGCCAACAATAACAGGTAGATACATGGAATTGGAAAAGCACAGAAAATAGGGCAGCAACTGTCCACTCAGGCCCCACCAAAAGAGGGGTGCTAGCTATGATAAACCGGTGACTCTGGTGTCCACATTGCTCTCGACCCCCGTTTCTGCACTGATGCCGTTCTCCAACTCTGATCCAGCTCGGCTCACTCTTCCTCTCACCCTACTGCATGGGCTTACTCAGATCCCCTGCTGTGCGGGGCATGCCTGCTGCCTTCTCTCCCTTGACTTCGGCCTCCACTCCACTGCTCTGGTCTCTTCTCAGAGCCAAGCTAAAGCCAGGTACTTACAAGGAGGAGAAGCCTGGGTGAGGGACTTGCTTGAGTGAGGGAAGTCAGGGTCTGGGTTCCTGCAGTCTCAGAGAACGTAGTCCAGCTTTGACTCCTTTTTTTCTGCTTCTTTCTCAATTTTGCTTTTATACTGCTTCCTCCATGTACATTTATATATGTATATATGAACACATATACATAAATTTACATATTATATATGCATATGTATTTATGTATATATACATAAATTTATATGGTCTTTATATATTGTCTTATTTTATAGTTTATATATAGTCTCATATTTATATAGTAATTTATATATATAGTTTTATATATAGTAATTTATATTGTTCTAATACATAGTGTTAATTATCTTGATTAAAAAGTTTGAAAAAATACTTAAAATAATAAAGTTCTTAAAGTTGATTAAACCAACCTTGATAAAAAGCTGAAAAGGTACATCTTTAGAAAGAGGATGAATTGAGGCATTCAGCTATCTTCCTATAGACTTTTACTCTCTCTATGTATTTTGTATTCTTCAAAGAAGAGGTTTGATTTTGTTTTGTTTTTAAATATAGAGCAGTTAATTAGGAAGAACTCTTACGTCAAATCCTACCTCATGGCTGTCAGGTTTCCTTTGGGCCTAACCTGCAGATTTCTGCCAATAACTGATTATACTGATCTCTTGTCTAATTAGTTGTATCCAGGATTATGTTTACATCACTCAAGCAGGAAGCCTATAGAAAAACTGACCTCAACAATTCCTGTGGTCATCCTGTTTTAGAAAGAAGCACTGGACCGAGCAATCAATAAAGAGTTTATGGACTTTTCCTTTGTGTCGTCAGAAACAGCTAGATTTCTCATAGTCACATTTTATTAAAACAAGGAGAATAGCATGTTTCCCTTTAATTAAGTTTTTCCATTTTAGAACACTAAACATAAGTTTTTAGTGACATAGATATCAAATGCAACTTAAAGTTTAAAACAATGTTTACGAAAATGTGTAAGTAAGCTCTCTAAAGCACTGATGTTTTACTGAAATGTTACTTATGTATAATAAAATTCACCAAGTTGAAGAGTATAATTTAACGACTTCCACAAATGTATACAGCCATGTAACCACCGCTACAATCATGACCTATAATATTTCCAGCACCTTCAAACATGTCCTAGTGCCCCCTTGCAGTCAATCTTCACCCACACACTGTTCTTGGAAGCCACTGATCTGCTTTCTGACAGTAGTTTTTCTTTTCTAAAATTTTATCTACATGGCACCATGCGGTATGCAGTCTCTCATATTTGGCTTTTGTCACTTTTCGTAATTCTTTTGAGATTCATTTGTGTTGAAGTAAAACGTTCCTCAGCAAATGCAAAAGAACTGAAATAATAACAAATTGTCTCTCAGATCACAGTGCAATCAAATTAGAATTCAAGATTAAGAAACTTACCAGAGACCTCACAACTACATGGGAATTGAACAATCTGCTCCGGAATGACTCCTGGGTAAATTATGAAATTAAGGCAGAAATCAAGAAGTTCTTTGAAACTAACGAGAACAAAGAGACATCATACCAGAATTTGTAGGACACAGCTAAAGCAGTGTTGAGAGGGAAATTTATAGCACTAAATGTCTACAACAAAAAGGTAGAAAGATCTCAAATTGACAACTTAACATCATAACTAAAAGAACTGGAGAACCAAGAGCAAACAAACCCCAAAGCTAGCAGAAGACAAGAAATAACCGAGATCAGAGTGGAACTGAAGGAGATAGAGACACAAAAAAATCCTTCAAAAAATCAATTAATTCAGGAGCTGGTTGTTTGAAAAAAATTAATAAAATAGGTAGACCACTAGCTAGACTAATAAAGAAGAAAGGAGAAGAATCAAATAGACAGAATAAAAAATTATAAAGGGGATATCACCACTGACCCCACAGAAATACAAACAGCCATCAGAGATATGAACATCTCTATGCACATAAACTAGAAATTCTAGAAGAAATGGATAAATTCCTGGATGCAGACACCTTCCCAAGACTGAACCAGAAAGAAATTGAATCTATAAATAGGCCAATAACAAGTTCTGAAATTGAGGGAGTAATAAATAGCCTACCCAGGAAAAAAAGCCCAGCAGAACCGGATGGATTTACAGTTGAATTCTACCAGAGGTACAGAGAGGAGCTGGTACCATTTCTACTGAAACTATTCCAAACAATTGAAAAGGAGGTTCTCTTCTCTAACTCATTTTATGAGACTAGAATCATCCTGATACCAAACCTGGCAGAGATACAACAGAGAGGCAAAATAGAAAACTTCAGGCCAATATCCCTGATGAACATCAATGCAAAAATCCTCGATAAAATACTGGCAAACCAAATGCAGTAGCACATCAAAAAGCTTATCCACCACAATCAAATTGGTTTCATCTCCAGGATGCAAGACTGGTTCAACATATGCAAATCAATAACTGTCATTCATCACATAAACAAAACTAAAGACAAAAACCACATGATTATCTCAATAGACACAGAAAAGGCCTTTGACAAAATTCGACATCCCTTCATGTTAAAAACTCTCAATAAACTAGGTATTAAAGGAATATGCCTCAAAATAATAAGATCCATATATAACAAACCCACAGCCAACATTGTACTGAATGGGCAAAACCTGGAAGATCTCCCTTGAAAACCAGCACAAGACAAGGATGCCCTCTCCCACCACTCCTATTTAACAAAGTATTGGAAGTTCTGGCCAGGACAATTGGTAAGAGAAAGAAATAAAGCACATTCAGATAGGAAGAAAGGAAGTCAAATATCTTTCTTTGAAGATGACATGACCCTATATCTAGAAAACCCCATCATCTCAGCCCAAAAGCTTCTTAAGCTGATAAGCAACTTCAGCAGTCCTAATAAGATACAAAATCAATGTGCAAAAATCACAATCATTCCTATACACCAACAAGCATGCAGAAAACTAAATCATGAATGAACTCCATTCACAATTGCTACAAAGAGAATAAAATACCTAGGAATACAGCTAACAAGGGAAGTGAATGACCTCTTCAAGGAGAACTACAAACCACTGCTCAAGGAAATAAGAGAGGACACAAAGAAATGGAAAAACACTGCATGCTCATGGATAGGAAGAATCAATATCGTGAAAATGGCCATACTGCCCAAAGTAATTTATAGATTCAATGCTATTCTCATTAAACTACCATTGACATTATTCACAGAATTAGAAAAAAACTATTTTAAAATTGATATGGAACAAAAAACAGCCCATGTAGCCAAGACAATCCTAAGCAAAAATAACAAAGCTGGAGGCACCACACTACCTGACTTCAAACTATACTACAAGGCTACAGTAATCAAAATAGCATGGTACTGGTACAAAAGCAGACACATAGATCAATGGAACAGAATAAGGAACTCAGAAATAAGACCACACATCTACAATTATCTGATCTTCAACAAACCTGACAAAAACAAGCAATGGAGAAAGGATTCCCTGTTTTGTAAATGGTGCTGGGAAAACTGGCTAGCCAAATGCAGAAAATTGAAAGTGAACTCCTTCCTTACACTTTATGCAAAAATTAACCAAGATGGATTAAAGACTTAAATGTGAAACCCCAAACTATAAAAACCCTAGAAGAAAATCTAGGCAATACCAGTCAGGACATAGGCATGGGCAAAGATTTCATGACAAAAACACCAAATGTATTTGTGTCTATATATATTTTGTTAAATCTGAGGCAGTAGGTTGCCAAGAGACTGCAGCCATTGATTGCTACAGGTTAGTAATACAGGAGCATTGGATTTAGAACAGAAAATGAATTTTGATACTTGCTATCATGTACAGTTGACCCTTGAAAAATGTGGAGGTTATGGTAACTGACCCCTCACCCCCATACAGTCAAAAATTTGCACATAACTTTTGACTCCTCCAGTACGTTTAATTCCTGTGGACCATTTAAAAGTAATCATGAGGTCAAATATGATTTTTGGATTGCAGAGCATTTCAAAAACAATGCTATAAAGAGACTTGCTTGAGGCACATAAACAATCCCGGCTTTATAAACTCCACAGTCTACACACCCCAAGAGTTACTTATTTGGGGGAAAAATATCCATATTTGTGTGAGAGACTGTTTTAGATTCAGTTTGTAAAAATTGTCTGACTGATTGTATATTTTCATTTGTATTTGAATCATTATTATTATTATAGTGACATAAGTTGGTAAAAATAACAAAAAATTAGAAATTAGTTTTGATCAATCATCTTCAATGAAAAATATATCATGCTTTCCTGTTTAAGATTACAAAGCCACTTTACAATGTGATTTTCCACCAAATGTTTTGGTGATTGTTTTTACCAACTTTCCAAATCAGTTTTATTATGAAAGCTGTTACATCTGTAGCTATTGTTCATTTGGAAGGTGTCGATTCTGATTCATGTATACCACATTCTTCAAAATGTTATGTGGCAACAGAGTTTTAATGTATTTTTGAAATTTTCTCATTAGAAAAAGAATGATCTCTTGCCACCCCTCACAGCTCTTTTTCCTGTGTGCCACAGGGCGACTACTTTCCTATTGGCTTTCCCTAATAAATTATTTGCTAGTCAAATTCCAACTGAGCCCATATAAAGTGTCTTACTTTGAATTTTTCCATTGTTCAGCCAGTATCCTGTCTATACAAAATAAAGGCAGAGTAGCGAGGAATTGAGGAGCAGGGGAATGTTTCAATCTAAGCTTTTCATTCAGTATTATAATTACCCTTTTACATGTATCCCCCACCAGAAGGATACTCTTGCAAGTTGGGGTCATATCTCATTCATCTTTTTATTCCCACCTACAAGTACAGAGCTTGATCCAATTCACAACTCAAACTTACATCAGGGTAATGTTTTTGAAAAAAAATTATTTTCCCTTTTGCATGTCTAAGACTTTCTCTCAAGTGAGCCCAGGATACTATCTGCAGGGCAGTTGAGATGGGAATGCAAAGAAACAGTCAATGTTCATTTTTTATTTTCAATTACCAAAGTAAGATTTTTGCATCAAGTCTTGGAAGCTAGGCTTTGTCAAGAGTGAAAGGATTTTCTAGAAGTTTCTCTGTTCCTTGGGAAGGGATCCTGATGTTAGCTAATTCTACAAGATTGCCAACGGGTTCTCTATCATGGCCTCACAGGATCCTGATATGATTTGGATCTGTGGATCTGTGTCTCCTCCCAAATCTTGTCAAATTGTAATCCCCAGTGGAGGTGGGGCCTGGTGAGAGGTCATTGGCTCATAGGGGTGATTTCTCATGAATGGTTTAGCACCATCCCCTTGATGTTGTCGTCCCAATAATGAGTGGGTTCTCAGGAGATCTGGACATTTAAAAGTGTGTAGCACCTCCCCGCTCTCTCACTCTTGCTCCTGCTCTGGCAATGTGACATGTCTGCTCCCCCTTTACCTTCTGCCATGACTGTAAGTTTCCTGAGGGCTCCCCAGAAGTCAAGGAGATGCCAGCATCATGCTTCCTCTACAGCCTATAAAACTGTCAGCCAATTAAAGTTCTTATCTTTATAAATTATCCAGTCTCAGGTATTTCTTTATAGCAATGTGAGAATGGCCTAATACATTAGCCTTCCAGCTGCAGGGAAAACCCCTTCAACCAGGGTTCAGTTGCAACCACATCTCATGGGAATAGTCAGCACCCATGTCAAAGCTGACATGGGCTTAGACAAAAGGAGAGTCACGTTTGGGGTGTCATGTATGAAGAGAAATATCTACATCCATGAATCTTTACAGGTATTAATAACTGTATAAATTTAGATATCTAAAAAATTATATTTCATTCCCTTATCTTTATTGGTTACTGATTTGAATATGAATATCGTTATTGTGAACATTCAAAGTAACGAAATCTATGAATGAAGAACATCGGTCCTCATCTTTTCATTGATGACATAAGACACAATATGGATAAGGACATGGACATAGCTGTAGCTAGAGATACAGGTATAGATCAGACAAAATATTGGGGTCTGCTGGATGGAACCAGGAAGAACAAGAGATGGTCAATTCATAGCCTCCTTAACATTCTCAATATGTGTTTCATGACAATGGCAAAATACCTGCCATGATGGTTCATTTTATGTGTCAGCTTAATGGAATTAAAGAATATCCAGATAGCTGGTAAAACATTATTTTTAGGTGTTTCTTTGAGGTTGTTTCCAGAAGAGATTAGCATTTGAATCCGTAGACTGAGTAAAGAAGATCTGACTTCGCTGATGGACATGAGCAGGACTTATTGCTCTCCCTTCTTCAGTTGAGATATCCATCTTCTGCCCTCAGACATCACGACTCCTGTTCTCCAGCCTTCACACTCCAGGACTTAACACCAGCACCCCCCAAACTCCACTCCTCCAGCAAGACTCCCCTGGTTCTCAGGCCTTCCAACTCAGACTGGATTACACCACCTCCAGCTTCCCCGATTCTTCAGTTTACAGATGGCACGTTGTAGGAGTTTCCGGCTTCCATTATCATGTGAGTCAATTTTCGTAGTAAAGCGTCTCTAACATGTCTAATCTCTCTCTCTCTCTCTCTTTCTCTCTCTCTCTCTCGCTCGCTCGCTCTTGCTCTCTCTCTCTGGTGATTGTTTTTACCAACTTTCCAAATCAGTTTTATTATGAAAGCTGTTACATCTGTAGCTATTGTTCATTTGGAAGGTGTCGATTCTGATTCATGTAGACCACATTCTTCAAAATGTTATGTGGCAACAGAGTTGCCTGTTTCTCTGGAGAATCCTGACTAATATACCTGCCTTTTAATGGTTTGATTTTTTTGTAGGTCAGAAATATGTGAGCAGGAGAGGGCTTGTTAGGTTTAGAACTGGGAAAAGCAGCTTCCAGAGGCCCAGATCACCAACTGCCAGAAAACAGAAAATGGATAAGTGTTCATGTTTTAAAAAGTCACTTTATATGGTGTTTTTCTTATGTGGGAACATTGGCATATCAATAACCTATATTACTTTAAAATGCCTCACTCTGTTCTATCAACTTAAAAGTTGTCAGTTAGTGTTTCATTTTGGTCGATAAGCATTATCTTTAGAAGGTAAATTAGGTAAATCTTAATGTAGATAAACTTAAAAGGTATACTCATCTTACTGAGTTTTAATTGTTCTACAACCCAGCAGTGATTTGGCTTTATGGAGGGTTCCTCTGAGGTAGACCTTGGTTCCTCTGAGGTAGACATTTGACAACACCTCTAGAAGATTCTGTAGGTTTTCAGGCACATTTAACTCTAAGAACCGTCTTATTTTGATAATTAATTCACTTACAGATATTAACAAGTTCTGTAGCGTCTAAATCAAAACATCACTCTCACATGAGTAAATGGGCGGGAGGGGTGAGGGGATTGGATAGTCATCTGAAGACAGGAGATGATCCTAGAGATCTGGGGGAACAGGCAGAACAACTGGGACAGGAGTACAGAAAGGAGACAGGGAAAGACCCTAAGATGAACCTTCCTTGTCTGGATGCTTGTGATTTCAGCCAGGTGCAGTGGTGCACACCTGCAATCCAGCAACACGGGAGGCTAAGGTGAGAGGATCGTGAGTTTGAGCTCCGTCTGGGCAAAACAGAGTGAGACCTCATCTCAAAAAAAAAAAAAAAAAAAGACTAGCTTACAATTTTGTCATTGTTGTTGTTGCTTATAAAATAATAACTTAAATCAAGTAAGCATACTTACCTAAAATATCAAGGCCTGCCACGAACTGACCCCATTTGACCAGATTATAAGATCTGTTCCCTGGCTCATGGTGTCCACATTGTTCTTTCTTTCTTCACTCACCCCAAGCCTGGACCAACCAAAAGCCTTTGTTTTTGCTATGCTGTTTCCTTATAAGTCTCTGCAAGACTCTAGTTTTTCCTTCCTGTGGTTAGAATCTCAGTACAAGTGTCTCATCCTCCGAGAGGCCCTCCCAGGTCACTCAATCTAGCTCCTTTCAATTAAAAGAGACTTATTTTTATCCAGATCGCTCTGACTCTCTTGATTTTATTTTCTTCACAGCGCTTAGGGCTCTCTGACATGATCTTTTTTTCTTTTGTCTGTCTCCCCCCACTAGAGAGCATCGTTTTTGTCCAACTCATTCACCACTCTTTCTCCAGCACGAAGGGCATCTTCACTGAATGAGTGAATACATGAATGAATATTTGGATAGTGCTTTATATTTTGCAAAGTGATTGATAGAATACTACTTGTATTTATGTTACTATTTAATCCTGCAACAAAGCTGTGAGGTAATGTTGCTGTTTTCTTCATTTATAAAGGAGAAAGCTGAGGCTCACAAACGTAGATTTCTTCTCTAACATTCTGAATAATAAACAGAAAATTATGACTTGGACTCAGAATTTTTGCATGTGATGTAGATGTGCTCAATTGTTTTTTTTTTCTTAAAAATAACATTTATTATGTGTATTATATGCCAAGAATTATGTTTGGAAGCCACTGAGAAGATTTCAAGTGGAGGAGTGACGTGATAATTTTGACTTTGGAGTATAAGATGTGAGTTTGCTTTCATCCCAACACTGCTTTTAAATGTGTCATACCAGATCTTTCTTCCTCAACATTTGAAAACATCTCTAGAAGATTCTGTAGGTTTCCAGGCACATTTGACTCGAAGACCAGTCTTATTTTGACAATTGACTCACTTACAGATATTGACAAATCCAGTAGCATCTAAATCAAAACACAACTCACATTTAACCTGCACCTTCTGCCCCTTATCTCCATCCTGACCTGGGGGCTGGAGCCTGCAGTTTGAAGCTACTCTATCATCTGTTTCTTGCTGTAAGATTTGAAAGAGGGAAGAACTGAAGGAAAATGGGGAAATGTTCTTTTGTGTGTGTATTTTCAGATATTTTTTGGAAGGTTCTGCAAGACCTCAGTACTGCGCACTTCTTTGACATAGGTGATGTATTCTAGAGATTGTTTCTTTTGACAGCTTCTTAGCTCTTGACTCCAAAAATAGACCCCTGAGTCCCTTGGATGGCAGGAGTCCCACTTCCTTCTGGGGCACGTATTTTCCCATGGAAATGTGTGCATCCTTGCTGGGACTCAGGTGGGTCCACTGTTTCTTCTCTTCCCCTATCTGAGCAGTGTTCAGACTATGGAAGGTGAGAAGCAGGCTGTTATCTGCCTCTGTCTTCACATATGTTGACAAACTCCAGAAGATGGAAGTCAAATTCTCCCAGGGACTCTCTGTCACGTTTTGTTTTGGGTGACTGGGATGGGCCTCCTAGTTACTGTCATTCAATAAACATCAATCTGGGAGTGAAGGCTCAGGGTCCTTCTGTGCTGGCAACTCCACTCTTCTGGAAGAATTCTCTTATATCGCATCTCCCTGGGGTACATGGATAGTGCCCCACTTCTCCCTGTGGAAGAGAGAGGGGTAAAGCCACAGCACTCCTCCCCTCCACCAAAGGGCTCAATGCCTCCTCCTCCTTACTGTCGGACCTAATGAGCTCCAGGCTTCTGTTTGTACCTGCTGGACTCAGTGGTGGGAATGAGAGATGATGCACCCATTCGGTCTCTTCTCAGCCAGCCCTGGAAGGAGGTGGGTGGTAGTTCTCTCTATGGCTCTTCAGAGTGGCTTATGGTTCTCAGCAATGGGACTCTGGGCAAAGGCGCAAGACAAGTGCAAACCCCCCATGACAGAGAATGTTCCATCTTGTGGAAACACGTGGTAACACTGAGGAGCTGACTGGAAGGTGAGACTGGAGAGAGGGATTCCAGATAGCAGCCGGGTGAGGAAGACAGGGCATCTGAGCTGAAGTCTTGGTAATGGGAATGAAGAGGAGGAGACAGACTTGGACGATGTATTCAGGTTTCTGGCCTGGGTGAGTGATATTGCTGTCCACAAAGACATGACTCGGAAACAGGGCAGGCTTTAAGGAGCACGGGTGGGTCGTCCTGCCCCCATGGAGTCCGATGTCTCTGGAGGAAGAGGGAGTAGAAGCGCGATAGTTAGAAGTGTAGGCTGAGGCTCAAGAGTGGGGCTGACTTGAAACTCTCGATGGGAGAGTCCTTGGAATTTGGGTAGCTACTGATGCCACAGAAGTATCTGGGGATTACTGGGGACTGTGTATAACAGGAGAAGGGAAGGGGCTCCACTGGTGCCCCTTAGAAGCCGCAGCATTTAAAGTTGGGTTGATTTGCATGGGAGAGTGAGGCAGGGCCAGGAAAGTAAGAAGGAAAATTCCCTGAAGGATACTGAAAAGAGAATTCCCCTCCCCGAGGCCTTTTACTATAGAGGTGACCAGTCGATCTAAATGATGCCTCTTCTATGTCTTTCCCTTGTCCTGCAGGCTCTTATCTGCATCTTCCCTCTTCCTTCGTGAGCTATTTCATAGGCCCTCCAAAGGAAGGGGTTAATCTGTTTGTTCTGGGGCTTCAACAGCTTCCCCCAGCCACAGGCTCCCTAACAAAGACTCCTGGGATGAAAGCTAACGAACTGGAGGAATGTTCTTTCCATTTCTCAGGTGTGCTGGCTTCCCCTGCAGATGGGCAGGGAGCCACGATCCTGCCATGGACCTCTGCTCCTTCTGCACTCACAGTCTGCAGCCGCCACTTTCTAGTGGGAGCTGTTGCATTCTCTTTCTCAGCATCCTCAACCCTCAGAGGTCCCAAAAGGCTGTGCCTCTGGTGCCCCTCAGACTTGACAAGCAAGTGGAATTTGGTGGGCCTGGTCAATTCTTCCCATTGCTGGGAAAGAGCTCTGTGTTCCTGGCATCAGAGGAAGACAATCACCCAGTGCCACAGGTGGTACTTTGTCGTGGGGTGCCCAATTCTCCTCTTTAGAAGTGATTATTACCAGGGCCCTCGTAAATCCTCAAGAGAAAGAGAATTTTATTCTCATCAACGGATTTTTATTTGGTGGGATGGAGAAATGGAGAGAAGAATCGTAAGAATGGCGAAGAGAAAACCTTAAGTTTCTCAAGACAACCCCATACCAAATCAACCCTACCATTTGGGGGGTATCAGATAGGTAAAATCTGGTTCGCTTATAAAGTCATGGGGGGGGGGGGCGTAAAAGGCCATGTTCAGCAGTTGTATACGTCGCTTGCTTAAAACAATGCTCATTAGTATTTCCGCTTTTCCTGCGCACTCGCCATCCTCAGCTCCCAGAGTGTATGTCAAAACTCACGTCTGCTTTTGTTTCCCAGTTCTTTTGAACTAGCATGCCAATTTGCAACTGTCGCTTTCATGCCAAGATAACCATGCTATTGTGTGGGCAAACTTTGGCTTCTATGCCCCGGAGAGCTTTGCCAAAGTCACGGAAGAAGCTGGTGGGGAAGGCCAGAGTAGAGCACACAGCTTCAGCCCCTCCGGCCCTCAGCAAGCTGCAGGCTTGGGATTCTCTTCTATCTCTGCAAGTGCTCCTGGCTCTGATGGAAAGTAATTTTCCCCTTTCAAATGAAAGACATAGGTGGTCCGTTAAAAATCTCTTGCAAATATGAGTCTACATCAGCACCTACATCAATGTAGGGGCATTGCATGCAAATTCCTCCTAGCTTCCTTAGCACAGGAGTCTGTGCTACTATCAGAAATATCAGTATCATTTTGGTATTGAAAGAAAATAATTTATGATGATAAATATGATTATCTCTGTGGACTGATTAGAATTTTTTAGGGCAGGAAAGTGTTTTCTGTATGTACATTGAGGGCACTGAAAAAGTCAGTTTGCAGCACAGGCAATATGATCACAACTACAGAGTAGGTGAGAGGAGAAACGTGTCAACTGTGGTATGGCACTTGTGAACTTGCCTTAGACGGGACAATAGTAAGTATTTGCTGAGTACTTCTTATGTGCTGCACACTCTGATTCTCATTTAATTCTTTTTTTTTTTTTTTGAGACGGAGTCTCATTCTGTTGCCCAAGCTCAAGTGCCGTGGTGTGATCTCGGCTCACTACAACCTCCACCTCCCCAGTTCAAGCGATTCTTCTGCCTCAGCCTCCTGAGTCGCTGGGATTACAGGCACCTGCCACCACACCCAGCTAATTTTTGTAGTTTTAGTAGAGATGGGGTCACACCATATTGGCCAAGCTGGTTTTGAACTCCTGACCTCGTGATCTGCCCACCTCAGCCTCCCAAAGTGTTGGGATTAAAGGCGTGAACCACCGCGCCTGGCTCTCATTTAATTCTTACAACAATTGTAAGACAGAACAATTATTTACCACATTTTAAAGATGATGAAACTGAGATGGAGGTAGGTTTAATAACTTGCAGGAAGTCACCCAACTCATAAGAGAGTAGGGGGAATAGAAGAAGATGCTATTAACTAAATCGACTGTACTTGCTTTTTAGAGATTTTCTCCTCCTACTGGGAGTGATAGAGGAAGATGTGCAATGCAAATTTTCTTACTTGACCCCTTTTACTTGGAAGCCTGCCAGAGACAAAACACAATTTGTAGTCATAAAAATGAGCTGCTGCTTCTTCTTTCCTTTTTCTTTTCTTTTCCTTCTTTTTTTTTTTTTTTTTCTGAGGCAGGGTCTCGCTTTGTTGCCCAGGCTGGAGTGCAGTGACACAATCTTGGCTCACTGCAACCTCTGCCTCCTGGGCTCAAGTGATTCTCATGCCTCAGCCTCCTGAGTATCTGGGATTACAGTCGCATGCCATGACATGCGACAGAAGCGTCATGTAAAGTGTCATGGAAGTGTCACTCTCGGCCAATTTTTTGTATTTTTTGTAAAGACAAGGTTTTGCCATGTTGGTCAGGGTGGGTCTTGAATTCTTGGACTCAAGTGATCTGCCGGCCTTGGCCTCACAAAGTGCTGGAATTACAGATGTGAGCCACCATGCCTGGCCAAGAGTGTCTTCTTGAAGCTTGAAAGCACTTAGTCCTAGACCTAGAAAAGTTCTAATAAATATTGCCTATTTTAGAACAAATATTACATATTTATGACATTACCACAATATTTCAGTATTTATTATGAAAAAATGTTTCTCTAATGTTTACTTTTTAATTTTAATAAGTATGATAGAATAAAAATATCTAAGATGACGTGAGACAGTCTGGTGCCTCAGGTAATTTTTTTGAACACAGAGTTGCTAGGGCACACACTAGAAAATGTTAAGCTCTGATTGCTTTCTTGCAACTTACCTCCTTCTCCTGTAAGTGTAGCTAAAAACAAAATAAAATGGAAGGAGTCTGAGCAGAACAATAACATCTATCAACCACTGGGCTAATTTTATTTTCCACACATTCTTCTTCACAGAACTTGTTTCAATCTGTCCCATCTGTAGTCTGAGGCCCTATCACTGTATTGGCAGAACTTCGTCTGTCCAAGGATTTTGGAAAGTCCTTGGGGTGCAGACTCCAGGACCTTGGTTTCTCCACCTTGTTCCTGGACTGCCAGGCTGCTTTCGCTGTGGTTGGTAGTTGTCTTGAGGTCACAAATCCACTGGGCACAGTGGTCATGGATGACACAGTCCCTGCAGCTCCCCTCTTCCCTTTCAATACTTAATGCCAAGCTGTGGACAGGCCATATCTCGGAATTCCTTATTCACAAAGGAGGTTAGACTGTAACTTTTAACAAGATTAAACTGAAGATATAGCTATAATGGAAGCAAGTGTCATGTAAATAGTATTTTCAATGTAAATAGCAATATGAAGACTAGAATATAGATATTTCCTGCATGAGGATCCATTGGAATCCTCAAAGTTAGTTACTGGGCCACCCCTGTTTGGCCCCAGCTCAGTCCCACACGACAGAGGCAATATCCTTTTCCACTACAAGAAGTATTATATACCAGAGTTGTAGCTGAAATTAGCACAGAGAGAGGAGAACACCATGTTCCTGGGTGCATTCTCTTTCTTTTTTTCTTTTTCTTTCTTTCTTTCTTTTTTTTTTTTTGAGATGGAGTTTCCCTCTTGTTGCCCAGGCTGGAGTGCAATGGCATGATCTTGGCTCACTGCAACCTCTGCCTCCCCAGTTCAAGCGACTCTCCTGCCTCAGCCTCCCAAGTAGCTGAGTTTACAGGCGCCTGCCACTATAACCAGCTAATTTTTTGTATTTTTAGTAGAGATGGGGTTTCACTATGTTGGCCAGGCTGGTCTCGAACTCCTGACCTCAGGTGATTCACCCGCCTCAGCCTCCCAAAGTGCTGGAATTACAGGGGTGAACCACCGCGCCCAGCCCTCCTTGATGCATTCTAAGGCTAGCTTCCTCATTTGCCTAGGATATCTTCTCCAGGATGATTGACTCTGTAAATATTCATTCCTTCAGGAAACATCCCACCGTTTTCACAGGTGAGACCCAGATGTAAGTCTCCAAGAAAATTCCACAATAGCTCCATTTTGTTAGATTTATCAAAGCCTAGATTCAATTTTAAGCAACACTCTATGTGGGAGAGCAACACTCCAATCCACGATGAACCACACAGAACTCTGCCTGACTGCTTTCCAACCTCTCTGTGATCACGGCCTGAATGCTTGGCTCAGGTCTTCATCATAGTTCCGCTTTTCTTGCAAACAGGTGCTCAAGAAAGAAGTTGCAAAACTAGGAATGCCAGCAATAGAAGAGTACTTGATTACTACAATAAACTAGTTAGTTTGTACAATTTAGTTCAAACTTCGAAACTTTTCTGTTGTTGCAAGAGACATAAGATTCAACACACATCTGCTGACTTCTAATTCATCACATCCAGACCTTCCCCTGAGATTTCCATTTGCTTCACTGAGGAGCCTACTCAAGAGTCTTTTTTTTTTTTTTTTTTAATAGAACAAAAGGACAATGGGCATCAAAGTTAGTTTTAAGGTGCCACCTCCTGGAAAGCATAAAACTGCTTAAAACTTCTATAACGAGTTCAAAGTCACTTAGAGTTTCTACTCCATTAAGTCAAGCCTGCAACATAAGCAAATATCTCCTTGTTTGTTCAGAACTTCACTTGAAAAACAGAAGCAATGCCAGATGCATCTAGGAAGCAGTGTGTCTATCATCCATGGGAGTGCTGGAGGTGTCACCTGCTATCCTGGCCGTGGGCAGGTGTGCTACATGGATCACACCAGATAGACTGGACAGGCAGACAGCCTACTGAGGAGAGATGGCAAGAGGGTTCCCTGTAGTCCAGCTGAGTATTCTATAGTTAGAGTTATACCCAGCTCTGACATAAGCAACCAAAGGGGCTCAGTGAAGCACCCACATTTATGCTTAATTTCTTCCAAGTTCCCATAATTCAAAGTGAACAGTGTCTGTGGCCTTTTGTTTGTTTTACTGAAAACAGAAGTAATAATATTACTGACTCCAGACATTTGTTGTAAGAAATAAATGGCATGATATACAGGAAAATACTTTTCATTACGAAATACTATTATAGATGTTAATTATAATTATTATCTTCCATAAGAAATTATGGGTTCATTCTAGTTCACTCTTTGAAGTACCAAACTGCTGAGTCTATGAAAGCATTATGAAATTCTATTCTCTATCATGATTTCTTACAGTTACTTATATTCCCTCTGTGTTCTTTCCCCAGAGTTTTGTAGGCACTTCAGATGGGAACCTACTGACCTAACATTACTGCTGTTGGCAGGGATTGCCTTATTTTTCTAAGAACAAAAGTTTATGATACCTTAAGATCATCTCTAAAACGTCTTGATTCTATAATGATTGTGTTATTTTTGAAACATTCCCTGAGACTGTACTATATCCAGGACTCACATCTACAGTTGTTTTGAAAGTGTATAGTTGATCAAAAATATTTTGGGGAACAATCGAGCAGTAAGTATAATTTTTAAATCGGCATGGTGTCTGAGTTAGTGCCCTGGCCCCAGATCTGATACTTAAACCAAAGCCTTGCCTGTGGGAACTTAGTCTGCTCAATTGTTTCATTGTTATTGAACACAATGAACATGATGACCCTGAAAATTCAAACACTCTTCCCAGAGCTCTCTCTTTAGACCACCGCCTTATTTTTCTAACCGAAGCGTCTAAGATTTCTTTTTTGCTCTTTATGAAGCATGAGAATTCAAAACGGTCAACCATGGAGGCTTTCTTCAAATCTATTTCACATTCAATGAATCTTTGTTCAACACTATGTTAGGTCCTATGAGGGGGGTGTGAGGCATGATTGCTGTTCTTAGAGTTTTATCTAATTGCTGAGATGCAGCAGACACATTAGAGGGAAACACAGGTGCTTCCTGGGTCTGGTTAGCTACAAATTTAAGCTGTCTACCTTCAGCTGTACACAGAGTAGGGCTCCTATGCTTTACTGCACTAGCAGATAGATCACAAAATGTCAGTGGGTTAGCAGAAGAAAAGTCCGTATCTCCAGGGTTGCTGTTTCAGGAAGAGAGAGATGAAGATGACCCCACAGCTCTCAATGATATGTTACCCCTCATCATGGAGGTAACACAAGGCATTTACACCCACATTTCACGGTCAGAATTTGCCGTGTGGTCTCACCTCATTGCTTGTTGGCTGGAAAATGTAGGGAAGAACCTGGAGCATGAAGTCATCATAGCTTGTGGATTACTTCACTTCCAATTAAATCCCATTCCTAATACTTGACACGTTATCTTGCTTCCAGTTCACTGAGAAAAATAAGCTGCTATGATAAGCATTTCCTCCTTCCTTATCCCTGTGTTTTCTTTATAGCTCAATGTAGATGTCCTGAAGAAGTGGTTCTCCTCATTTCTAAGGTTTACTCTGACACTATACACTTCATTTTGGCATTTTGCTACCTCCAAGGCGAAACTTAATTCTATAATTATCTATTCTCTCTCCAATATCTTCAAATACTCACAGTGAATATCCCAAACTCAGGGGTTCAAGAACTATAATTACCTTTAGTTTTAAAAAATCATCTTTTAATTTCTGAGTCCCCATCCTGTTAAGCTCATAGAAAGCTTCACCTTCTTTGCTTTCTTTCTCATCAAATTAGGCTGAAGTTGCCTCTGATATTTGGCCCATGATGGTGAATTTGTTTTTTGAAGAAATAGCTTTCTTCTGCAATGACCCCTGCCCATGTGTATGTCTGAAGGAAGAGGGGTGGACACAGGCAAGGGGACGTGGCCAGCTCTTCCCCTCTGGTCATCATTTATAGTCTGAGTCAGAAGCCACCTCCATCACAAAATTTTCTCTTGTCCCTCCTAGCTGAAATTCTCCACCCGTACTCTGATTTCCAACAGCATTTTATTTGTGTCTCTATACCACAGCATTTATGACTTTGTGCTCTGAACTGGGGTGATCATGTTTACATTTAAGCTCCTCCTTTATAGCAACAACTATATCTGACTCTGTATGCTCACCTCCTAAAATAGTGTATTGCAAGTAGGTGCTCCATAAATATTTACAGAGACAACGCATAAACTGTCTCTGATATCTGGGAGTTGTTTACAGTATTCTAGGGGGAAAAATGAGTGGGTGGAGGGAACAGTTGAAACAAGCTTTGTGAGCCTTGATGACCAATGACACTGGGTGATGAGCATGTAAGAGCTTATTATACTGTTCTCTCCACTTTTGTGTGTGAAGTTTGAAATTTTTCATTAAAATGGTTGAAAAAAGTGAATAATTGAATGTCTCATTAAAAAAAAAAAAATCATGGCTCATGCCTATAATCCCAGCACTTTGGAAGGCCTAGATGGCCTTCCACCTGAGTTCAGGATTCAATCTCCTGAGTTCAGGAGTTTGAATCCAGCCCGGTCAACATGATGAAACCCCATCTCTACTAAAAATACAAAAAATTAGCTGGGTGTGGTGCATTGCGCCTGCAGTCCCAGCAACTCAAGAGACTGAAGCACGATAATCACTTGAACCCCAGAAGAAGAGGTTACAGTGAGCAGAGATTGCACCACTGCACTCCAGCCTGGGAAACAGAGTGAGACTCTGTCTCAAAAAAATAAATAAAAAATTAATAAAATGGTTACGTTTAGAGATAGACTTCCCATTTCAAACGTCTGAGTAGAATAGTTCATTCCATTAAGTTAATATTAAGATACTGAAAGAAGAGAATTCAAGAAATTCGCTCCCAGCCCTAGCTCTTTAAAACCTGTGAATTATATACATTTACTTTCACTGAAAGCTTCTCAGGGCTATTCTTAAGTGAGCAAGGACTTGTTGATGCTGCTGGGCTCTATGACATTGCTCTCCCCAGTTGAAATGCTCCATTTCCACTGCGCTACTTTTAGATAAAGATGATTTCCTGACATGCTCTGTAAATCTGTGTGCAATATTACTATTTCTATTCGGTTTTATAATAGTCATAAGTATAACCTTTTATTGTCCCACCTCCCTTTGCTTTTCAACACCTTCTTTGCATGTGAAATCACTTTTTAAAATAAACTTTTTATTTTAGAATAGTTTCAGATTTACAGAAAAGCTGTGAAAATAATTCTCATATACCCACCTCCAGTTTCCCCTATTATTAACATCTTATATTGCTATGGTACATTTGTCATCACTAATGAACCAAAATTGATACCCTTTTAACTCAAGTCTATACATTTTATTTTATTTTATTTTATTTTATTTTATTTTATTTTTGAGATAGAGTCTCCCTTTGTCACCCAGGCTAGAGTGCAGTGGTGCGATCTTGGCTTACTGCAACCTCCACCTCTCAGGTTCAAATGATCCTCTTGCCTCAGCCTCCCAAAGAGCTGGGATTACAGGCACACGCCACCATACCTGGCTAATTTTTTTGTATTTTTAGTAGAGACAGGATTTTTCCATGTTGGCCAGGCTGGTCTTGAACTCCTGACTTCAAGTGATTCATGTGCCTTGACCTCCAAAAGTGCTGAGATTATAGGCATGAGCCACCATGCCTAGCCTCAAATCTATACTTTATTCATGTTTTCTTAAATTTTACCTAATGTCCGTTTGCTGTTCCAGGATGCTATCCAGCATCCCACATTCAGTCTTGCTGTATGAAGTCATTTTTTTTTTTCCTATTCTTCCCTTTCCCCTTCTCTTCCCAGCCTCCAGTATCCTCTGTTCCACTTTTTACTTCTACAAGATCAACTTTTTTTTAAATCTTTCACATATGAGTGAGAACATGCAGTATTTAACTTTCTGTTCCTGGCTTATTTCATTTAACACAAAGTCCTCTGGTTCCATCCATGTTGCCACGAATGACAGGATTTCATTCTTTTTATGACTGAATAATATTTCATTGTGTATACAGACCACATTTTCTTTACCCCTTCATCTGGTGCTGGACACCTACATTGATTTCATTTCTTGGTTATTATGAATAGGGCTGCAAAAAACATGGAGGTGCAGACGCCTCTTCGATATAATCATTTCCTTTCCTTTGGATAGATTCCCAGTAGTGGCATTATTGGATTGAATAGTAATTCTATTTGTAGTTTTTTGAGTACCCTTCATACTGCTTGCCATAGTGGCTGTTCTAGTTTACATTCCTACCAACAGTGTTTAAGAGTTTCTTTTTCTCTGCATGAAATCATGTTTAAAAGAACATTTAATTTTTTTCTAACCCATGATATCAACTCAAGGTTGTCCTAGAATATCCATCTTGCCTAAGAAATGTATGGTCCCTTTGCTTCCTTTTAAATAGTTTATTGATTTAAAATTTGACTTTGTTCTGATCGTCCCTTTATGAATAGGTAATGGCACTTTGACATTTCAGGATAGGGAAAAAAGAGTCACCCTTTCTTCCACCCTACAAAAATCTTCTCACCTCAGAAAGGCAATTTGAGTTGTTCCAGGCTTCAGGCTTTGAGCTCAGGGCTCTTTAAAGCCTAAAACAGAGGAAACATGCCCTGAGTGAGATAAAATCCTCTACATGAATTTCCTGCTTTCCACTGTCATCAGTGCAAATTAGCTCAGGATCCCCTGAGCAGATGCTTCTAGTGGAGAGGGGAGAAATGAGAGCTTTTGAAATCTGAGGGATGGAAGCCTGATCCTGACAGCAATAAAATATGCCCCATGTGCAAAGTAAGTGGCACAAAAAACGACCAAGAAGCCCCCAGATTGAAGCCTGCCTGCCTTTGTCGTTGGATATATGACCATTCGCATTCCCACTAATATCCCTGTCTGAGTCACAGATAGGAGCAAGATCGCCATGATCAGTGTAGAAGCAGTGACTGCAAATTTACTGATGGAGATGGCTGAGTAAAGGTGGGCAAAAGTTTAAAAATTATTACATTAATTAGTTTGTGCTCAGGACAAAGCTCCAGCTCTTGCACAGTTTCAGATGGCCTCAGAGTGAGTTTCAATACAGTAACCAAAAAGGAAAGGTAGGTGTGCAGGAAACAGCCATTGCCAACTGCCTATTGTTCAGAGGGGCCTGCTTGGCTTCTTCCCAGGTCAGACATTGCTATCAAGATCTGAGGCCCAGCCAGCTACAAATGTGACCGACCACACCTTCTCCATTCTGCTGTTACCACCCCACCTCCACCCTTTGCACCTGCGCTCCTGCCACCCACCAACCACCTCACAGCTGTGACGATCCTGGGAAAAGCCCTGGGTTTGCTGTCAGAAGACCTTGGCTGTAAGGAGTTTGCAGCCAAACACTACTCCTGCCTGTAATGAAAACCCTACTGAAGGGCATCAGAGAGCTGCCGAAACTACCAGGACTGGGGGCTTCATCACTCCTGAGAGAAGAGGAGCAGTGGATAGTGAGCTGAGTCTTCAGCCACTTTCTTCCTGGGAAGAGTTGCTGGTTCTGGGTTTAGGAAAAGAAGCTGAAAATCTGCGCTTTGTCTGGGCAGAGAGGCACTGCTGGGGAGAAGAGAAACCAGCAGAGATTGTGGTCGTTATGTGGGGCCGAAAGCGTAAAATTAGCGACTTACTGGACTAAGCTCCTGGTGAGAAGAGCGGGTCAGAGAACTAGGCCTAGCACAGTAATGGGTTTTCCTTCAAGATATCTACTTGAAGTTTAAGAAATAAGCAAGATGTTTCTGAAAAGCATATTTGAGTTTTTGGTAATTTTGCCATTCTTAGAAGACTAGGATTGGAGCTCAGGATCAGCCGTAAGGAAGGGTTGTGAAGGGAGGACATCGGGATCCCACGGTAGGCGTTGGAGGAAGTGTCGCCAAAGAAAATATAGGACAAGACTCAGTTGAATCTGAATCTTAAATAGACAATAAACAATTTCTAAGTATGACTCATGCAATATTTTGGACATAAAATTTAAAATTATCCATCGTTTATCTGAGATTCAGATTTAACTGGGCTTTCTGGGCTTTTATTTATTAAATCTGGCCACCCTACTTGGTGGACTTGTGGTGGGCAAGATAGTGACCCCCAAAGATGTCTGCACACTCTCATCTCCAGAACCCATGCATGTGTCACCTCACCTGGCAAAGGGGACTTAAAAGATGTGATTAAATTAAGGATGTTTAAATGGAGAGATTATCCCAGATTATCTGGGTGGGCCCAATCTAATCACTAGGGTCCTTATACGAGAGAGGTGGGAGTATCAAAAGCAGAAAAAGATGATGTTACTGCAGAGGTGGAGAAAGAGAGGGCTTGAGGATACTATCACTTCCTATAGGTTGGAAGAAGGGGCCATGAGCCAAGGAATGTAGACAGCCTCTAGAAGCTAGAAAAGACAAGGATGACAAGGCCCAGTTAAATTTGCATCTGAGATAGACAATAAATTATTTTTCTTATAAGTATAATTCATGCAATATTTAGGACATAAAATTTAAAAATGGTTTATTGTTCACTTGAAATTCAAACGTAACTAGGCATTCTATGCTGACGTTTGACTGAAACAAACACCAAATACCTATTCTTCTCTAGGGTCCCCTGAAAAGATGACCCTGCTATAACTTTATCTCAGCCCAGTGAAACCCATATCAGACTTCTGATGGACTTACAGTAAATTTGTGTTTTAGCTACTAAGTTTGGAATAATTTGTTACTGGAACACCAGAAAACTAATATAGGGCTATTCCTTAGGAAGAAGGTAACCCAGGGATAAACAGAGTCTCCTTAAAACTGCAACTCAGCTTCTAATGATCTCAGTGCGTCCTTGGAATAAGACATTCTACCTGCCAAGCAGAGGGGACGATGAAATCTCTCTGGAGGAAGATTAGCATCATCTGGAAGTTCTAAAAAGTGTTGTTAGCCACGTCCCACATTAAATAAAATTATTAGATGGAACCATATAATGAAAACCTGAGGAAAAACTAACAACGGAAAGTCTCACAGTTGATCCAGCTATTGAAATTAGTAGACAAAGACTTTTCATCTATGATTAGTATGACTAAGATTTAAATAAGGTGAAAATAGATTTCAAAAATAAACAATTTCACAGAGAACTGAAGTCTTTCAGAAAGAATAAATATTCTTGAACTGAAAAGCTAAAAAAAATACAATAACTGGAATTATGCACTCAATGAATTAGTGTAATAGCAATTTATACACAGTAGGAGGGAGGAGAAGGTACTCAAGGACAGGTCAATAAAAAAAAATCCCAAATTGAAGCGTGGAAAAAGGAAAATAGTGGAAAATAAAAAGGAGTGTTAAAAGAATGTGGGACATTACAAAAGAGCCTGACCTTCACATAATCAGAATCCCAGAAGGGAAAGAGGAGAATGGGGAACAGTCATATTTTAAGAGACAACAGTCAAGAGTTTTCTGAAATGGTGAGAAACATCAAGCCAGAGATTTGAGAAGCTCAGTAATACCAAAGCAGAATGATAAGACTTATGAGATGAAAATTTTAATGCTATTGAAGATACACAAGGAGAATTGGACAAATAAAAAGACAGAACATCTACTTGGATAGGAAAATTCAGCCTCATAAAGATGTTAATTTTTCTGGGTTAATTTACAAACTTAATGTAACCCCCATTTTTAAAATGGTAAGTTATTAATTTCTGAATCTAGACAAATTAATTATAAATTTTATTTGACAGGACAAACAAGCAATAATAATAGCAGAAAACAATAAAAAAATGAGGAAGATCTAACTCTACTAAATGCTGAAACATATAAGACTGATATTAAAAGAACATGGTATTAGCACATGGATCAACAAACAGAACAAAAGAGAAAATTCAGAAATAAATTCAGTTGCATATAGAAATTTACTCTGTGATAGAGGTGAGATCTCGAATCTATGAGGAATAATGAACTTTATATCAGGGAGTACTAAGATAACTGGATAGCTCTATGAAAAAGAATAAAATTGTATCCATTTCTCATACCACATGCCAGGATTAACTTCAATCAAGGATTTAAATGTAATTATAAATTATACGAGTTCTAGAAGAGAACATATTACTGTGTTACCTAGAATGAGAAAAGCTTTACAAATTCAATATCTAGAAGCAACAAAGGAAAAACATAGATAATTGGTTTTTTCACTCTTTTGTATGGTGAAAACACCAAAATAGCGAAGTGAAAAACCCAATCATAATAGAATGAAATATTAGTATCACAAAGTGATACCACAAAATATTCCCCAAACTCAATGAACTTCTAAAAATAAATACAATTACCACCAATTCTATAGTTTATTGGAAAAAATGTAAACAAGTCAAAAAAGGTGCTTGATTTCATTCATAATAAGAGAAGCAAGTTAAAGATACAATGACATACAATCCTCATCTTTGGATTGGCAAAAATTTGAGAGTGTGTAGTCTCTTAGCAAGGCTAAGGGAAAATAGGCACGCTTGTATGTTGAAGGTTGGAATGCAAAATGTAAAAATCTGATGGAAGATAATTCAACCTCTAAAACCTGACTCCTGGGATATATTGGCATAACGCAAATGCCAAAGGCTATTTATTGCCATGTTATTATAATAAGAAATGACTGAAAACAACCTAAATGTCCATCAATATGGGACTATTCAAATTACCTAGGTTAAATCTATAAAATGGAATATGTTAAAGCTATAAACAATGAGGAATAACTCTAAATACTGCTATGGAGTGACCTCCAGGATATATTAATAAGTGGAAAAAAAACAAAGTGCAAATAGTATACATAGTGTGCTACCTTTTATTTAAAAAGTACGAAGTAAAAATTTTCATTTTCTTAATGAGATGACAAACCAAAAATTATTTTTAAAAGATCACCTGTGGACTGATAAGGTGGTGGACAACAGAAACAAAGTAGGGGGAAAAGGATAGAACCAATACTTTCCTGAATATAACTCATTTTATAGATTTGTCCTTGGGATGATATGTACACATTTAAATTAATTATAAAGCAAAATTAAAATAAAAAATCAGTACCTTAAAAAAATCTATATAATAAGTTGTTGACTTAATCTCGGAAAAGAATATTTCAGGTGACAAAACGCATTCTCATTTGACAGTACATCTACAGTTGGACTATATCCTACGGTCAAAAGGAATTACAAGGAAATTTTAAACTAGTCTTAGCAGTCATTTCAAAAGTAATGGCATTGCGTTTGTCATTGCAAAGCTATTATATTTAGGAAACAAAGTTTTCAGCATAAGAGAAATAAGATTAAATATAAAATTAAAAAGATAACAGCACTAAATCATAAATTTGAATTGGATGTATTTAAATAAACTCATTTAAATACATTCTCTACTTCTGTCTATTGGAAATGCCAAGGAATGATGACCAGTCCAGTAATACTGACAACTTCTAATAACCAGGGTGTGATCTCCAAATATCATTTGCCAGTAAAACAAGACAGGATGATTTGGGAAATAATTGATTTCAGATTAGACTCAGAAAAGGTCCAATATGAGTCTAGACTCTAGAACATTTTGTTTTTATGGAAAGCAAGGAAGTTATTCAAGGTTACTGGGGTTATGTTAAGAGAATTTAGAAACCAACTTGTAGGCCGTTACACTCGCCAAAGATGAAATAATTTGTCAAAAACAAGAGTAACTAAAATGAATTAAAACACATTAAATATATTAAAATTCATGCATTCATAATTACACTAAAAGCAAACAGTACAAAGTTGGTGGCCACCTTTGAAGAATGCTAGGGAACCAACTCATTCTGAAAACTGGTAAAGTGAAAAAGGCAAACATGTATAGTTTTTCTTGCCTGTGTTTTACCTAAGAGTGACCAAATGCTTGTTGAGTGAAAGTTTTTAATTACAAAAGAATTCCAGCCAGTAAATAGAAAAGAGAAGATAGAATTAGAATATCAATATTTTGCAAATCCTAATGAAACACTCATAACCAAAACCATTCCATGAATTTTATGATGAATGAATCAGTCTGACCATGCTCAAATCCGCTGATCAATCTTGATACCACAAAGAAAACCACACAACATATGCCTCCTGAAGATGCAAAGGGAAATACACAACATTGTCTATAAGGTATTCTTAATATAACCTTGAACTTGAATAAGACTCTGGATCCAACTTCCACTTTACAAGAAATATACGAGACAGAAGAAAGCATTAAAGACATGGGGATGGAAGTAGCAAAATCCAGAACACGGGAAGAATATAGGAAGCTCTACAGAACAAGCAACCCGATTTCTTTAACAAATATATTGCAATAGGAGAAGGAGAGAGAGGTTGAGAATGAGAATCTATAGATGTAATATGAAAGACATATCAACTGAATTAATGCAGCAAGAAATCTTGGGAGAACAAACACATTGACATAGGGTCTCCGAGGTATTTATGATTGAGGATGGCCTGTGTCATCAGCAAGTAAATGTTGTGTGAGGTCGCTGGTATGAAGGGAGAGGTCTCAAAGAGAAAAGTACACAAAGAGAGAACGTGAGTGGAGGCCCTGGTGACCAATCTTCCCTCCTTTCACTCACGTTCAAGGTCCACGTGGCTTGCAAAATGTGCAGGCACATTTAGGGCATCTACGGGGCATAGGGCTCAGTGCATATTGTCCCTGTCTAAGATCGTCTCTCACCCTAACAGTAGCCTGAGGGTAAGCTCCCACTACTGCAGAATTTAAACTCTATGTTTTTATTCAATGCAAATGTCACTGTCTACGCATATAACTCATGCACTGCAGTGAGCGCTTGCACGTACATGACCTCACTTAATATTCACATTGTGCTAATTTAGGAATTATTTCTAGTTTGCAAATAAGAAAACAGATTCCAAGATATTAAAGACATGAGTAAGTTTACATAGATAACAAAAGGCAGAGCCTGGATCCCAGTTTCTCATGACAAATTCTAAGTTTTTTCCCCCTTAAAGTCCCTTAAGTGGGGAGAAATTAGGTTCTATTGGGCTTCTCTGACTTATCCTTTCCTAATGAATGATGACAAATGTCATGCCCCCCCTCTCACCCTGAAGTCATCTCCATCATCAGGGCAATCCTGTAACACTCCATATGAAAAGTAGATCTCTTGGGGAAATTTTCTTTCTCCTTCTCAGATCATTTTTTATTTTGGAGTTGAAGGCAAAAGAGAACTTTTTTCCTCCCCAGTCATTTTGAGGCATTCAGACTAAAATGACACCCTTGTCAAAGTATTCTTAATGCTGTGCTCAGAGCTACACAAATGCAGACAGATGATGGAGGGGAGAGGAGGGGTGAAGAGGAGGTGTCCCTGAATTGATTAGAGATTGCTCAAAATGGATCATGCTCAACTGAATGATCTCCATTCTCCCCATTGTTTTCCATTCTGATGGAGTAGGATCTGACTGGTAGGCGGAAACTATTTGGTGTCTTTTTTTATGTAGTTGCCAATTCTCCCCACTTGTGTCTTGTCACTTGCAGGCTCATGCCTCCTGTGAGGCAGATTACATGCGACTGTGTGGGAGTGGGGTTGCTCAGAGGAGCGGTCTCCCCGACATGAAATACTGCCTGTGCAGGTAAGAACTAAGTCTTCAGAAAAGGAGGAGTCTCCCCAGAAGCTACCTTTTGCTCATGCTAAATAACAAGGAAAAAGGAGACTGAGAAAGGGTTGTAATAAAGAGGCACTAAATGGTGTTTCAGAGATGTCCTGTGCCTTGGAGTGCCCAGCTGCATCTTTAAGAAACTGGAATCTTATCAACCCATTTTGCCGGAGAGTAGATCATGAGTACATTTGTTCATTCTCTTTTCATGCTCAGCTACTAAATGCATTAGAATGGGGGGTTAAACTCCCTGATTTAATCTACAGAAGCCTCCATCTTACATATTCTTTGCAGGGAAGAAATCATAGAATGAAGTCTCCTTCTTTCGGTAGTTCAGTTTTTTTCTACCACATTGTCCCTTGAGGTTACAGCATAGATCATGAAGAGAATCTTTTGTTTCTATCACTTATGACCACATCAGTCCATATATTTATAAATAAGATGCGCTTTGGTATGATATAAAAAATCAAAACCGGGGGAGCTAAATAATTAATGTATGAGCTCATCCATAATGATAATGGTGACAATGCCTGCACAACACCATTCTTGTTAATTAATTCAAAATAATAGCACGAAACTCAAGAGACCCTGTGCTTTCAGTCCTTTACATCTTATTGGTTATTGCTTTCTTTGTCTGCATCATGAAAACCATGAATACATGAGCTTGAATACAAAGGAATTATGTGGTTTCAAAAGAGAGCCCTTGCGTAGGTAGAATACCAACCACCCTGTTAGGAATTAGCTAACGATGCTTTGGAGGACTGCTTCAAATTATATAATAAATACACTGGTAAGGACCTATTTAATAACATGAAGGTAGTATTTGCCCATTGATTGCCTGAATGAGAGTCCTCTTATCTCATATCATTGATTAGTTATCTAAAGTCAGCAGATAATCACCTGTTCTTATCCATTCAGAGGTACAGTGAACATGATTGACTATGCATGGCACTTAAGGTTATAACAGTGTCAAGTTCAGTCTCACTGTTTGGGCCAGTTGAGATTGGCAGCATCCTCTTGTAGTATTTGCTTCAAAGAGGTTAGTGCCTATTTAGGGAACTACCATAAGCTATCTCAAGAGTCAAAAACGAGTTTATATAATTTGTTCAAAAGCATGTCATGGATATTATTCAGATTTAGAAACTGAATCAGAGACAAACAAGCTTACCTAGCATCTTTTGGAGCAAAAGATATCCAGTCTTAGAATTTGGCCTTAGGATCACTAAGACTTTTTATTGGACAGAATACTTAACTCTTTTGAATACTTACCTCATTGAAGGTGTCCACTGGAACACTTTATGCGGACTTGCTAATTTAGAAGACGTGAGTTGACATTGTGATGACCTTGGGAAGAGAGACGAGAGGGAAGAAGAGGAGATAAGTGGAAAAGGCTTTTGCTCTCTATTAGGATGGAAATTGATAAGCCAGTTTTAAACACTCCATAACGGATCTGTCATCTAATATCAATAAAAGTATCACCTGTCTTTGTGAGGAAACCTAAATCAGGAAACTCACACTAGAGTAAGCCATGGCACAAGGGTAGAAAACTTTCCTCATGTCACATTTCTTAACACGGATCCGATATATCACAGGTGCTTGATGACTCCCTGCTGTGTGTATTGATTCATTCATTCATTCATTCATTCATTAACAAATGAACCAACCATAGGATTTCAAATTAAATGCCGTAATCTTTAAAAATCCTAGAAAAGATAACACAGCACACACTCATATAACTAACACCTTGAATTTAAAATACACCAGCATTTTATAATATTTTCTTCCAATATTTTTTAATGAAATAAAACATTACCAAAAACGTTAACATTCTTTACCCCTCTCAATCTCAACCTTCTTCCCCCTTTCACAGAGGCAATACTAGGTATTCTTTTTCTAAGAACTAATATTGGTGTGCATTTAGAGAAACTCAAAGAGAAAGCATGGTCAAAGGGCCTTCTGTTAACTATAAGTGTAATATTCAAAGAACTTTCTAAGTTGTAGGAGCAACCTGATAGTAATCAAGGAGATTATGTATAAACTCAAAATATGAGGATAGTGTATAATCACTTTGAAACTTAAAAAAAATGTGTGTGTATGCGTGCTGTGCTCTGTGTGTGTGTGTGTGTGTGTGTGTGTTACCATAGATGCTCCTGAAGGCTCCTTTCCCAGGTGCAGAGCTTTAAGCAAAGATAGAAACTATATACTCAGACCCATGAACATGATTTTTCTATTTTATCTCTAAATGAATCATTTCAAGTTGAAGAATAGAAGGTAGGAAAAGTGATAAGGGCATAGAAGAGTCTAAGCTTTTTACATAGCATTTAGGCAATGCATTTTATAAAGCATTTATAGTACCGTAAAGCATTTAGGAAAGCAATTCTTCTTATCTTTCAGGTCTTATTTGAAATGTCATTTTCGGAGGAAGTACTCCCCGATCCTTTAAACCAAGTAATTCACCTGTCATTCATACTCACTGTAAACTTCACTTTTATGTATTTTATTACAATTGTAATAAAATTACTTTGTGAAATTACTTGTTTAAAGTTGCCTCCTGCTCTACTTCAACTTTCATGACAACAGGAGCCACATCTGATGTGGTCACTACTACAGCAGGACCACTTGGCACAACTATTTTTTGACAGAAATAAATAGACAAAAGAATGAATGAACAAATGAAAAAAAAGAAAAAGAGGAAAGAAGGAAGGAAGGAATAGAGGGAGAGAGGAAAGAAGAAAATTATCGAACATTTACATTTGCATTGGATTAGTGCTTATGTCAGGATATTTAATGCAAATACTTAGTTGTTGAATACCAGATTCTTTTTATTTCATCTAAGTCCAACTATCAGGCAGGACATCAATGTTCTTAGACAAATCTGTGAGTTCAGACCTCTATCTCTGAAGACTCATCTCAACTTGCCAACTTTATGCTTCTTGTATTTCAGATCGGTACCTTCTACTATCCCTGTGAGTCCCATAGTCTCAAAGTCTCAGAAAAAAAAAAATCTTCTGTTAAGTCTTATACCCATTTTAAGGGTAGAAGTGTAGGAGAAAAACTGAGAGCCTCAATAAATGGAAAATCCAGGGTTAACCAAGCAAAAAGATCTCAAAGACCCAGATGGTTAGAGTATAATTCACTGCTAACAGCAGTTCTTTATCATTTGTCCTTAATTTTATCATCCTTTTTGAAGAATCTGATGACATACTTCAAAGAATATGGAGGTAACTTGGTTAATGAAAATACCATTCACTGTAAAAAATATCTATTTCTGCATTGCTTCAAGAACAGACACTAACACGTCCCAGGAAAGAGGGAGTTTTTATTA
The DNA here is from genome assembly GCF_037993035.2 of Macaca fascicularis. Lineage (NCBI taxonomy): Eukaryota > Metazoa > Chordata > Mammalia > Primates > Cercopithecidae > Macaca > Macaca fascicularis. The sequence continues at coordinate 19,388,944 of NC_088391.1, read as the reverse complement.
ATCCCTTCTTGAGCTGCTGCTGATGAGCTTTGAAGTGGGAAGGACTTCAGGGCCCTGGCTTTACTCCCACTCAGTTGCTGCTGTTGTGTGGAAAACTGGAACCCCACACAGAAACAACTGAAAATCCACGTGTTCGTATTTCTCTTGGAGTTTTAAATTCTTGTGTTAAAATAACAAAGGAAATAGTTCTCTCAATCATCCTTCATTTGACAACATTTTTTCTGAACTGTGCCAGGCTCTGGAGATACAGTGGTGAGAAAAATGTACATGATCCCTGTCCTTGTGAATCCTCTCCTCTATTTTTTTTTTTTTTTTTTTTTTGAGACAGGGTCTCACTCTCGTAGCCTGGGCTGGAGTGCAGTGGTACAATCTTGGCTCACTGCAGGCTTGACTTCCTGGGGCTCAGGTGATCCTCCCACCTCAGCCTCTTGAGTAGCTGGAACTACAGGCACATGCCATCACAGCCAACTAATGTTTGTATTTTTTGTAAAGATGTGGTTTCACCATATTTCCCAGGCTGGTCTCAAACTCCTGGGGTCAAGCGATGCACCCGCCTCAGCCTCTCAAAGTGGTGTGAGCCACTGTGCACAGCTGCATCCTCTACTTTAAAGAGGCAAATTGAATGAATCAAACAATTATAGAGAGGATTCAATTAAGGTGGGTGAGAGAATCAGAGAAGTCTCCCTGGGAGAAATGATAGTAGAGCTGAGGGACGATGGAAATGTAGGACTGGCTGGGTGATTGAGTTATGCCTGCGGGAGGATCAACCACTCTGGGCCAGTATGTGTGAAGGCTCTGAGGGAGGAATGACCTTGACATCTTGAAAGAGGACTAGAGTTCTAGAAGGTTCTGTGCAAAAGAAACAGTGGCAGGAGATCATGCTGGGCTGATAAGCAGTGGCTGAGTAACGCTGAATTTTGTGGGCATTGACAAAAATTTCTTATTTTCTCCTAAATGGAATGAGAAGTCATTAAAGGCTTTTGAGCAGGTGTGAGAAGATATAATTTATGTTTTACTATCACTCTGGCTGTTCTATCTAAAATGTAAGAAAGAAAGCAAAGAGTAGACGTAAGGGTATCTGCCTAGGCTGTAGCACTAGTCAGACAAGATGCGATGATGGCTTGGGAAAGATGTCACTGAGAACAGAGAGGAAGTGTAGAATTTAAGGGATATTCAAAAAAAGAGAAAGTGACAAATCTACTTGATAGGATTGTATGTAGAGATGATGGAGAGGAGGAGCCCAGATGCTTTTCGGGTTTCTGTTTAAAGAACTGTGGTGATATTTATGAGTTTAAGGAGAAAAGAGCTGGCTTGTGGGTGGGGAAGGCTATGATATCTCTGAGACACATTTTTGGGATATAGAACGTGATAGACTTGCCAGCTCCAGAAAGAACACATTCCTGTATTGTGGCCGGTGACCTCACTGGTTGGGCCTGCAGGCAACTGGAGTAGAGGTTCCCCCAGATGCCATCTGTCTCTTCAAATAAAACATCTAGTAACCTTTATTAATCTCAAGAAAACTGTGGGTTGGGTAGGTAATTTAAGGAGAGAGAAACGATTACGTTCTGTAGACTGGCTCTTTTCATGTGCCTGAGAAGTGGTTTCCAGCATGAAATATTTGGGTAAGGAAACCAGATCATGAAGCTCAAACATTTTTCATCTCATCTGGAGGTGGGTTCTGCACAGAGAGCCCATGATTTCCATTAGTCTGGATTGTTATTTTGAGTGTATGTTTTCTTCCAATGACCACTTTAATACACAAATACCAAAAATGTTTATATCACATGTTTTTAAAGAGTCTTTGTTACTCGGTTTCCTTGTTAGCACAAAAAAGGAAGGATTGACTATATCTGAACATATTTACCTTTTGTCTTCTGCACAGAGAGTGGCTTCTAAGATATGTAGTTAAGTCAAGAGATTTTACACTCTGCTATTACATAGGACACAAATACAACAACCTTAAGAAGGCGAATCAAACATGCTCTTTCTCTCTTGCTATCTTTGTCCACCCTGTAGTGGTATCTGAAAACTTCGGGAACATAAGCCCTATACCCAAGTTTTCTCATGAGCTAGAAACCTCTAAGCAAAACATTGTTTTGTCTGTTGAAACCCCTGCACTTAGAACATCCTTTAAATGAAAATAAATTGCAATCATTACTTGGGTTTTGAAACCTGTTCAACATAATTTCTATACTGTCAAAAAAAAAAAAGAAAAAAACCACACACACACATGGCGTAGACCCATGAATTTAATAATCACTTAGAACTTAATGCCACTGATAGGGGCTTATCTCTTCAGGCTTGTCTACAGAGCCTACTAAATAATAATTCTAATTAGAACCGTAATTATGTTTCTGCTCAGAGTATTTTTAGATAGCCTTAACATTTGATCTGTTTAGTCTAGTTTTACAGGTGGCAATAGATTAAAAACAGGTTTTAAAATAAGATACGACTATTACATTTCTAATAATAGGTGATTGTGGTCCCAGAGCCACTTTGTATTTAGTGACGCATGGAAAAACCCTTTGATGATGGTAATTGTGCCCACACGCCCTATCCCTACACAGGGAAAAATAGGCCGCCCTTTGTAGTCAGTGCCTCGTTTCTCCCATGCAAACTTTAGCTCTTTCAATTCAGGATCTTGAGTTTCTTTCATTCTTTTCCTCTAAAATAACTTTCCTTTTCAATTCTGCCCAGATCCTCTGGTTACATGCTCCTGGGGACATTTGTCCTGGTATTACCCCCATAGCCCTGCTACCCTTTCACAAAAGCAACACATGCTTTCAATGTGGCTTCTCAAAACTTGAGTGTGCAACTCACCCACGGTGCTCACAAAAAATGCACGTTCCCAGGCTGCACCAGATTGCTTCCACCTCTTTGTGTCTTTCAGTAGTCTGGGAGCCTACCTTTTATTTTATTATTATTTTTTAAACTTGTATTTTAAGTCCAGGGCTACATGTGCAGGTTTGTTATGTAGGTAAACTTGTTTCGTGGGTGTTTCCTGGGTGTTTGTCGTTCAGGTTATTTCACTGTGAATAGTGCTGCAATGAACATATGTGTGCATATGTCTTTATAATAGAATGATTTATATTCTTTGGTTATATACCCAGTAATGGGACTGCTGGGTCAAATGGTATTTCTGCCTCTAGGTTTTTGAGGAATTGCCACACTATCTTCCACAATGAGAAGCTGTATTTGAAACAAAACATTCTAGGTGGTTTTAGACAGATTTTGAAAAACAATGCTTTATGAGACTCATTTTCTATTTTCAAATACACAGTTTCGAAAGTTTCCATCATGCTTACGGCTGTTTTCCATGAATGGTGTATATCCTGTAATTCTAAAACACTGGACAGATAGACAAATACGAAGTGATACTTTTATTATTTCTAATTTTTTTAGGGTAAACATGGTTCCACCTCATATGAATCTGATTCTTTGCTCCCTTTTACAAAGTGGAAGAAAGGAAAGAAGGGAACATCAAGACTTAAGCAAGAGCAGAGAGAGACTTTCAGGAGTTTTCATTTTGGGTGGGCTTGAGGGAGATTGTAGTTCTACCATACCTACTTGAGAAGCATGCTCCACCTCACAGTGCCCCGCCACCTTCGCTGAAGCCCTGATGATTCTGATGCAGGTGAGCCACTAGCCACACCCGACAAACAAGCCATATAGGACCTCTCTGTTTGCCTGATACCTTTTAAGGTTCAGGTTCTTTTTATTCAAGACTTCATGTAATACTCAGACTTCAGCTTGAACATAGCATGCACTTATGCCTTCTAAGTGGTCAATTCCATTGTCAAAATCAGGCAACTCTAAAAGCAAGTCAACGTTTACATTTTTATTGCAGGGACAAAACGAGGACAGCCCTAGAGCTGCCCATGGTCTTTGCAACATTCCTGGGCATGTTGATCTCAAGTGACACCGGTTTGCAAAGCCAAGAGCTTTGGCAGCTTAAAATATTAATTCAGGCCATGGTAATAGGATGTTTTAGTTTAGCACTAAATGGTGATTAACTCATTACCTGAGCTTAAGCGCATTCTACAGGATGTTCCCTTAGAAATAAATGGTACCTCTTGGGTTCCTGCATCATTCAGAAAGAATGAGTCAGCCATTCACTAACATTTATTCACAAGAATATATGGAGTATCTACTGTGTACTAGGCAACAAAGAAACAGGGTAATAAGAAGCAAGCTTGGCTCTCAAGAAACAAACTCTCTAGTTGGGGAAGCATCCTACTTGAGTGTGTTGTGTGCTACAATAGAAGGGAACATGTTTTACCTAGAGGTACAGGGAAGGGCAGACAGAGAGGAGAAAGGAATCAAAGGGCTTCCCAGTGGAACTGGCATGTGAGTTGAGTTTTGAAGGACAAATAGAAGTTAGTCAAGAGGATTATGTTCAGATAAGGTAGGGGCTAACATTTCAGTCAAGCGCTTTGTGTCACATGTGTTACATGCTCCCAGGGCTACTTGTCCTGGCATTATAGCTACAATAGCAGAGCATGTGTTGTCAAGAGGTGCAGGGAAGGGCAGACATATGGAAGTTAAGAGAATATGGCTTAATTAAAAATGCAAATAATTTTTCAACACTCGATAAGAGAAATCGCATCAAGGTAGCATCTCTAGATTATACAAAGAATCCAGTCTTCTTCTTACAAGCTATGGAGAGCCTTTGAAGGCCATTAGATAAGAGATAAATACGGTAGAATTTTAGTTCATTCATTTATTCATTTGCGTCAAAAATATTTATTGCAAACCAACTTTGCATTAGGCATTTTGCCATTATGGGCACTGAGAATATAATGCTGAAAAAGACACAAATGATCCCTGCCTTCAGGGAGCTTAAATTCAGATGGCAAAGACACATAATAAACAAGTGAACAACAGAAACAACAAAAGAAAAGAAGAACTATAGATAGTAGTAGGTGCCAAGAAGAATATAAAATGTGTATGTGAGAATACGGGGAGTGATTCCTTTTGTTAAAATAGTTAGAAAATATCTTAGGACCTGATATTTAACATGAAGTATGACAAAGAGCAAATAATAATCGGGGTTGATTTATTCATTCATTTACTCATTTACTTTAACTACTATTTATTACATACCAACTCAAGAGTGATTTGGGAAAACTGGGTGAAGAGTGTTCTAGGCAGATGAAACAAAAAGCAAGAAGAAACGAGTTTGGCTTAAGAACTGACAAAAGATAGGAGTGGCAGGTGTGTCTTGGACAGACAGGGTACAAAGAAGAGATGAGGGGGTAAAGGTGGGCAGTGAAAAACTGTGGTATTTAAGTAGAGAGTGGCATGCCTTGATTTACTCCTGTAAATATATTCTGACAGTTGCGTGTAGAGGAATGGGTTGGAAGGAACAAGAATGAGGCAGGCAGGTGAGTTGGAAGACAGTTGGGTGGTGCAGATAAGAGAGCAACATGATTTAGACAAGGTCATGGCTGTGGAGATAAGGAGAAGCTTTAGAGTTTGCTCTGAACATGGTGCAAAGGAGAGAGCCTTGCAAATATCATACCATTGCTTATGACCCACCTGGGGAATCACTGCCAGAGCCAAGACTGGAAACCAGGTCTTTCTATCTTCTGGCAGTGGTTTTTCTACTACATGATGCAAACTCTGAAGAGTCAGAAGATCTACAAAATTTGGGCAAACACTTTCTTTGCTCTGAGTCAAACTCCTTTGATTTAATATACAGCTAAGCTTTGCACAGTGGCAGTAATGTGGGCAATGAGGTTTATCCGAGGTGGTGTGATTATTGTTAATTGATGTACTGCCAAGAAGTATGACACATCAGTGACATGGATATTCCAAGTAAAAAGAAACGAGAAAAAAGTAAGCAAGTGATTAGATACAGTTGCATATTTTCTTTATCATTCATTTATTGATCCATAAATGAGTTTTCTTTGGAACATTTTTACCAGATGCTTTTGTTACATCAGAATGTGCAGTAAGTTTTCAATAAGCCCAATGACTTCCTTTTTCATGCCGAAGAAATATTAGCTAAGTGCTAAACAGAGGACAAAAGATTGAGTTGGTGCTCCTGAAGCTCTCTGCTTTGGTCTTCATAGGTTGGAAAGCAGAGGGGCAGATGCAGCTGGAAGGGCCCTGTGCTACTTCAAACCATGCCACCAGGATTGAAAGCAGGCAGAGTTTTTCATTCATCCTATTGACCAGACACCCAGAACAACCACATGGGAGAAAGTTCATTCCCTCTAAAACAGTCTACATGCTCTTACTTCCTCCAGACATAGCTGTAGTCATGGTTCATCTCTCCCTATACCCTTTTCTCTTCCAAGACAATTCTTCTCTTTCACTCTTTCTTCTTCTTTTCATAGTCTTTCTCTCTCTCAAACATGCACATACACGCACACACACATACTTGCAATAGTCCTTAACAATACAAAAAGGAGGAGAAAGACAAGATAAAATGTCTCAGGGAGAAAAATGGCAGAAGACAATTGCTGTTACAATCACCACACATAAGTGCCATTCATTATGTATTGTTCCTTCAAATTAGTAGCTTCATCTAACTGAGTTAGGCTGCTTTCTTGAAAGCTTCTCTATCAATGTCAAAATCGAAGATAGAGGGTGGAGGGAAGATTGCGTTTGGAAGATGGCATTTTAAATGTGGGTTTCTCCAAAGGAAGTGCCACTCTTCTTCCAGCTATCTTTGTAAGCCTTTGTTCTCAGTGTGTCACAAACTCCACGAGAGTTGCTGGTTTTAACAGAAGTCCCAAGGAGAATTCTTCTTGGGAGTTAGACATGCAGAGTTGGTGGTTTGGGACTTATTTTGTGACGTGGAGGAAGCCAGAGCTCTGGATTTGGAGCTCAAAATTTGCCACTCGATTGCTTAGTAACTTGGGGATATTTCAGATTAGTGATGGCCCTAGACCCCCTTCTTTCTGGGTACATGAAGTCACTCCACCTCTCTGGGCCTCAACTTTATCGCCTACAATAAGAAAAGCTAAAAGGCGTCAACTGACCAGGCATTGAACTGAGTGCCTTCGTCATTTAGAATCCATGAAGTATTATGATTCCAATTTTATGATGAGAAAACCAAGCCTCCACACGTCAGTCTAACATTAAGGCCTGGGCTCTTTGCACTGCATGTGTCATCTTCCAAGATTTCCACAAACATTTCACATAAAACTCACTTCTAGAAAATCTGTTTGCTTACACTAAAAAAAGAGAGAGAGAGAAAGAGAAGTATAATCAAAGGTATTTTATTACACAGACAGCCACATTGGAGATCTTATATTCATTTCTTTCTGTTTTGGGGTTAATCGACTTTTTGAGGAAAATGTACTAATAATTCCCCTGACTGCCTGCTTTGTTGAATTCAAAACAATCCAAAAATTGCAAGGGAAAAAATCTACATCCTTTTGGAGCTACTTGCCTGGTGTATTCGTTATCAATTGCTGCATAAAAAGTACTCCAAAACTCAGTGACTTAAAATAACATCTATTATCTAACAGTTTCTGTAGGTCAGGAACTTAGGTGCAGCTTAACAGGGTTTGCAACTCTCACATTGCAATGAAGATTTTGAGTGGGGCTATAGTCATCTAAAGGTTCCACTGGGGAAGGATCAGCTTCTGAGCTCACTCACGTCCTCGTTGGCAGAATTCAGCTTCTCAAGGGCTGTTGACTGGAGACCACTCTCAGTTCCTTGACATGGATCTCTCCATAGGGTAGCTCACAGCCAGGCAGTGTGCTTCATCAGAGACAGCAAGCAAGAAGGGCCAGAGAAAATGAGTTCTAGCAGGATGGAAGTCACAGTCTTTTTGTGAACTAGTCTCATACATAGGGAAAAGGCAGCTAATTGTCTTTCCTGTATCCTATTCATTAGAAGCAAGTCACTGGGTCCAGCCTGTATTCAAAGGAGGAAATTACATGAAGATATAAATACCAGGAAGCAAGGATCGTTAGGGACTGCTACGGTTTGAATGTTTGTCCCCTCCAAAACTCATGTTGAAATTTAATTGCAATTGAAACAATATTAAAAGTTGGGGCCTTTGAGAGGCGATTAGGCTGTGATGGCTCTGTTCTCATGGGTGGGATTACTGCCATTATAAAGGGTAAATTCAGCTCTCTTTTCTCTCTTTCTTGCCCTTCTGCCTTCCTTCTGCCTTTCGCCATGGGACAATGCAGCAGAAAGGTCCTAGCCAAACACTGGCTTCTCAATTTTGGACTTCCCAGCCTCCAGAACTGTGAGCCAATAAATTTCTGTCCATTATAAATTATTTAGTCTATAGTATTCTGCTATAGAAGTGCAAAGTGGATGGAGGCAGGGACCATCTTGGAAGTCTCTCTATCCTATCTGCTGGACCAGTGTATTCCAAATATTGTAAAACTGAAACAAGTAGAGAAGTGACTCAATAGTGAGGGTAAGAGAACTATCGTCATTACTAACCCCAAATTTCTAATTAGCTCTTGTGTTTGGAAAGCTAGTCTTATTATTTTCATTGATTGAACTCATAATAAATTTCAATTTATACCATCAAATTCATATTAATAAAACGTCATTTTATATCCGGATACATATGATACTTCCTTAGAAGAGTTTGTTGGGTAGGAGGGATGGGATAGAATATTTCTGTTTAAAACAAGTATGAAATTGTCTGGAATACCCTATGTACAATGGAAAATCAGAGAATTGGAATTTTAAATTATATTAAAGCTTCTGGCTGGGCACAGTGGCTCAAGCCTATAATCCCAACACTTTGGGAGGCCAAGGCGGGTGGATCACCTGAGGTCAGGGGTTCAGGACCAGCCTGGCCAACATGGCAAAACCCTATATCTATACTAAAAAATACAAAAATTAGCTGGGGGTGGTGGCATGTGCCTGTAATCCCAGCACTCAGGAGGCCGAGGCGGGAGAATTGCTTGAACCTGGGAGGTGGAGGTTGCAGTGAGCTGAGATTGAGCCACTGCACTCCAGCTTGGGTGACAGAGTGAGACTCTTTCTCAAAAATATAAATAAATAAATAAATAAATAAATAAATAAATAAATAAATAATGTTAAAGTTTCCTTCCAGCTCTACAACTCACTTTTCTCATCTGAAAAACCATCAAACTAATTCTGACTACCTCACAGGAGAGTTGGGAGTATTAAATGATAGATAATAAATGTGAATATATTTTTTAAATTATAAAATGCTGTTCATTAAAGAAGTTTCCAGTGTTGACCCAGTATTGAATTTGATCAGAATGCCAGGTCCCTTGAGTTGTCCACATGTGGGACAAGGGAGGACAGGTGAAAATAGCTTTCTGAAGAAAGAAGTGGGAGCATTCAGAGGGCTGCAGGGATTGGTTGGTGCTTCTTGGTGGGCACAGCTGCAGACTGAAGCAAGCACCTGTTTCCCTGGGCCTCTCTGTAAATGAGTGGGACTCAATGAGCGCACCTCAGAACTGGAGTGACAGAAAATGACTCGGGAGCAGGGAAAGAGATGTTTCCTCCAGGTTACATGGCTAAAAACTATTTGATTATAAGCAATTAAATTCCAAACAAAATGGCAGTGATGAAAATCAACAACTTAGCTTTGGATGAGTATTTGGTTTGAAAGATTGTTTCTTTTTTTACAAAATAAATGTCTCAAATACAATTTTTTTTTTTTTTGCTACATGGAAAAATTGGGTTCATCATCAGTTTTGAAACTATGCAAATGTTAATTATTTTTGCTTTAAAAAAATGTATTGGTGAATAAATACATTTCTCTTTTTTCCCTAGTTTTCTTTCTTCCAATACATTTTCTGCCAATGAAATAATTGTACTCTGTGGAGTTCATAATAGTCAAACTGTGCCAGCAATTTGAAAGTTGCTTCCAACTCCTCAATGTTACAAATAATGCAGGGCAGGAACATTTGGCTGAAGTAATTGTGAAATTAAAAATCATAAAAGTAGAAACAATCTGAAGAGACATAGATGTCAATTGGGGATATTCCATTTGGATCATGTCATCATGTCAACCAAATTATTGTCCCGAGTTACTAATTTTCCTCCAAAACATGCTTCAAGTTTCAGCATCTTGGGGAAGCTGCAGAATGCAGGGCTCTGGGCAGGGTCAACATTTTCACCACAGACCAAAGCTCTGGGGACAGTGGCAAAGCATCCCCCTTGCATGATGGCCTGGACAGCAGACACCAACAAGGAGGGCATGGAGGAGAGCTTGAAAAGATGATTAATAAATACATGTAAGATGTCCCCGGCCAGACCATCAGTCATTTAACAGGCTTTAGGGGAAATTGAATGTGTTGCAATAAGCAGTTAAGTCCAAAAAGACGATGAAATTTAAAATGTCACTGTTGATGGTCTTTCTCGTGAGGTCTAGGGAGATTCAAATTATACAGCTGTAAGAAGTCGTTGTACACTTTGCCATCCCTTTACCACTCATTTAAGGTAGTGATTGTCAAGATAGGGTGCATACTATTCACAATAGCAAAGACGTGGAATCAGCCCAGATGCCCGTCAATGATAGACTGGATAAAGAATATGTGATACATATACACCATGGAATACTATGCAGCCATAAAAAGCAATGAGATCATGTCCTTTGCAGGGACATGGATGAAGCTGGAAACCATTATCCTCAGCAAACTAATGCAGGGACAGAAAACCAAACACCACATGTGCTCACTTATAAGTGGGAGCTGAACAATGAGAACACATAAACACATGGCGGGGAACAACACACACTGGGTCCTGTCAGGGGCATGGGGAGAGGGAGAGCATCAGGAAGAATAGCTAATGGATGCTGGGCTTAATATCTAGGTGATGGGTTGACTTGTGCAGCAAACCACAGTGCCACACATTTACCTGTGTAACAAACCTGCACAGCCTGCACATGTACCTCAGAACTTAAAATAAAAGTTGAAGGAAAAAAAATAGGGTGCATGCAGAGCTACAAAAGATCATTAACCTAAAACTGCTCTAAAAATAGCATATTTTTTAAAAAGATAATCCACTGAGGTATGGAAAAACATGACAACTTTCATTTTTATCTATTTTTATATGCAAAAAGATCAATGAAATGAAATACGCCAATATGTGATATGAAAATTAGCACCACCTCCCACACTTGCTCCATACAGTCAATAGTCCTAGGTCATCAATACCATGGGAGGAGTGAGTTATTTGCCTGAATCATCTGAATTGTGATGTGTTGCTGTTGATACATGCCATAGTTAAGTGGATTGTATTATTTAATTCTAACTAATCTAATGATCTCAAAATATACAAGTGGTTTTAAAAAGTTTCTACAAATTAAATAGAGATTACATTCAATGTAATACTAGAAGGAAAGAGCAAGTGATTCAGTAAGAAAATTTTAGAGTTTTTGCGTCTCCTTCTAATAAAACTTTTAATGAGCCATAAATGTAAACTTTCCCTTCACTGTAATGGTAACCTTACAACAATATATTAAAAGCCACTTGCTATTTGAAAGGAAATGTTGGCTATAGAGAGAACATTTGGAAGCAAATGTCTGAAAATGTTTCCATCATTTTATTATTTTAGTGCCAGAAGCAATGTATTTTACCTTAAAAACTTGTAACTTACTCACTTAAGAAACTCAGAAACATTTTTCTATCATGTTTAAAATTACTCTATTTTTTTAAAAAAAAGATTTTTTGCTGTTTTTAAACTTATTTGTTAAAAATGTTAAAATGTAACTACTTCTGATGAATTGAAAGAACATCTGATTGACATCAGCGAAGACAGAAAATTACTAGCCACGTTTCAGCTAAAACTTTTATACAATTCATGGAAGGGATGGATAAAAACATGTCAGGAGTTAGTGGGAGCGGTAGCTGATCAACAAATACTATTGATTCATTGATTTCTCTGGTCTGCAATAATTTTCTTTTTCTCCATCTCCATTTATCTTATGGAGCTCACTTCCCTTCTCTGACACATTCTTCAGATAGCTGAAATATTATCCTTTCAGCCAAGGTTAAAGGCCAAGCTTCAATTCCATTCAGTCTACTATTTTTGATGCTATCCCCTTCCCAGACAGAGTGAGCTCTGAGTGAATGAATCCACTGTTTGTTAAATAAATAAATAAATAAAATGTCGAATGCTCTCTGAAAGCTTTGTGAAAGAATTAACCTAAAATATAAAAGATAACCACCATATAAACCCTTAGGTAAACATGAATTTTTATTAAACTAGACTTAGAAGTAATTATCTTCAGATTTTACATTCTGATATTATCATCAAAGTACTTATATGTATCCAGCAACACTAATGCACAATTTAAAATCCTGGGATTATATTTTTATTTTAAAAATTAATTTTAATAAATTAAGATCTTGTAAATTCACCTGAGGTTCTGACTCATAAAAGCATTGCTGAGTTGCCCTCTCTACTGGGAAATGCAAGACATGAGAAACTCAAACAAATGTGTGAAATAAAAACCCAGTTTCAGTTAGTAATGGATTAATCAAAACAGAATCTATTCAAGTAACTAACTTTGGTAATAGATTTAAAACAAAAACAAAAACCACGTATCTATTGACTTTTCCTCTCATGTTATGGACATCAGTGTTTATTTGTTTGCTAGCTACAACATGCTTGCAGCCAAAATGAGTGGACTGGAGCTCATGAAAGCAAGAAAACAAAATGTGTATTTTAATACTACCACAATTGCACTTTTTGCCTTTGCTACTTTTCTTGACTTTTATTTTCATTCTGTGCACAGCAGCTTCTTAATTAACATTTTAGATGAGAACGTCAAAAACAGGGAGATGACAGACTGCTACTATTCTTGGTCTTGCTGACACTTTTCCCATGGCAGAATGACAGTCACAGCTGCAAGTCATTGCAAGGAATCTGCCTGAAATTAGCTTTAAGGTTGGGTCAAAAAAGCTTCAATTTTCTGAAGCAGCTTTATTGTACCGAGTAGTTCCCAAGCAAAACAGAAATCCACTCTAAGGAGTGGATGTGGATGTGAGTCTCTTTCGAGAGCCACAGCCCATATGCAATGGGAAGACCACGAATCAAACTGCATTTCTCAAGAACTTTATTGAGCTTATATATTCATGGCATTGCAAAAAATACAAAGACGAGTAAAAAACAGTCTCTGCCTACAAGTAACGGTTTGCAATCTTATTGGGTTAAACGAGGCAGTCCACAACTCATGACTTTTATGAAGGCTCAGCATTCTTTTTGCTGTTCACACCCAGCTGCACAAAACAACTTCGTTCGAGTTATGTTTTACAAGAAAAAAATTGATTATTACGCAGTCACTTATGCTGAGCACTTCAATGATAAAATCGGTCAACTCAGTGAATAAGCAACTCAGTGAACAGACATGTGGGGGTGAGGTGGAGTCCAGGACTCCTTCCTTAACAGGAGGTTCAGAAGATGCCAGAATTAAGCAGTTGGTTTTTGTCCTGTCCTCTTCGCTTCACTTTGCCTGTGTAGACAGTGATATCTGGTCACGCAGTAGTTTGACTCTGAGTTAAGATCCTGAGTGCACTCAGGGGTCAAGGGATGTTGCTGACTGCTTCCTGTCGACTTAGAAGTGCAGGGCTGATGGCTACCCAAAAAGAGGTGCTGGATAAAGAGGCAGACCGACCTGGGTAATCTTAGCATTCACCCTTCAGATAGGATTCCGTTCTGCAGAGTGGAAAACTCACTGGCTTATGATTTTATTCCGCTTTGTGTACCTTCACTGGATGCTCCAGTGGTAGAGGCTTTTGCCAGAAATCTTCCTTTAACTACTCATCTACTCTGTTAGCAACAGCACCTATTGTTTTCCCCCCCAAAAAATGATTATCAGGTAACTAATTTTTTTGTCATAGGTTGAGATTTGCCGAGTTTTGGTTTTGGTTTCCTTTTCCCTCTACCCTTGAGATTTGCCTAATTACCAAGATAAAATTCAATGTAATGCTTAGTGGAATTGCAACAGCTTGGCCTCTAGCATTTCCTGACATTGAAATTTCCAGACATTTTGAAATTACCTATCCCTTTCAAAGATCTTTAAAGTACTTTGAAATGACAATGGATTATCGGTCTGTCTCTGAAGCCATCTTTGAGAGTGCTTAGAAAGAAAGTTCTGTTGTCTGTTAGATATTACGGATTATCAAATCCGTTAATTGGTGTTTTTGAGTAACCAATGGGTATACTCTTGCCTATCATATTCAGAGGAAATTCATCAAAATGTACAGAAGTATTAGATACAAGGAATCCATTTATCAACACCAGCATGGGTTTAACGACGCATGGACAAGAGCCTTTATTTCACAGAGACCATTCAACCAGTCCAGAAAGTCTACTCTGTACACATTCTTGTGTGCTGGAAGTGGGGGGATGGAGGAGATGCTCCCCGTAAATGCAAACTGCCTTTTCATCCTGTTCCCACACCTGCCCTCCCGCATTACCTCCTGCCCTCCTTGACTATATCCCTCTCCTATCAAAGTTTCTTCCTCTTCCACAAAGCAAAAAGTGCTAAAATGAAGACTCCAACCTAAATAGAGGCTTTCAAGCTTGCTGCTTGCTCCAGAACTACTTCCGAAGAGTTGTAAAGCTCAACCACTTCTCCCCATCATTTCTGCCACCACAATCTTCAGACCATCATCATCTTTTATGTGGACTGGCTTCAGCTTTCTAGCTGACTACTGGTTTGATAATGTTGACCTGTACTCCATCCCATGCTGGAGGGGGCTTTCAAACACACAAATGTGAGCATGCCACTGCAGTGTTTAAAACCCATTAAGAGCTTCCTATTGTTTTAGGTTAGGAAAAGTCTCAACTTCTTAACCTGACTTACCAGGCCCTCTGCGGTTGGTCCCTTGCATACATCTGCAGTCTCATCTCTCACTTTTCCATCTTCCATTCCTTCTTCGAGCTGAGCTGAATGTTTGCCCTGCTCTCAGTCATGCCTGGGCATTTTTCCATGTGTGATCCTCTCCCTAGAATATTCTTTGCCCTTTCAACTCCCAAGTACCCACCCAACTTAATTATTATTATGGAACCTTTGTGTTTCAGCTTAAACACCACATCCTCAGGTCTTAACTTCTCAGCAATTTAGGGCCCCTTACTCTCTGTTCTCCTATCACTCTTCCCCTCTCAAAACAATCAGCATGCTCACAATTATATACTTAGAGACTTCCCTTCTAGACCAGGGGTCAGCACACTATGACTCTCAGGCCAAATCTGGGCCTGTTTTTGTAAATAAAGTTTCACTGGAACACAGTTACGCCCACTCATTTATGTTCCGTCTCTGGCTTCTTTTACACTACGATGGCAGAGTTGACTACTTGGACCCACTAAAATATTTACTATCTGTCCCTTTACAGAAAAGTGTTTGCTTGCACCTGCTCTAGACAGTATGTTCCATGATTGTGGAGACTGTGTCTGTCTTAAATATTGATATATCCTTAGTACCTGACACAGTGCCTAGAGGTCAGTAGGTGGTCAATAAATACGTGTCAAATGAAGAAAAAAGTGAGTGAATGAAGTGAGTGTGTAGAGGATTTGATGAAAACCACGGAGACTCTTGTATTACCCCACCTTTGGAAGGACAGGAATTAAACAAAGTAGGGAAGCAAAGGGAACGTGCAGACCCTGACTCTTGCTTGGTTTTTAACTGTGTCTGTTTGACTGGGGTCTGGGGGAGATTCAGGCTTCATATCTCCCCAAACCTGCTCCTGACCCTACCTTCCACCTGTCCCTTCCTGCAGTCTACTGCCTAGTTCAGCTTCTTTCATCACCCTGTCAGAGCCTTCCTCTATCCGGGTCTCTGCTGGCTGTAGGTACTTAATAAGTAAGTATTGCATTAATTATAAAGTCTACAGTTGTCCTCCAGTGGCCTCCATGTTTAGTCCCAGATCCTCCCCATGATTCCTCTTGCCCTCCAGGCCTCATCCAGCCATATGTCTTGGTGTGACTCTCTTCCCACATGCCAGGAGGTTTACTTCCCTCACCCCCTTTCCAAGGGCAGGCCCTGCTTAAAGGTCACCCTGATGCTTCTGTTGTGTCTTCATCAGACTCAGCAGAACCTTCAAGCTATTCAAGTAGCCCAAAGGAGGCAAGGCAATTAGAGCAGACTGAGTCACCAAGCAAACCATCCAGGAAATCCCCTTGGGGTCTCCTGTGATAGACCTGGCTTCTGCTTGAAACCTGGTTCCATGCTCTGCCTTCTGACCCTGCTCTCACACTGGATGTCAGAAGTCTGACGCCCTTGGAGTATTTGTCTGTGTCTTCTGGGGTGAGCCCCATTAGCTCTGCTATTCTGTCACTGCAGACAGAATCTGATGTCCAGCATCACATTTTACTGTCTTCTGTGACAGCTCCTTCAGTGAATGCCAACCCTGATCACAACTTATCTAGCTTCCCGTCTTCTTAAATTTTCAATCTAGAATGACCTCCTCTAGGTAGGGCATCCCCATCTATGCCAAACTACCTGAGGCAGCATTTGATGTTACTTATTGGAAATCTAAGAGGATCTGAGAGTAGAAAATGAGGCTACAAACTAGGTATGGTACAAATCCATTCATGCCCATTAGCCTCAACCACAGACACAGTTTTGAGCTTGTGACTTACTCTAGAGATGCCCCACAGCTGTTGAAGACACACAGGACACAAGATCAGGGAACCAGGAAATCTGTTACTAGAGTGACAGGTTTTTTTTGTTTGTTTGTTTGTTTTTTTCCAAAAGACTGAAATCCAATCTGTATCTCAATGGTTACTTCAATCACAGTTTAGTTTCATGTTGAAGCTGTGACCCATGTAATACAGGCAAGGACAGTTATTGAAATATCTTGCTTAAGAAACGAAAAGAGTGGGCTGGGCCCAGTGGCTCACATCTGTAATCCCAGCACTTTGAGAGGCCGAGGTGGGCAGATTACTTGAGGTCAGGGGAGTTCAAGACCAGCCTGGCCAATGTAGCGAAACCCCATCTCTACTAAAAATACAAAAATCAGTGGGGCATGGTGGTGGGTACCTGTAATGCCAGCTGCTGGGGAGGCTGAGGTATGAGAATCACTTGAACCTGGAAGGCGGAGGTTGTGGTGAGCTGAGATCATACCACTGCATTCCAGCCTGGTGAGAGAGCAACACTCTGTCTCAAACAAACAAACAAACAAAGGAATAAAAGAGTGCAAACAGAACCATTATTTAATGGAAGTGTTCTGGAATGACAGTGGTGACTTTACAAGAGTTTTTATGTGGATGGCATGCCACAAAAGTGAGCGAGAGGATACTTATTATTTAATCCTGTTTTTTTGGTATTGGGGAATGAATCTTCTGAGAGAAGCTAACCGGAGGAGTGTGGATTTGAAGCAGCCTGGGAGAAAGAAGCAACTGAATTTCCTGGGACCTGTGCAGGCTAGAGCTAAAGTGAATTCCAGGTATTCAAAAACACTGAGTGCCCACTAGGTACATGACATTGAAATGGCATCAGAAAACAAGGTAGATATGGTATCTAGCTTCACTGAGCTTTCAGTCTAGGTTATAAAAATTGACCTGATTCAGAACCCAACAAGGGAGAAATCTTATCTCTACCAGGAGGCTTCAGTAATGAGATTGGTCTTGCCACAAACCACCATGCAAGAAAGAAGCATTTGCCATCAATATATGAGTGCACGAGAGGCCCCGATGAGGCAGTTGCCTATCTTGACAACTGGGAGGCACTCCTGGGAAGATGAAGGTTTGTGAGATGTTATCAGGATTCCTCTTCCTCCCACATTAGAAGGGCTGGGGTTGGAAAGAATATTTTGCAAGTCAGCTGGAGAGCAGGGCACAATGCTTAATTTGCCTCTCCCAAGCTCCTGTGGCTGAAGAAAATGCCTGTTTCATTAGCACAGTGCTTGGCATTCAGAAGACACATTTCTGCTTCATTCTTTTCAACTCTATTAAGGATTATTTTTATTAATGCTTATGGTAATTTAGGCATGACATGGATGACAAGGTATAACAGTATGAAACTCTTCTAAAGGATGCTGAAAATACTAAGGCAAGGTAAAATCCAAACGTGTCCTCCTTTGATAGTTTAGGTAAGGAAAATTTAGAAGGAGGATGGACACACCCACATTTAGTACATTGTTTGACAGCTTTTCCCAAGCTGACCCTGACTTCGAGGAAATAGAAGAAAAGCAACAGGATTCCAAATCTGAGCAGCCCTAATCTGAGAAGAGGAATTCTGGCCCCTGTGTGTGAGGTCATCTTAACGATGACAGTGAAAAGTCCAGATACCTGATTTGGGATGGTGGGTTGAGGAGCAGATCTCGGTATCTGAGATTTTAAGTAATAAAATCTGCAATGAGAGAAAGAAAAGGAAAAGAAAGAATTAACTTTAGTGACCCCTCATCCTATGGCATTTGTGTCAATGTGACTGAGGAGGGTGATGATCACAAAATCCCTGCAAAAGGAGGAATCCTCTTGGGTACTCCAAGGGCAAAGTCTATGTTCCTGCATTTTAGCTCAGCTCCTGAGCCAGCCTGTTGGTGGCATCTATACTTTCTCCAACTTTGATGGGTTCTGTGTACTAACAGTATAGCTTTACAAATGTATAATAAACTTCAGTGTTTTTTAAAAATAAAACTTGATAATTATTGTATCTCCAACCATGCAGTCATCAAAATACCAGTATTTATCAAGGAACCACAATTTTCATTGGGCATCTCCAGGATTCTCGAGTCTCTGTGCCTGAGCTGTTCACAGCTCTGTTGTCTGCAGGATTCATCCGTTATTCTCATAGACACTGTTCCTCCTTTTGTTTCAAGGGCCCTGTTGGGTTTGCATTGGGATATCTGGCAGATCACTGTGCCTCCCTTCTTTCTATTCTCTGCAGCTGCTCTCTTCCCTATGCTTCTCTGGGGTCTGATGGCAATGTGGTAGCTTCCTAGCGCTCTGTTGGCTAAGAGTGTGGCTGTCAGAGATTTTTCTCCTGTCTTCTCTTTTTCATGTTGGATGTCTACACAATGAGAGTGAAACAGGATTGTATTATGGGCAAGGGAGCTGAAGAGGGTTGCCACACCCTTCTCGTACCATCTTCCCTTTCAGTACTCAGACCTGGGGAACAGACTGAAGAGCAGGGTTGAAAATTGCCCACCGGCTGCTGTGAGCGCTGTATCCCCTGTCTGGGCCCTGCCTCTTCTTCAGAGCATGGCTGTGCTATGGGTTCTGCTGCCTTAGGTAATGACTTCACTCAGTCTTCCCCTCTTGTTCCTAAGACAACTCATAACTGCAGGCTGGCTTGAGACACTTCGATGCATAGATCACTAAGGTTACCTACCTAGTAGGGGAGACATTATATCCTGGGTGTTTCAGGTCGACCCACGACCAGGGACACTTCCCAGGCCTCCTGCCCCTGTGGTATATTCAGAAGGAACCCCTTACCGATCGCTGTCTCCACAGAACATACACTGGGCTCTGAGGCTGGGCATCTCCTTCTGAATTCTAGCCTGCAGAGCGCTCAGTCTTTCTCTCTCCATCTCCAGGGTTTATTTTTCATCCTACCATCCTCAGGAACCCAGTTGTGGCTTTTCTGTGGTGTCCCAGTCCCTACCCCCAACACTCCCAATGGTTCTCAGTCCTGTCTCTGATGTTATCATCTGCAGGAAATCAAAACACCATGTGTGTGAACATAAAATTCTGTCATTTATTTGTGCTACAGACTTCAGGAAGGGAAAAAAATCATAGCTCTCTTTTCATTAAAAAAAAAAAATGGCACAATGTTTAAGCATTCGTGACCTTAAATCAGCCTGTTATTAACAGCCAGGAAATGCCTGACCCACAGGTCCTCACTGCTATTATAAACTGTGAAAATTATAAAAATGGAAATAAAAAATAAAGTCATTACCTCTTCATGTATTAAAAAGTTAAGTTGAATGGCCTGTTGCCATGGAGATGATTTCCTGTTTACGGAGCTGGTCTTTCCCAGCAGTTAAAGACCAGTCACCCAGCCAATGGGAAAACAGCATTTTTCTTTCCATATTCCATTAGCATTTATCATAGTGACTCAATACAGTCTATAATTTACCAGTCAGTAAAATTTAGTAAGTTGTATTTTCAGATGTATTAGTGGGTTTTAATTTTTATTCACTGTATGAAATTACTGCCATGGCTAAAACACTACTTTATAGTTTGAGAGGGGAAGAAACCCTATATTTAAAAATATCCTAGTTGCCCCTTTTAAAACCCTGCTACTGTCTTTCTACTGCATCAGAAGGACTTTCACAGTAAAACAGTTTCTCATCTCTTTATTGCTTTGAAGGAAGGCTATATTTGTTACCAACAGTAATATTACAGATAATACCCACATTAACAATAGCAAGAACCCAAGCTGCCATTCCTGTTAATTATCTATCAGTTCTTTGGGCTTTTTACCTGAAAGATCCCAGGATTCTAAAATAAACTACTTGGTGCATGATAGTAAATAAAATTACTTGAAAACCAAGGAGTTATTTTCCTGAATGTAAAAATAAAACTTAATACAAAGATATCTAATGCCTCTTAGGAGATGGGACTACAGATTTCAGTAACTGAGTCTTTTGAAGGAGAAAGATGTGTTGACTTGTTAAAAGTTCCAAGCACCATGGAAATACAAAGTGTGGAGATAAAAAGGAAAAGGAATTGTATACTTTCTCTTGAACATTTAGCTGAGAGGAAGGCAGCCTGAAGTGATCTGAGCAAAAGCTTCAAAGTGCTCATTATAGACTTGGCCCCAAACAACAGCTCTGGGAACAGGGACCTTCACGGAGCTCTTTGTCTTCCTTCTTCACTGGCCTGTCTTCACCTCTGAGGAAGCCCAAAGCTTCCCTGTTCTTCCCACTCTGCTTTCCCACCATTCTCCTTCCTGCCTAGCTCTCTCTGACCTCTCCTTCCTGCCCCCTCCCGTCTCCATCCACCCCCTGCCCTCCCTCCTCCCCCACAGCTGATCCTGTGTAACATCTGTAGCTGTTGGACACATACAGCCCTGGAGGCACAAAATATGGGCAACAAAATTATTCAGACACAGCTAGGGGCTGGGCACCTAGTATGATTGAACTTTATCTCAAATAATTAAAGCATTTGTTGCCTTTTTAAAGAGTTGTAATTAACAATAGACATGGATTCAACATGAAAAATTGGAACTGTGGAGTGCAATTTAAAGTACCATTGATTCGTGTCCACTCTGGGTACATGACAGAAGTCCTAGAGTTATTTGTGCACTTGTCTAGTTCTTCCTCCCGAGATAACAGTGTCTTGAAAGTATCAATCCTATTTTATTGACCCTTGTGTCTCTCACCATATCTACCATAGGGAGGAAGAGAAATTAATTTTTTTATACTTTTATTTTAGGTTCAGAGGTACATGTGCAGGTTTGTTATAAGGTAAATTGTGTGTCACAGGGGTCTTGTGTACAGGCTATTTCATCATCCACGTAATAAGCATAGTACTCAATAGGTAGTTTTTTCCATCCTCTCCCTCCCCCGACACTCCATCCTCCAGTACACATGAATCCATATATACTTAATGTTTAGCTCCCACTTATAAGTAAGAACATGTGGTATTTGTTTTCTGTTCCTGCTTTAGTTCACTTAGAATAAAGACTTTCAGCTCCATTCATGTTGCTGCAAACAACATGATTTTATTCTTTTTTATGGCTGTGTAGTATTCTATGGTGTATATGTGCCATATTTTCTATATCCAGTTTACCACTGATGGACACTTAGGTTGATTCCATGTCTTTGCTATTGTGAATAGTGCTGCAATGAACATATGCATGCATGTCTTTTATGGTAGAATAATTTCTATTCCTTTGGGTGCATGCCCAATAATGGGATTGCTGGGTTGAATGGCGCTTCTTAAGTTCTTTGAAAAATCACCACACTGCTTTCCACAACGGCTGGACTAACTTACATTCCCACTAGCAGTGTATAAGCGTTACTATTTCTCTGCAACCTTGTCAGCATCTGTTATTTTTTGACTTTTTAATAATAGCCATTCTGACTGGTGTGACATGGTGTCTCATTGTGGTTTTGATTCGCATTTTTCTAACAATTTGTGATGCTGAGCATTTTTCATATGCTTGTTGGCCACTTGTATGTCTTCTTTTGAAAAGTGTCTGCTCATGTCCTTTGCCCACTTTTTAATGGGGTTGTTTGTGTTTTGCTTGTTAATTTGTTTAATTCCTTATAGATTCTGGATATTAGACCTATGTAAGATGCATAGTTTGCAAATATTTTCTCCCATTCTGTGGGTTATCTGTTTCCTCTGTTGATAGTTTCTGTTGCTGTGAGGAAGCTCCTTAGTTTGATTAGGTCCCATTTGTCAATGTTTGTTTTTGTTGCACTTGCTTTTGGCATCTTTATCATGACATCTTTGCCAGAGCCTATGTCTGGAGTGGTATTTTCCAGGTTATCTTTCAGGGTTTTATAGTTTTAAGTTTTAAATGTAAGTCTTTAATCCATCTTGAGTTGCTTTTTGTATATGGTGTAAGGAAGAGGTCCAGGTTCAATCTTCTGCATATGGTTAGCAGCACCCTTTATTGAATAGGGAATCCTTTTCACATTGCTTGTTTTTGTTGACTTTGTTAAAGATCAGATGGCTGTAGGTGTGTGGCTTTATTTCTGAACTCAATTCTGTTCCATTGGTCTATGTAACTGTCTTTGTACCCGTGTCATATTGTTTCAGTTACTGCAGTCTTAGTATAAAGTTAGGTAACATGATGTCCCCAGCTTTGTTCTTTTTGCTTGTAATTGCCTTGGGTATTCCGGCTCTTTTTTGTTTTCATATGAAAATAGTTTTTCCCTGTGAAATAGTTTTCCATATGAAAAACTATTCTCAATGGAACCACACTTATTAAAATAGTTTTTCTAATTCTTTGAATAATGTCATTGGTAGCTTGATAGGAATAGCATTGAATCTGTAAGTTGATTCAGGTAGTATGGCCATTTTAACAGTATTGATTGTTCCTGTGTATGAACACGGAATGTTTCTCCATTTGTGTCATCTCCGATTTCTTTGAACAATGTTTTGTAATTTTTGTTGCAGAGATTTTTCACCTCCCTAGTTAGCTGTCTTCTAGGCATTTTATTATTTCTGTGGCTATTGTGAATGGAATTGTGTTCTTGATTTGACTCTCAGTTTGAACATTGTTGGTGTGGAGAAACACTACTGATTTTTATACACTGGTTTTGTACCCTGAAACTTTATTGAAGTTACTTATCAGATATAGGAGCTTTTGGGTAGAGACTATGAAGTTTTTCTAGGTATAGAATCATATTGTCTGCAAACAGAGATAATTGGGCTTTCTTCCTGTTCGGATGTCTTTTATTTCTTTCTCTTGCCTGATTCCTCTGGCTAGGACTTCTAGTACTATGTTGAATAGGGAGGGTGAGAGAAAGCATCCATGTCTTGATTTGGTTCTCAAGGAGAATGCTGCCAACTTTTGCCCATTCAGCATAATATTGGCTATGGGTTTGTCATAGATGGTACTTATAATTTTGAGATATATTCCTTCAATGCCTACTTTGTTAAGGATATTTTTTAACAGGAAGAGATGTTGAATTTTATTGAGAGTCTTTTCGCATCTATTGAGATGATCACGTGGTTTTTGTCTTTAGTTCTGTTCATGTGATGAATCACATTTATTGATTTGCATATGTTGAACCAACTTTGCATCCCAGGGATAAAGCCTAATTCATTGTGATGAATTAACATTTTGATACGTTGCTAGGTTCAGTCTGCTAGTATTTTGTTGAGGATTTTTGCATCTTTGTTCATCAAGGATATTGGCCTGAAGTCTTCTGTCTTAAACTCTTTTTTATTGTTGGGTCTCTGCCAGGTTTGGGTTTCAGGATGATGCTGGCCTCATAGAATGAATTAGAGTGGAGCCCCTCTTCCTGAATTTTTGGGAACAGTTTCAGTAGGAATGGTACCAGCTCTTCTTAATAAGATATAACTCAAATCAGGTAGATTAGGGTAGATATCTGGTAGAATTCAGCTGTGAATCTGTTTGGTTCTGGGATTTTATTTGTTGGTAGGCTTTTTTTTACTGATTCAATTTCAGAATTCATTATTGGTTTCTTCAGAGATTTGATTTCTTCCTGGTCAATCTTGAGAGGCTGTGTTTCCAGGAATTTATCCATTTCTTTTAGATTTTCTAGGTTGTGTGGCTAGAGGTGTCAGAGTGGTCTCTGAGGGATTTTTTTGTTTTGTTTTTAAATTTCTGTGAGGTTGGTGGTAATGTCCCCTTTGTTATTTCTGATTGTGCTTATTTGGATCTTCTCTCTTTTTTTCTTTATTAGTATAGCTAGTGAGCTATCACTATATTCTTTCAAAAAAAAAAAAAAAAAACCAAACTACTCCTGAATTCATTGATCTTTTGTATAGTTTTTCACATCTCAATTTCCTTCAGTTTAGCTCTCATTTGGGTTATTTCTTGTCTTTTGCTAGCTTTGGGATTGGTTTGCTCTGTTTTTTCTAGTTCCTCTTGGTGTGATGTTGGGTTGTTAATCTGAGATCTTTCTAACTTTTTTTGAAGCGAATGTTTAGTGGTGTAAAATTCTCTCTTAACACTGCTTCAGCTGTGTCCCAGAGATCCTAGTATGTTGCATCTTTGTTCTTATTAACTTAAAAGAATTTCTTGATTTTGTCTTAATTTCATTGTTTACCCAAAAGTCATTCAGTAGCAGGTTGTTTAATTTTCATATAATTGTATGGTTTTGAGAAATTTTCTTAGTATTGATTTCTATTCTTATTGTGCTGTGGTTCAAGAGTGTGTTTGGTATGATTCTGGTTCTTTGAATTTGCTGAGGATTGTTTAAAGGCAGATCGTGTGGTCAATTTTAGAGTATATGTTATGGGCAGATAAGAAGAATGTATATTCTATTGTTTTTAGGTGGAGAGTTCTCTAGATGTCTGTTAGGCCCATTTGATCAAATGTCAAGTTCAGGTCCCAGCTATCTTTGTTAGTTTTCTGCCTCAGTGATCTGTCTAATACTCTCAGTGGGGTGCTGAAGTCTCCCACTATTATTGTGTGGTTATCTAAGTCTCTTCACAGGTCTCTAAGAACTTGCTTTATGAATCTGGGTGATCCTGTGTTGGGTGTATACATATTTAGTATATTTCATCTTGTTGAATTGAACCCTTAGCCATTATGCAATGCCCTTCTTTGTGCTTTTTTATTTTTTATTTTTTTTATCCTTGTGGGTTTAAAGTCTGTTTTAGCTGAAATTAAGAGAGCAACCCCTGCTTTTTTTCCTGTTTTCTTTTCTTGGCAGATTTTCCTCCCTCCCTTTACTTTCAGCCTATGGGTGTCATTGCATGTGAGGTGGGTCTATAGAAGATAGCATACACTTGAGTCTTGCTTCTTTATCCAACTTGCCTCTCCATGCCTTTTAATTGGAAGCATTTAGCCTGTTTACACTCAAAGTTAATATTGATATGTGCAGGATTGGTCCTGTCATCATGTCATTAGCTGGTTATTCTGCAGATTTGATTGTGTGGTGGATTTATAGTGTTAATGTTCTATGTACTTAAGTGCATTTTTGTGGTGGCCAGTAATGGTCTTTCCATATTTAACACTCCCTTAAGGAACTCTCGTGAAGCAAATCTGGTGTTAACCAATTCCTTTAGCATTTGCTTGTCTGAAAGGGATCTAATTTCTTCTCTGCTAATGAAGCTTAGTTTGGCTGGATATGAAATTCTTGGTTGCAATTTCTTTTCTTTAAAAATGTTGATGGTAGGCCCCCAAACTCTTCTGGCTTGTAGGGTTTCTGCTGAAAGGTCCATTGCTAGCTTGATGGGATTCCTTTTGTAGGTAGCCTGCCCCTTCTCTCTACCTACCTCTAACATTTTTTCTTTCATTTTGACCTTGGAGAATCTGATGACTGTATGTCTTAAGGATGATCTTCCTTTATATCTCATAGGGGTTCTCTACATTTCCTGAATTTGAAAATTGGCCTTTCTAGACAGGTTGGAGATATTTTCATAGACGATATCTGCACATAAATTTTTCAAGTTGTTTGCTTTGTTTCCCTCTCTTTTAGGGATGCCAGTGAGTCATAGATATGGCCTCTTTACATAATCCCATATTTTTTGGAGGTTTTGTTTATTCTTCTTTATTGTTTTTTCTTTATTTTTGTCTGAGATTCTTGAGCTCTGAGAGTCTTTCCTCAGCTTGGTTGATTCTTCTATTAATACTTGCAATTGTATTATAAACACATTGAAGTGAGTTTTTTTCTGATTGATCAGATCAGTTTGGTTCTTTCTTAAAATGGCCATTTTGTCTTTTATTTCCTGTATCGTTTTATTGTATTCCTTAAATTCCTTGGATTGGGTTTTGACTTTCTCCTGAATGTCGATGATCTTTATTCCCATCCATATTTTGAATTCTACTTCTGTCATTTCCGCCATTTCAGGCTAGTTAAGAACCATTGCTGGGGAACTGATGTGGTTGTTTAAAGGAAAGAAGAGACTCTAGCTTTTTGAGTTCCCAGAGTTATTGCACTGGTTCTTTCTCATTTGTGTGTGCTGATGTTCCTTCAGTCTTTGATGTAGCTGTCCTTCAGATGAGTTTTTTTTTTAATTTTATCTTCCTGGATGCCCTTGGGGGTTTGATGGTGGTATCAGTCAAGGGATTCATTTCTGGAAAATTGTAGGGGGCCAAGGCTCAGCTCAGCACTCCACTTCTGCATCCTCTAACTCTGAAGGGCTGGTACTGGGAACTGGTTTTGGTCTCTGACTTCTCAAGGTTAGGAACCTGCTGCACTGGGGGGGCTGAAATATTCCCAGTTCACTGGCCACAACACTCTCGTGGGTGGTGTTGGCCAAAGCACTTGGTTGGGGCAGTAGCAGTGGGATCTGTGCTTGCTTGTGTGTGCCAGCAGCTGTAGCAGTGCCGCAGGATGCATGCATGTTGACTGGGGCAGGGTCCTGGCAGAAACAGGGCTGCTGCATTCCTGCATGTGCTCAGGTTGGCAGCAGGACACAAGTAGGGAAAGGGTTGCCAATGTCCCTGCTTGAACTTCTGCCGGCGGTAGCGGGCATGGGGCCCTGGTGGGCAGAGAGGTGGGTGGGGTTGCCAGCATAGAAACTAGATATTATTGAATAAAGGGCTATGTAGGATTTAAATAAGATGAAAAAGTATATTTGTTGTGCTCACCTTCACTGCATTTTATTTTCTTTGTATTAAGCCTCATTACTACTTTTGAACAAACTTGTGTGTGCTTTTATGAGATGTACTCAGGTTGGAAGGTGGGTACAAAAGGGGGATGTGATATCATTTCAACGGGTTAAATGTGCCCTAAGTGAGAGGCACAATTAGTTTTTCTCTGGTTTCAAAAAAAAGGGACAATGTAAAGTTCAGGCAAAAAAAAAAAAATGCTATTGAATAGTTGCTCTTGCATTCATGGTGCGGTTAATTTTTGTCAGATCTATTAGAACTTGTACATTCATAAGGGATGTCCTTTTTATCACTGGGGACTCTGTTTGCATTTGAAGTATAGTTTTTCAAAAAGCCATTCCTTGAAACTACAGCTGACAGATGCACACAGTTCTCTTGTATGTTTTCTAAAATGAAGTCTAATTCATTGTCAAATGTCAATCCCACCTGCCTGAATGTGAAATAAATATTTACATTTTTGTCATATTAATTGTGGAATAAAGGATTCTTCAGCTTTGGTTGGCAGGTGGAGAAAGCTTGGTTTCTTCACTTTGGAAAGGTTAGAGGGATGAGGGAAAGGGAAGAAGAGCCCTGTAGGATGGCTGTGGCAGTGCCTTGGAAATCAAAAGTGAATACTCCAGTGGATATCAGGGGCGGATATGGAGAAGAGGGGTGGTGAGGTGGCACAAAGAGGCCAAAGCCTTATTGTGAAAGCAGTGTCTTGAATACTGGTACCATCAGCTCCTACCACCTTGACAGTCTAAGGAGTACCTACATTAATGCCCCAGAAATTAGAATTATAACTTACTTTATTACTTTGCACAATTGCCTACATTTTATTTGTTTTGATTTTTGGCCTTGGCCAAAACTATTGGGAAGCCTTTGTTTTAACAGTTTGCATTATTCATCTATCTTCAGCAAATTACATTAAAAATATTGAAAAGTAGTGAATTTCTGCCTTCTGAAAAAGAAGGAAGATTTCCACTGTGTTGCTCTGAAAAAGGAGGTGATGCACAACATGCGTATCTGTTTGACACATGCCAAGCAGTGATAGGTGATGTTAACAGAAAGGTCAGATGTGTTTGCCTCGAAAGAGACAGGTCCCACAAGCAGCAGTATTTTGTGAAAGCTCATTTTCCCAGTCTCTAAATGCTAAAAGGTCGAACACATATTCTAGGGAAAAAAAGATAAATGCATGTGTAAGAATTTTTATGTGTGTGTGATTTTATCTGTATCCAGGTTTGATGTTAGTTATTTGTTCTGATTCACACAGAAACTCTGGGGCAACTGTAGGATGCATTTAATGTGCTCGGCGTCGAGTTTAATCTGGCATGCAGAATTTTTTTACGGGTGCAATTTTGGACAGGTTCATCAGGCATGAGGTTTACGTATGCGAAAAGGGAACTGTGGCAATGTGAAAACAGAAATGAGTATGGCCACATGAGCATCTAGGGGACATGGCTGTCTTTCAGCAGTACCTAGAGAAATGAAGGCTGCAACTGAAAGAGCCTTGACAATTTCATTAGGGGAAAGTTGTCCTTGCCATTATCATCATCATCACCATTATCAAACTGTTAGTGAGCTCCCGCAATGAAACCCTATCCCAGGCCAGGGACCTATGTGAAAGGTCTCTGTGAATTGGCTCAAGCTTCTTCTCAGGAATTCTCGGTGTATCTGTCCCTTCCACTTCCTCCCTCACCCTCCACCAAGTTCCTTTCTCGCCCTAGCAAATGGCATAGCACAGTACTGTCTTACAGACGTATACTATGAGTCACAAAATATGCAATTTTAAATTTCTTTTAAAGAAATAAAATGAAACAGGTGATATTAATTTTAATGTATTTTACTTAAGCCAATATATTCAAAATGTCATGATTTCAAAATGTAATCAATATTTAAAATATTGAGATATTTTGCCTTCTTCTCTTTCATTCCAAGCCTTGATGATATGTGATCCAGTGTGTACTTTGCGCTTAGAGCACAGCCCAGTTTGGACTGGCCACATTTCAAATGTTCAATAACAGCACGTGGCTCGTGGCTACATATAGAACAGCACCGATAGAACTGCTCCAAGCGCCATCCTCTGAATGACTCATACATTGTCTGTAGAAGCTCCACCAGCATTTACATTCCTAAGGTTACTCCTCTGAGGTCTTAGGAGACCCATCAGTTCCCCATCAACTCCATGGCTCTGAGCGGCTGGACGGCTGAGCACTACCTTTCTCAGCTCCGCCTCTAGAGGGCAGCCCCGAAAGGCGTCTCTGTGAGCCCTCTACTGACTGCTGTCAGAATGGACAGGACTTTGCAAATAACTCTTAAGGAACTTTAAAAACCAATCCCATTAAAGTACCATTCCGGAGCCCAGATCTAATGGATTCTTTTAGCCATTGCCTATAGAGGACACCGGCCCATAAACTTGCCCTGCAGGCAGCCGTGATCCGTGGAGATCCCTTCAGAGGTATTGCAATAGAGAGTTCATCACCCCTTTATGCCATCCCCAGAATTCAGCTGTCTAGGAAGCTGCTAAGCAGTGTGCTTCTCTTCATTTGCCCTCATGGCCCTCAGGACACAGCCTGCTCAGAACCCATTTCACCCCTTTCTGCTGCCTCTGAGAGTCCCAACTTTGATCCAGCACCCATCTCTCCTCACAGAGCTCGTGGGCCTCAGAGGAACTGCCCAAACCCAGGACTGGGGCAGATTGGTCTTGGGACATCCAATCCTCTTCGACACTGATTGGTCAAGATGGCAGGACTGGCCCAATCAATGCATGGGCCTAGAGAATCTGGGTTAATTAGATGCTAGAGAAAGTTTGACGAGAGCTTCTGGGCAAGACATTTCCCTTCTCTTAAGAGTAAGCATGGGAAGCGACAGCTATTTTCTCTTCCTGCGACATTGCGATATGTGGATGTGAAGTCAGAAACTACTGTAGCCACCCCACCACGGGAGAAGCTGCATGGGATGAAGCTGACACACAAATATGAGAGCAGCCAGGGCCACTGTCGAAATGGAGTTGGAACAACAGGATAAAACTGACTCTGAAGTACACCTTTTGGTATTTTCAGTTACATATTCCGTAAATTTCCTATTGTTTAAGCACCCTGTGCAGTGGTCTGTGACTTGTAGTAAGACTCTCCCTAGTGGAAACAAACATCAACACAAACTGAATTCCAGAAACTTCCCTGCATAATCTACAGCTCCTGATAGCAGGGGAGCAAGTGAAACTTCTTGGAATTATTTGTGTGCAAAAGTATGTATTTATTTAGAGCAGGGGCTAATATCTGATACTCCTAAAGTTAGGATTGATGCGTTGGTTATATACCAAACCGGGCAGCCTAAGGCAAGTAAAACAGAGCATCTGTTCACTTGCTCTAGGATGGAGACACAGATTCCGTTTGATATTTAATGAGAAACATTCTAAAAATGGAGAAATTCTAGCACCCTACAGACTGAGTTTTCCATTAGAAATGGAGGAAATAGTAACATTGAAATAGATCTTTGGGAACTTTTCTGTCAAAAGAACTTTCTCTGGCCCCCTTGAAGCAGGGGATGTGATCAATTTTGTTCAGCCGCTGATAACAAAGATGACAGGACAAAGTCACAATCTACCTCGCAGTAGGCCAGTAGGCCTCCCAACTCCAGGGACACAGGCTCCATCCTTTCTTCCCCGCCAGCTGCTTCAAAACTTCGTATGTGCAAGGAGTGGGGCTGGGGCCCAGCATAGACTCACTCCTATGACTTGCCAAGCAGTCTGGCCCTGACCTTGTGAGAATGGTCTCTCCCTGGGATTCGTTTGGCTTAACAAAAGCTGGACCCACTGCAGCTCCCTTTGTTTCTTGAGGGCTCCCTTTTTGCCTGCCCTGAGAGGATTGTTTTCTTTATTTCCCATGATCTGCAAGGCCCTAGCTTTAACCTCACTTTCTCACTGATTAGAGACCTCTCCTCTTACATTTTGTAGGAGCCTTTAAACCATCCACTGCTAATTAATGCACAACCTCTCACCTCTCCATCTGTGATCTTTTTTAATACCACTTTTAATTCAGAGGAAGACTCTTATCTTTGCCAGTATTACCTCTTTCTAAATATCGATTTAACTGAATCTCTAGCCTGTGGCATCTTCCTTTCCCAGCAGTTTGTCTAGGAAAGGCAGTATACCATAGAGGTTATGAGTCTGGTACTCTTGGCCACAACCCTTGCCTTTGAATACGGGCTGTGCCACTTACTAGGAGGGGGATCTTGGGGATGTAAACCTAGTTGGTTTCCTTATCTAACCTATAGAGATAATATTTCTGACACTATGAGAATCAAAGTAATTGACACATGTAAAGTATTTAAAATAGTAAGTGCATTAAATGTTAAAACATTATCTGTCACATAATAGGCACTCAATAAATGTGGTTCCTATGAAGCCTATCTCATAAAGAACTTAATATGTTGCTTCTCATATCATAAAATCTCAGTAACTATTAGCTGTTATTTTACTGTTATTACCATGCCATTCCTCTTGACTACTTTTATCAAAGGTTAATGGGGGAGTTGGAAAGAAAATAAAACAGATCAGTAACCACACAGATCTGGGTTCAAACATTATCTCTGTGACGTACGGGTGTGTGACCTTTGTGGAGTCATTTATATACTCTCACTCACAATTCTCTCACACAGAGAATGGGATTAAGAACATCTAACTGGAAGATTTTGGTGAAATACTCGTGGTAAAACACATGGCACTTGGTAGGTATTCAAAATGATTACCATCATTATGACCTTCCTGGCGAGCACTTCTGATAAAACAACTCAGTGGAGGAATATGCTACGTTATTGACTAATATATAGTTTGAATTGTCAACTGATTTTATTTATCTGAGGCAATGCTATCAACACATCCATGGAGACAACTGCATAAATATCCATTTTTGTAGAATTTCTCTTGTAATAAAGGTATATCTTTTTATTTTTACTTTGTATCCAAAATTTCAACATTGGAAACCCCTGTTCATAAAAAGAAAAAGACACACACGAGTAGATGTAAGTATTTCTAACAATCAGCTGAAGATGTACAATGCCAAATACAAATGGTAATGACAGGCTGAACACAGGGTCTGTCAGCCACAAAGTGACTCAATTTACTGATTAGTCATATATTTCCACTTGGAGCTATTGTTTAGTTATATAGGCATTACGGACAAGTCTCCATCACCATCACCACCACACACACACAAGCATACACAATGTGTTGAGTGTAGTCTGATTCTTCAGTTTCTGCATTCAAAGTATCTCCATTTGGCACATGTGTCTTGAGCACCAGCTGTGCTCACTAGCTGCAGAATTGGCATCTCTTCCAGATCACCTCAATGAAAGGATGGGGTGATTTATTGCACTTGCCCCCTCTTTTTTTTTTTTTTTGAGATGGAGTCTTGTTCCGGTGCCAGGCTGGAGTGTAGTGGCATGATTTCAGCTCACTACAACCTCTGCCTCCCGGGTTCAAGAGATTCTCCTGCCTCAGCCTCCCGAGTAGCTGGGACTACAAGTGCGCACCACCATGCCCAGCTAATTTTTGTATTTTTAGTAGAGACGGGGTTTCACCATGTTGGCCAGGATGATCTCGATTTCTTGACCTCGTGATCCGCCCACCTCAGCCTCCCAAACTTTTGGGGTTACAGGCATGAGCCACCATACCCGGCCCATTTGCCCCCTCTTTGAACAAGAAACATGTAGTCACTGCAGAGAAATGGGGTGAGCTTAGAGACCTAGTGGACATAAAAGAATTCAAATAACTTTATCTTGCACTTCAAAGTACTTTTTATTTTCAGAGTTTGTCTAGTCTTTGCAAAGTTATGCAAATTATAAAGCAATTTTCTTTAAGAAAAGAGTTTTTCCCAAAGAGCTGCAAATACTCACCAGCGACACAAAGTAAACAAAGACCCAAAGATAGAACCAAAAGATAGTTCTTTTCTTTAGAGGAGGAATATCCAAGTTGCATTGGACAGAACAAATAATACCCTAGTGTGTTAAACCATTTGAGGGGGAGCTTGATAAGTTTTTCCTCAAAGTTTTTGGAAGAGGCCCTCTTAATTTAAAAGTCCTTTATCACATAAAGCAAGAATGAATGAGACATATTCTGCTTTCCTGGAACATTCTGTAAATTGACCGTGAGGGAGAAGCTGACCAGTGGTATTTGTGGGCTAGACAAATGTTCCAATTGTTATTTTCCAATGTTTGAATTGTTCTAAACCCAAACCATGTTTTATCCTAAGCTCTTTTCCCCTGGATTTTGCAGTCATGTGTATTTGGAGGGAAATTGAATCCATATGTGTTTAATCTATTTATACTTAAATCATTAATGTGCTGTTTTGTAAGATTATTTATGTGACCAAGAAACCCTCTGACCATCTTTAGAACTCTGCTTGTCACACCACAGAAGTCCTCATTTTATAAAGAGGTCACATTTGCCCATAGGCCTTATAACCTGACCTTATTATAAATTCATAAACCAGGTCCGTGGGACCATTCTTATTTAATGGGTTGATACCACATGATTTCCCAATTTCAAAAAAGGAAATAAGCTTATAAATGTGCTACCCTAAAAAAGAAGAAAGAACGAACAAAGACTCTAAAAACCACTTTTTTTCCTACTATTTGGATGA
The DNA here is from genome assembly GCF_037993035.2 of Macaca fascicularis. Taxonomy (NCBI): domain Eukaryota; kingdom Metazoa; phylum Chordata; class Mammalia; order Primates; family Cercopithecidae; genus Macaca; species Macaca fascicularis. The sequence continues at coordinate 19,355,205 of NC_088391.1, read as the reverse complement.
GATAACAGTAGATTAAGAATAAAAAAAAAATATGCCCTACAGACACAAATTGGAAGGATAATTGAAAGCGTGAGATAGATCCAAAATAGTGCTTGAGATTATCAGTAATCTGGAAGGATGGGAAGAAAAAAACTTTTACCTGGTGGGCTCCATAACAGACTATACACCTAAAAGACTTGTTCTTAAAGGTGTTTTCAATAATAGTTTTAAAAACCACAACTGAAGAGGGAAAGAAACCTAGGCAGGTTATTATGCCACACTGGATGGTGTTTTATGCAGGGCTGATGCAGGAACAAATAACAATCATTGAGTTAAGGTATCCTGCAAAGACTTGCTAGAACTTCCCTTTGGAATCTCTACTGGACCCAAACAATAGGAATCCATGGTCTTGACCATGGCAAGGCAAAAGAAGGTTTCAGGAGTAAGCTGATATTTTGAATATCCCAGTTTGATAGATTCTTCAAGCAAAACTAAGTCCAATTACTACTCTAACCTACCACAATACAAAAAAATAAAGTCAACTCTAATGGTTGCACACTTTATGCCTAGATAATTTTGTAAAAGCTATTGTAAAAAACACCAAGTTTAATTTTTTAAAAAAGCATAAAGGGAATTTTGTCTTCTAATGAGTGCTGGCAACCCAGCAGGATGTCCTGAGGTCTCTCTGTGAATGCATGCTGTGGATCTGAGAAGTCATACGCATAGAGCTGAACTGGGGAAAGCTTGGCCAAGGACCAAATACTGAACAGAACCTAGACTGATCTCTGGTTTTTACGCAGATGCCTTTTTCTGATTATCAGAAAGACATTTAGCGCTAAACACATGTGAGTGAGAGATAAAAGGTTAATACAGACACACACACACTCTCACACACACACATACACACACAATTGTATTGTCGTTTCCTGACCACACCAGAAACTGCATTTCAACTCACTGCAATTCTGCATACTGGCCCAACATGCCAGTGTATGCTGAAGTAGCACCTTAGCTCTCCTGAACACAGTCAAGAAGCAGAGGGCTAGGCTCTAACATTTAATGGGTAACAACCACAAGCCAGGCTTGATCTAGCCACTTTATATGCAACTAGCTTTCAAAGTAATCCTGTGTGGGAGGGAAAACTAACACACATTGAATGTCTTCTCCATCAAGAACTTTATATAGATTAATTAAGTCCTTTAATTTACCCAAAGAGTCTGGACTGATGTTTTGAAACTTGCCTTTTTCACATTCTGAAGTATTGCAAAGATTTTCCAATCAAGATGTGAAATACTCTACAACTTTTCAATGGTTGCATGGTATTGACTGAATGAATGTCCTATAACTTATTTAAAAGTCCCGTATTACTGAACATTTATGAAATTTCTCTTGTATTTCTATTACAGATAATGCAACAATAAACTTCCTTTTAAATAAGTTTAATTCACTTCTGTAACAATTTTATTAAACATTATTAGTAGAAACAAGTTTCTGGTACATTTTCTGAAATTTTGATTCATATGTCATATTCTTTCCTGGTATGTAGAATTAATTTATTTCCCCTGCCCTGAGTGTGTACATTTTCCTATAAGACTATGATCTCCTTTGGGTTTGCGATTATACCCACTTCCTTATTACTACACGTGACTACCTATTATTACCCCATTGTTATTCATTATGACATAAATTTTGTTAATTTGTGGTCTTTGTCTTTTTTTATTATGATTGCCAGAGTTTTGTCTAATTCATTAGTTCTTTTTATTTGTTGGGGTTTTAATCACAAAGAATCAACTCTTAGATTTATTAGTTGTAATATTTTACATTTCTCGCATTTGCTTGTTTTTACTTTTATCTCTAAAATTCTTTTTTTCTGTAATTAAAAAAAATCTGAATAAGCAAGTAAAATCCTTGCATTTTTTAAAAAAAATTCTCATTTAATGATGGAAACATTTGAGGTTATGATTGTGTCCTGGAGGGCTGTTTTGATCTCATCCTATAGGTTTTGATATGTAATGTTTTCATTTTCAAACAGCCTATAACTCTAGTTTGATTACCTATTTGAGTTTATAAGTTAGAAGAGTAATTTTAATGTCCAAGTAGTCACAGGGTTTTGTTTTGTTTTGAACATAAATTACTAATTTCTTGTATGACTTTATGATGGTCTGAGAACTGGGCCTATCTGGTGATATCATCCAAAACCCAGACCTCTTTTCTTTCTAGTTCTCCATCCTTAGCGTATCTTTCACTTTCACACATTCATGTCATGGCCAAAAGATGGCTGCTGCAGCCTACATCAGTGTTTAAGGCAGAGATAGGAAAAAGGATCTGTGCCGGCCAGGGTGTCCCCTTTCATCAGGAAAGCAAATGCTCCCCCAGAAACCTCTCTGGCATACTTCAACTCAGGTATTATTATCGAAAACCAGATCCATAGTCATCTCAAACTCCAAGGGAGGCTTGGAGAGAGAGACAAGGATTATAATGATTGGCTTAGACTAATCATGATCGATTTATTTTCTAGGGCTGGGCGCATGAATACCCTGAATAAAATCAAGACTCTATTAATAGGAAAGAAGAAATGAACATATTTTGTTGGGAAACAACTGACAATAACAAAGTAAGAATAATCCAGCATTTTAGGGCAGTATCATCATTATTGTTTAACATTATTTAGCTTCTTTCTAAATAATAGTTTGACATTTGCATGTTTTATATTTGCCAACTATTATTTAGACTTAAATCTATGCAAAGTTTAATGTTTATCCTCAGATCTTTTAGATCACAATTTTCTTGTTCTTGAATTCTTTGCAATGATTCATCAATTCATCTCTCATGAGTTCAATCACATTATCAATTGCTTTTTTTCAGGAAGAACACATGATTCTTGCATATACAAGATTCTTGCAACTGAGCTGTGTATAAAATTATGATGTGTCAAGTTTTATGCTGTTAAACTTTGAAGACATTATGTTTTTTTCTCTCTTTGTTGTAAAAAAGAAATTTGATGTGCTTAATTATTAATTATTAGTAGATAAATTGTGCAAGTGTGGCCGGTGGGATTTTTTTTTTTTCTGCCTGGGATGATGCTTTATTTTTGTAATGTAATCTGAAAATGTCTCCAGGATAAGTCTATTGTGAATTACTTTACATTAATTATACCCAGTAACGGATTAAGTCCACCTAATTTGAAGACCCAGGTCTTACTTCAAATTAAAAAAAAAAAAATTCTATTATACTTTTGATCATTACAATTGGTTCTTGTTTCCCTCAAAAATATAAAGAAATGTTAGAATGCTACTATATGCCTTTTACTTTTATTTACTTTTATTTTATTTTATTTTTTGAGACAGAGTTTTGCTCTTGTTGCCCAGGCTGGAGTGCAGTGGTGTGATCTCGGCTCATTGAAACCTCTGCCTCCTGGGTTCAAGCAATTCTCCTGCTTCAGCCTCCCAAGTAGCTGGGATTACAGGCACGCACCACCACACCCAGCTAATTTTTGTATTTTTAGTAGAGACGGGGTTCCACCATGTTGGCCAGACTCCTGACCTCAGGTGATCCACCCTGCTCCACCTCCCAAAGTGCTGGGATTACAGGTGTGAGCCACAACACCTGGCCTCATTTACTTTATTTTTATGTTATTTCTTATCTTTTAATTTCCTAGAAACTTTAGGAGAATTTCTTAAGTTTATTCTTTATGCTATCGATTATATTTTCTATGTTACTGATTTTTTTTTTTTTACCATTTCCAATGAAGATTTAATTCCATCGTTGCATTTCACTTTGGTATGTGTCAGGCACTGTTGTAGTTACTTTAATTATCACAATAATTCATGGAAGTAGGTACTATTTTAATATCAATTTAACGGATGAGAAAATCAGGGTTTGGCAAGGTTGTGTGACTTGCCAAGGTGCAAATAAGACACAGAACCAGATTTTGAAGAATTGGATCCACAGTCCTCATTATAAACTACACTTTCCATTTCTCTCTCAATCTCTGTCTCCTCTCTCATGTATGCACCACTCCTCCGTATCTAGCAGCACAACCAGACCTAAGTTTTGGACTGGTGCTTGGGGTTCCTTTGCATAACAAGATTGAGTACATTATAGATCCAGTCCTGGAGCTTGCAGGCAGTTCACTCACGTTCTGGGTGTGCAGTGATTTTTGTTTGCTCCCTCTTTGCAACCCATGTAAATAGATTTACTGAAGCCAAAGCTTCAGCAGTAGTTGTAACTTTTTCCATTTCCATACAGAGTTTAGGGGTGGGGTGGCCTACCTCAACTTCATTTCTAGGTAAAGGGCCCAGCTCTGGGCTGCTGACATCTATGGCATACTCTATATTTCCCATATCCTAAAGGAACCAGTCTTCCAGATACCTGGATGTATCCTAGTATCAGCACCTAGGTGACCTGTGGCATCAGCCTCTACCTACTTTCTAATTTCTGCTCCACTTCTGGTCCACAAATATGTGCATCTTTTTATGTGGCAACAACTGTGTTTTTAAAAAAATATTGTTTTCTCTTTCCTACTTTTTTTTTTTTTTGTACCTTAAGTTCTAGGGTACATGTGCACAACATTCAGATTTGATACATAGGTATACATGTGCCATGTTGGTTTGCTGTACCCATCAACTCATCATTTACATTTTGTATTTCTCCTAATGTTATCCCTCCCCCAGACCCCCACTGCCAGATAGGCCCCAGTGTGTGATGTTCCCTGCCCTCATTGTTCCAAGTGATCTCATTGTTCACTTCCCACCTATGGGTGAGAACATGTGGTGTTTGGTTTTCTGTTCCTGTGTCAGTTTGTTGAGGGTGGTGGTTTCCAGCTTCATCCATGTGCCTGCAAAGGACATGAACTCATCCTTTTTTATGGCTGCATAGTATTCCATGGTGTATACGTGCCACATTTTCGTAATCCAGTCTATCATTGACGGACATTTGGATTGGTTCCAAGTCTTTGCTATTGTGAATAGTGCCTCAATAAACATACATGTGCATGTGTCTTTATAGTAGCATGATTTATAATCCTCTGGGTATATACCCAGTAATGGGATTGCTGGGTCAAATGGTATTTCTAGTTCTAGATCCTTGAGCAATCACCACACTGTCTTCCACAATGGTTGAACTAATTTACACTCCTACCAACAGCGTAAAAGTGTTCCTATTTCTCCACATCCTCTCCAGCATCTGTTGTTTCCTGACTTTTTAAAGATTGCCATTCTAACTGGTGTGAGATGGTATCTCATTGTGGTTTTGATTTGCATTTCTCTGATGACCAGTGATGATGAGCATTTTTTCATGCGTCGGTTGTCTGCATCAATGTCTTCTTTTGAGAAGTGTCTGTTCATATCCTTTGTCCACTTGCCCACTTTTTGATAGGGTTGTTTTTTTCTTGTAAATTTGTTATTATAACAATGTATGTGAAACTTGAAATCATTATACCAACTTTACCAAAGTCTTGTAAATCATCTTGAGATGTTTCAAGATGTTTCCATTTTATTATTCTATGATATTTGTTATACTCCATGTGTTGTTGCTATTTTTCCTATTCGCTTATTTTAAAAATAATTTCAACTTTCATTTTAGATTCAGGGAGTACATGTGCAGGCATGTTACATGGGTATATTGTATGATGCTGAAGTTTGGGGTATTGATCTCACTCATCAATTACCCCAGGTTTGGGGATTGATCTTATTACCCAAGTAGTGAGCATAGTACCCCATTGGTAGTTTTTCAACTCTTTCCCCACTCCCTCCTTCCCACCTTTTGGAGTCCCCAGTGTCTATTGTTGCCATCTGGAAAATCATCATGAAGAAACTATTTACTTAACTTTGAACAAAAAGAGATTGATCAAGACTTCCTGTTTGCTGGCAGACAAAATCTGTGACTTGCCTTTGGCCTTGTCTCCTGTGCATTTAGATGTAGTTACAAAATCCCTTTTGATTGACAATTGAGGGCAAATTGAGGTGCATAATTTTCGGCCTAATTCCCAGTGGGTGGCCCATATGCATGTACTTAGACATTCTCTTACACTCAGTGCTGGTTCTTTGTCCTGAAAAATTAATCATGGCATGTCCTTCCTGTATCCACTCTCACTCCAACCCTTTATTGCTGGGATTTAAGTTCCCAGAATGCAACATGCCACGGCCAGGCCGCCCTTCCTTCTTCTCTTCTCACTTCCTTCCAAACATGCTTCCTACCATGTGTTTTCTTAGGGGTCCAAATATCCAAATAAATGAGGAAGGAACATTACAGATGGGGGAATGGGTTATATGGAGAGATGTCTTGTGAACCACAAAGATGTCTTGTGAACCACAAAGAACGCAGGGTGGCCACATTAGTTTTTGCTTGGAATAGACCTGGTATCTCTGAACTAGCATACAGCATTGAGAAGGGTACCACAAATCTCTCTACCTCATCTGAAACAATCTGTTAAATTCTATTTCAGTGAGAAAAGGACATGCAGGTCAACAATTATGATTTTATTTCCACCCCATATACTCTATAATTGATGGAATTTCTTCCAAGCTTCTGGCAATATGTTGGCTGTCAGTTTTCATTTTGTTCAAATGTGCATTCTTTTTGCTGTCTTTATGGTTGTTTGAATAGGAAGATAATAGATGGTTGCATCAGAATCTGTTTGCCAAATGACTTTCAACCAGAAATCTACTGCTGATTTTAGCTTTAAATACAATTTTGTCTGCAACTATTACCAATTAATAAGATCCCATTTCACCATGTTGACAAGAAAAATTTTGATTATTTCTGTTACAGTAGACATTCTAAAACTATCCAATTATGCAAAGGCCACCTGTTGAAACTCCTTATTTGCTTGGCATTATGAAACTCTGCTTAGTTCTTTTTGGAAATCAGTCTGGTCCAACTTAAACTATGAGACTCAGAAACATCTTGGCCATCAGAAGTCTTAGTTCATATCCCTTGTTCAGAACTGCTATTTATGGCTTTATGTACATTTAGAAACAAGTTATCTTTTCATCAACAAACTTTACTTCTCTCTGCTAAACAATTGCTATATTACCCTGATTTTTGTTGAACAAGCCACTTTACCATCATTTTCCAGAGTTTGTCAAAATATAGAAATGTGTAATACTTATGATGGACATGGTTTCTCTTAGAGTTGTGCACTACACACCTACACAACTGTAAATGACAGCCCTGCTCTTCTGTTCTTGAGAAAACTACTTTTGGAGATCATAAGACTTATGGTCAAAGAAAGTATATTAAACACATTCACTCTCCTGAAACCTGATTAAAATGAAAGTAAAACGTTCAAGGCATTTGTCTATAAGGACAAAGAGCAGGAGAGGAAGATATGGCAATATAACAGTGGAACCTGGAAAGCAAAAGGATAAATGGTCAATGACATAGCATAAATCAAAAATCCCAACACTACACTGCCGGTGGAAAATGCTGAGGATAACATGATTTGCACTGTGGAACTCTCCTAAACTTTAGAGACTGGCAACGTTAGGTAACTATAAATTTGGAAATGACAGGGGAGCTGAAAACAGGATGGTTATTTGAGAGTCTGTGTAAGAAACATTTAGGCTCTCAGATTCCACACTGAGTTTCCACTCAGTGAAGCGTGACCTCAACATCTCCCCACCTTAGTGGAAGGATGGAGGCTTATGCTTAGGACTGGGTGGAAAAGCGGGGGTCTCTGAGATAGGGGAAACCAGGCACAGTTAAGGAAGGGAATGCCAATTGAAAACAGATGGTTGAAGTCAAAGTCTATCTAGCTATTGAATGTTGGGACTATAAATCACTATTATCACTCAGATCCCAGAACACCGCCAGCCAGGCCAATATCCTACAGGGCACAAGAAGTTCTTCATTTGAAATCTGAGCATCCCAAGAAAAAAAATCCATAGATATTGACATTGTGAGTTCCCAGATCACCCTCTTGTGTGTCTCAAAGGTGAAAAGTTCCAGCCCTGTACAGAACTGCCTTCCAACTTTTGAGGGCCTGTTTCTTAAATACAAGCAGACAGCCAAGGATCATCCTGTCTCTGATGAAACATGAAAAATAGAGACCAACGCTCAGAAACAGCAAAATTCAATGTGGAGAAACAGAAGCTATGCAGTGAATTAAAGAAGAAAACAATCAATATCCTCTGAGAGATTAGAGAGATATTTGCTCCTTAAAACACACTAAAAGGATACTTTTCTTTAAAAATAAACATTCTAGGAAAAAATTCCTATAGATTAAAAATATTGTAGGAGAAATTAAAAACTTGATAGAGACATTGTACTGCAAAGCTGAGAAAATCTGAAAAAGAGATAGATAAAAGAAAACCGAACTAGAAAAGAAATTTAGAGGATCAGTCTATGATGACCAATATTTAAAAGGTAGAAGTTCTAGAACGGAGAATAGAGAAACTAAGGAAAAGCATGGGGGTGAATAGTAATAAGGACACAGAAGACAAAGGAAATAAAACCCAAGGCAATTATTAATTCCAAGGAGAATAAAACATTGCACCAAAAAAGTTGTATTTTTACATGATTCAGTTTTAAACAGCATTAACATGGCAATGGTTATGTAATCACTGATTGTATGGGACATGCATAGCGGTTGGTAGCTAGCTAAGGTAGAAGGTAGTAAATCCTTACTTAATGGGGGATAAAAAAATGCCTAAATAGAAAAAGTCAAAAAGTATGTTATCTGGAGAAATGGAGATAAATACTATAAAAAGTGAAAATGGTAACCTCTCAGAAATGAGAACAGTGGAGGGTGTAGAGGATGCAGTTGTTTTTTGTTTGTTTTGTTTTGTCAACAAGCCTTGATAAACTATTTGATGATTCAAATTATATAAAAGCATCACCTTAATTTTTAACAAAAACTTTTTAAAATCTATGTAAATAGAATCATGAAAGAAAAATCATGGCTAGAAATCTAAGAGGGAGATAAATTAGAAGACATGAAGGAAAGAAAGATGATTGCATAAAGGAAAACATAAACAAACAACTCTTATCCTACACCCTAAAATTATGCTAAATTTGGAGAAGCAGTGTAAATGGAGCACATTGAAAACTGAAATGCAGGAAGATGCTGCCAAATGCCATCTGGATGTCTAGTCCTGTTAAGGGTGAAGCCTCCAATAATGCATGATGTGAACTATTTTTAATGAGCTGGGGAAGGAGGAAGGGCAGACATCATTTAGAGATAGGCTGCACTGGAAGATTAAAGAAAATTCTCAGGCCCCCAACTGCACCTGCCTAAGTTAATGCTGGCTTTTCCACTTTCTTTTTTCCACCATCCCCACCACCAGTGTGATTCTACTGGCTCTCCTCCCATTCTGGAGCTGATGGTACCTGCTATCACCTGTCATCTGATAATGAATTATATAGCTATTCTGACAGAGTGTGGGAGAATCCCTTTTGTCTTAGTGTGGATACCCTCAGGGTCAGTGTTTCAAGGGTCTATATTGAGAAAGCAAATTAAAACTAACCAAACAAACTTGCAAAAGTATAAAGACATGTTTTTTTTCCCCAAGACCCAAGACTCAGGCACCTTTTTCAACTATGTGGTCACAGATTGACATTTATTATTACTTTTAAAATTAATTAATTAATTATTTTTTTCTTTGCGACGGAGTCTCTCGTTCTGTCGCCCAGGCTAGAGTGCGGTGGGGCGATCTCGGCTCACAGCAAGCTCCACCTCCAGGGTTCACACCATTCTCCCGCCTCAGCTTCCCGAGTAGCTGGGACAGCAGGCGCCCGTCACCACGCCGGGCTAATTTTGTTTTTGTATTTTTAGTAGAGAGGGGATTTCACCGTGTTAGTCAGGATGGTCTCTATCTCCTGACGTCGTGATCCACCCGCCTCAGCCTCCCGAAGTGCTGGGATTACAGGCATAAACCACCGCGCACGGCCCCTACAGATTGACGTTTATAAAGAACAGTCTTCAGTTCTCTTCTCTATCTTTGACCCTATCTAGGAATATTTGCCCAGATCACACATTTACTGAGATGAAGAGAAAGACTATTGTGGAATTATGCACTAGAAAGGGAGTTACTGGAAACCAAATTAAAATGAAAAAGAGAAGCACAATACAAAAATAAATAATTTTAAAAACAGATTTGAATTGTTCAAGGCAAACTGTATTAATTACTTTGAAAAGATCGATTTTTTAAAATCTTAAAGCACGAGAAGGGTATTTATACTATCCACTTTGTTCTTCAATTCCAGTAGAAGATTAGTTCATGTAAAAAAAAAATCAGACATTGAGTAAGTCATCTCTTGTTGGCAAAAGAAGTGGTCACGGTCAGGAAATGCATACCTTCTCACAGCACCGTTATGGGCAGAAAGACCACCTTGTTAAATACCCTCTTTCCAATGATGAATTCTGGATTATTTTCCCATAACAGAGTCTGTTGAGTCCCACAACAGTAGATGTGACTGAAACTTTCATTATACCAAGAAAAAGAATTGAGTAATTTTCACTTGACTATGTAAACGTAAGAAATTATGTGGACTGTTTATAAAGATACAAGGCCTGCCGTTTCAATTACCTGACAGAACACAGACTTTTAAAGATAAGTTCAAGACAAGATGGAACTATGCTGAACATAATAAGAAACAATGTGAGTTTATAACAATAAACCTCATTAAATGTGAATTTCTGATAAAATTCAGGAGAGAATATCAGCATTTTATTTACCTTTATTTGGATTATTTATACCTATTCTTTCTATCAGCTTGGAAACATTTTATGTTAATTATATTTGTCTAAAAATCAGGGACATTATCAAGACAGCTGACTATAAGTGTCCAATGCTTGCCTCCTCCAAGAAGAACAGAACGAAAAGTAAACAACTGCACTTTGAGTAGAGTTTCTAGGGGAGGACACAGGAATTCAGCAGGAATTGACAAAACTCTCTGAAGAATGTCAACTGGTGGTGAGACAAAAGCAAAGGGCCTGGCAGGGATTGGCCTGGAGCCAGAAGTGACTCCCCATTGTGGGGAAAAGATTCCCAGGATATCCCCAGCACTGCCCATTACTACCATGGATGCCTGCAATCCTAGCTACAGGAGAGTGTCACAGCTCTCGCAAGCTCTGAGCCTATAAAGAGCTGCCTAGAGTCACATGGCTACATTGATCCAGAGAAGAAACTAATGCTATGTCATCCCCCAAATTGCCGGGACCCAAGCTGCTAGAGCACAGTATCACTTTGAGAACAAAGTCACTGCTACACTGCATCCTTCCCTGGGACCCAAGAGTGTCGGCATCTCCATATCCCTGGAGCCCTTCCCTCTTTCCATCACACCCATACAATAGGCAGCAATGCCAGAACCACAGTTGGACCCAGTGGTACAGCTGTAACCCCAGCACCTGAGCCCACACAGTGCTTTATACCTCAAGGAACAAGCAGTATAGCACAGCAGGGAGGCCTCCCCAAGACCAGGGGAGCCAGCAGGCATACTCCTAGGACCTGAGAACAAGCTGCCCAGGTGCCTCGACAGGCAGAGCTGCTGCATGTCATGCATGCCTCTCAGGGTCAGAGAACTAGCCTACCCAGCACCTACTGCTGGCAGTGCCACTCTCACAACTAGCAGAACTGCCATGCCTGGCATGCACCGTTCCAAGGACTGAAAACTGGCCTACCTGGTGGCCTCTATCCCCACCAAAGCTGCATCACTGCCTCCACAAACACCCAAAGTCTAGTCCACTAAGGGACTCACAGACATTGCTGAGATTAATTATAGCTGAAGAAACCACATAAAGATTATACAACTGCACCCACCCAGAACCAAAGCCAAAGCATCCTACCTCATTGATTTCATAGGACACATCAAGAGGAAGAAGTCTTTTCTGACAAATACTACTCCATAAAATTGGAAGGGGTGACCTTTCTACCAGATGTGCAGATATCAATGTAGGGACACACAAAAACCATAAAAATGTAAGGAAACATGAAACCTCCAAAAACAACACAATAATTTTCCAGTAACAGATCCCAAAGAAAAGAAAATCTATGAAATGCTTGAAAAGGAATTCAAAATAATGATCTTAAGAAACCTCAGCAAGATTCAAGAGAATACAGATAGACGATTTAACGAAATTATATAAATCATTCATGACACATTACAGTAAAACTGTCAAAAGTCAGAGATAATTCTCAAAACAGCAAAAGAGAAGCATGAATTTACATATAAAAGAGAATCTCTAATAGACTAACAGCAGATTTCTGAGTAGAAACCTTACAGACAAGAAGAGAATGGGGTAATATACTCAAACTGCTGAAAGAGAAAACTGCCAGTCAAGAATTCTCTACCCAGCAAAGTCATCCTTCAGAAATGAAGTAGAAATTGTCTTTCCCAAACAAGCAGAAACTAAGGAATTTTATCACCGCTAGGTCAGCATTAGAAGAAATGCTTAAGGGAGCCCATATCTGGAAGCAAAAGGACAGTAACTACCATCATGAAAACATGTGAAAGAGTAAAACTTCCTGGTAGAGCATATATACAAATGAGAAAGAGAAAGGAATCAAACATTATCACTTCAGAAAATCACCAAACTGCAAACATAAACAATAAGAGAGGAAGAAAGAAACAAAGGATATACAAATATACAAGAGAAAACAATTAACAAAGTGGTGGAATTGAGTCTTGACCTATCAGCAATAACCTTGAGTGTAAGTGGATTACCTTATCCAATTAAAAGATACAGGCTGGCTGAATAAATAAAAATATAAGACTTAACTATATGTGGGCCTACAAGGAACTCACTTCACCTGTAAAGATACACACAGACTGAAAGTGGATGAAAAAACACATTCCATGCAAACAGAAATTAAAAGCAAGTAACTATGCTTATATCCGATAAAACAGACTTTAAATCAAAAGGTGTTAAAAAAAAAGGATGCATAAGGTCACAATATAATGATAAAAGGATCAACTTAGCAAGAGGATATAAAAATTCTAAATATACATGTGCGCAACAATGGAGCACCCAGATATATACAAGAAGTATTAAGTATTATTATATCTGAAAGGAGGGAGAGAGACCCTAATACAGTAATAGGTGGGAATTTCAACACCCCACCTTCAGTATTAGACAGATTATCTAGACAGAAAAATCAAGCAAAAAATTGATTTAAACTACACAGTAGACCAAATGGACCTAACAGACATTTATAGAACATTTTATCCAACAACCACAAAAAACACATTCTTCTCATCAGCACATGGAACAGTCTCCAAAATAGACCACTTGTTAGCCACAAAACAAGTCTCAACAAAGTTTTAAAAATCAACAGAATATCAAGTATCTTTTCTGACCACAATGGAACATAACTAGAAATCAATAATAAGATGAACTTTGGAAACTGTACAAATACATAGAAATTAAATAACATGCTGCTGAATGACCAATGGGTCAATGAAAAAATTAAGGAAACTTAAAAATGCCTTGAAACAAATGAAAATAGAAACACAACATCCAAAACCATGTGATACAGCAAAAGCAATACTAAGAACAAAGTTTATAGCAGTTACTATCTACCTTGAAAAGTGGAAAGACTTCAAATAAAAACTTAATGATGCTCCTCAAAAAACTAAAGAAGAACCAAACCCAAAATTAGTAAAAGAAAAGAAATAGTGGGCCAGATATAATGGTTCATGCCTGTAATCCCAGTTATTTTGGTGGTCGGGACGGGAGGATTGCTTGATGCCAGGACCAGCCTGGGTAACACAGCAAGACCCCACATCTACAAAAAATAAAAAGAATTAGCCTGGCATGGTGGTGCACACCTGTACTCAGGAAGTTGAGGCAGGAGGATGGCTTGAACTGAGTCATTCCAGGTTACAGTGAGTTATGATCACACAACTGCACTCCAGACTGGGTGACAGAATGAGAGTAAGTAAATAAAAAAGAAATAATAGTGATCAGAGCAGAAATAAATAAAATAGAGACTTTAAAAATACAAAGGATCAACAAAATCAAAAGCTAGTTTTTTGAAAAGATAACTAAAATCAACACATTATTAGCTAGAATAATTATGAAAAAGAGAGAAGACCCAAATAAAATCAGAAACAACAGAAGAGACATTACAACTGAGACCACAGAATTTACATCACTAGAGACTATTATGAACAACTATATGCCAACAAATTGGAAAAACTGGAGAAACTGATAAATTTCTGGACCCATAAAATCTACCAAGATTGAACCATGAAAAAACAAAATCTGAACAGACCAATAAAGGTACTGAAAATGAATCAGCAATAAAAATTCTCCCAAAAAAGAAAAGCTCAGGACTGGAAGATTTTACTGCTGAATTCTACCAAACTTTTGAGGAAGAACTAACATCAGTCCTCTCAAACTATTCAAAAAAAGAATTGAAGGGAAGATAATTCTTCCAAATCCATCCTACTGATACTAAAACCAGACAAGGACACAATAACAACAGAAAAACATTAGGCCAATATCCCTGATGAAGAGTAATTCAAACATCCCCAACAAGATACTAGCAAACCAAATCCAACAGCATAGCAAAAAGATTATATGCCATGATCAAGTGGGATTTATCCCAGGGATTCAAATATGGCTCAATATATGCAAATCAATAATGGTGATACATCACATCAACAGAATAAAGAACAAAAGCCATTTGATTATCTCAATAGACACAAATAAAATTCAATATCCCTTTATGATAAAAACTCTCAACAAATTAGGTATAGAAAGAAAATTCCTCAACATAATAAAGGCCATATATGACAAACCACAACTGGCATCTTACTGACCAGGGGAAAAAACAAAGCTTTTGGTTTTTCCTCTAAGGACTGAAACAAGACAAAGATTCCCACTTTTATTCAACGTAGTAGTGGCAGTCCTATCTGGAGCAAATAGGAAAGAGAAAGAAACAAAGAGCATCCAAATTGGAAAGGAATAAGTCAAATTGTCCCTGTTTGCAGATGACGTGATCTCATATATGGAAAAACTTAAAGACTCTACAAAAAACTCTTAGAACTGATAAATGAATTTAGTAAAGTTGCAGAATACAAAATCAATAGACAAAAATCAGTAGTGTTTCTATATACCAATAATGAAGTAACTAAAAAAAATACTAAGAAAGCAATGCTATTTACAATAGCTACCAATGAAGACAAATCTAGGAATAAATTTAGTCAAAGTAGTGAAAGATCTCTACAATGAAAACTATGAAACATGGATGAAAGAAGTTGAAGGGGACACACAAAAATGGAAATATATCCCAAGCTGATGAATTGGAACAATTAGTATTGTGAAAATGTCCATACTATTTAAAGTGATCTACAAATTCAATATAATCTCTGTCAAAATACCAGTGACATTTTTTACAGAAATAGAAAAAACAATACTAAAATTCATATAGAATCACTAAAGATCTCGAATCTTCAAAGAAATCTTGAGCAAAAAGAATAAAGCAAAAAGTCATCACACTACCTGACTTCAAATATACTACAGAGTTATAGTAACCAAAACAGCATGGCACTGGCATAAAAACAGACACATAGACCAACGGAAAAGAATAGAGAACCCAGAAATAAATCTATGCATTTATAATGAACTGATTTTTTACAAAGGCACCATGAATACATAATGGGGAAAGTATAGCTTCTTTAATAAATGATGCTGGGATAATTGGATATCCATATGCAGAAGAATGAAATGAATTCCTGTCCCTCATCATATACAAAAATCAACTCAAAATTGATTAAATGTTTAAATGTAAGACCTGAAACTATAAAACTACTAGAAGAAAATACAGGGAAAGTACTTCAAGACATTAGTCTGTGTAAAGATTTTTTGGATAAGCCCTCAAAAGCACAGAAAAGAAAAGCAAAAAGAAATAACAGAGATTTTATTAAACTAAAAGTCGTCTTCTGCACAGCAAAGAAAGCAATCAACAGAGTGAACGGACAACCTGCAGAATGGGGAAAAGCATTTGCATACTATCAATCCAACAAGGAATTAATGTCCAAAATACACAAGCTCAAACAGCAGCAGCAACTACAACAACAATTTCCATTTAAAAATGGGCAAGTGATCTGAATAGATATTTCTCAACAGAAGACACACAAATGGTCATGGAGCATATGGGAAAAAATGCTCAACAGTACTAATCATCAGGGAAACGCAAATCAAAATCACAATGAGATATCATCTCACCCCAGTTAGAATGGGTATTATCAAAAAGACACAAAATAACAAATATTGGTGAGGATTTAGAGAAAAGGGAACTTTTATACACTGCTAGTGGAAATTACTACAGGCATTATGGGAAGCAGTCTCAAAAAACTAAAACTAGAACTACCATATGATCCAGGAATCCCACTGTTGAAATATATCCAAAGGGAAGGAAACACTATGTTGAAGAGATATCTGCACTCTTATGTTTACTGCAGCACTAGTTACAACAGCTAAGATGTGGAATCAACTCGTGTCCATCAACAGATGAGTAGATAAAGAAAATGTGATATATGCATAAGGGAATACTACTCAGCCATAATAGAGAATGAAATTCTGCCATTTGTGGCAACATGGATGAGCCTGGAAGAGATTATGTTAAATGAAATAAACCATGCACATAATTATAAATACCACATGGTTTCACTCATATGCAGAAGCTAAAAATTTTGGTCTCATAGAAGTAGAGAGTTGAATAGCTGTTACTAGAGGTGGTGACAGTTAGGAGGGTGGGGGAGATGGCCAGAGGATTGTTAATTCATGTTAATATGAATGTGCAACTAGACAGGAGGAATAAATTCTAGTGTTTTATAGCACTTTAGGATGGCTATAATTAACAATTTATTGTATATTTTTAAATAGCTAGAAGAGATGATTTTGAATATTCCCAACACAAAAAATGATAAATGTTTGAGATGATGGATATGATAATTATTCTGATTTGATTATTATACAATTGTATATGCATATCAAAATACCACACTGTATTCCATAAATGCATACAATTGCTATGCATCAATTAAAGATAATAATAAATAATAAAAATGATGAGATGCAAACAAATGGAAATAATGGGCTGGCACTCACATTTTATTCCCCTTATTTAATAATATATTGTGTATCAGATTTTGCTAAGGGAGGATCCAAGGTGCACAGTTAAGCAGGCATACTATAATATAACAGATTTCCAGACTTTTTTTTAGAATCATTTTAAAAATAGGAATCTTCATCTCAGAAAAATGCAGAGGAGGTTATGCTTAAAGTTCAGGGGTTTATGTTTTTCCATGTGTCTACTTTTGCTTTTGTTACCTGTGCTTTCAGTGTCATAACCATAAAATCATTGCCAGGACCAATGTCATGGAGATTTTCCCTATGCTTTCTTCTGGGAGTTTCATAGCTTTAGGTCTTACATTAAGTGTAATCCATTTTGAGTTGATTTTTGCTTATGGTGTAAGATAAGGGTCCACTATGATTCTTTTACATGTGGATATCTGGATTTTCTAATACCATTTGTTGAAGAGATTATCTTTTCTCTATTGTGTATTTTTGACACCCTTGTTAAAGATCAGTTGTTCATATACATGTGGGTTGATTTCTGGGCTCGCTCTTCTGTTGCATTGGTGTATATGTTTGCCTTTATGCCCATACCACACTATTTTCATTGCTGTCATTGGGAATATATTTTGAAATGAGAAAGTGTGATGCTTCCAGCTTTTTTCTTCCTTCAAAGATTGATTTGGTTATTCAGGGTCCTTTGTGGTTCCATATAAAATTTGGGATTATTTTTTCTATTTCTGTGGGAATAAAAGTCATAGGGAGTTTGATAGGAATCCACTGAATCTGTAGATCACTTTGGGTAGTACAGACATTTTAACAATATTATATCTTCCAATCCATGGCTATAGATGTCTTTCCATTTATTTGTGTCTAATTTCTTTCATCAATGTTTTGTAGTCTTCAATGTACAATCATGATTCTACTTACGTGAAGTATCTGAAATAGTCAAACAATCAGGGAGTAGAATGGGTGGTTGCCAGGGGTAGAGGGGAAGAGAAATAAGAAGCTGCTAATCCATGGACATAAAATCTCAATTATGCAAGATGAATAAGTTATAGAGATCTTCTGGACAACATTGTTCTTTTGGATAATAAGATATTATTGTACGCTTAAAAATTTGTTAAGATGGTGATCGTATGTTAGGTGTTCTTACCACAATAAAATGAAAGTTTAAAAAATTCTTCAGGGGTTTATGGACTCTCCAAAAGCCATTCATGGCCCTATAATCATCAGATATACATTTTTTAATTTTCAAAATAAAGAGTGGGCAACTTTGAATTGTTGCTAACGTAATTCTCAAGCCCACGTATGACCTGAAGACATTTTTAGTGGCTAGCTACTATCTGCTCCTGGGTAGCTCTGGTCAAGGAGGAGCATGACATTTGCAATGCAGCCTCAAGGTTTCCTTGTAGCAGCCATTGCTCAATATGCGACCTGACTCATTTACTCAGAAAACTCCTAAGCCTCAAAGGGTTGCTTCAGAAGATTGTAAAATCAGGACAATGGGCAAAGAAAACCTGTTCCAAAAAAAATAGGGAGGATGTCCATTAAATAGAAGAGTGTGGCTGTCACCTATTTTACAATTTACAGCTGTCTGTAACAACAAACAGGATGTCAGGTTGTGTCCCTCTCAAAGGGTGTATAAATCAAGGGAAGTGTGCTATTGTTCCACTAAACAACACCAGAGAGGCCAGCTTCCAACACAATTCGCTGGATTAGACGGCTACTATCCATGAGGCCTAGAACTGGCAAGATGATGTTCACCAAGGCCCGGAGAATTTGAATTCTTTATCCAGTGACCAGCATCAGGCAGTAATGGATGGTGGTGCTGGATGAGTTGCGACAGTTGACCATTTTTCCCAAACCTTTCTCACTCTTTGATATATCCCTTGGCTTAGTTCTATGTGCAATATAATTTGACCGGAGCATTTCCCATGCTTTTAGAATTCAAATTAGTTGGCTTCTCTTAATGTTATCATTATTTGATTGGTATTCCTGCAGCTCCATTCTCTGGTATGTGATGGTCTTGAATCCAATTTTATAAGCACTTTTAATCTAGGAGGTAAGATGACAGTCCCAGATAGCTGATGTTTATTAAGGAAGCCCGGATGCCTCAGTGTTGCTACTCTTGTGCTGATTTGGAATAGTATATTTTAAAAGGCAAAAAGGCCTTTTCTAAACCAAGGACATTATCTGATAATAAGTTTAAGAAATGAGTAATTAGCATTAAATGTTTTGTGCGTCATACCACAAGAGAATAATCCCAGAAAAGGGCAGGCATTATCAGCTTCACACTTGTGCAGAAATCTGGTCTTCTGTGTCTTAGAAGGAAATTGTTTCTAAAAATCATATCAGGCAAATTCAACCTTAATGATTAGTTAGCCAGAGGCAATACATTTGAAATGCAAAGTCTCTGTCTTCTAATCACTGTCCGGCAAGTTGTTTGTGCTATGACTTTAGGCAAATCATTTGACCTCTTAATTGTTCACATTTTCTCATCTGCAAAATGTATGCATTAGTGTTAGAATCATGAAAAGAAGCACTTGCAAAGTATTGATGTAAAGTCATGCTGTCTTTATTTTCAAAGACATGATTACTGATCTGAAGTTTGGCACATACTAAGCAACTTCATAAATGCTTATTATATTTACGAGTGAATGGATGGGTGAACAGACTATTCAAATGTGCTTTGCCATATTTTTCATGCAGGCAGCCCTGGAATTTCATATTTTTGTATATATAAAACAGTTTAATTTAAACAATTTATATATATACACACAATTTAAACAATATAAACAATTTACATATATGTGTATACACATATGCGTATATATACACACACATATATATGTGGGTGTGTGTATATACATGTGTTTAAACCATATACACACACGGTTTATACACACACACGCACACCCAGGGGCTTAAACCTCAGTGCACACACACATACAGACACGTGTATATGTACACACACTCTTACAATACTATGCGATCATCCCAACCCGGTAGCCATTGGATTAATCTTCCCTCTTGACGCCTTTGAATTTCCTTCTACTCTTCTCTTTCATTCCCATTTCTTTCTCCAAGACACCTATTTCTCATTCCCCAAACTAGCCTTGCCTACCAGTCTTCACTAATTTCGGTACAAATCCAAATTACTTCAGAGCTGGTCTAAAATGGCAAGACAGATAACAATAGATGCTCATGTGTCCAAAGGGCATAAAGAAAGAATATCAGATTAAAGTGGTGATTTTCCAATTGTCTACCTATCTTAATAATACCTCAGTTACCAACAAGTGAGTCAGTGAAAAAGAGGGGATAACATACATGTTCAACACATACAGCATTCATGACCTTGGGGATGCTTCTAGAGTAGATGATCACATGGACAATATAAAAAAGTTCTCCTGGATCCAGGGGATGAGTAATTTGCTACATCATAAAGCTTAGTAAATACCCTGTGGGTCTTCCATTCACAGTGCAGACTAGTCTATGGCAGTGTGTGGGCTCAACCTCTGATTTTACATAGGTTATGTAAAGTTTCCTTGAACCTCAAGTTTCCAAATCAAAATAATAGAATTATTGTTATCTTAAAATAATCAAAAAATGTATTCTTTTTTGGACTAACTGGTTAATTCGTAACTGCAAGTTCAAATATTCTCTGAGCCTCCTGGATGCAATTACAGCTTCTAATCATTTTAGTTTAAATTTCAAACTTCTACAAACTTGGAATAAAAGATAAAAATAGTAGGACAACAAGGGCCAAACAGATGTGGCTTTATTGACAATATAAAGTAACTAAGTTTTTAAAGCAACCATCAGACAGTTAAGCTTAAAAGCTACAGAGACCCATCCACTTTGCTCTATGACTCCAATTCAAAGTCATGACTCAAATATTTCACAGTTTAATAACTTATCATTGCAGAAGTTTCAACAGGGTAAATAGATGATGGAGTCAGGAAGCTTGGAGAAAATCCTCTGTATGATTAAACCAAGGCCTTGAGAAGTCAGTTGACCAAGATCAAGTGCTTTGCCAATGAGCAACAGCTCCCAAATCTGGAAAGTGAAGTTTTGATGCTTGGTATTCAGGTAATATGTACATGGTTTGATAGGTCATTTAATTGTTATCACCATTAATCAGATTTGAGTCCTCTGAGTCCAGCCAACAAGAGGGCAAGGAAGGGTTGAGAAGGCAGATTCATTCCTTCAGCTCTAAAGTGACTTCATTCCCACCATCATTTCAATTGCAAAAGCAAACCACATGTCTCCATATAGATGCCAAAGCCTGGGAAATCTAGTCTCTAATGAACAATCACAGCCACCCAGTGACAACTCTATACCATGGAAGGGGATCATTAATTTTTGAAGAGCATCTAACCATCTCTGTAGCATTCCACTCTGTCTTTCACATTACAGTGATTCTTTCATAGTTTATATCATGATCTAAGGATAGGGATAGTTCAAGATCAGGTTGAGGTACAGACATTCCTGGATCCAGGGGATTAAACCACATCAGCAAGATTTTTTTCTCTCTCCCCATTTCCTGGCTTGTTTTTTTCTTCATTGGCTTCCTTCTCAGGCAGGCTCTCCCCATATGCCGGCCATGATGGCCAAGAGCAGTTTAGATTGCATCATCTTTAGAGCAAGTAATCTCAGAAGAAGAAGAAAATAATAAAAGCACCTCTTTCTCATGATACCCACAGGAATCTCTGAAAATAAATCTGATTGATCTTACTTGAAACACGTGCTCACCATTGAATATATTATGTCCAGAGCAAGGGTGCTCTGTTCAGCCTCTCCTGTGGCTGAAGAGGTAGAGTCATGGGATTGATTGCTCAACAGATCTTTTGGGAGGAGAAGTTTCTGAAGAGAAAGTTGCTGGACATAAAATAAAGGACCAAGTAATGATAGTGAGTAAGAAAGGGATGTAAAAGGACTACAACATCTGAATTTGCTTATTATTATTCCAATCATTGTTAGTTCTCCTCTAGTTTTGAATAGCACATATCTGCTCATATATTTCTGATTGTATGTTTACAAAAAAAGAAAAACTATTGTTCTCATTTTCTCTCATTATACTATAAACTTTCCTAGGTGAAAGACCATGTCACTCCTGTTTAACAACTTTAAACAATAAGGTGTTACATAAAAAATAAATGCTGACAAATATTCTGATAAGAAGACCAGTTAGAATACATGTAAAACTAGACCACATTGTATTTCATCTCACTTTGGAGGATGGTGTTGATTTGGTGGGGGGCAGCTTTTCAGGTATTTTCCTGTCTATGTTCATTCTGTCTACTATGAAGACTGCAAGTTTCTTAAAGACACTAGGAAGGTCAGAACTATGGACTCTTCACAGGTGCCAGATCTCTGATTCTTTTTTCAAATCTATACCATTTGGATAGTACCTAAACTGAAACATTGATTGAATAATTAATTAGTTAATTTAGTTATTCAAGAAAAATTATCATTACCATTGTTAATATTAAATATTAGCACCTACAGTATGCCATAGGCACTGGGTTAATCCTTGCGGATGCAGCCAGGGACAAGTCATGCCCTGCCTTCCCAGCATTCATAGCTGCTGGATCAGACCAAATCCCAAACAACAGAGAGTGATGACTCTTAGGAAAGAGGATTCACAGGGGCCTATGGACACACACAACCAGAGACTACACCTTGTATAAGAACACAAGCTCTACTAGTTTCCTAGGGCTGCCATAATAAATTACTACAAGTTTCATGGCTTAACCAACAGAAATTTATTCTCTCACGGTTCTGGAGGCTTGAAATCAAGGAACTGGTAAGATTATACTTTCTCCAGAGGCTCTGGGGAGAATCTGGATTCCTTATCTCTTCTAGCCTCTAGTAGTTGCTGGTTTCTTTGGCTGCAGCCACATCGCTCCAGTCTCTTCATCTGTCTTCATGTGGCCTTCTCCTCTGTAGGCCTTCTTCTTTATGTGTCTCTTATGAGGACACTTGTCATTGGATTTAAGGTCCACTTGGATAATCCAGGAGAATTTCTTCATTCAAGATCCTTAACTTAATTACATTTGCAGAGACCTTTTTTTTTCTAAATAAGGTAACATTTACAAGTTCCAGAGGTAAAGATGTGGACATATCTTTTTTGCCGGTACTAGTCAGCCCACTGTAGAGGGCTGGCCTTCCAGAAGCAAGTCAACATGAAAGTTGAGACCTACAATATGAGTAAGCGTCTGGGGAATCGAGTTTGGAGGAGTGTTCCAGACTGAGAACAGCATGTTCAAAGCCTAGAGGCAACAGCATGGTGTAATCAAGGAACTGAAAGAAGTTCCTGTTTGGCCTTAGCTCAGAGCACTAGAGAAATAAAATAGAGACAAGGCTGGAGAGGGGGGCAGGAGCCAAATTGTGTGTAAGCCACATAAAGGAGTTTTGTGTTTATCCTTAGGCAATGGGAAGTCATTGAATGTTGTAAGAAGAGGAGAGATATAATCAAATATGCACTTTTGGAAGATCTTGCATATGGAAAATGGATTAAGAGAAACCTAAAGTGGAGGCAGGGAACCAGTGAGGAAGTTACTACCTTAGTTCGGGAGAAAGAATGAAAATGGTCAGGGGGAAAATAGCGAGAAATACCCAGATCCAACGAGTATTTAGTGTAAAGCTGGCAGAATATACTGATCGATTCGATGTGGAGAGGAGAGAAAGACAGGGAAGTATCAGGAATGACACTGAACTTTCTGAGTGTCACAGGTTGACTTGTGTCCCCCCGCAAAATGCATATGTTGAAATCCTAACCCATGGCGCCTCAGAAGTGACCTTATTTAGAGACAGGGATTTTACAGAGGTGATCAAGTTAAAATGAGGTCATTGTGGTGGGCTCTATTGCAATATGACTGTGTTCTTATACGAAGGGAAAATCTGGAGACAGACATGCACACAAGGAGAACACCATGTGAAGACGTGGGCAGATATCAGGGTGATGCTCAACGTGCCAGGGAGCCCCAGAGATTCTAGCAAACCACCAGAAGCTATGGCAGAGGCATGAAATAGGCCCTCCCTGCCATTCCTCAGAAGGAATCAATCCCACTGAACCCTTCATCTCTGGCTTCTCGTCTCCAGGACCGTAAGACAATACATTACTATCATTCAAGCCAGTTAGTTTGTGGTACTTAGTTATGGCAACCCTAGCCAAGTAAGAACCCAGGGACACTGGGTGATGCCATCTGTGGACTTAGGGAGCACTGGAGAAACAGCCACCTGGGGAGGACTGATGCTTTCACTTACCAACTAAGTAATTTTCCAGCTGCACATTTAAAAATTGTTTTTCTTCATCTGAAATTGAGGTAATATATCACTTACAGCAAAATCAGTTCCCAAATGATCAAGCAGCTAGATCATTTGAACTAAATCAAGATTGTGTTGTTACTTGAATACAAATTAGAGGCAAAGTTTTAAAGAGAAAAACCATAATGTTTTCATTACTTTCTACCCCAAAGCAAAGAAGACATTCTTGTCCCCCAGGTCATTATTTGGAGAAGCAGGCTGAAGGAATATTCTGATGTCTGCTCTTCAAGTAGGATACTAATAAGTCTGAATCAGTTGAATGTATTTAATCTATGTAGTGTTTCAAATAAGTGAGATCTGTGATTACAGTAAAATATCTGTCAATACAAAGTAGCATTTTTATTAAATCTGTTTATACCAAGTACAAGAACATCAGTGCCTAGTCCAGTACTTGCCATAGAGTAGAAGAAACTCAGTAACTATTTGTTGAATGAATAAGTAAATTATGTAGTCATCAAACATTAATATTGGAAATGTAAGTGAAAGATTATCTTCACCAGTAGTTTTCAGATAATTTTTAGCTTCAGAACTTCTTGTTCAAAGACATCTTGCATGAAGCTCATGACATGAAACTGATGAAACAACACTATGCTGGTTAAAGCGTTGTTAGAGATTCATTGTACTAAAACTCCACCATCTTCCTCCTCATCAATCTTCTATTGAAGTAGAAATTTTAGGGCCCTAATGGAGAACATTTTTGAAAAGTACTGATTAGAGTTCCAGCTATACATGGCAGACTGTCTCTTACTTTTGAAATCCCTCCTGAACCCCACTAACACTATAACAAAGAACTTTGATTTTTTAAAGTTATATTTCACAAGGGCCAAGAGAAAGGTAGAGTGCATGAAAGATTTCAGCAATTTTTTGGAACACAGAAAGTCAGTGAAGGAGCAGAAGGGAGGAAACTACCAGCTAAGTACTGGCAAAAGATGCACCAATTTGTGGGCAAAGCCCTGAAAAGCTCAGGACTGGAGGCCCCAGGTGCCACAGAAGGTGGGGGTGAAGTACAGGGCTGGAAATGGCATTAGTCAAAATCAGTGAACAGAGCCACAGAACTTCCAGAATGTGCTGTACACCTGCATGCAGGTGACGATAACTCTTCAGGAGACCAGAGGAGTTTCCCCAGAAAGTGTTGATAAAGCTCTGAGATGGAGACTCGGGGGCTCCAGGTATGGCTCCAGAGAAAAAAAGAGAATGAGAAGGAGGTAATGAAAGTCTGTAATCTGAATGGTGAAGTCCCTAATCTTTTTATTTCCCTTCCCTGGTCTCAGAATATCAGCAGCCAGTCTGAACATTGAAGCCTTCCAGGTAAGAGATTAAAGAACTTGTCTCTTAAGAAACTGCCTGACCCAGAACAAAAACCTCCATTGCGTGCTGACATTTAGAAGCCCCTCAACTAAAGAGCATGTTCCATACCCACTCACTTTAAGGTGAATTTCATTAAAAATTATGCAAGAAAAAAATTAAACAAGAAAATTTCTCAAACTTAAAACTTCAAGTCTCTAGTTTGAAAATCCTCTTCAAATGCTTAGCAAGAAAACCTTTTTAATTGTTTTGAATAAAGACCCACATCAAGACTCACCAATTAGAAATTTCAGGGCACTAAAGATAAAGAAAAATACCTAAAAGCTTCTAGAGATGTTTTTTAAACATGTCAAATACAACCAAGGGATATAGAAGCCAATGGAAAATGCCTTCAAAATTGGGTGGGAAAAAAAAGATTTTTGGTTTAAATTCTAATACCAAGCCAAATAATAAGACAAGTATAAAGGTGGAACACAAATGGTCTCAAAAGACTAAGGAGATCTTTTTAAATTAAATAATAAGATTAGCCTATAAAACAATAGTGTAGGCATCCTGGCTTTCCCTCCAGCCCTGCTTTTCTCCCCAGCTCTGGGCTTGGCCACATCCTTTCTCCTTCCTGCGCTGTGCTGTTTCTTCCCTTCAACACCCCAGGCCAAATGGCTGCACAAAACTTGATTGCCCCAGAGGACCTCCACTGGAGGCCAAAAGCCAGCAGGATAATAAAAGTTGGCAAAAAGAAAAGAGGGAGATCTTGAAAAGATACTTTTAATTAGGTGATTCAAAACAGCTAGATCATTTATTGACTCAATTCCAGGGTGTTGTGGTTTCCAGTTATGACTTTCAGATAGGCATGATTTTACTGTATTTGCTTAGGAAACTTAAAATAATTCAATATCAAACTTAATGAGACAATGATGGTAATTTATAGATTTTTAAAAGAAGGAAAGTAAAAGAAAAGCAATGCTTATACCATGGTAAGTCCAGATCTTCCAGAGCAGCTGATGAAAATATCAAGTACCTTGTTGTTAGACTAGGATTTATGCTTATGTTGTTTTACACACATACACACACACATACACAGACGCACACAGTTTTTAGTAAGACCTTCAAGAAAAGGACATAACTCCTTTGGACAAATGTCTGTTCACAACAATAGCATAAATTAGGAATCCTATGCAATAATCAGAAGCATTGAGTCTATTTCTCTTCAAATCAAAGTTACCCTCTCCTAGAATATGTAAACCTTGTGCAAAGACAAAACCGTGGTGGAAGTGTCAAAATTAAAATTGTATTCCTTCAATGTGAGACTGTGATCCTTGGTAAAATGCAATTACACCAAGAAATAGGAGTGCATTAAACTGTGAGAGGAGCCATCAAAGGTTTGCTGCCACCAAATTTGAGAACCTTTGAAAAAGCAGGTTTGTACAGAGGGGGAAACGTGGGCACAGACTAGAAAATGAGCACAGCAATGAAGCACATCAGAGACAAAGGTCTCAATGTCTCAGGTGTCACAGCTGACCTCACAGTTATCTGCATGGTGCTTTCTTATTCACTAAGAGATATTAATTCCACGCTTAAAATATGCCAGGTATTGTTTGAGGCTCTTAGGACATGATTGATTCAAACAGATAAAGACCTCAGCCCTCAAAGGGCTTACTTTTTAGCAGGAAGAGACAGAAAATGAACAATAAACAGAACATAAAATTAAATCCTACGGTATTTTAGAAGGTGATAAATTGTCATAGGAAAAAAAGAAGAAAAGCAGAGCACAGTCTGGGGATTAGGGATACCAGGGTAGTAGGAGCGGTTTCCAATTTTAAATAAGGTGGGTGGTTTGCATTTTCAAATAGGTAATTCAGTTAAGACTCCGCTGAGATGCCAAGTTTAAAAACCATAAAGTGCATCTGTGACAACTGCCAGACACTGAAAATTCACATAACACATGGGCTAAGAGGTAGTGAAGGCGTTTATTATCCTCTCTGGATATTTATAGGTGTTCAAATAACATCACATTATCTCCTTTATTGTTTCATGAATGCAAGGGACATGCTGAGTTTCACAATCAAAAGCAAAGAAAAATATGTCTGTTTGAGCAATGTCACACCTTCACCTCCTCTTCATCTGTAGACATGCCTGTGTACAAATCACGCTTAGTTTGTTGGGTGTTTGCTTCATCAATATTTGAAAATGTTTAAATATTTGAATTAAATATTCTGTTTAAAGACGACAATTACTGTAAGTGTTGATAGTGTTGTGATCTGCCTCATACTGAAAGAATAAAAGACCAGAGAAAGCATTGTTTCAGTATGTTCTTCCTTTCTAATAGAAGGTAGGTCCTTAATCACCAGGTTCTGCTCTCTGTCATTAGCATTCAGGAAGTTGAAACAGCATTACTTGGTAATTGAAGCTCATTGAAAATTACAAGGAAGAAATAGTCATGAAAATCACACATAAGAGCAAGAATTCAAGTCAAGATTATTTTATCCTGGATTGATCAAACTATATCTTGAGATTTGCTTTATGTTGACTTTAACCTTCAAATCACACATTCATTAATCATGTCTGAAGAAAACCTATGTGCTAGGACTGGAAAAGAAGAGAAAGAAGTCATCAAAACGTTAATTATCTGCCCAATGCAATTACTGAATAAGCTGAACAACTACTGCTAAAGTAAAACCTTGTTAAGCAAGATTATGTATCCTGAGTACATGTGACAGATGTTTTAGACACAAGTTTTCTGAGTAACAGATGGCATTTTGCTTTAAATGTCTTGAGTTTAAGGTAGCTTTGAGACACCTGCAGTAAACGTTTCTTATTGGGAGGGAGGATTTGCTATGCAACAGTTAATTCCCATCCCAGCGGTGGAAATCCCTTTGTATGTTGGGGTCAGCTAGATCCTCTCTCTCTGCTGGCTTGTAGGGCACAGGCACATGATCCAGGATCAGCCATTTGGATAGTCCAACTGGAGACTCTGAATCTTGCATGCGATGCCAGGATGGTGGCCAGGGGGAGTCCGTTCCTGACACCCAAGACACAGTCGTACTGCTGGAGGCAGCAGTGGTGGCAGCAGAACCCGTGGTTGTGGCAGTAGTGACTGCCACAGGTGCAGTATGTCTGCAGAGCCAAACTTTCCCTTTAGTGAGAGTTGTCTGTCATTCTAGCTTTGTAAACTCCTGGGGATGTCCTGCTCCAGTCCTTCAATCTGTCTCCCCTGTCTCACTCACAATCCTAAAACTGCCGGATACCTTATGACAGATTCACTTTCTGTTCAAGCTATCCAGGGTTGTTTCTGTCTTCAACCAAAAACCTTGACTGATGATATTCATGTGAAATCTGAATGAGTATCTAACCCCTTCATCTCACAAAAGAGGAGAGGGGCTCTCAGAGAGGTCGTGACTTTCCCTGGGTTACTCAACAACAGTTGTTATCAACACCATGAACACCACGACTCAAATACCAAAGAGATTACTGAAAATGTATACATAGAACTCGGGAATTAAGATAAAGATAAATTCATTGCTTAAGCCTTGAGAATGAATAGCATCACCATTTGAGACTGTGCAATGGGACCAAAAGGGAGAGCTAAGAACTGAACCTTAGGGATAATTCACTTTTAAGAGTTGAATTTAACAAAACAGCATGCAAACTAAGCAAACTAGGAAGAGGCTGATAAAATATCAAGAAAGGAATAGGAATGTAGAGCCATTTAAATCAAAGGATAAGAGAGTGATTCAAAAGAGAATAATTGATTAGCAGGTGATGATGTAGTCAGTAAACTAAGAATTGAGAAGAGAATTGATTCTGGGATTATGAATTCATTTGTAAGTTAAGATACGTTTAAGATAGAAGTCCTTAGAGAGGCACTGAAGCCAAAGCCAGCTTGCAAAGTGTGCAGAGCGAGTTAGGCTATGAGGACAGGGAACGTTAACTTTTGTTTTAGAAAGCTTAGTGTAAGAAGAAAAGAAGAAATGAGATTGTGTGTCAAGCAATGCAGGAGTGAGGGATGGACTTTTGTGTAGGATGGCTGATTTAAACACCAAGAAGAAGGAACTAATGAAAAAGGACATGAGAAGTAAGGATAAGGACGGAGACACTTTCTGTTGAATATTTGGGTTCACACCCGCTTTCTCTTCAGTCAGTTGATGACTGGCTGAATATTTTTCTTGCTTGGTTTCATGTAGTTCTGGTCATAGCCCGTTGTGTGGTTAATCACATTTTCTATATTTGGCTCAATTGCTGTCTTTTTTTATTTTGTACTACCGCACAATAAGAACTAGATGTTATTCATCTAATAGGCACAGACATGTTCATCAACAGCAGGCCTGCACTACCCTCAGAAGGCAATTATCTCAATAAGTCAAGGCAGGGACAGTTAGTTGCCTGGAATACCTGACTGTTCCATGACCGCGTATGGAGTTGGAATGGATTTTGAGGGAGTAGCACTATTGGTTCCACATTGCATCTGTTATATAGGAGTCTCCCACAGTGAAAACCTAGCAGCCTCACCTGCCATTCCCAGATAACATCACTGGAGGAACTGTGGTGTCACTGAGTGTCTGGAAGGAAAGATCTTTTTGAGAAATTCACAGATCTCAGAAAAGACATTCTTGCTGCTGCCATCTGCATGAGTGGAGATGAAGCATCCAATTCCAAGTTACTCTATCATAACTGTTGTGGTAGAGGTATTGGGTGGTAGTGGGTACAGGCATTGATAAAACTCCTCTACTGTCTAGACTCTGGCTGCATCTTGCGTATAACAGACTTTGGGGACTGATGAGGCTGAATTCTCAACCAGTCTCCAGATTATTAGCTCAAAGTATTTGTCTCAAAAAGATTCACCATCTGTTAGCTCTGGGATCTTGGACAAATTACTTAACCTCTCAGAGGCCCAGTCTTCCCCTCTATAAAATAATTGTGTAGACTTCTGGGGCTCCTGAGGTGATAAAATAAGACATGCAAAGCACTGAGTCAAAGGCCTCAATAAACGATGGTGCTTTTGTTCAGTCTCTTTGAACTTTGAGATGTATTTTTTCATAATTAACAATTCCAGAACATTTGTGTGCTTGATGGGTAACGGGAAACAGCAGCCAAGCTAGTGAACCTCGGGTTGATTCATAACCTTAGCATTCTTAAACTAGGACATGGTGTGAGCCTGTGAGTATTAAAATGGAAGTTTTTAATAT
Source organism: Macaca fascicularis (assembly GCF_037993035.2). Classification (NCBI taxonomy): domain Eukaryota; kingdom Metazoa; phylum Chordata; class Mammalia; order Primates; family Cercopithecidae; genus Macaca; species Macaca fascicularis. Next base: position 19,324,380 of record NC_088391.1, on the reverse strand, counting down.
AAAATAAACATTTGGATATTAGCTCTAATATATTGGTTAAAAAATAAATCAATTTAATGTGAGACTTGTAGGCATTCAAACCATGTTAGGTTATGATTGTTTAGGGTGTGTTATATTTGCACATGACATTTATCTCTTGCTTCTCATGAGATCTCATAGAGCCTCAATGATCTCCACTATGTATATATGTGTGTATATACACACATACACATACACACACACATATATCACCAAGCATAAACTTGTGGGAGCCATATCAATGCAAAGATTGCCTTATATCCTCTAGTGAACCTGTCATGCAAATGTAGTATGTTACTGAAATATGCAGAAATATATAATATTTACACATTTGGAAGCTTTATAAACTTTTATGGGCCAATCTTCTTTTATTTCCGTGTGGCATGTAAAGAACACTTTTAGTATAATAGAAAAAGAATCTTGGTCTCATCCTTGACTCCTCTTTCTTTCACTCTCAACAACCTATCTGCCAGCAAACATTGTGGGCTCCTCCTTCAAACTATATTCAGGATTCAATAATGAATATCTTCTTACTAGGTCACCTCCATTCACCCTTGTCTCTTTACAGCCTGTTCTCCTCACAGCAGCCAGAGTAATATAGTAAGAACTTAAGTCACCTGTCTGTTCAAAAATCTCAAATGACTTCCACTCTGGGTATACACTCAAAAGATGTGAAAGCAGGGACTCAGGCAGATATTTGTACACTAATGATCATAGCATCATTATGAGCAATAGCCAGAAGATGGAAATAACCCGAGTATCCATGGATGGATGAATAGATAAACAAACTCTCTCTCTCTCTATATATATATATATATAAAATATATATATTCCATTGTGTGTGTATATATACATGTATATACTATACTATATATGTATATATTTGTATATATGTATATGTATATATGTATATATACTGTATAAATAAAATACATATATTCCATTGTGTGTATATATAAAAAATATATATATTCCATTGTGTGTGTATATATACATATATATTATACTATATGGATATATTTGTATATATGTATATAGACATATATATAATATACATATATTCCATTGTGTGTATATATACATATATACTATACTATATAGTGAGTATATATATACTATATACCTATATATACTATATATATTCCATTGTGTGTATATATACATATGCATATATACATGTATACATACATATATACTATAATATAGTGTGTGTATATACTATATACATGTATATACATACATAGTATATGTATATAGTATATATACATATATGTATATATCACTATATATACATATATGTGTATATATACACACACGTGTATACTATATATACTATATATGTGTATATATACACACACAATATTATGCACACACACAATGATATACACTACAACACGGATGAATCTAGAAGACATTATGCTAAGTGAAATAAGTCAATCACAAAAGTAAAAATATTGTGTGATTCCACTTATATTAGGTACCTGAAATAGGCAGACAGATAGAGGCAGAAAGTAGAATAGTAGTTGCCAGAGTCTGCAGGTAGTGGACAATGGAGAGTTATTGTTTAAAGGGTACAGAGTTTTAGTTGGAGAAGATAAAAAAAGTTCTGGAGATGGATGGTGGTGATGGTTGCCCAACAATGTGAGTGAACTTAATGCCAATGAACTGTACATTTAAAAACAGTTAAAATGGTAAATTTTATGTCATGTCTATGTTACCACATTGTGATGGTTAACAATGAATGTCAACTTGATTGGATTGAAGGATGCAAAGTATTGTTTCTGGGTATGTCTGTAAGGGTGTTGCCAAAGGGGATTAACATTTGAGTCAATGGACTGGAAGAGGCAACCCCACCCTCAATCTGGTGAGCACCACTCATCAGCTGCCAGAGCATCTAGAATAGAGCAGGCAGAAGAGAGTGGAAAGAGCACACTTTCTGAGTGTTCTGGCCTTCATCTTTCTTCCACGCTGCCCTCAAACATCAGACTCTGAGTCTTCTGGCCTTCATCTTTCTTCCACGCTGCCCTCAAACATCAGACTCCAAGTTCTTCAGCTTTTGGACCCTTGGACTTACACCAGTGGTTTGCCAGGGGCTCTCCGGCCTTCGGCCACAGACTGAAGGCTGCCCTGTCAGCTTCCCTGCTTTTGAGACTTTGGGACTTGGACTGGCTTCCTTGCGCCTCAGCTTACAGATGCCCTATCATGGGACTTTACCTTGTGATCGTGTGAGTCAATTCTCCTTAATAAACTCCCCTTCATATATACAAATATCCTATTAGTTCTGTCCCTTTAGAGAATACTGACTAATACACACACACACACACACACACACACACACAAATACCTATAAAACTGGAATGGCTACCCATTTCAGATTAAAAGCTCAAATTCTGATATTGACCTAAAGATGCTATGCAATTGGATTCCATATTATCCTCTGCTCTAAGTTCTTTTGCCCTCACCCTTGTTCACTCCACTCCAGCCCATGGCAACTTCTTTGTAATCCCCAAACACCCAGAGCATGGAGCCTCTACAGGTGCTGCTGTTCACTCTACCTGGAATGCTGGGGTGCAAGACCCCCAGATACTCGCAGGGCTCACATGCCTCCCTGCCCCCACCCTTCATCTCCATGGAATGTGTTAATTCATTACTTGTAGTAGAATTTTGATAGAGTGAATATTAAATTTAGGCATCAAATTTCGAAGCAACAAAAATAGGAGAGAAAGTAGAGCTGATTTATGACTGCTCTGAAATACATTATATTAGAGAAAGGTAAAACAGGGAAGGGGGAATGTATTTTCATCACAAACAGTGGTCAGGGAGCCTCCCTGAGAAGACACATCTAAGTAGGAACTGCTGTTAACAGACCAGTGTCTTGACTTTGCCATTTGTCTTTTCGTTAATTTATTTCAGAGCAGTCACAAATAAGTGCTATTGTTATAGAGATGCGTGCACCATGAGAATCCATCCCACCCACTGCCTGCTCCAGGCAGGAAGTGATTTTATAACATTTTACTGAGTAAGGATATATCTTCTTTGGAGGTTATTCTTTCAGAAACACTTACTTCTACCATAATTATATATAAAAATTAATTGTGAGTTATATGATGATCCTCATTTTATAGATGAAGAAATTAAGGTAGATAATTTAAGTTTCCTACATTATCAAATCGAGTTTGTGATAGGATTAAAATTCACACAAAACTCAAATGATCCACTTCTGAGTGGCTTTCTGAAGCTTATTGTTTTTGTTTTTGTTTTTTTTTTTTTGAGACAGAGTCTCACTCTGTCTCCCAGGCTGGAGTACAGTGGCGCAATCTCAGCTCACTGCAACCTCCACCTCCCAGGTTCCAGTGATTCTCCCACCTCAGCCTCCTGAGTAGCTGGGATTACAGGCACGTGCCACCATGCTCAGCTAATTTTTTGTATTGTTAGTAGAGACGGGGTTTCACCATGTTGGCCAGTCTGGTCTCGAACTCCTGACTTCAAGTGATCCTCCTGCCTCAGCCTCCCAAAGTGCTGGGATTACAGGCATAAACCACTGCACCTGGCCTTGAAGCGTATTGATTTTTATTAGCACACAATATCTTTTCTTTGGCAAGTAACATTTTCCACAAACCAGTATCTTTGGAGTAAAAGCGTACAACTTTTGACTCTATAAATGACTCCATTTTGAAAGTCTGTCAAATCGGGTTTTTAACTTATAAATGGCAACATATAATTTTCAGGGATGAAGTTAAAATTCTAGCATATCCAGTTCCATGGGATGTGTCAATTAATTACTTGTAGTAGAATTTTGGTAGAGTGAATATTAAATTCAGCCACTAAATTCCAAAGTAGCAAAAATGGGAGAGAAAATAGAGCTGATATGTGAGTGCTCTGAAATAAATCAACAGACAGGCAAATGACAAAGTCAAGATGTTAATCTGTTAATAATAGTTACCACTTACTGATGGCAAAGATTCTCTCCTTGACCAAAGTTCAGTCAGGCCTCTCCGAGCCGTCTCTGGACTGGACTTCAGCCTCAGCTCCTGTTCTTGCCAAACCTGCAGAGGCCAGACCTAGCAAGAATCCTGCTAAGTCACTTTAGAGAAAATTTCTTACCCTTGATATCTGATTACCCTTGATATCTGATCGAGCTCCTCTTCCTCTACTTTTGATATGTAAGTCCTTGACCTGCCTTCAGCAAGAATCCTGTTAAGTCAGTTTAGCAAGAATCCCCCCTACCCTTGATGTCTCCGTTTAGTAGAGTTCCATGCACTGAAGCCCTCACTCTACCCATTGACTACAAAGCCCCAGCTGTCTCTGGAGTTGAGCTCAGTCTCTCTCCTCTGTTGCAATAGTCTTGACACCTATTGCAAGAGTCCTGAACAGAGTCTTTCAGTCTTACCATTTTAACAAGTGTCAGAATAACTTTTTCTTTACCGCTGAGCATCTTTCCATTTATTTATTCTGTCTGTATTCTCTTTCAAGGTCTTGCAATTTATTTATTAACTGATGGGAAGTTCACACTTTGGGGTGCTTTGGGTGAATAATAAGAGAATTACACTGTTTGGATTGATGCACTGTTTTGAAGTTAGTGATGAGAACAAACAAAGAAGAGAAGGAAAAGATGGTAAATTTCAGTTTATCACCTGGAAGATTGGTTAAAAGGTCCTATTCTGCCATCTGGTTCCTAGATATCTCTAAACACATTTTTAATAGTTTTGGTAAATTGAGACACTGTCTTCAGAGGCTGCTGCTCACGATTTAACAAGATTCTTAGTTGAGAGGGACAAATAGTCCTTACTTGGACATTTGAATATTGGAAGTGAGGCAGCTCACTCTCCAAGGAGTATTTTTCCACAATTCTGTAGCTGGTATGGGAAAGGATCATGTAAAAAGGAGAATAACCTGGGCTGAGAACTAATCTCTCCAAATCTTACTGATGGAATCTTATTTCATTTTATAAGGTGGAAATGCTTGTTAAGTTTTTATGTAAGGTTTTTGTGAAGCAATGCAATTCATTTTTGTTATGGTGCATTTTACTTCGTATTTTCATATTTTTGTTACAATTTCCAATTGAACTGCAAGACCACTTGTACCTACTTTATGATAACTAACTTATGTGGCCTTGCAAACAAAATTTTAGAAACTCACTAACCCAGAGAGACACTCATAATCTTATCCCATCAAAAGCAATTTTGTTGGCTTTTTAACCTACTGCATTCGTGATTCAAAGCCTTAATAGACTAGCATCACAACCAGCAAAAATAATCACACCAGTTGTTAATTAAATCTAAGACAGTGATAAGGAGAAAATGGTCGCAGTAATCATGTATTAAGAGATTAAAAATAACTCCCCCAAATAGGCTGCTGAAATTCACATCACAGAGTATGATGTTGAGCATTTTAAAGCTCTCACTACCCAGCACTCAACAAACAAAGGCACGGAAACTCAGCTGAATGAGAGGAAAATTCTCTTATCTTGCATGGAATGATAATGAGAAACTTGATCTGTTATGCTGCCAACTCCAAGGTTGCTGTAAGTCAGTGATTTCATGGGGTCTTGCCAATAGTATGTTTATATTTAAGTGCAAATCAAGCTATGTCAAGGTTACAATGTTTAGTGGAAGAGAACATTTCAAACACCGAAGAACTAAATATTTTTAACCACAGGATCAAAAGGAGATGCCTTTTCCTCCTTATTGTGTACAAATCAGGACCTGAAACATTTGGGGCAGGAGAACCTGACAGGGAGAAAAATTCTTTTTAAAGGACAACACTGTTCTCTAGGCCAAGTGTAAAGTTAGAGCATTTCAGAACAGGAAAGAACCCCAGGAATCATCTGATTCAGCCCTCTCGTGTTCCAAAAGAGGAGACAGCAGCGAGGGAGAATAAGCTGGACTGGAATCCAGGTCTCCTGACTTACTACTGTTTCTTTCTGCCAGAAAGATGCCTTCCCTTGTGTCGGGGCGTGCAGGATTCCCTTCCTCAGGTGGAACACAAGGCTAGCCCGATGCCATACCACGTACAATTCATGTGTAAATGGTGTAGACCACCTCTGTCTATGTGGGGTGTCATCCTTGTATGGTGCTACAAATCCCACAGCCCACTAAGGAACAGCAGCTGGATAAAGCCTACTTCTTTACTTCCATCTCTTTAGTCTATCTGTATTCTCTTTCAACGGAATAAAGGCTTTGTAGGCTTTGTTTCTGCATCAATTCATTAATATCTCAAGTACTTACTGTTTCCATATTTAATTCTCTTTTTAGTGCCATTCCAACTAAAGATTTGACTTCAAAAATTAGTATATACAGGCTCCTGCCTGTAATTTGAGCACTTTTGGAGGCTGAGGTGGGTGGATCACTAAGGCCCAGAAGTTCGAGATCAGCCTGGGCAACATGGTGAGAGCCCGTCTCTATGTAAGAGAATAAAAGTATATATAAAGCCCTTCATATTTAGGCAATAACCTTTTTCTTTTACTGTATTAGCTCTTTATCATTCTACTGAAGTTTCCAGAAGGATTGGAAAGTGTCTTCTTATACCAATATTTTCATAGCTATGCAATGTATGGGACTTTTCCCTAAGGCTGTGCCTATAGTTAGTCAAGTTTTATAAAGAAAGTCATAAAAACATGGAACCAGTTATTTAGATTTAAGATAACTAAAATATTTATTTCAAATATCATTTGAAACTTTCTTCACCAACACTGCCATTTTTGGTCACAATTTTTCAACACCCAAAGCATTAATTTTTCTAAACCAATCTAGGCTCAGAAGTAAGCTTCTAGGCAGGCTGATACTGGTGGAAAAGTAAACACAACACTTTTTATAAGTGAATTTTAAAATCTTGTAGATATTGACTGATGAAATTCATCCCAGCTCCCCCACTCACTCAGTGTCAAAGGAGATATAAAAAAGAGTTTTCTTCTTCCTGTCCCTCTTTTTCCTTCTTTCCTTTCTTTCCTTGAAAAATAAGTCTCAGTCACCTACTATCAAGTAGGCACTGAATTAGTGGCTGTGGAGCCAAAATAATTCATGGTTTCTGTCCTTAGGAGGGGGAACACATGTTAATAGATAAACTCTTTTCTTTTTTTTTAAGTATTCTTTTAACATTTTTGTTGCTGCGGTGAGGAGGGGAACAACTCATATACCAAAAAAGACATTTGAGTCAAAGGATCCCCATGGAAACACCCTGAGATCCTAAAGTGTTGATATTTTAATCTACAATTTTCCAAATGTAAGAATTTTCTTAAGCCATCTGATCAATTTAGTTTTTTCCTGGAGTTTGAGTATCAGTCCCCATGCATTCTGGAGTCAGGCCATGATTACTGATAGAAAAGAATTTCAGGAAACCTAACCAGTGAATGGGTTCTTGTAACAATCCAAAAAGCTGATAATACCAAAGGCTTCATCCTGGATTTAATGAAACTCCAAGAGTAAAAACTCTAAAGCCACAAATAAAGCAGAAAAAATACAAGAAAAATTACCTAAGAAATCCTCTGAAAGAAGTCCTTGCTTAGCTGTGAACTAACTACCTGTCACTCTGCCAGAGCACTGCACTAATTAAATACTCTGCATGAGAAATATCCTAGGGAAAACCAAACCTAATTCAATTGATCATCTTACTCAATGTATTAGTTTCCTAATGCTGCTGTAACAAATTATCACAAACTTAGCAGCTTAAAACAACACAAAGGTATTCCCTCTCAGTTCAGAAGGTCAGAAGCCTAAAATCAGATTCACTGGGCTGAAATCAAGTTGTTCTCAGAGCTGGTTCCTTTTGGAGGATCTAGGAGAGAGTCTATTTCTTTACCTTTTCTAGCCTCTGGAGTCAGTGTACTTTCCCTGGTTCCTGATCTGTTCCCCACATCACTCTAAGTTCTGTGATTGCCACATCTCCTACTTCCTCCTTTGACCTTCTTTCCCCACTCTTACAAGGACCACTGTGATTACACTGGGCCCCCTAGACCTTCCCATCTCAAAAACCTTAACTTAATTACATCTGCAAAATCTCTTTTGCCTTAAGGATCGTACACACAGGTTTTCAGCATTACAATGTAGATATTTTTGTGGGGCCATTATTTAACCTATCACAGTCAGCCAGAAGTCAACTGGACTGACGGAAAACTTCCAATTCACTCATCAATGTGGGTTAGAACAAGGCTGAAATGTGGACATTTAGATGACCTATTGCTCATCTTTCTGGACTATTTCTTTTCACGTTCAGTGTGGGAGTTTTTGTTACTGGCTAGACAGAGACACAGATTCTGGTTATTTTTTTAAAACCATTGCTTGCTAAGTCATGTTCCCATCTCTAATGTAATTTGCTTTACACTCTAACCCCAACGTTGCTTTTGGCACTTGGTCCTGACCAATTCCCTCCTACTCATGGTGTTTGTAATTGACCCCCAGTGATACTGATGTTCAACTTGAGAGATTTCCCCTATTTCCTCCCCTCTCCAGTTTTTAAACTTTCTAGGGTTTTCACAATATGTTGTGTTTTTGAGCCAAATGCAAATTTAATGGTTGTACATTATTTCTTTGAAAATTTAATGAATCTGTTTAAGAAGATGACATCTAATTTTGATATCCATCCAATGATTTCTATAAAATAGAGGATCCTTAGTTTATAATCTATACAAATTTCAGTCAATACAATAATTTTTCAACATTTTTAAATATGTTTAGGGGAAGAGAGAATCAAAATCATACTATAAGACACCATAAGGTCATACTATTTCTCTCCTACTGTCACTTATATAGAGATATAATTGAACAACGTAGTGCCTTGTGCTATTTATATTTGTTAGTCTTCTCAATTAGATTAGTTGCTCTTAATAGAAAAAAAAAACCCTTTGCTTCTTTTATATGCTCAATGATAAATTGTATTGAATTGGCCACACAATTAGCAATCAAATTATTTTTGGCTGATTGACTAGTCTTTTCTTATAAGTCACATATGGCTATATGATTTTATTCCTTTCTACATATTTGGAAACATTTCAATTTAAACAAATTATATCTATGAAAACTTGGGTTGCAAAAAAGAAAAATCATAATATGATGATTTACTTTCAATTAGGATATAAACTCCTATCCATGAGAACTATCCACTGGGAAAAAAAAAATATATATATATATATATTTGTACAGGAATATATTGATTGAGAAATTAGGATATGGTTGCACCCTGATTTATTGCTTTGTTTTTAATCTTCAGCTTTCAAGCAATATTTAAAATATCCATGTACTGCTTTATAATTCCATTATTCTATTCTTTTTAGAGAGAGAAAAACAGAGTGTTGCTCTGTCACCCTGGCTGGAGTGCAGTGGCACAACCGCAGCTCACTGCAGCCTCAAACTCCTGGGCTCAAGTGATCCTCCCACCTCAGCCCCTCAGAGCACTGGAATTACAGATGTGAGCCATTCACCATATTATTACTTATTCTTAATACCCCACCTTTGATTCTGGTTTATAGATCATGATAGTTTCAACATTTACCATTTTTAAAACTTTCATTGTATTTTGTTTTGATTTTTACTTTTTACTAATGTGTAGCACATCTAAGAAAGCATATGGGTCACGGTGTCCAGCCCAATCTATCTTCATAAAGTACCACCCCTCTCATAACCCCACAAAGGTGTAGAAATGGAACATTGTTAGTGTCCCAGAAGCCCCAGTCCCTCCTTCCCAAGTTAACCTTCCCTCAACTTCTAATACCACAGATCAATTTTGCTTGCTTCGGAACTCATTTTATTATAAAATTTGCTTGTTTACTTGTGTCCAATTGTAAAAAGGTTCAAATTCTGCTGCCCCTAACCCCCCCCCCCCCGCCAAAAAGAAAAGGTTCCAGGAGATCCTCAGGATATATTTTCTTTCTTCTTTTTAATAGAGAAATTTAGTAATGCAGTTAATTATCTCAATAATGTTATTTTCATCATTAAATCCATCTTTCTTCTTACTTACTAATGGACCTCCTGTTTCTTTTCTCTCCATTCCTTTTACAAAAGCCTTGGGAGTCCCTCTAATCCTTACACCTACACATTCCTTCCAGGGACTGCTGTCCTCTGGTCAGAGCCCACCTTCTTTCTCACTCTCAGAGGGAGATGCATTTTATATCTTTCAAGGTGAACTCTCCTATTTTCCTTTGTGAGTTCTCAATACAAGTGTACTTTTCTTGTCTTAAAAGAAAAAAAAAATCCCATATGTATTAATTACAGAGTGTGGTTTACATCTCTGAAGATTCCTGGGGGCACTTACAAGCATTTAATAATTATCATTTCTTTTGTCTGGGTTATTTTATTCTTAAAATTTTAAACCTAGGAATCGTGCCTTATATTGCTTTGGGCTATATGTTCACCAGTTTTTACCATGCCAAATTCAAATGGCCACTGTGTCTTCTTGTCTGTGACTCTCATCCTCATTGACTTCCCTCTCCTGTGTTCAGAGGCAGATTGAAGCTTTGGCTGAGGCTCTATCCTCTGCTTCTAATATCAATGCTTCTCTCTCTGACTAATGGACCATTTGGATGATGGATATACTATGTGCTTGTTTTCCAGAAGATGCTTCGAATAATTCTTTCCAAGGAAATATTTTGAGCGCTCTAAGGAATTTGAAGAATTGAAAACTCTAAGTACATCTCACATTCTTGATACACTTGAACTGTAGGGCCACAGAATATTATAGACGATAAAGCTCTTGACTGGAAGAGAGGAAACATGTGTTCTTATCTTGGGCAGCCAGCTAACCAGCTATAGGATTTGAGGCAGCCATCTGTAGGCATTTTTCCTCATCTGCTACAGGGATTGTGCTACAGAGATTTTCCATGGATGTGAGGAGGAAAAGTACCTTGTACCTCTAGAGACACGGAAGAATCTATAAGGGTGCATATTTTTATGACCCAAACTATAAGAAGTGAAATTACTGAAAATTATCTCAGGTTGTAGAGATGCATGGAAGCTTCACTGAAAAGGTGTTGTGTGAGAAAATTAGTTTTAAAAGGTTGAAAATACTGAGCAACAATATCTTTAGGATCTTTGATTTCTGATATTTATGAAGATCTTTAGGTTCCTTTCATTTCTTGAATTTTTGATGGCATGAGTCCTTCTCTTTTCCTGTGCCCTGCCCTCCGTGGAGTTTGTTATAAATTATACAGTCCCCACCGAGGGTTTCTAGGCCTTTTACTCCTCCAGATTTCCTAACGAAAATAAATAATTCTTTCTACTCAGTAAGAAATATAATCGAAAACCAAAGGACCAAGTCCTCCGAGCAGGAAGCTCGCCCAGCCCAACTCTCCTGTCTGTGTTCCCTGCTGCTCGGTGCTGCCAGAACTGGGATGCTGGAAAGAACAGTGGGTTGAATTTCAGATCTGAGTCTTTTTGGTCCTGTATTTCCCACTGTTGATAGGGTTCAGGACACACTACCCCAAACTATTTTAAGCTGAAAGAATTTTAGAAAACTGCAGAAGCAGGAAGGCCGCTCCGATCCCTCACCTTTCTCACCTGCAGCAGGTCATAAAACCTAACAAGCATTTTCTGACCTTCCACTGATGCAGGGCATGAGACCCTAATTCGTAAGGTGCCCTCCCTATACCCGGAGAAAAGGCATAGCCTTGTCTCTGAAGACACAGGGTCACAGAGAAGAATCTAAACAAACGAGTCTTGCGAAGTTCCCCCCAGTTACTAGATCCAAGCATATTCATCCACAACTGTCTGCTCCTCATCAAACTTAGCATAAAAATACACAAGTTTACTATGTCTTTGTCTCTCTGTTGCCTTATGAAGGCTCTCGTGCCACATAAAACTTATAATAAATACATTTGTATGCTCTTCTCTCGTTAACCAGCCTTTTGTTATAGAGGCCTCAGCCCCACACCTAGCTTTGGTGAGAAAACGGTCCTTTTCTTCTCCTATACTAACTACGCGGGTGACAGGAGCACTCTTTCACCTCCTGGGGCTCCATCTCTGAATGATAAATTTCCATTTTTCTTCCTGTACTCTTAGAATTGGCCTAGAATCAGCTCTGGGGAGAGCTCCCTTATTGCAAGGAGACCAAAAGACTCTGAGGGCACTCGGTCTGCCAAAAGAGCCTTCCAACTAGAGCTCTGTTTTTCACGAGAGTCGATTTGGGCTGGGGTGAGGGGCAGGAGCCCTCAGAGAAAATCCTTCAAGAAAAGCCCCAGAAGAATGGCAGCTCCAGGGACAGGGATTTTAAACGAGGGGAGCCAGCTGCTCCTTCTCCCCATTCCCATCTCAGACCTGCAGAGACACCAAGAGGAAGACTGGAGTGACAGAATTCCTTAGCAGTTGTTTGGTGATGGTGGCACCTAGGAAACAAACTATGAGATATATGACCAACAGCATAGGGACGACCAAGGTGAGAGGGATGCTGGAGAAGTAAGGACTCCTTTGAAAACATCTGGAGATGATCATAAACTAAACCTTTTTAAATACTATTTTGGAGTAAGTTAAATGACACCATATTATTTATCTGTCTTTGCCACTTGGCCTCAGGAGAAGCTGGTCTCAGAATGAAACTCCAAAGACTGGATCTCAATGGGCAGCCTCCCAATGACTTTTTCCTCTCCTACGATGATGTATTGGAAAGAAATGCTGTGAGTCCCTGCATCCCAGAATGCAAGGTAGAGCCCCTCTGAAGAGGGACCCTGGTAGCAGTGAAGAGGTGGGGTGAAAGTCCGTTCCAGTGGGTAGAAGACCTTTCCTTGCACCTGAAGACTTACATTGTCGTGGGACAAGGGAACAGATCATTACAACTGTAAAGAATTAACTTGCATGAATAGTGAGGCACTGGAGTGCAGTGAGCCCAAAAAAGGTTAAGCTTTCTTATGCATGCGCACACGCACACACACACACACACACACACACACACACGCAAAGGGGGAAAAGATACCTGAGAAATGGACACTATTTTCCTAATGACTGCCAAGAGTTGACTATGGACTCCTTCCATCAAATGGCCAGATAAGCAATGAGGCCCTTCCTAGCTAGGACTTGGAAGCATTTTGGTCAAAGTAATGGAAGGGCTGAGCCTGTTTTGCTGACTCCCACAGGAAGTGGTGGGCCGAGAGCACAGCTACAGGCTTTCCTGTGCAGCGTAAATTGGCCCAATGTGCGCAAAACATTCTTATCTGATAAAGAACTGGAAGTGCGAGTGTGTGCTAAAATGTTGGAAATAATATTGGGTCTCTGCTTCACTCGTCCCTCATTTTTCTTTCTCTGTTGTCTCTTCTTCATCTTTGGCAATCATACTGGCCTCTGGGTTCTTTTCTAGCTTCTCATATGGTTTTGATTAGGAAAGACAAATATAACAGAGAACAGAGCTGATCTGGGTTTTCCCTCTTCTTTTGGATGAATGTGCTTAATTGTTAATCTTCTTGTATGTTTACATCAGAAATACACATACACACACAGACCCACACACACATACACACAAATATTCAACTTAAAATCATCCCTTTTTGGCCTATCCCTTTTTAAAAGATGTCAAGGCAAAAAAGTGTTAATAGAAAACCAACTACACTTGGCTAAAATCTGTTTCTTTTCTAGGAGGAATAAACTAAACCTGTCATCAGACATTTGATTTCCAGTCCTGGCTCAGCATCTAACTAGCTGTGCGCCTTTAGACAATTTTCTCGAAGCTTCTGGTGTTAATTTCCTCATCTCTAAAGATGACAAATTTGGATTAGGTAAACTCCCAAGTACCTCCCAGGAGATGTTATGATTATCTTTGTAAGGTATATTGGTACCACATTTATGATAAAAGCTAAAATGGGTGTCTACATGCATAGGAAAATGAAGGCAAAAATAGCAAAACAAAACAGGCATTTGTATTTATTTCTCTAATGAAATTCTTTACATGGCCAAAAAGTAAAGTGTTTTCCAGTTTATTAGCACCATTTTACTAAGCACATAGGCGCAGCAGGAACACAGATTTCAGAGCCATGTACAGTATCTGACACTTAGAATGCACATAGTAAAAGTCTGCTGGAGGGTGTACTGCTCTAGCTGCTAACCAACCAAAGTGTAGTTGGTTTTCTATTAATACTTTTTTTCCTTGACATCTTTTAAAAAAGGATAGGCTAAAAAGGGATGCTTTTAAGTTGAATATTTGTGTGTATGTGTATGTGTGTGTCTGTGTGTGTGTGTGTGTGTGTATTTCTGATGTAAACACACAACACTAGCATAGCCTAGTGACAAGAGCACAGAATTTATAATAGTAAGACTCAAGTCTCAGCAGCCCCACTACTTACAGCTCTGTAATTAAGAACTAACCTTTCTGAGCCTCAGTTTCCTCAACTGCACAATGGGATGAATACCTGCACTTCAAACCTCAGGGTAAAATCAAATGACAAAATACGTATTAAAATGCTTCACAAAATGTTGAGTACTTGCAAATATTCAATTTGTTCTGTCACTGTCCTAAAGATACATGTCTGTCTCCTTAAACTCAGTATTCATTGGGCACCTTTGCACACTGTGATAAACCAATAATTTTACCCCAAATTGTAGCTGACTCATTCAACTTTAAACTGCAGGAAGTATACCTGGCCACTAAGACGAATGAACAAGAGAAATGAACACACCCATATAATTTTTTTAAATTAGCCAGTAAATCCATCTCACCAGATGAGTTGAGAAGTCTTTGCTTTCCAAATTCTACAGCCTCTAGTAGGGTGCTAGAAGCCTTTCCATCCTAAACACGGCCAACTCAAGGCAGAGGCCTGAAGGAGTTTGCCTCTTTTATCATCCTAAAATAGCTTTTGTGTGTGTGGCAAATTTAAAAACTTTTTATTTGGAAATAATTTGAAACTTACAGACAGCTTGCTTAAAAATAAAATGGATAAACACAGTTGAAATCCTCTACCCAGATTTACCTAACATTTCACCCATCTGCTTTATCATTTGCTGTTCCATCTATCTATCTATCTATCTATCTATCTATCTATCTATCTATCTATCATCTATCTATCTATCTATCATTTATCATCGAATTTCTTTCCTGAGCTATTTGAAGTAAGTTACATATGTCATGGTCTTTGATCCTTAAATATTTCAGGGTTTATTTCCTAAGAATAGGGGTATTTTTATACATTACCATAATACAGTTATCAACTTCTATAAATTTAATATTGAGACATCTTAAGATATCTTTTGCAGGAACTATGGCTTCTATGAAAGACAGTGGGATAACTGAGTGTCAGAATTCTCTTTCCGTTCTTGTCCTTGCTCTCCCACTCAAGAATACTAAACATTGAACATTCAAGCCTTAGAATGTATATCAAGGAAGTTGGCCTCTGCAACCTATAAAGTGACTTCTGGCTTTGAGCATTACTTGCTCTAAGACAAGGCTGCAGTTCTGTCCCTAGGCAAGTTCCCAGTTCCAGGAAACTTGGAGCAATACTTATTGGGTCTGGAGGTTTGGAGAGAGTGGTTAGAGATTCATATAACCTCACTGTTGGCCCTACATTGCATCATGTGGGCCTTCTTCAAAGACATTTATGGGCATAGTGAACTCATCTTGTTCACCGTTACCTGCTAAGACATTCCACCCCAGGGCTCAGTGTGCTGTTATCATCAAAAACACTGTGGTCCTGGCCAGGCGAGGTGGCTCCCGCCTGTAATCCCAGCACTTTGGGAGGCCGAGGCTGGTGGATCACCTGAGGTGGGGAGGTTGAGACCAGCCTGACCAACATGGAGAAACCCCGTCTCTACTAAAAATACAAAAAATTAGCCGGGCGTGGTGGTGCATGCCTGTAATCCCAGCTACTCGGGAGGCTGAGGCAGAAGAATCATTTGAACCCGGGAGGCAGAGGTTGCAGTGAGCTGAGATCGCACCATTGCACTCCAGCCTGGGCAACAAGAGTGAAACTCCGTCTCAAAACAACAACAACAACAACAACAACAACAACACTGTAGTCCCAAAATATGACTTTTTTTTCTAATATCAGTGTGTATGCATGCAATCTAGTAGAAAAGGGGGAAGAACATGTGGTAGTAAGCAGCAGAAGATTTCAAGTTATATATCCTTGTGTTTCACTCCAATAGAGTGTCTCTTACTTTTATTTTACCATTTATTGAAAATAAGCAAATTGCTGGTAAAGTATCCTAAACTTGCAATGGAAAAATGACTGTTTACAGAGTCACCTGCAAATCTACATTACACAACGTGAAAGTTAGTTTATTACTGGAAAGGAGAGGGGAATTGTCTTTACCTAAAGCATGTGGGGTCACAACTGTTCTATCTTCTGATGCCCCGAATGTACCAATACGCATCGTCCCCGGCCAGCCTGGCAGTCAGACCTCAAAGAGAATGCGTGGAGTGTTAGTGCCCCTAACAGTGGGGAGGTGCCCTGTCCACAATCTGGTAAATAAAAGGTTGTGAATGAGGGCAACTCCTTCGGTTTATAAAAATAAAAAAATTAAAAGGGCAGAGGAATTGAGCAAGGAACAAAAACTCCAGCTTACAATGAAAACATCTTTTGAAATGTGGGATATTCGTTTTTGTATTTTGGGATCGGTTTTTACCCATTGTTCTCTATTGCTTACCCCCAAAATTACTGTCAATATGATTATTCATCCCCCATGAGTCTGTGTGTCACCAGTACAGTAAGGGGTGGCTCTGCTATTTTTAGACACACAGATTATCCAAGCAGAAGGGCACATTCCACTTCCATTCTGCTGAGGGCAGGCTACACCCTGGCACAGTTTTACTCCTAACCACACAAAGGCTTGTTTTGAGAGGGGAGTGAGCAGTGGGTTGAGGAAGGTTTCAGAGAATAAGAAGAAAAATATTTCTAGATTTGAACTTGAACAAAGTTAATGCTGATAGCAGAGTTAAATGACCTGCAAAATTCAAAAGTGCAGACGAGGCATTGCAATCCACACCCAGTGTTCCCTGCAGGCAAAGACTGTGTCTCCTGTGACCCACAAGGGTGAGATTGATTTGGAAAAACCCCAGAGGGTAGAACTGATCTTTGAGGATTAGCCAGTCTTTTGTTTAAGAGTTTAGTCAATATTTTAGTAGGGAAGTGGATGGTATCACAGGCTCTGATTAGCATGAGTGGCATGTTTCCTCCCTGAGTTGCTCCTGATCAGGGATACCTGACCTCCAGGTAGACTATACCCGCTGGCTTGCTGTCCCCTCTCCTGTCCCCACTCCCCAGGTTTTCTTAAAAGCCAAAACTACCTCCACCTGGAAAGGCAGGGCTATAAAGAGGCCATCAATGCCTTTGCCTGAAACCTACCTGTACACTCTACCTTCAGAGATGAAAGGCTCAAATGCCGTCTACACCCAGTGGCATAAAATTCACAAGTCTGTCATTTTGGCTGCAAGGTAGGACATCTTCTGGCAAACTTAATAAGCAGATTCTCTCAGTGATAGGAAATTATTGCTTAACGCAATTCTATTTCCCGTGGTTAAAGCATTTAGATAGCAGTAGTCACCTGACCTGGTGTGAAGTACAAATAGAAGTTTTGTTTCCTTTTTTCAATCTTTTTTCTTTTAAGCTTCCATTCTTTTAGGGGGGATGGGGAGGTTAGGTTTTATCTTTAATAGGCCTGGTTCATATAAAATAACTTGGGTTTGAATTGTGAAGCTGGTATCATATTAAACCTGATTTACAGAGTGGCCAGCACTTGCTTAACATGAAGTGCTCCTCCTGTTATTGGCAGGTCTATGATCCCTGTGCATGTGGCTGGTAATGGAGAGAGGCTGTTGCAAAGCTATGAAAGAGCAGAGGGGTGGCCGGGCGCGGTGGTTTACGCCTGTAATCCCAGCACTTTGGGAGGCTGACATGGGTGGATCATGAGGTCAGGAGTTCAAGACCATCCTGGCCAACATGGTGAAACTCCGTCCCTACTAAAAACACAAAAAATTAGCCAGGCTGGTGGCACGTGTCTGTAGTCCCAACTACTCGGGAGGTTGAGGCAGGAGAATTGCTTCAACCTGGAAGGTGGAGGCTGCAGTGAGCCGAGATTGCGCCATTGCACTCCAGTCCAGCCTGGGCGACAGAGCAACTCTGTCTCCAACAAAAGAAGAAAGAAAGAAAGAGAAAGAGAGAGCGAGCTAGCATAGGGCAATAAATGGAACCTAAACTGAAGTATGGGGTTACTTATTGTACGTAATGCCAGTAAAAGCCAGTTCACATGCCAGGCATTTCTCAGAAATCGCAAGTCTCGACAGCTGATAGAAACCCAGACTTTCAGACTGAACTAATGTCCCTTCACCTCAGGCTGCATCCCAAAAATTGGACCCTCATCTGATCTTCCACTGCCTAGCCTGAAAAGACCACCTATAAAGTGGGAACACCTGGCCCAACAGGTAAAACACACCTCCCCAGCTGTTGTGCTAAGGCACAGTAATAGATTTGAGAGTGGTTTTAAAAGTTTAACATGTACGAATTCAGAAGTCTGCAGAAGCACATTTTTGAGTTTCACTACAAAAAGGGTATAACCTCAAAATATCTCTTTTATTCCAATAGTCCAACTAAACAAATGCCACAGACATTTATGTGACTTAGCAGGTCTGCATTTCATCAGTTTGTCAGGAAGCTAAACAATGTACCTATTAAAAACCCATAAAAAATTGGACACTATAATTCTGATTTTTATTTATAACTTAATTCCAGTGAGCTGGCACCAACCTTTTAGAGAGTTTTTTTTTTTTTTTTTTCCAAAACAGAGTATGACTCTGAGTCAAAACCAAATTGATTCCAGCTTTCTCAGTTTATTCATTTCCTTTTGATTTTCTGCATCTTTTAGTGGCCCTGCTGTTGCTGCTCCATTATTACGCTGCTGATTCCCTACACACCCTTTCTCCCCCAAAGAGATTGTAAAAAGTGAAGGGACGACATCCAGCAGTTCAAAGTCAGTACAGAAGTGAGATGGACAGGACCCATGTTTCAGCAAAAGAAGTTAATATATAATCAAAATAATAGTACTCTATTAGCAGTGGGGAGGGGAGGGAGATAAAGATACCAAAGACTGTTTTATGAAGCCAGTCAGCTTTTATAAAATTTCTCCATTTTATGAAAATTGACTTTCTCAAATTAGAGACCTTCCTTTTGACTCTCCTTTGGGACCTTCCTTTTGATTCTCCTTGGATGCCAGAGCAAAAGACACTACACAGGAGAAACAGCCTAGGTTTTGTAATCTCAAACCTGAGATATATGTACTGACTCTACTCCTTGCTTATATGTATGATTTTGATAAATTACTTCAATACTCCGAACATCAGTTTCTTTATACGTAACAGGAAGACATTAGTATAATATATGTTTTAGGGTATGGCTCTAAAACATATAATAGAATTCAAAAGATTCTACATTAAACAGCTATTGTAGTGCTTGACACATACTACATTCCGAATAAAGAGAAGTCACAATTGTTACTCCGTCAAATGCTTTTTTTTTGCGTCAATTGAGATGATTATGTTTTGGATTTGTTTTCCTTCATTCTGTTAATGTGGCATATTTCATTGATTTTCATTTATCAAATCATCTCTGCATTCTGAGAGTAAATCCCACTTGGTCATGATATATAAACCTTTTAATAACCAAATTTGGGTGCCAGTACTTTGTGGAGAATTTTTGTATCAATATTCATAAGGGATATTTATCTGTAGTGGTTTTTTGTTTGTTGTAGTATCTGCTGGTTTTGCTGTCAGGATAATGCTGGCTTCATAGAATGAGTTGGGAAATGTTCCCTCCTCTGCAATTTTTTGGAAACATTGAGGATTGTTGTTAGTTCCTTAGATGTTTGTAATTTACCAGTGAAGCCATCTGGCTCAGGACTTTTCTTTACTGGAAGGTTTTTGATTACTCATTTAATCTACTTACTAGCTATAGGACTCTTCATGTTTTCTAGTTCTTCATAATTTAATTTTGGTAGCTGTATATTTCTAGAAATTTGTGTATTTTATTTAGGTTAGACAATTTGTTGGCTTAATAATGTTCATAGCATTGTCTTAACTTTTTATTTCAACAAAATCAATAGTAATATCTCACTTTGCTTTCTGATTTTTGAGTCACCTTTTTTTTTATTAGTCAGTCTGGCTACAGGTTTGTCAATTTTGTTAATCCTTAGTCTCGTTACAGGTTTGTCAATTGTGTTAATCTTTTCAAAGAACCAACTTTTAGTTTCACTGGTTTTTCTCTATTGTTTTTCTATTCCCGATTTTGTTTATCTCTCCAGTAATCTATTATTTCCTTCATTCTTCAAACTTTAGGTTTAATTTGTTTTTCTTTTTCTAGTTCCATAAGAGGAACTTTAGGTTTTTTTTTTTTTTTTTGAGATCTTTCTTCTTTTTTTAATATAAACATTTATAGTTAGAAATTTCCCTCTTAATACTGCTTTTGCTGCATCCCATTGCTCTAGGTAATTTCTAATTACCCTTGTGATTTCTTCTTTGATCCATTGATTGTTTAAGAGTATATTATTTAATTTCCAAATATTTGTGTATTTTTCAGGTATTCTGTTACTGAGTATTAGCTTTACTCTATTGTAATCAGAAAAGTACTTTATATAATTTCAACCTTTGAAATTTATGAAGACTTGTCTTGTGGCCTACTATATTATCTATTCTGGATAATGTTCCATGTGCAATTGAGAAAAATGTATTCTGCTGTTGTTAGGTGGAGTGTTATCTACATGGCTGTCAGGTGTATTTAGTCTATAATGTTCTTCAAGTCACCATTTCCTTACTGATCTTCTCTCTTATTGTTATATCCATTATTGAAACTGGAGCATTGAAGTCTCTTAGTATTATCTTAGAGCTGTCTATTTATCCCTCTAATTTTATCAATGTTTGCCTGAAATATTTTGGATCATTGATGTTTGGTGCATACACGTTTAAAATTTTTATATCTTATTCATAAATTGACCCTTTCATCAACATATAGTATCCTTCTTTGTCTTTATAACAACTTTTCACTTAAGGTTTATTTTGTCTGATATTACCTCAGTTCTCTTTTGGTTGGATACTTTTAGCTGGAATATCTTTTCATATCCTTTTACTTTCGATCTAATTCTATCTTTGTATCTGAAGTGAATCTCTTGTCAACAGCATATAGTTCTATCATTTTAAAATTCATTCTGCCAATCTATGCCTTTTCACTGGAGAGTTTAATCCATTAATATCTAACATAGTTATTGATAAGAATGGACTTGCTTTTGCATTTTATTGTGTTTTCTACATGTCTTGAAGCTTTTTTTTCCTTATTTCCTCTATTACTCTGTCTACTGTGTTGAGTTTTTGTAGTGACACCCTTCTCATTTATTTTTGTATATACTTACATATATTTTCTTTGTTGTTACTACTGAAATTACATATAACATCCTAAAGCTATAACCATATAATTTAAATTGATATGAACTTAACTTCAATCATATTTAAAAACTACTCAAAGCTCCATCCCACCTCATGTTATTAACGTTACAATATTAATCTTTATATATTGTATATTCACTAAGAGATTTATGATCATGTATTATGCATTCATCTTATAAATCATGTAAAAACTAAAGATGGAGTTAAAACCAAAATTACAACACTAGTGGCATTTATATTTGCTCACATGTTTACCTTTAACAGAGATCTTTATATCTTCATCTGACATTGAGTTACTGTCTAGCATCATTTCTTTTCATCTGAACAACTCCCTTTAGCATTTCTTATAAGAGAAGTCTAGTGGTAGTGAGTTCCCTCAGTTTTTATTTGTCCAGGAATGTCTTAATTTCTCCCTCATTTTTAAAGGACAGTTTTGCTGGGTTGAGAATTCTCAGTTGACAGTTTTGTGTGTGTTTTGGGCTAAGGGTGTCATTCAGTACATTACATGTATCATCTCACAGCCTTGTGATCTCCATGGCTTCTGCTGAGAAATTGGGAAATAGTCTTATTAACGGTCCCCTATATGTGACAAGTTGCTTCTCTCTTAATGCTTTTAAGATTGTCTCCAGCTTTGCCTTTCAACAGTTTGACTATAATGTGTCTTGTTGTAAGTCTCTTTTGGTTTATCCTACTTGGAATTCATTGATCTTCTTGGATTTTTAGGTTCTCATATTTTATAAAATTAGGGATGTTTTGGTCATTATTTTAACAAATAAAGTCTTTGCCATTTTCTTTCTCTTTCTGTGACTTCCATAATGCACATATTGGTCCTCTTGATGGCATCCCATAAGTCCTTTAGTCTCTGTTCACTTTTCTTCCTTTTTCTTTCTGCTCTTCAGAGTCAATAATTTCAAATAACCTATCTTCAAATCCTCTGATTATTTTTTGGGCTAGCTCAGATTTGCTTTTGAGTCCCACTAGTGAATTTTTCGTTTCAGTTATTGTATTTTTTAGCTCCAGAATTTCTGTTTGGTTCTCTTTTACAATTCTAATCTCTGTTGATATTCTCATTTTTTATACATCATTTTCAAGATTTTCTTTACTTCTTTTTTCATGTGTTACCTTGGCATTTTGAGCATATATAAGAGAGTTATTTTAAAGTTAGTCCAATGACTGAGCTTTCTCAGGAATAGTTTTTGTTATTTCATTTTATCCATTTAAATGAGTCATATTTTTCTGTATAGATTTTTTTTTGTATACTTAGTGATTTTTTGTTGTTGAATATTGGGCATTTGACAATTATAATGTGGTAATTCTGAAAATCAGATTATCCCCCTCCCCAAGGTTTGCTATTTTGATTTTGATTGCTGAAGGCTATAGTAGTCCATTTGTTCTGAGATTTTTCTTGTCATGTGTGCTCACTGAAGCATGTGTTCCTCTAGCTTATGTTTAGCTAATGTTTTGATAGATTTCCTTGAGTCCCAGGAGTTAAAACAAAATTTTAAAAATACCAGAGAGACAGGGTGGGGTTGGTGAGGAGAAACCACCTCTCAGTCTTTTCAGACCCAGCTCTATGATTGGGGAATCCTTTAGCACTCAGGCTTGTTCTGAGCCTAGATATCAGCCTTGGGTGAACATCTAAGGTCTCCTTAGAATTTTTTTAAGCATGTATCTTATCTGGCCATGTACATGGCTTCCCAGATTCCCCCATATAAACAGCTGCTTTTGAATGTCCTAATTTCCCAAAGAGTCTCACCCAGCTTCTCCTTCAAGCCATAGTTGGACTACCATATGTCTTCAGCAAGACTCTCTTGACTCAGCCAGTCAGTGGGTTTGTAGTCCTCTTGTACCTTTTCTGAACAGTACTCATTGTTTCTCCTGCCTGTTTTCTGAGTTATGTAAGACAGAGAAGAGCAGGTCAGTTTTTCAGGTATCCCCAGGCAGGTTGGAACAGACACACATAATAATCTGCAAAGGAGGTCTACTCTCTCCTTGTGGTTCAAAGAAGGGAACTGGGAACCGGGTTGCTGCCCCTCAAGACCAAGACTGTTTCTACCAGGGGAAAGGATTGGGGCAAAGGAGGGTAAAACACCACGTGACTTCACTGACATTTGGAAGATGGCCTTTTCTTGATTCGCTGTTTGCTTGGTTGCTGTAAACTTTTGATTGTTTTCCAAAACTTCTACAAATTTGGTTCACATAGCCTCTGGTTGATTTGGGGTTTGTTTGTTTGTTTTAAATAATTTTTTGAGGGAACAGGAATTTGGAGCTTCCTAGTCCACAATTTTGCTAATGTCCCATCATTATTATTTTAAGTGGATTCACCACATACCAAAAACTGTATGGAGCTTAGTATTTTCCCTTTGCCCTGCAGACCCACTGTCACCCTCTATGTCCTGCTGTGTCCCCTGTAGGCTGATCTGTACAGGCTGTACCAGTGGGCTCCCTGCTCCAGTGAAAGGAAAAGGTGACTGTGCCTTTAATTCCCTTCCTGCAGTGTGCACAGATTGGCTACGTTTTCCATCAAATGTCACAGCTTCTCTCCAGTAACATTCTACCTATGGTTATCCTCTCTGAGATCTGGAACTGGCACACTTCCCTTCAGATTCAAGAGCAATAAAGAGCTCATGCATCATTATCGGTTTCTGCCATTTTAGTCCAGGGTCCTTCAACATCCCTTGTACATGCGCTTACATCTTCCCACACTGTTTTAAATCACTCTTTTGTTAACATTCATCCCTGAGTAACAGTTTGAGAATGCCATCTGTTTCCTGCTAGAACGCTGATGGACACACTGCACCATTGGCTGCTATTGCTGTTTCAGAGAAATGCATCTGATTCTGGAGAAATGTGCTTGGATACTAGCAGATTCTGGAGACTACTTTGTATCAAGAGATAGGAATTCATTTCTCTGAATGAATTTATAGCATTCCTCAGGGTTGGTAGTCAGCTTGGGGCTCAGAAAATGTCTCTTATTGAACACGTAGCCTTGATCATATCCTGTAAACTGAAACATGAACCAATTTATGGCTTAAATACTACAGGGCAAGATTGCTTTCCCTTCATGGGTGGGCAGTGCAGAGCAGCAATTTCTCATCACAGTGGCCTGTCCCAGCATTGACCTGTCCTGCCTTCCCCCAAATTGAGAAAGCTAGTGCATCCTGTGTCCAGCTGAGCTATCCATAAGGTAAGATCAAACACTAATTGTTCTCTCTTGAATTCATCCTTCTCACTATTGACATCCTTTTTTAAGCACAAATGAAGCCACTCCTTTGCCAGAAAGCACCAGTGGCTGACTTTGACAACAAGACCAGGATGACAAATACTCAACATGTGAACAGTCACTCCTGCTCTCACCTTCCATGGCATGCTCACCCTCTAAAGTTGCTTTCAGTCTTGGACACCTTCGAATTCCAGCTCTCCAAGTAGTCACTATTTATAGTGCTCTCCACTCAATAGAAATGCCTTTTACCACCTTGTTCTTCAAAATACAATGTGCTTCAAATTCAAAAGCATAGCATTATACAATGTGGTCCCAAATCATCTAGGCAAGCATCTTAGCACTTCTCTACTATTCTTTTGTGCCGTATCTTTAACACTTTGCACTAGTCATAGCAAATATTGGGTATTCTAAATATATGTTAGACCAACATTTATACAATCCTATGAATTAAAGTTCTCTGTATTACACCCAGGCACATGTAACATTTAAATCTGGAGCTAACCATAGTTTGAGTCAAATATGTTTGGTGTATTGCAATAACACCAGATAATGTTTGTAAATGAGCTTAGAACATTTGTTCATACATTTATTTGTACAATTTAAAGAGTAGAAAAGTTCTATTAGATGAAAGTTGAAAAATATTTTCCTTACAGAGTAAAAGTTACCAATTCAGCTTGATGTGCCTTCAATTGGTCTTTTCAAGCAAAGGGCCTGATGACATTGGTTTTCTCACAAGTGAGGGGACGCAACTTTCACATGTGAGATTGACCCTTGTTTTCACTGTAGCTCAGCTATCTGGACTGTAGCTTATTGTGTCTGAGACAAGGCCCAAAGCAAATCACAAATTATTGTCATTCTCCCAATTTTACCTCTCCTTGGAAAAACCAATTACATCATTTATCTGCTGACTTTTTTTAGGTGTAAGCTTATTAACACTAATTTACTGAATTTGCATTAGAATTTCAAATTTAGTTGCTTTAACAGAAGAGTAAAACAAAACCACTATCTTTTAAAATAGCATTAACATTTTTAAGTGTGTTTCAAGAAAAGAAATTGAATTCTAAATACAGACAACTCCTACTTATCAATGCCAATAGGGAGCATGGCAAGTTGATAGTCAGATGAATTTCTGTCCAGCAATATTTATGAGAGACTGCTGTGTCAGGACAGGCTGAAGACTGGAGAAGGCTGAAGGTCAAGGGAGGCCACTGCCCATCCTCCCAGAGCATGCAGGCTCACAGGGATAGAAGATGTACACAAATTGTTGTAAATGTCATAAATTATTAATTTTAAACTGAACTCTTTAGATAATATTTTCAAGCACTCTTTATGGAGCACTTATTGTGTGAAGAGCAATCATTATTTTGCATGTCTCATGTCATTTACTTCTCATGCTAATTTTATGAAGTAGATATTATTTATTCCACTTTAAAGATGGGGAAACTGAAGTTCAGAAAGTATGGATAATGCAAAGTTTAATTCACTAAGAAGCCAAGGCTCACAAAGAGCCAGAATTTTCGAGTTATATTTTTAGACAGACACACTTTGAAAACATTAAAACTTACGAGTACAAATCATTCAAACACTTAACTACCAGTTCCTAGATAACTCAAGATATTCCAAATACATAGTAGTTGGTAGTTGATAAGCTAAAAACTAGTTTTGTTCTGAGTAATTTATTTACGAAAATCTTTTCTAAACAAATAAACTCATTGGAAAATATTTTCAAAATCATTTCTAAAGCTGCAAAAACAAATTTAGACCTAGAAAAAATAGATTGTAGATTTTGATCTCAGCACAGGATTTATCTTTATAAATAACCCAGGGTGGTATGTGGATGTGTGGCTGAAAGTGATAAGATTATAGAATATCAACTAGAAACACAGTCACAATAGTGGAGTCTGGGGGAATTTGGCATAATTGAAATAGCTTTATTATTGTTGTTGTTTTAACATATTTTGAAAGTGGAAACAGTGGGCTAAGACAGAAAAATACTTTTGCTATGAGGGACTTTGATTTCTCTGTAACTTCCAAAATAGGCAACAAACTGGAATCCAATTACTTCCTCTAAGAAATTACAGCTGCTAAAATTTGAGGAAATATACCTCTCTTTCAGTGCAGTGTCTCTAGGTGCCATAGAATGTGACCCCGAAAGCAGCTTTCACAATTTGAGGAACTGGGTTTAGCTACAGAAGGGTTGCAGGACTTGAGTCTTATATCTACTCTTATTTGCAGAGAGTCCAGAAATGTGTCGACAGACACAGCTGAACAAAATCTGAATGTCCTTCCAAGAGCTCCCTGCACAAATATAAAAAAGCAGAGGGAACTTCTCTAAGAAGATGGCTCAAGAATCCCACAACCACGATTTCCTTGGTCAGGGAAACTGCTCCTCGGTTGGAAGTAGTGGGCCAGAAGGGATTTCAGAATCCTTGGAAAGAAAGGAAACCGAGGAACTTGAGTTGCATATATAAAGTCTTGGGTTTTTAGTCCAGGGTTCTAGAACACCCAGGCAGTGTTTGTGCTTGTGCTTTGTGCATTAGGGGGAGAAATGAGAGAGTCAGAAATTGCTTTAGTTTTAGTGTTTAAGCAAACCCACTTCAGAACTATGCAATGCGAGCTCAAGTAGTGGAAACTCTTAAACCGAGAAAAAAAAGCAATTGTCCATTTTAATCTTGGAACAGGATTTATTTAATAGGATTTACTCAGTTTGTGTACATCTGTGTATGTGTGTGCGTGTCCCAAAGTACAAAGATAATAGAATACTAACCAGAAACACAAATTCAAAAGTTCAAGTTCTGCCATTTACCAGCTACATAGCCTTGAAATTTTGCTTCATTTTTGTCAGCCTTAGTTTCTTCATCTGTAAATCCAAGATGATGAAAGTACTTACTTCACAGCCTTCTTGTGAGGAGTAAGTGAGGTCAGTGTTTAACACTGTGCCTGGCACTTAGTAAGCATTTTATCTCATTAGATATTACCATTATCGACTGGGCATGGTGGCTCACGTCTATAATCCCAGCACTTTGGGAGGCCGAGGTGGGTGGATCACCTGAGGTCGGGAGTTCAAAACCAGCCTGGGCAAGATGGTGAAACCCTGTCTCTAACTAAAATGCAAAAATTAGCCAGGCATGGTAGCTAGTGCATACTTGTAATCCCAGCTACTCGTGGCTGAGGCAGGAGAATCGCTGGAACCCAGGAGGGTTGCAGTGAGCCAATATCACACCACTGCACTCCAGCCTGGGCAACAGAGCGAGACTCCATCTGAAAAAAAAATAAAAAAAGAAAAGAAAAAAAAAGATATTACCATTATCAGCACAGAGCTGCTTTGAGTATTCATACAAATCTAACCTTTAATCAACCATGACTTGCTGAGTCTTTAAAAAATTAGTCTGTCTTTCCCTCCCTCTCCTCCCTAGCTATTTTCTTTTCTTTTTTCTTTTTTTCTTTTTCTTTTCTCTTTTGTTTTGAAATGGAGTTTCACTCTTGTCACCTAGGCTGGAGTGCAATGGCACAATCTTGGCTCACTGCAACCTCCGCCTCCCGAGTTCAAGTGATTCCCCTGCCTCAGCCTCCCGAGTAGCTGGGATTACAGGCACATGCCACCACGCCCAGCTAATTTTTGTATTTTTAGTAGAGATGGGGTTTCACCATGTTGGCCAGGCTGGTCTTGAACCCCTGGCCTCAAGCGATCCACCCACCTTGGCCTCCCAAAATGCTGGGATTATAGGCATAAGCCACTGCACCTGGCCCCTAGCTATTTTCTAACATTGAAGAGCTCACCTGGGAGGTCAATAAAGTCTCATTTCAGAGAACAAATTTAAGCGTGTTCCCTCTACTAGTTTCCTTCTCGTGCATTCTCAGAAGACCCTCTCCTACAATTCCACTAGACTTCTCCAGGGATGACCCAACCCAGCTGGTCAGTTGGTACTACAGGTTCCAATCAAAGAAAAAATATTGTAAAACCTCCTGGGGCAGTTTCCAGAGGGCAGGCAAATCTCTTTGTGTGATTCTCAGCTCTTGTGCTGAGGGTCAGTGAAGACGGCCATCAGCCATGGCAAAGAAGGGAAGGTGGGGAGAACCTTCTCCAACAGCGGGGTCAGAGACTGGCTCGATGCTGGGCCTGGAACAATGTAATCTGTTCCTGATGTGCGAGAGGCAGGCCGGGTAAGCAAAGGAAAGTGTAAGGTACCATCTGATCTAGACTTCTGAAGGTTTTCATTCCATTTAGATCAACTTGATAAGACACCCTAATCGACACCAGCATTTTTCGACACCAGCATTTTTCAAACAGGGTTTTCAGGAGCTTTCTGAGGACTGCAGAAAGCAGAGCTGTGGAACTTGGCAGGAGCTTTAGCACAACTTCCTGCTGGAGCTAGGTCAGCATCTTCAGCGCCGTTCCCCTGGCGCCTCAGCCCTATACACTATCTGACCTTTCTGCACTTTCCTTCCTCCATGCCCTTCTGTCATCTTATCTCCACTGCACCTCCTCATTGGAAGAGGATTCTTACCTAGGTTGTTACAGGGGCCTACCCTTTAATCAGGATGTTAACAAGCGGTTTCAAAATCACCCTGGTGGAATTGAACTATGCACCAGGGTGGTTCCTCCGTCCCTTCTTTCTTCTCTACCTTTCTTTCTTCCTCCCTTCTTTCCTTTCTTCCTTCTTTTCTTCCTTTTTTCTCCCCCCTCCCCTTCGTCTTTCCTTCTTTTCCTCCCTCCCTCCCTCCTTTCCTCCTTCCCTCCCTCCCTCCCTCCCTCCCTTCCTTCCCTTCTTGTATATTTACTGACTGTCTGCTATATCCCTGGCACTAAGACTCTGTTAATTACATACACTTAGACCAGGCTCTTGAATTTGCAGACAACAGCATATCATGTTAAGTTGCCAACACCTTGAAAGAGAAGAACATTTATAGATGTGTTGAATAAATGCATTCGAACTAATGAGAAAACTTACAAAATTATTTGAATTCATATAAGTTTAGATTTAAGGTAGCACAAGAGCAAACAGCAAACCACTGGGACAGGTGAAATGAGATTGATAGGGCAACACAGATCAGCAAATCAAATCAAATATAGTTGTTAAGCACCTTCCGTTCATCCTGACCTGTACCAGGGACTATGGGAGATGGGAGGAAAGTGGAAAAGATGCTTTGAGAAGGTGTCTTGAGACAGATGTCATTAGGAACTGCTGACCAATAACACTATGCATGGATTCCCCAGGGATTTCCAGGCCTGTGGCTATGAAACAGCCACAACCACAGCAGAAGTTTAGCAGTTGCTTAGGAAGACGTAAATTCCCAGCCGTGAGTCACCGTGTGTCAAGAAGGAGGCTTTTTCTGACATCAGTTTCCAAGCAGCTCACCCAGACTTTCTTACCCAAGAGGGTACCAGACCATGATGCCACCGGAGCTTGCATTTTATTGATGTATTTATTTTATTTTCCAAAGGGCCATTTGAACCAAGAGTGACCTGTGGCCCCTGGAAACTCTAAGCAGCGGTTTGGCATCTTGAGAGTCTGTCATGCTTTTGTGGAAGGGTCTAGTCCTGTCTGGAAAACAAAACTGGTGGTATTTAATGTGAAAGTGTAATCCTACTTTCTCTGTCCTAATAAATGCTCAAAACTCAAAGTAGAAAAGCAATGAATTCCCCTTGGATATCTAAAGGTAGCGCTTAAAATCAATTTGATTTTATCTGAATTCCGTTAACATTGGATCACAGATGCACGGCTGCAGCCTCTGAGTATTTTCAGGTTCTCAGTATTTCAATTTTTCCATACCCACATTGTTTGAAATGTGAGGCCTAATGTCTTCCAGCCCTAGGCTTGCAAATCCATGTTCATCTCTGTGACGGACCCCATAATATTTACTTATAACATTCATAAAAATAACCTGCATGCCAAAAGCTGTTAGCTGCAGGAAGATGATAAAACATAAAAATATTTAATCAGCCAGTGGGAATTCCCTTACATGTGAAATCAAAGGCTCTCTCAGAGGGCCCACGGTGACCTCGGAAGGCCAGAGGGTTCAGCCACACTGTGCGGCAGCAGGAGGGAGTGCCTGCAGAAAACCCACCGTGTTCAGGGCCCCTTTGTGTCCTCCAGAAAACACAGGCCTGAGGAGATGCTCGGCTTCACTGCCAAGGGACTCAGGGGCAGGCATGTCCAGGCTCTGTGTGGCTTTTCCACTGAGGTGTGTGCAGCTTGTCCCCTCTCTCTCAGGGCTATCTCAGCATGTGACATCTGCCCTGTTCCTCTTCCTCCCAACCACCAGGACTCAGTGTTTCTCAAAAAGGAGCACCACAGAGACTTTCGAAGGAAGAAGTGCTTGGAGAAATAACACAGGGAGTGATGGGGTGGGAAAAATATCCCAAGGAAAGGAGTGCTGGATCCAGCCCTGCCTTTGCTGCCGCATGTGTTGAGCGAGTCGTTGAACATCTCCGGAAGTTGGATGGATCTGTGGTTTTCAGCCCTAATGGTCCCAAGAAGTATCTCTAGGTTACAGAGAGGATGACAAGGGCCGTCGGGTTTTTATACTCCTTCCCCCTGCTCCCCATGCCCCATTCCTTATGTCAGTCAGCTCTGCAGTAATCAGTTTTTTGTTCTGGGTTACACGCAATATTTAACTCGCAAAAAGTGTCTTGCTGTTAAAAAGAGAAGTTTAAAAACCACTGGAACGACGAAAAAGTCCTATTTAATATAAACATAATTTGAGGCTCAATAATATCCCGGACTCCAATTTCCTGCTCATTGGCAGTCCCTACTAAAAGCTAGTTGAAACTAGTTCTTTACATCCCAGTGCCCACTAAGGAGCCATCGGAGCATCAGCTAGGCCTAGCTGAGGGGTGGGGTTGAGTGGCATAGTTCAAGGATGCTACTCTGCTTTTGCGGAAGAGTAAAAAATTCCAAAGGCTGCAACTTGAGCCAGTTGGCAGAATGCTTTTCACCCCTTTTGCATTACTTTCTACTTGAATGGCACCAAAGCAGTGTGCTCGTGTTCCTACTTTCTGGAAGCATTTTTAAAAACTAAATCAGGTCTTTGAACTTTGATATAAGCATTTCCTTTCCCAGGACTCAGGAAATTCACCAGCATTGTATTGGGACACATGTGAGTGACAAACACGATGATAACTCAGAACCACTGAGCCTCTCACTGTGGTGCTTTGCTCTTAGGCCGAGTTTGTCCTGAGATGATCCTTCCCAGATGGCTGCTCAGGACTTTATGCAAACCAGCTCTTGAAATGTCCACCAAACGAACTCATCCAAACCCCAGTACTGGATGCCACCAGCCCAGCTACATTAATCAGACCTTCCTCGTTTGTGCCAAAGTCCTCAATTTAAGCCAGATGATTTAAAATCATTCCATCATCCCCAAATCATTTTGTCATTCAATTTCCATCTATCATGCTAGATGTCCTAAGTTTTGTCCTTGATTCAATTTTGTGTCAACTCAGTAATACTGAATCAAAATTCTATTACAAATTCAACCCAAAAGTGACAAAAACAGAAAGTTTTACAGCACAAAGCATAAGAACTTTTCCATTCAGCTGCTTAATATTACCTGTACTCCTAACTTCAAAAGATACTTTTCACTAGCATTTTGTTGTATATTCTTTCATATCTTCTTGATATATACACAATGTTTTTAACAGCTATAAGATCACCAATATATGCAGTTTTGCACTCTGCTGTTTTGACTTTAAACAAGAGCCTAAATTTATCCAATGTTAACAAATATTCTTCTACAACATAATTTTAAAAGAATAAAAATTAATTCTACAATATAATTCACTATAAAATTAAAACTTTTAATGACTATGTAAGATGCTTAATTTATTTAACTCAGTTCTCTACTGTTGGAATGTTTGCTTTTTCAATTTTTTAATGTTAAAAATCCCAAGATGATATACTTATACCATCATTGTGATTTTTATAGTTGAAATTCCAGTATCAAAAGGAATGCTTTTAATAAATATTAAGGAATTTTAATAAATATTGACAAGTTTTCCTGTGGAAAGATGAATACTTGTGCCACCATTTTTGGCTTGTTACTTAGCCAATACTAGATATTACCATTTTTAACCTTTATATAATTGACAGAGGAGGAATGGTATCTTATTATTGCTTTTAATTTGAACTTCTTTGCATTATATTAAGAATGAATATTGGCCAGGCATGGTGGCTTACACCTGTAATTCCAGCACTTTGGGAGGCTGAGGTGGGTGGATCACCTGAGATCAGGACTTTGAGATCAGCCTGGCCAACCTGGTGAAACCCTGTCTCTACTAAAACTATAAAAATTAGCTGGGCATGGTGGCGGGCACCTGGAATCCCAGCTACTTGGGAGGCTGAGGCAGGAGAAATCACTTGAACCTGGGAGGCGGAGTTTGCAGTGAGCTGAGATCATGCCATTGCACTCCAGCCTGGGCAACAAAGCAAGACTGTCTCAAAAAAAAAAAAATAAGAAAAGAAAAAAAATGAATATTATGTCAAATGTGTTTTGGCCATCCATATTTTTTTTTTTTGAGCAGAGCCTATTCATGTCCTTTGCCATTTTCCTTTTGGTATATTCATCGATCATTGATTTCCAAGAGCTCATTATATGTTAAAGATCTTAACCTTTTATCTGATATGTATACAACAAATATTTTTTCAAATGTTTTGAGCCTAAAAATATTGTTTAGGCTATTTATGCTCAAAATGATAAAAACAATGGATCTTTTCCTTAATTGTATTTGATTTTAGTGTCATGATTAGAAAATGCTTCCTTATTCCTAGGATCATATAAATATTGCTTTTCCCCCCTTTGTTTTCATTTCACATTGAAATTATTAATTAATTTGGAATTGATATTGTAATAAGGTATGAGATAGGCTTCTGTCCTCTAATCCAAATATACAGTCTATTGGCAAATCTTTTCGGTTCCTCTGTCACAGTTCCTGCTGTATCTAGTTTTCTCTGCATAAAGTGACTTTAGTACAGATACTGGTCTGCTGTCTAAAAGTGCGCTCAATGGTAATCTGGCAAAACTGTTCAGAAACTCAGGGTGATTAGAAAAGTTGAGCCTTCTTATGCTCTTGCAATTAAAAAGTAAATACATTTTTATTTATTTGACCCATTATAACAATAATAGTTCATAGTGTCTAAGTTAATTTTGATTCACTAAGTCCAAAATGTCGCAGTTGGTTATTAGGAGACAGCTATCCTTTGTGAGGGCTCTCTTTTTAGGTCTATAAGTCATTTCTTCATAAACTCTGCAGAGCCTCTGCTGTCCAGGCACCTCACCACTACCTGTGAGCCTCCCTGTGGCTCACACCACGTGGCTACAGCTTCCTCCCTAACCAACCATCTCAGTTCCCTCGTTCAAACTGCTATGAAATCCTGCTTTTCACCAGAAGTGTTAAAAGATTGCTTAGCTGAAAGCCCAAGAGCATTTCTGACTTCTCCATGAAGTTCTGTATTATTCACCGTTGCCACCTCCACCCAATTTCAATCACCTCCAACACACATGGAACCTAAAGGTTTTATTTTTTTAAAAACTTATTTTTTATAAGAGTTTTGGGTTAACAGAAAAATTGAGAAGATAGTCCAGAGAACTTCCATTAAAAATGTGTTTTTTAAGTGAGAATTTCCATAACCCTCTATGTGTTTTACTTTACCATTTTACTAAGGCAGACATCAGTATGGTTTTCACTCACGTAGACGTTTCAGGGTGGCCTACTTTTACAATATTAGCTCCTAGAAAAGTATAATATAAAATTCTCTTTTTACCGTGCCACATTTTTATTAACATACAAAGCTCTTCGTGGTTTTGATGATGATGATGAGGATGAGGATGAGGATGACAACTACAATATTTGTGGTCCTGAAAATACTTTTTATGTAATGATATGAAATTGTATTTACTCCTTATTTGGATGTCTTTTTTTTCTATAATTCTATTCTTCCTTTAATATTAAGATACAGTTGGCCCATTTATGTTTCTGTAAAATATCGATTTTTTAAATATTGTGTTTAAAAAAGATTTTTCTGGTGCTGAACCTGCACATATATTATCAATTTCCATAGCGGCATATTTTTCTGAGTAATTCTCTCTTCTTAACATAAGCTGGCATTTCATTTGAAAAACAAATGATTTATGAATACCCTTTGCGTGGAAACATTCATTTACGTGTCCACCACGATGCCTACATATGTTCCCAAGTTTGAAAGGAATTCAGAAACAATCAGCATGTTTGGGTAGCTTAAATTGTTTATTCAAAGAAGCGTAATTTGAAAATTCTGAGATGTATATTAAATTTAATTTTGCACTAGAATGTCTAACTTCCCTTATTTTGTTAGTTTTTTCCTAGAATCTTTATTTCCCTTCCAGGTTACATTTTATTTTATTTTTTTAAATTTTGTTTTTAGAGACAGGGCTTGACTTTGTCACCCAAGCTGGAGTGCAGTGCTGCTATCGCCACTTACTGCAACCCTGAACTCCTGGGCTTAAGCAATTCTCCCACCTCATCCCAGAGGATGCCATTTTGGCTGGCTAATTTTTTATTTTTATTTTTATAAAGATGGGGTCTTGCTATGTTGCCCATGTTGGCCTCAAACTCCTAGCTTCAAGCGATCCTTCTGCCTCAGTCTCCCAAAGTGCTGGGATTACAGACATGAGCCACCATACCCAGACCCAGGTTACATGTTAAAGAAAAGTCACAGAAGCTGTTTCACCACTTCTCTAGCCTCATAGCTTTTTGGATTAGTTAGAAAATGAATGATTTTAATAGTGATGCCAAAATAGCAGAACATGATAAAGAAGTAGCTGTCTTTTACTTTGGTGAATTTTAGTTAGTTATTGTTATTGCAGAAGTGTGATTTAAAAAAAAAAAAAAACTGTACTAGCACTACAGCTGAAGCACTTGAGCAGCATACTTCCTTCCAGAATGAGATGTAACCAAGGGGATCACAGGTCATTCAAGAACCCAGGGAAGCAAGGAAGGAAATAACCCGGGTTAAGGAGCATTTGATTTCTCATTGAGATCAACAGCTTCTCGTCGCCTTCATTCTGCAAGGATATGAGAACTGGAAGGACACTTCTGACAGGAAATAGTAATTTTGTGCATCCCAAAATGTATTCACTTACTTGGAAATGTGAAGCTATGATGAATCTGTGGCTGGTCATTGGATGAATTGATGTAATGTGGCCAGGTTCCAAAGAACAACAGCACTTGTCATCAAAGCCACATAGCTAGACACTGACTATTATAAGTAAAAGAATCCGGCATCACCTGCCAGCTGTAAGTCCCATTAAATTAAAGTTCCATGAGCTCAGGGACCAAGTGCCTGAGCTGCTTGTTCACTGCCATGTTATTCATTCATCCAATCAATATTCATTAAGTATCTGCTATGTGCCAGGGACTGTTCTAGGCACTGGACTGTGATGGTGAACATAACAGAAAAAGCCCTTGCTTCATGAAGCATAGATTCTAGTGACATGATAGACAATATACCTGGCAGATAAGTGCTCAGTAAAATACAGAATGGTTTAAGTGATTAGATAATGAGCCTTACTCCAACAGAAAATATTTACAAGAAAACCAAACAAGATGGAATAAAAGACCAGGAAAGAGCTTTGAGAGTCAGAGTCACATGTCGGGTAAAAGAATACTTCTGTATGGGGCATCCATAAAGACAATCATCTAAAGCTGGTTGCAGTGCCTCATGTCTGTAATCCCAGCACTTTGGGCAGCCGAGGCAGGAAGCTCACTTAAGCCTGGGAATTCAAGACCAGCTTGGGCAATATAGTAAGACCCCATGTCTACAAAAAATTAAAAATCAAAAAAAAAATTAGCCAGGTGTGCTGGCACACCCCTGCAGACCCAGCTACTTGGAAGGCTGAGGTGGAAAGATTGTGCTTGAGCCTGCGAGGTCAAAGCTGCAATGAGCTATGATCACACCACTGCACTCCAGCTGGGTGACAAAGCAAGATCTTGATTAAAAAACAAGACAATTATCTGAGGTAAGTGAGGAGTATACTGTTACTTTAGGAAGCCAGGAACTCTCTCTCTCTCTCTCTCTCTCTCTCTCTCTCAGTATATACACATTTTGGTAGGCTGAATAATGTCTCCTCAAAAGATATCTACATCCGAATCCCTAGAACCTATCAACGTAACCTAGTATGACAAAAGACAAGACTTTGCAGGTGTGATTAAGGATTTTGAGATGCAGCAATTTGTCTCAGTGGGCCCTAAATGCAATCACAAGTTTCTTTATAGGAAGGAGGTGGAGGAAGATGATACCACAGAAGAGGAGAAGGCAATGTGACCACAGATGCAGAGATTGATGTGTTTTCCATAGAGTAGTCAGTGAGAACTTTAAAAAGATATAAATCAGATTAAATAATTCCCTGCTTAAACTTTGCAATGGCTTCCCACAGCCCTGTTGTTAAATCCTTATTTTCCCATGGTCACAACAGCCCTCATGATCTGCCCCTGTATACCTCGTTGGTCCTTCCCTTACCATATCCAAGCCCTACTGGCTTTCTTTCTACCACTCCAACAAGCCCAGCTAATTCTGACTTCAGAAGCCCTGCACTGTGCTTTCTCTGCCTGCATCAGCCTTCCCTGGCTTTGCATAGCGGGTTCCTTCTCATCCTTTATATGTGAGCTCCAAAGTCCTCTTAGAAAACCCTGATGTGACCACTCTAACTAAAGTAGCCCCTCACTCCTTCCACATCTTCTTTTGCCATGCCACCTTGTTTATTTCCTTCAGAAATTACCTTGGTTGTTTGTTTCCTTTTATTGTTTGTAACCCTGCCCCACACCCTTCCTGCTAGAATGTACACTCCTTGAAATCAGGGGCACCTTCTGTCATGTTCAACACTGTTTCCTTCTTAACTAGAACAACAGCTTGCTTGTAGTGCTCAACAAATACTTATTGAATAAGTGAGCATATAAATGACTCAAGAACACAAGGTTGCTTTAAAAGAAAAACTTATTCTGATGAAAGCTGAAAGAGATGAAAGATTGATTCACTACGTTGGAGTGTCACAGTCAAAAGCTGTCCTTGGTTGGAAGTTGTTTAGCATCTCTTTTCCATTCCACAGAGAGCTTTAGTAAGGAAAACACACTGAAATGAGTACCCAGAATCTGTACCAGTCTCATGTGTGCTCTTAAATTAACAACGACAATGAAAGAAAAAGAATAAGGAGAAGCAGGAGAAAGAGAGGGACAGGAAGGAAGATGAGGAGGAGGAAAAGGAGGAGGGAGATGAAGAGTAGGAGAGGCGGAAGGACGGGGAAAATTCACTTTTTTAAAACATTCTTAATTTTCTATAAAGTTTCTTTGGAAAAATTCCAATCTTGCTTCTCAGCTGAATGGAGAAGGAGGATGTTCAATGCAATGGGCATTCAACTGGGGAAATCAGCAGGTAATCTAACAGTCAATTGTTCAGTGGCAGCTGAGATAAAAGAACAGGTGAGCGGAACAAAAAATGAGTAGAGAATCTGTGGCCTTGACTATTCCAGTTAAATCTGAATACGTATATTCAGATTTACCTCCCTGAAAACTTCCACACTATTGTTAGTTTTAATGGTTAAGCCTCACGTAACAAAAACATCCCAACTCAACTGGATTAAACAATAAGGCAAATTTGTATCCTCATAACAGGAAGTTTAGCTGTAGAGCAGCTCCTGAGTTAGCTATTTCAAAGGCTCCTGATCTCACCAGGCACTTGTTCTCTTCCTATCATTCCTCTTGGCTGTCCTCAGCATGGGGCTTGTCCTCAGGCTAGCACTGCATTGCTGGCTGGCGGTAATAGCTCCAGGCATCTCATACAGAGCCCTCAACATCCATCAAAAGAAAGTTA
The DNA here is from genome assembly GCF_037993035.2 of Macaca fascicularis. Classification (NCBI taxonomy): domain Eukaryota; kingdom Metazoa; phylum Chordata; class Mammalia; order Primates; family Cercopithecidae; genus Macaca; species Macaca fascicularis. Next base: position 19,285,965 of record NC_088391.1, on the reverse strand, counting down.
TCCATCTTTTTCTGTGCATCTCTTTTTGTCAATGAGGAAGCCCTTCTCAGAATCCCTCTATCAGATTTTTCTTCAGTTCTTATTGGACAGAAATGATGTCTCCTATAACAAATGATTAGCATAAGTACCGCTTCATTGCTTAAGATTATACGAGATTTACCCTTGAGGCAGGTGATGTAGTTTGGGTATTTGTCCCCTACAAATATCAGCTTGAAATTTGATCCCCAGTGTTGAATGTGGGGCCTAATGGTAGGTATTTGGGTCATGGGGGTAGATCCCTCATGAATGGCTTGGTGGCATCCTCATGTTCCCTCTCTCAATATGTGAAATGTCTACTCCCCTTTGCCTTCCACCATAATGGGAAGCTTCCTGAGGTACTTACTGGAAGTGGATGATAGCACCATGCTTCTTGTACAGCCTGCAGAACCATGAGCCAAATAAACCTCTTTTCATTATAAATTATGCAACCTCAGGTATTCCTTTATACAACATAAATGGATGAAGATAGTATGTATGTGATTTCTTTCCTGAAATATGGATATGTGAACAAAATCAGAGTACCTCTTCCAAGAAACAGGTTGGGGAATGAATTTTGAGTTGGCAACTAACAGGGTTTGACACGCATCCGTCCTGTGCTCTTTTTCAATTCTTACCTTTCCTCATTTTTGCCTAATACAGATGAAGCTGATATTCCCATTCCTTGAGTAGGTACTTGATATATGAGTCTAATTCAGAAGAGTAGTAGGGGTTGGACCCATAGATCTTGGAGATATCTATATAAAGATGGAATTTAAAGTGAAGAGACTGAATTAGATGACCTGTAAATGTGAAAGAGAAGAGGTCCAAGGATTGAGCCTTAAGGCATTCCAATGTTTAGAGATCAGATGTTAAAATGAAACATCAAAGGAGACTGAGAAAGAGAAACCAAAGAGATAGGAAACTAAGAGTATGGTATCTTAGAAGTCAAATGAAGAAATAGTTTCTGGGAGGCAAGAGCAGTCAATTATGTCAATTATAGTTTAAATAGTATGACTAAATTTTAACTACTGGATTTAGCAATGTTGAGGTCATTAAGTTGAGAGGCAAAGAAAAAAGCATGACCAGAGTGAGCTTGAGAGAGAATGGACAGAGAGAATTAGGAGACATCAAGTGTCACCAACTGTATTAAAGAGTTTTGCTGTAAAGGGTAGGAGAGAAATGGCACAGTATATGGGAAAACACCTGATGGGAATCTTTCAAAAGGTGGAGTTGGGAAGCTGACTCTTCAGGAAAGACAAGAGAGAATTTCTCCGCAATATCTTCAAGTAGAATCCAGGGAATGGAATTCCATTTTCGTGTGCAATACAGGGGTTGACGTTGTTGAGAAGCCAGGATAGTACATCCACATTTCAAAGGAGAGAAAGTGGAATGTACTGTCTCATATGCAGTCAGTCACACATGATAGGAGCACTTGTGGAACCCTCCTTCTGATTGCTTTAATTTTCTCAATTAAATAGTAAGCAAGTTATTAGGTGAGAGGAAGGATGGAAGGGATAATGAACATTTGAGGAAAGTAACAAAATATGAAATAATTTTCAAGAAATGTAGAAAGTAGAATGGGCTAAGGAAATATACAGTATGGTTAACTCGTTTACCTGGATGTTGCTATATATAGAATTCCAAGCTACAGATAGAGTCTAAAATAAGCTCATCTGGGCTTATAATGTACAATGGTAATTAATCTGAGTTTATGAGTTTCCAGAAAAACAAGTTACACTATCTCAGAAGTAGTTGGGAAACCCCCTGTGTAAGAGAGGGAAACTGCTGCAATCTTCATCCAAAGTAGCTTTCCAGCCCCAACATTTATTTTAGTCTTAGACAATTGAAGATTTATGCTAACAAGATAGGTCATGTTAGCATGATCTCTTCCAAACTCACTTCCCAGGGAGCTCTGGGCATTAACATTCTCAGACACGTGTCAGACCTCTCTGGTAAAGAGAGAGCTCTGAGCACAGCTCTGTAGGAATTGGTTACCTGGATACATATCAGAATGATTAAAACCATGGGCTCCGATGCCACCTATACTAGAATCCTGACTCCCCTTCTTTCACTGTGTGGCTTGAGTTAGCCACCTAACTTCACTGTGCCTCTTTCTTCATCTGTAAGTAGGGATAAAAATAAGGTCGTTATGAGTGTTATTGAATGAAGTAATCAAGTAAAGCATTCAGAACAGTGCCAGCACGCAATAAGAGTTCATAAATATTAACTGCTTTTATGATTGTCAGCATTGTTCAGAACTAAGAGGTACCTGGAATTGGGAACCTAGGAGAATAAATCAAGGACTGGCCCTGCCTAGCTATGAAGATCATGACTGGAGTGGAGGTCACATGAGCTCTGGTGCTTAAAGTCCAAAAGAAATTATTTTGCACGGGGCTTTCAGCACAAAGCTGTTAATTTACAAATAACAATAGCACTGGGTTAATTATATATAAGTATACATAATAGTTTTGTGCAGCTATATTTACACATGTTGATGTCATTTAATCTTCATGTGAGAGAATTTCCCTGGATAGGAATTGGCATAATCTTGCTATTGCAGATGAGAAGCAACATCTCATCCTGGGGAGCTCTGTGTACCCTGTTCCTTGGTTTCTCCAAGAAGCTAGCTGGACTGGCTAACTTCCCTTACTTGTCACACTGTCTCCAGAAGCTTGCTGGCTGCAGGGACTGCTAAGACTTCCCCCTCCACTTCTCATGTTCAAGGCATTCTGTCTTTATTGCTTCTAGTCTGCAACTATTTGTCTTTTATCTTTCATGTATCTCTCTTTTTTTTTGCATTTCTGCAGATGTCCAGTGCATTTCTCCTCTCTGTTTAGGTTCAGTCAGGAAAACACAATTCTCATTTAATCTCTTACTCCTAGCTCTGCAACTTCAAGAGTAAAAGGCAATGTGACTGGGGTACCTGGGGCCTCAGTATCTGCTTGCTCTGTATTTAAGGTGCATCGATTTCATCAAAGGTATATCTTCTAAACTATTTTATCCTAAAATAAGCAGACGTATTATGCTAAATGCTCATAATTTTTTTGAATATGAAACCCAAGATACCAAGAAATTCCACTTCATAAAGTTAACTATGTCAAACAATATTCCAGGTATCGTTCACTAGCTTCTGCCATGAGGCATACCTGGGTGGAAATCTGGGGGAAGGACTTTGTTATATTTAGTACCTAGAGTACTTCCCTGTCCAAAACTATTAAATGGCTACCATTGCCTTAAGATAAGGCCCAAACCTCCTGACACAGCTTGGAGAGCCCTCCATCATCTGGCCCCATCTACTCCTCTAATCCCATTTCTTCCCAGTTGCCAACCTCTTTTCACATGCTACTCTCCAGCTCTATTGAATTCCTTCTTTCAAATGCCCTATACACTTCCTGTGTCCTGGATCATGACTTCCTCACATTGCATGTGGTTAATTTCTTCTGGCCTTTAACGTATTCATCTCCTTCTCGGGAAATGTGTCTGGTTTACTTCCCCTGCCTAGATGTTCTCCGAGCAACTTGCCCCTTCCTCTGTCATACCACCTCCCATACTTTATTTGATTTCATATACACTTATGAACAAAAAATAAAAGGAAACAAGCAACCAAGGTAATTTCTGAAGGAAATAAACAAGGTGGCATGGCAAAAGAAGATGTGGAAGGAGTGAGGGGCTACTTTAGTTAGAGTGGTCACATCAGGGTTTTCTAAGAGGACTTTGGAGCTCACATATAAAGGATGAGAAGGAACCCGCTATGCAAAGCCAGGGAAGGCTGATGCAGGCAGAGAAAGCACAGTGCAGGGCTTCTGAAGTCAGAATTAGCTGGGCTTGTTGGAGTGGTAGAAAGAAAGCCAGTAGGGCTTGGATATGGTAAGGGAAGGACCAACGAGGTATACAGGGGCAGATCATGAGGGCTGTTGTGACCATGGGAAAATAAGGATTTAACAACAGGGCTGTGGGAAGCCATTGCAAAGTTTAAGCAGGGAATTATTTAATCTGATTTATATCTTTTTAAAGTTCTCACTGACTACTCTGTGGAAAACACATCAATCTCTGCATCTGTGGTCACATTGCCTTCTCCTCTTCTGTGGTATCATCTTCCTCCACCTGCTTCCTATAAAGAAACTTGTGATTGCATTTAGGGCCCACTGAGACAAATTGCTGCATCTCAAAATCCTTAATCACACCTGCAAAGTCTTGTCTTTTGTCATACTAGGTTACGTTGATAGGTTCTAGGGATTCGGATGTAGATATCTTTTGAGGAGACATTATTCAGCCTACCAAAATGTGTATATACTGAGAGAGAGAGAGAGAGAGAGAGAGTTCCTGGCTTCCTAAAGTAACAGTATACTCCTCACTTACCTCAGATAATTTTCTCCAGGTCCTGAATCTCATGACCAATTTCCAACACCTGGCCAAAATTTTCAGGCAGGTCAAATTCCAGACAAACCCTGCCCAATCTTCTCCACAGTATCATTTTATTAACCAAATTACATCATAACTAAGTTATTAACATATTACTAATGAGGATACCCTGGCATCCAAATGTAATCATTAAGTGGTCCAATAGCCACATTTGAACCTTCGTTGCTGTGGGTGGTCTTGTTAAAGAAAAACAGAAAGCCAGTTAGCTTTTCTGACCCACAGTCCTCTGGTTTTGTTAAACATTCGTGAATTGTGATTGGACTACAAGATGGGTGTAAAGCGAGGGCCAGTCTCTGAGGTCACACAGAAAGCTTGGAAAATGCAACACAACCGTGTTAATTGAATTAAGAGGAGGGAATATTGCCATCACCACTTTGCCATACATATTCCAGACACAGCACAGAGCTTCCCAGATGACAAGAACAGATGTCACACAAGCAATGGTTTCATAATCATGTGAAATCATTTGTGTGCAAACTGCTTAACAATTAATACTAGGGCAGTGATAGCTAGTGTAGTCATTAAGGTTACAGGTCTAAATGAAATTGTCATCCTTTTAGAGTTTGCTTCATATCTAATAACAATATTCATCAAAGAGATGAGAATATTAACTACAATTAGAAAAATGGCACCTCACCCTTACCTTACTTTATAAGTTACAAATCTCTTTTCACATTAGCTGTTATATGTTATCCTCACAACAACTCTTTGAGACAAGTACTCTTAACTCTGTTTTATAACAAAAAAAAGGGAGGAGGCTCAACCCTAGAACTTACCAATTTGACAAAACTCAGCAAAAGCACACTTATTTTTAAATATGCACATTTTCCATCAGAATAAAAAATGGTAAGCAAATATTCAACTCTAGTTAATGCTATCTATGCTGAAGTATTTAGGGGCAGTATACTAATATCTGCAAATTTACTTTGAAATCCATCAAAAATGTAAGTGGATCAGTGAATGGATAGAGTGATGGATACATGAATAGATATGTGATAAAGAAAATGTTCATGATTAAGGTTAAATGGTGGGATTAGGGTTGTTCACTGTAAAAGTCTTTAAGCTTTGCTGTTTGTTTGAACGTTTTCATAAAATGTTTTGGAGAAAACTGGAGGCTTAAAGAAATTAAATGACTGTCTTCATGTTATAACCTGAGGCTGGACTGGGACCCAAATCCAGTTCATCTGATCCTAATTCCCATGCCTAACATGAGTATTTTAGAAAACTATTATTGTTCAGTGTTTAAGGGAAAGCAGTAGTGCAGGTAAGCACTAAATTCTGGTTAACTAAGAGCTCTGCAAAACCAGGGTGATCTACCATAAAAGGGATGATATGTAAGTAAGGAGAATGCATTTTTAAATCCCATACTGATTCATCTCAGAGAGTTTTGTCCCTTTTATAGTAGTCCCTTTGGGGTGTTTGACATTTATGGTAATGATGCTGTCTTGCTCAGAGCATTGTTGCCCCTCTTACGGGAGCCCTTTCAGAACTTAAAATACCTCATGTATTCTCAGTGATGACAAACCTTTGTCCAAAGGTTTAAAAAAGTTAAAGGTTTAAAGATTAAAAGATCCAAATGTCAGCAGAAGCCCAGTCAGGTGAATGAAACTCAAGGTTTACAATGTCATTTCTGTGCAAAACTAACTAGTAACTCCAGGGCCTTGGATACTTTTTTGTTTGGTTGGTTGGTTAATTTTGTATTTTAAAATGAGGTATGCCCTCTAAACTAACAAAACTATTTTTCTTGTGTGACACAAAAATTATCTCTGAAACCTACTCTGTGCCAGGGCAGGTCAATGGCAGAGTCCTTCCTATGCCTCCCCCATCCTAGCACTTACCAGTCCTCATGACAGCCACATGTTTAACAGCTGGCTTCTCCAATAGACTGGACACTCCAAAAGCACAGAGATCCTAGAAACTGTCTCACCATACCCCCCAACGCAGTGCCTTTGTTTTTATTTATAAACAATTATTAAAGAGTGAGTCAATGAATGAATAAGTCAACTGATGGACTAATCATGTCGACTGATTCGAGAACTGACCTGACCATATCTTGAGTATATCTGGCCTAATATTTCTACTGCAGTTTAATTTGTTTGGTATGATGTCCCATACATGGAATTCTATGCAGCAACTGAAAAGTAGCAACACCATATGTACAGGTAACAGGTTTTCTGTGGATTTTTTTTTCTGACTTTTAATTACCATTAATACTTCTTGGCTACCATTCTTGAGTTCTCTAAGTAGACAGTTTCATCTAGTGTAAAAAGAAATCTTACTTTTCTATATTTGCCTCTTTTATTTTTTCCTTTCTCTACATTTTCTCTACTTTCTGGTACACATCTCACTGAGATAAGTAACAAGGTAGCCTGAACCCCTCAGTCTTGGCGCTTTCAACTTTTCTACTAAATATAATGGTAACTCCTGGGCTAAGTATATAGTGTTTATTGTGGCCATAAATAAATTTGTCTTTAATACACTTTTAGAGTTTTACTGATTAATGGATTCTGAGTATTACTGGATTTCTTCTCACTATGTTTTAAGCTTGTGATATGCACTGTTTCATGTTACTGACTACTGTGATGAAGTAGCCAAGATCCAAATTATGTATTTTGCTGCAATGAAAATAATAATATGTACTCTCCAGATTACTGTGAAGTTGGGAGAAAACTGGCAAGCAGATCACCTGAAAGTGCTGGTTACGTGGTAGACGCTGGTGAAAGATTCCCATTGCCTTTCTTGGATTTCACTCAGCTCTAGAGAACTGTGTCGGCTCCTCCCCATGCATCTGGGCACATTCTGTCCCCAGGTCCTGCCCCTGCTTAGGTATTGTCTTTGCATTTCCATTTCCTGGTTTGGCATATCTCTGGGTCCTGGGGTTCCTCATCTTCCTTCATCCCTGGCTCAGAGTTGGCTTCTTTTCAGACTGTGGCTCTGGCTCTGATTCTGGCTCTGGCTGTGCTTAGGACTTAGCTCCTCCTCTACTTACACACAGCCCCTTCCCCCAAACCCACTCCCACCCTACCCTCCCGCCCCCAACCATGGATCTCCCTAGAGCTCTGCGCCCCCACACTTCTGTACTGCTGCCACTTGACATCAGACGCCAATAGCGGCTTCTTGCCAGACATGCCAACTGGGTTTAAACCCTTGGGTTTGACAATAAAGAAGAGAAAGGAATTGTTTACAACAAGAAGTTAGGCCAAAAAATGAATTTTAGAAATTCATTTGAGATTGATAATGTCACCCCCATAAAACCACTCCTTAGGAAATCTGAACAAACTGAGTGAAAACTTACTGGTTGTTCTCATTGAGGCTGGACTCCAGGATTCTGACCTTGATTCAGGATCAGGGGATCCTGATCTTGATTCAGGATCAGGAAATTCACTTCCGTGGGGGTGCCCTGGTCCGTCCTGGTTTCCAGCTGACTGCGGCCAGCTGCTTCCACAGCAGGAGGAATTTCCTCCGTGGTGCTGGGGGCCCATGACCTGAGATGCGGGGGAGAGATCCCAGCAGACGTGTTCCACACGGACCATCCGTGAGAATGGCTGACCCCACCTGAATGACTTGCTGCTGCAGCTGGACTGTGAGGCTGACCTCCCCAGCGGTGTGGCGCTGGGGTCGCTGCACCTGCAGAATGCCACAGTGGGAGCCAGTACCAGCTGCCAGGTCGCTGGTGGGGGGACCCAACAGAGAGGGAGGCATCTCTCATGCTCCCCAGGGGTTGTCAATGTGATGGTGACCCCTGAGGTGGAAAAATTCATTAAAAATGAATAATTTCTCAAAACCACTACAGGCAACTCCCAGGTACGAAGCCTAATTGAATGCCACTTTTTAAGAACCAGTTTAGTCCTAAGTTAGAGGTGGCAGAAATCTTCATACTACTTGCAAATCAGCTGCGGTGCTTTAACCAATTTCTGCAGTGTTCTAAGTTCTATTAAAGCTTACACTGAAAATGCTTAGTTAACAAATGTACTTTATCAATACAAAACAGGTAAGTGTTCACCTACTACTTTTAGGCAATAGCTAGGCAACCCACTGTGTTTCCTTCATCATTTTAGCTACTGAGCTGCTAGAAGTCTGTACTCTAGTAAGAAAAAAAATCACTTATTTTTTACTCAGGTTTCTGATACAACCATTTTATATCCCTCCTTCCTTTACTGTGTTAGTCTTGTCATTTTATTCTTGCATTATTACATAAAAACAAACAATCTTGTCATTTTATAATTGCATTATTACATAAAAACAAACAATCACTTGGGGTCTTCATTGTGTTGCATCTGTGTAGTTTTTAAAAAGAAGGAAAAAAAAGTAATTTTCCCTTTTACTCTCCCTATAGAAAGGCTAGCAAGGCCTTAGGGGTTGAGTTCCGAAGTTTACTGTCTTTAGGGGAATTTACAGTTATTTTGTATTTCAAGGACTAAAGCTCTAAATAATCCACCCACCCCACTGCCATGCTGCCCCAAAACTGTGTTTGGAAATGCTCAGCACTTTTGAAAAAGACAAAAAAGTAGATGAGCATCTGGACTGGAGACTTGTGCTTTGACTGATAAGGATAAAAGACAGAGTAAGTGATATTGCTTTTCCAAGCCCTCAGAACTGGGAGACAAGAGAGGGGACTATGGGTAGCAGACACCTGTAAACACCTGTAGGCTCCAGTAACCCCTCCTGCATAGCACCCCAAAGGTGGTAGGTCCTCAGATAAAGGTGACGGTATGCATACCAAGTGCCTTGGTCCTGTCAACTGAAGAATGACCAGGCTCATACATTTGGAAAGGAGGGCTTTATTACTCATAAAGGGTTGCAGCCTGCAAGGTGACCATTCTAACAGGCTGGGAAAGCATAGCTTCTGGCAGAAGCCAGAAACAGACAGACACCTGGAAGGCGGGGGCAAAGGGAACAGGAACAGAGTGACTAAAACATGCACGTGTGTAACTGAGCTTCACGCCTCTTCATGAGTCACATGTGCAAAAAATGGCAGCATTAGCACGATCTAAGGGTGGAGTTTCTGGCCATTTGACATTAAAAAGTGAAGCAGAGAACATGATAATCATCGCTGTGCATCCTCCATAGACTAGACAGAACTAATATGGGTTGGAGGTCACTTATCAGGAAGGAATGCTGGCTAGTTGTTGTGTTGTCAAAACCACAAAAAGGAGGGGCAGCACTAGGCTGTTGGTGGGCATCAGCTCAAGTCTTCCCAAAGGGCTGGTTTCTGTTAAACCCTTAGGGAAGGAAGTCGAATGGTCGTTAGCCAACGAGGGGTTTTAAGGAGGCATGTTCAACCTCCCATCCCACCATGGCTGGGAACTCAGCTTCCAAGGTTTCCCTGGGGTCTTCTTAGCCAAGAGGGGGTCTGTTCAGTCTGTAGGGGAACTGATAATTTCATTTTTATTCTCATCCTGAAAAACAGCAGAGTGTCTACATGGTAGAGCCCAGAATGAAAGAACAAGTCACTGTAGGGGTATCTCTGCAATCCTCATTAAACATCAGAGCCCACAAGACAGGTTTTGGATTATTTCTGAAGCTAATCATAGAGTAAGACACTCCATCAACTGGGAACCAGACTCCTTCCTGTGTTGCTAGAACAGAGTTCTATAAGCTAACAGAGGTAAGGAAAATATACAAATTAATATTTGGTTTTGTATGTCTTACAAAATCTTGCCCAAAGACAGATTTTGCTTGCTATTTGGAAAAAGAAAACCTAAGATTTCTTTCATTCAAATGGTTCAGCAATTCACACTTATATAACTGGATTTATCTTTTATTTTATCCACACTATATAATATTATAAATTACCATACAATCCTTTTAGGAAATACATAAGCTATGAATAAGTAGAAGATAAGCAAGTTTGAATGCTTTGCTTGTATCTCCCCAGAATTTCTAAGGCATTCAGTTTATGAGGCTTTGACTTGTAAATATAATGCATAGTTCAACTTTTTGATCTGAGGCACAAAACTTCAATCCGGCAGAGGGATAACAAAGCTTCAGCTTTCCATTTCTATCACTGCCTCTTTACTCAATATTTTCTTGAAAAGGGAAGGTTCCAACATGACCAAATAAGAACAGCTCCAGTCTATAGCTCCCAGCGTGAGCAATGCAGAAGATGGGTGATTTCTGCATTTCCAACAGAGGTAAAACGTTCATCTCACTGGCGCTTGTCAGACAGTGGGTGTAGCCCACGGAGTGTGAGCTGAAGCAGGGTGGGGCATCGCCTCACCAGGGAAGCGTAAGGGGTCAGGGAATTCCCTTTCCTAGCCAAGGGAAGCCATGACAAATGGTACCTGGAAAATCAGGACGCTCCCACCTTAATACTGTGCTTTTCCTACAGTCTTAGCAAATGGCACACCAGATGATTATATCCCGTGCCTGGCTTGGAAGGTCCCACGCCCACGGAGCCTCTCTCACTGCTAGCACAACAGTCTGAGATTGAACTGCAAGGCCACAGCAAGGCTGAAGAGGGGGGTCTGCCATTGCTGAAACTTGAGTAGGTAAACAAAGTGACCAAGGAAGCTCTAACTGGGTGGAGCCCACTGCAACTCAAGGAGGACTGCTTGCCTCTGTAGACTCCACCTCTGGGGACAGGCTGTAACTGAACAAAAGGCAGCAGAAACTTCTGCAGACTTAAATGTCCCTGTCTGACAGCTTTGAAGAGAGCAGTGGTTCTCCCAGCATGGAGTTTGAGACCTGAGAACGGACAGACTGCCCCCTCAAGTGGGTCCCTGACTCCCGAGTAGCCTAAATGGGAGATGTCTCCCAGTAGAAGCTCACTGACACCTCATACAGCCAGGTGCCCCTCTGAGATGAAGCTTCCAGAGGATCAGGCAGCAACATTTGCCATTCTGCTATATTTGCTGTTCTGCAGCCTCTGCTGGTGATACACAGGCAAACAGGTTCTGGAGTGGACCTCCAGCAAACTCCAACAGACCTGCAGCTGAGGGTCCTGACTGTTGGAAGGAAAACTAACAAACAGAAAGGACATCCATACCAAAACCCCAACTGTATATCACCATCATCAAAGACCAAAGGTAGATAAAACCACAAAGATAGGGAGAAACCAGAGCAGAAAAGCTGAAAATTCTACAAATCAGAGTGCCTGTTCTCCTCCAATGGAACGCAGCTCCTCCCCAGCAACAGAACAAAGCTGAATGGAGAATGACTTTGACGAGTTGAGACAAGAAGGCTTCAGACGATTGGTAATAACAAACTCCTCCGAGCTAAAGGAGGATGTTCGAACCCATCGCAAAGAACTAAAAACCTTGAAAAAAGATAAGACAAATGACTAACTAGAATAAACAGTGTAGAGAAGACCTTAAATGACCTAATGGAGCTGAAAACTATGGCACAAGAACTATGTTACGCATGCACAAGCTTCAGTAGCTGATCCCATCAAGTGGAAGAAAGGGTATCAGTGATTGAAGATCAAATGAATGAAATGAAGCGAGAAGAGAAGTTTAGAGAAAAAAGAGTAAAAAGAAACCAACAAAGCCTCCAAGAAATATGGGACTATGTGAAAAGACCAAATCTACGTCTGACTGGTGTACCTGAAAGTGACAGGGAGAATGGAATCCAGTTGGAAAACATTCCTCAGGATATTATCCCTGAGAACTTCCCCAACCTAGCAAGGCAGGCCAACATTCAGATTCTCACAAAGGGAAGCCCATCAGACTAACAGTGGATCTCTCGGCAGAAACTCTATAAGCCAGAAGAGAGTGGGGGCCAATATTCAACATCCTTAAAGAAAATAAATTTCAACCCAGAATTTCATATCCAGCCAAAATAAGCTTCATAAGTGAAGGAGAAATAAAATCTTTTACAGACAAGCAAATGCTAAGAGATTTTGTCACCACCAGGCCTGCCTTACAAGAGCTCCTGAAGGAAGCACTAAACATGGAAAGGAACAACTGGTACCAGCCACTGCGAAAACATGCCACATTGTCAAGACCATTGATGCTAGGAAGAAACTGCATCAACTAACAGGCAAAATAACCAGCTAACATCATAATGACAGCATCAAATTCACAATAACAATATTAACCTTAAATGTAAATGGGCTAACCACTCCAATTAAAAGACACTGACTGGCAAATTGGATAAAGAGTCAAGACCCATCAGTGTGCTGTCTTCAGGAGACCCATCTCACATGCAGAGACACACAAAGGCTCAAAATAAAGGGATGGAGGAAGATCTACCAAGCAAATGGAAAGCAAAAAAAAAGCAGGGGTTGTAATCCCAGTCTCTGATAAAACAGACTTTAAACCAACAAAGATCAAACGAGACAAAGAAGGCCATTACATCATGGTAAAGGGATCAATTCAACAAGAAGAGCTAACTATCCTAAATATATATGCACCCAATACAGAAGCACCCAGATTCATAAAGCAAGTCCTTAGAGACTTACAAAGAGACTTAGACTCCCACACAATAATAATGGGAGACTTTAACACCCCACTGTCAACATAGACAGATCAATGAGACAGAAAGTTAATAAGGATACTCAGGAACTGAACTCAGCTCTGCACCAAGCAGACCTAATGGACATCTACAGAACTCTCCACCCCAACTCAATAGAATATACATTCTTCTCAGCACCACGTCACACTTATTCCAAAATTGACCACATAGTTTGAAGTAAAGCACTCCTCAGCAAATGTAAAAGAATAGAAATCACAACAAACTGTCTCTCAAACCACAGTGCAATCAAACTAGAACTCAGAATTAAGAAACTTACTCAAAACTGCTCAACTACATGGAAACTGAACAACCCGCTCCTGAATGACTACTGGGTAAACAACGAAATGAAGGCAGAAATAAAGATGTTCTTTGAAACCAATGAGAACAAAGACACAATATACCAGAATCTCTGAGACACATTTAAAGCAGTGTATAGAGGGAAATTTATAGCACTAAATGCCCACAAGAGAAAGCAGGAAAGATCTAAAATTGACACCCTAACATCACAATTAAAAGAATTAGAGAAGAAAGAGCAAACACATTCAAAAGCTAGCAGAAGGCAAGAAATAATTAAGATCAGAGCAGAACTGAAGGAGATCGAGACACAAAAAAAACCCTTCAAAAAATCAATGAATCCAGGAGCTGGTGTTTTGAAAAGATCAACACAATTGATAGACCACTAGCAAGACTAATAAAGAAGAAAAGAGAAGAAAGAAAAGAATCAAATAGACACAACAAAAAAAATGGTAAAGGGGATATCACCACTGATCCCACAGAAATACAAACTACCATCAGAGAATACTATAAACACCTCTATGGAAATAAACTAGAAAATCTAGAAGAAATGGATAAATTCCTGGACACATACACCCTCCTAAGACTAAACCAGGAAGAAGCTGAATCCCTGAATAGACCAACAACAGGCTCTGAAATTGAGGCAATAATTAATAGCCTACCAACCAAAAAAAGTCCAGGACCAGATGGATTCACAGCCGAATTCTACCAGAGGTTCAAAGAGGAGCTGGTACCATTCCTTCTGAAGCTATTCCAATCAATAGAGAAAAAGGAAATCCTCCCTAACTCATTTTATGAGGCCAGCATTATCCTGATACCAAAGCCTCATCCTGATACCAAAGCCTGGCAGAGACACAACAAAAAAAGAGAATTTTAGACCAATATCCCTGATGAACATTGAAGCAAAACTCCTCAATAAAATACTGGCAAACTGAATCCAGCAGCACATCAAAAAGCTTATCCACCACAATCAAGCTGGCTTCATCCTGGGATGCAAGGCTGGTTCAACATACACAAATCAATAAACATAATCCATCATACAAACAGAACCAAAGACAAAAACCACATGATTTTCTCAATAGATGCAGAAAAGGCCTTTGACAAAATTCAACAGCCCTTCATGCTAAAAACTCTCAATAAACTGGGTATTGATGGGACGTATCTGAAAATAATAAGAGCTATTTATGACAAACCCACAGCCAATATCATACTGAATGGGCAAAAAACTGGAAGCATTCCCTTTGAAAACTGGTACAAGACAGGGATGCCCTCTCTCAACATAGTGTTGGAAGTTCTGGCCGGGGCAATCAGGCAGGAGAAACAAATAAAGGGTATTCAATTAGGAAAAGAGGAAGTCAAATTGTCCCTGTTTGCAGATGACATGATTGTATATTTAGAAAACCCCATCGTCTCAGCCCCAAATCTCCTTAAGCTGATAAGCAACTTCAGCAAAGTCTCAGGATACAAAATCAATGTGCAAAAATCACAAGCATTCCTATACACCAAGAACAGACAAACAGAGAGCCAAATCATGAGTGAACTCCATTCACAATTGCTTCAAAAAGAATAAAATACCTAGGAATCCAACTTACAAGGGATGCGAAGGACCTCTTCAAGGAGAACTACAAACCACTGCTCAATGAAATAAAAAAGGACACAAAGAAATGGAAGAACATTCCATGCTCATGGATAGGAAGAATCAATACTGTGAAAATGGCCATACTGCCCAAGGTAATTTATAGATTCAATGCCATCCCCATCAAGCTACCAATGATTTTCTTCACAGAATTGGAAAAAAACTACTTTAAAGTTCATATGGAACCAAAAAAGAGCCCACATTGCCAAGACAATCCTAAGCCAAAAGAACAAAGCTGGAGGCATCACACTCCCTGACTTCAAGCTATACTACAAGGCTACAGTAACCAAAACAGCATGGTGCTGGTACCAAAACAGAAATATAGACCAATGGAACAGAACAGAGCCCTCAGAAATAATACCACACATGTACAACCATCTGATCTTTGACATACCTGACAAAAACAAGAAATGGGGAAAGGATTCCCTGTTTAATAAATGGTGCTGGGAAAACTGGCTCGCCATATGTAGAAAGCTGAAACTGGATCCCTTCCTTATACCTTATGCAAAAATTAATTCAAGATGGATTAAAGACTTAAATGTTAGACCTAAAACCATAAAAACCCTAGAAGAAAACCTAGCCAACAACATTCAGGACATAGGCATGGGCAAGGAGTTCATGACTAAAACACCAAAAGCAATGGCAACAAAAGCCAAAATTGACAAATGGGATCTAATTAAACTAAAGAGCTTCTGCACAGCAAAAGAAACTACTGTCAGAGTGAACAGTCAACCTACAGAATGGGAGGAAATTTTTGCAATCTACTCATCTGACAAAGGGCCAATATCCAGAATCTACAAAGAACTTAAACAAATTTACAAGAAAAAAATCAAACAACCCCATCAAAAAGCAGGCAAAGGATATGAAAAGACAATTCTCAAAAGAAGACATTTATGCCACCAACAGATACATGAAAAAATGCTTATCATCACTGGTCATCAGAGAAATGCAAAGCAAAACCACAATGAGATACCATTTCACACCAGGTAGAATGGCAATCATTAAAAAGTCAGGAAACAACAGTTGCTGGAGAGGATGTGGAGAAATAGGAACACTTTTACACTGTTAGTGGGACTGTAAACTAGTTCAACCATTGTGGAAGACAGTGTGGCGATTCATCAAGGATCTAGAACTAGAAATACCATTTGACCCAGCCATCCCATTACTGGGTATATACCCAAAGGATTATAAATCATGCTGCTATAAAGACACATGCACACGTATGTTTATTGCGGCACTATTCACAATAGCAAAGACTTGGAACCAACCCAAACGTCCATCAATGATAGACTGGATTAAGAAAATGTGGCACATATACACCATGGAATACTATGCAGCCATAAAAAAGGATGAGTTCATGTCCTTTGTAGGGACATGGATGAAACTGGAAACCATCATTCTCAGCAAACTATCGCAAGGACAGAAAACCAAACACTGCATGTTCTCACTCATAGGTGGGAATTGAACAATGAGAACACTTGGACACAGGGTGGGAAACATCACACACTGGGGCCTGTCATGGGGTTGGGGGAGTGGGGAGGGATAGCATTAGGAGATATACCTAATGTAAATGATGAGTTAATGGGTGCAGCACCCAAACATGGCACATGTATACATATGTAACAAATCTGCACGTTGTGCACATGTACCCCAGAACTTAAAGTATAATTTTTTAAAAAAACTGGGAGATACATGTTTTAAAAACATATATATATATTTTTTATCATTATCCTAGTGTTTTCCAGAATTCACTCTTACTACTTTTACTTTTGTATTTGGGTTAAGGCATATGTAATTTCTTATGGTGTGCATCAACTTTCCCCAAAAAGAAAACAGAAGGGAAGACTTTATCCTTTTTTAATTTGGTCTTTGTTCTTTCAGTTAATTGATTTGTAAGAAAGTTTTATGATGGGCAATATCTGAATCAGGACAGTTTCCAGAATTTATGGTGGATCAAGACACAGGTAAGTAAGTAAGTTTAATTGTACCAAGGATACCAATAATGTACCCAAAAAAGTATTGTGTGTAATAGTCTTCTCAGACTTCCTGTTATGCTTTGAGAGAAAAAGCAAACGTAGCAAAGAATACCAAGTGCTCTGGACTAGACCCCTGCAACCCAATCAATCAGAACATGAGGAGCAGGTGCTTCCCTCCTGAGGGAACTCATGTTAATTGGACCCTCAGTTACTGATGTATAATAACCAGGATGGCAATGTATTTGTTTACAACGAAAGACGTAGAAAACAGCAGACTGAATCCTCTTGTTTATTCATTTGCTACCCTGTAGACAAATCTACAAGGAAAGCCAAATTATTATCAGAAAGAAGTTTGACAAGATGAAAGTCAAGCAAGGAGAGCAAGTTGGGCGATCTTAACAGCTGCTGCCACCAAGCCAGACTTGGGAACGCCAGTCTAGTCCCCAGGGCTGTGCTGGAAACATTAGCCAGTGTTTATTTAAGTGGCATTGTTTGCTATACACTCATAGATCCTAATGAGTACATCATACTTCCTAATGTATGAAGTGAAAGTATTATTTCACTTATTTTAATTTTACATTATTTTATTTATTATTTATTTTACACTACAATAATTATTTCAATTATTTTATATTAGAAAGTAAAACAAATTTTTGTTCTGAGATATAATTGAAAGCATTGTGACTATCTAACATTTTTTTAAAAATATGCCACAACATATATTAGGGCATCCTGTTGCCACAGGATCCCACTACCATGATGGGGCCAGAAGTCCTCTAACCTACTGGAGCCCACATGAGACAAAATTAGCATTACAACTTTGATAACTAGCTGACCATCGGGTGTGTGGCATGTCCTTCTGACCCTGCTCTGGCTTCCAGGAATCTGTGCCTTCTGATGTACTCATTGTCAGCTTGGACAAAATTTATTCTAATCTTTGTT
Organism: Macaca fascicularis; assembly: GCF_037993035.2. Classification (NCBI taxonomy): domain Eukaryota; kingdom Metazoa; phylum Chordata; class Mammalia; order Primates; family Cercopithecidae; genus Macaca; species Macaca fascicularis. Next base: position 19,268,223 of record NC_088391.1, on the reverse strand, counting down.
TCCCATGGGCACAAAAAGACTTTTTCTTGTCCAGCTTCCCAATGGCCTTGCTTACTGTGGATATCCATTTGACTTCTGTCCCTTCTCCATTCGTTTGACCAACCGTGTCCTTGATCCATCTTTTACATTCAGGCTTCATCTTCATATCAGCTGCCCTCTGAATACCAACACCTTTTTTCTGCTTTGTCCATCTGAAGTTGTAGAATTTTACATAAACCCAATGATGGCAATATTTTTTGTTGAGCATCTTTATGTTTTACTGTTACTAAAGTAGTAAAATTTGTAGTTGACCACAAAAGAATAGTTTCGGCTTTTTTTAAACATTAGTAATTTCTACTAAAATGTTTCACAGGCTTAACACAGTAAATGATAAACATAATAACAGAATATTTATGAAATATGACCTTTTCTGAAAGTATATGGTTTTACATTTCTTATTTGTTAAAACCTATAGGATATAGGTTTTAATTACTATATAATTATTTCATGGTAATTAATAATTACTATATGGGATATAGTTACTAGTGAAACATAAAAGAGGCTGATAATTACTGTCCACGGGCATACAAATGTAGAACAATATATCTTTAATTACTTTATCAATAATTTTACTATAGAGGCAAAATAAAGGCAGAATCTATATCATCCCCTCTGAAAAATAGTAAAAGTTAACCATGTTCATTTGTATGATATACTTAAAATGATTGTTATGAAGTAACCAAATATCCATTAGATTGTTTGTATTCTTGAATGAACTATATTTTTCAAAATGATATGTGACCATAATAATATTATCATAAAATAACTAAAACCCCCATAATTCTTAAGTGAAACTAAGTATATTCTAATCCACCAATGTTGGTATTTGGAATGGGTCATTTGATATGTGTTGTGATAGAAAGCTAAGTAAGAATAGAGATTCAAGGGGAATTTGGAAAGAAAATCATTAATTTAATTAGAATGTAGTAGCTTCAACAGCTTCTTTCTGGTCCACATACTCGTTCTTTGGGTATATGAATATCTTAAATAATGCTACCTTCAGAGTAACTTTCACCTGACAGGCATCTCTCTCTGAAAAGTATCATGTTAAACGGGATCCCTGCTTATATAATTTAAACGTTTTAAGAGCAATCCTATTTCTCTATGCCAGTTTTATGGGATAAAAAGAAGGGGAGAATGCCGGGTACAGTGACTCATGCCTGTAATCCCAGCACTTTGGGAGGCCAAGGCGGGCAGATCACCAGGTCAAGAGATGGAGACCATCCTGGCCAACATGGTGAAACCCCGTGTCTACTAAAAATACACAGATTATCTGGGTGTGGTGGTGCACGCCTGTAGTCCCAGCTACTCAGGAGGCTGAGGCAGGAGAACCGCTTGAACCTGGGAGGCGTAGGTTGCAGTGAGCCAAGATCGCGCCATTGCACTCCAGCCTGGGCGATAGAGCAAGACTCCGTCTTAAAAAAAAAAAAAACAAAACAAAACAAAAAAAACAAAACAAAAAATACGGGGAGAAAAAAAGAACACTTTTATCATTAGTCACATGTTTACTGCCGGTAACCTGTACTAATTTGTTTTTATTTTGTTCCCCTCACACTCCCCTCCCCACCATTTTCCCTACAGATCCACACTCCACCCTTTTTCATGTGCAATCAACCCCGGAAAGTTGGACAGGAAGTGAAAGATACCAACAGTCCCCAATGTCCCCTGGCTTCTGGTTGGGTTCGGCCAGGGACAGTAAGCTTGTGGTGGTTATTCCCTCAGCTCCCTTCCTACAATGTCACCACAGGCAAGCTGCCCTTCAATGCTGTGAGGCCGCGCTCTCTGCAGACCCCCTCTGTCTCCAGGATCAGAACCGCTCGCCCCTTCAGGTGTGTGTGGTAAAAGCTCAGGATGGTGCTAGCTCCCGGGTACCATTGGTAGACTACATCCTGGCACCTTCATCTGTACTGTGGTCCCAGTATCTCTGCTCAGATTACCCCATAGGAGTGTCCCATCCATTTCTTCCTGGGACTCTACCTCAAAGATTATCTTCATCATCAGACAAACTATCTTCATCGCACCCCTTCCAAAGCAATGAAACGAGGATTCCAGTATGGGACTCTACTGAACCTGTGTGTGCTACAACAGTGAGGTTAACACTTCAGTTTTTAAAGTGTAGGAATTTAGAAAGAAATTCCAATTGCCAAAAGACAATCACTCAACTTCTTCATCCAAACTGTAATTAAACTTTGAAATAATTCTCCTCTTTGACATATATAATCATACCTTTCTAACAGAAAAGTCAGATTAAGTGTTTTAGACCTAATATCCTAACTAGAAGTGAAAAAGTTTCTAAATTAAGACATGAAGGCTTTAAAATAGACAAGAACACCCTGAATTGCCTTTCTCTTATCAATGTTTTGCATTATCACTCCTAATAATATTAAAAATAATAACAGGTAACAATTATTGAATGCTTAGTATGTGTGAGGACTGTTTCAGGTGCTTTTTGCATATTATGTCATTCAATGCCTCCAATAAATCTGTGATGTAAGGACTGGTATTACCCTTGTTTTACAAATGACGAAATAAAGTATGAAAGATTAAATAACTTGTCCAAAGTTGTTTTCTTTATGTTGCTGCCTTCATGGGTTTTAGAATATAATAAATAGTTATTTCTGCCCAGGAAAATCACATGTACAAATACTTATCTTTAATTAAAACTCATTTTTACTATCACCTCCACATTGCTAACAGATTTCATCCATAGACCTAGATGTTATAATCATTGAGTTTTCTATTTTTTCAACTTGAAAATTTGTTCTGAATCATAAATTTGTAATTCTGAGGACTTCAGCAAAGATGTTTACAATCCTGAACATTTCTTTCAAGAAATTTCCACATGTATTGGCATGTTGGAGCTGCTGCTGGCAAAATAGGAAAATCATTGTATTTAAGTATCATGTTCTTAACCATCATTTCAAAGTTAAACTAATGAAAAGATTAGTATTATCTTAACTGATGTAAAAAATCATCTGCTTAAAACTAATTTGGGCAACCAATGTACAAAAAGGCTTGACAGTGGCATCTTGTCAAGTATGTTACAGGAGTACCAAAAAGGAATATATTGAGGGTGTGAATCTTTAAAAAACTGAACTGTGAATACATGTCTCTTTAATACATTTCTGTATTTTAATCTAGTCTGTCATATTGCAGTCAGAGGTCCAAGGAACATTTCTACTTCTATGTAACTGTAGAAACACAATAAACCTGCTTTTCTGGCCCATTTCAGGCAAGCAGTGAGCGACAGATTGAAACTTGGAAGCCAGATCATGACCAATAGCTCAGCTGCCTGGTGATGAGGTTAAAGGTATACAATCATATTTTCTGTTTCTATGTCATGTCTGTCACTGAAACAAAATCTTTCTGCCAAAAAGTTATTGCTACTAAAAGAAAAAGAGTTAACTCTATATTCTGAGTTACAATTAACTCTCAAATAGTATAAATAATAGTTTTTAAATCTCTGCTATGTCATCAAAATATTAAATAAAGGCAACAAATTTTGTTTTCAATCCAACATTTTGGTCACAGGGTAAATCTGAAGACACTGTTTTGTACAAATTCATTTGTCATGACTAAAATGCAAAGGAATAACGTGCTCAGAAAGAAGAAAGCTAGAGTACCAGAGAGGATCTTAAGGATTATCTACTTTAGAAGGTGAGGTCAATAAAGATGAAACAATTTGAGTATTCATTAATGGAGTGATGTTGTTTCTCATATTGATAACCACAATCACTTCTTGTTTTCATTCAGCCTTCAAAATCTTCTGGTTCTTACGGCGTTTCACTAAATGAGACACTAAAACCCCAGTACTTAAAAACCCAAACCTATATTAGCATGTATATGTGGCCTTTTCAGTCTCTCTCAATATTTTACCTAATATATATTGGTTACAATTAATATGTAAAGCCTCATTTAAACTAATGAATGATTATCCTTCCCAATTTTCAACACGCAAGTTCTCCGATTAATAATATGTTCTTTGTTTATCTCTATTTAACAAAATTAGTCTCTATTCCATCTTTAGCCTGGAATATAATGAGCTTTTATTCAGAGGTTTCAAGGACATGAACTTATTTGTACTAATGCCTCTGTGTGAAGAAAATGTTTCATTGCATCCATATTTCACCAATGGTAGCAGTAGAGCCAGGGCTGCTGACTTCTTCAAGGTCATGCCAAGGATCATCAGCCAAATCTAGGGAGCCAGACCTCTCAGTCCCAGTTCTCAATTAATCTATGATTTTGATGCTAATATCAAAACTGTGTTAGTATTAGATGAATCAGAGTTGCTCAACCCATCACCTGTTCTTTACCACTTATTATTGAAAAACTGAACTAGCACTTCATGGGTATTTGGTAAATCTGTTGAATATACAGTTAATTAATCTCTTAGTCACTAATCTCATTTCTGTGCTTTTGTTCTGTTCCTTAAATACCTTTCACATTTGTATCCAAAATAGATAGATGAACAGTAGGTGTTTAATCCGTTTTTGCAGTGAAAAAAAATGAATGCTTGATACAACTTAATGAAATGCCATCATAGAAAAAAATCTATGAAGCCACAAAGTGAATTCAACAAGTTAGCAGCTACCTCTAAAGTGGGAAGAAAAGAGAAAGGAAGCCTGCAGAGTGGCTTTAATTACATATGTAAGTTTCGTATTCCATTAAAAAAATTGGAGATCAGAAACAATACAGCAAATCCTCCCAATTTGCTTGATGGGCTCTCTTGGTATCTGTTGCATTGTTTTCTGAGATTTGAAATATTTCATGTTTTACAATTTTAGTAAAGCAATGCCTCTAAATTTCAGTAATTGGATAACAACTTTTAAGGAAAAAAAAATCACAAAGCTTCAAAATGTATCTGCAGACCCAGTTTGAGAAAAACTGAAATAAGGTATTTACTGGAGGAAGAAAATTAACAACAGAATTTTTTCTTCTCTATGCTTTGCTAATTTTGCCATGTGCTTGGAGTTCAGGATAACAGAAAATATGTCCCCATTGAACATCTGTACTTTGGGGGCTTGACTAGTACCTTATTTTCACTTACTTTGTTATTTCACTTACCAGTCCTTTGGTGAGCTCATTACTAATCTGAATTTGTTCAATTTCCTTAAAAGATTATAAATATAAACAAGAATAGGACATGCAGGAACAATGAACCTAAGGTTTTATTGTGGTATTTTGGGATTTCTAATATACAGCCAAAAGGAAAAGAAAGAGAAAAACATACAGTGAGTGAGTTATGATGAATTATATTGAAGGTTGAATACTTGCATTTACTTGAATGCTGAAAATGGTTTTATAAACAAGTGAACTCAATGTACTCACAATAACCCGCAAACAATACTCTCACTGGTTAGTCCTTAGGTTTAGAATAATTTCATAACTGTAGTTGGCATCGTTCTCAAGATGAAGAAAATAAAGTCTAAGGAGGTTAAGTTCTGTACCTGGGAGGCCAGGAAATGGCATGAATACTACCAGTTGTCTTTCTGATCCTGGGGCAGACATCAGTAATCAATCATCAGATTGTTTGACATATGAAATAAACCTAGTTAGTGGCCAGGTGCAGTGGCTCACGCCTGTAATCTCAGCACTTTGGAAGACCCAGGTGGGCAGATCACTCGAGGTCAGGAGTTGGTCAGGCCAGCCTGGCCAACATGTTGAAACTCCGTCTCTACTAAAAATACAAAAACTAGCTGGGCGTGGTGGCTGGCACCTGTAATCCCAGCTACTCAGGAACTGAGGCAGGAGAATCACTTGAATCTGGGAGGTGGAGGGTGCAGTGAGCCAAGATTATGCCACTGCACTCCAGCCTGGGCAACAGATCGAGACTCCAGCCTGGGTGACAGAGAACTCCATCTCAAAAAAAAAAAAAAAATTAATTTAATTTAATAAATAAATAAATAAATAAACCTAGTTAGTAGGCCAGTTCCAGACCAAGAACACATAATGGTCAGGAGATAACAAGGAAGCCAGATTACCACCCCGTCACCACTTGCACCCAGCCAGGTCTATCACTACTGCTTCTTATTTTGACACCTTTTTCCACATGACTTCATTCTCATAAATGCTCTTCTTCAAGAAAAATAAGCCATTTATCCAACTGATGACTAAAGCCACTCTCCTTTCCTAGTGACACTTTGCGGTTGATGATGACTGAGAATCCTGTCTTCATACTTGATTCCCCCCATGAGCTCACATGGTTGATGCAAACGTCTCTGCTTGCTCTCCTGGGGCCTGGTGCCCCAGGCAGGCTCTTGCTTTCTCTGGCCAGCCCCACTGCCTAAAGCCATCTGTCTAAACATGGAATCCCTCAGCCCACATTCCCTCATTGCTCATGTTCTGCCCCTCTCATCTGTCTGCGGCTTTGGGCTTGGCAAACACCAGGGAAACTCCTTGTGGCTTTACCTGCATTCTGAATAGCATTTAACCATGGAAAACTAGAAGTTTCATAACAAATCGTGTTTTAATCTTCTTTGGGGAGGCTTCTCTTTCATCATCTGCTGTTAGAGCAACAGGCAAAAGAGACATAGAGAAAGAAATAGGTTATTTTGAAGGGGAGAACTAATGAAATAATAATGATGGATGTGTACGTTTGTCTTTTAGCTTAAAAAATGCTTATGGAAAGCACTTGGTATTGCAACATGGTGGATGGGGAGTGGAGATTCATCTTTCTGTAGCCTCTTTGAAGGTTTCTACAGCACAGAGCCAAGGGTTCGGCACCAGTGGGCTAGCTGGGGACACTTTCTGGAATGCTGTAAGCTTTTCTTTACACCTGACAGCAATAATTTTGAGAAATACATTTTCCCCCATTTTTGTGGATTTAGGCTTAACATACAGAACAGTGGTTTCTACCTAACTCAAGTGATTAATTAACCAACTCAAAAGTAGGCACTGAATGGCCAAAAGCCACTGCCATTTCATTCCGTTTCACCTGCCCACATGCTAACACTGTATAAGCACTGGAAAGTGTTAGGAATTTGAGTGAGGAATGCTGGCTGGGGGAAAAAGAAGAAAATATCTTCCAGGCAAACTCCTTCAAAGCAAAATCTTGATGACTCCTTCTTCTCCCTCTATTCATCAGTTTATTCATTCAACATACATTTATTACACTCCTTACTTAGGGTAGATAGAGACTTAAGCATTGATTACTAAAAGATAAATAACACTAAAAATTAGGTGTAAGCATTCTCATTTCCAGAGCACCTAACATATAGCAGGTAAGTTCATATCCATTCCACATTCAATCCTGTGATATAGGGAGGTATTATTAATCTGTCTTTTTCTAAGCAAGTGATAAAATGGAGATTTGGGGAGGTTATATAGCTTAACCTCAATCTCAAAACTAAACCATGGCCTAGAGTGGATTTAAACTCAACTCTGACATTCTACCATATTGCCTCCAACCCTCACAATTAAGTGAAAGAAAGAAACATATAAGAATGCATTTCCCAGACCAAAGTCCTGGAGGGTTTCTCCACTGTTTTGTTCATATAGTTTCATAGTTTCGGGTCTTAGATTTAAGTCTTTAATCTATTTTGATTTGATTTATGAGTATGGTGAGTGATAGAGGTTTAGTTTCATTCTTCTGCATATGGATATGCAGTTTTCCCAGCACCATTTATTGAAGACTATCTTTTCACCATTGTATGTTCTTGGCAACTTTGTTGAAGATGAGTTGGCTATAAATACCTGTTTTCATGTCTGGATTCTCTATTCTGTTCCATTGGTCTGATGTCTATTTTTATGCCAGTACCACGCTGTTTTGGTTACTATGGCTTTGTAATGAATTTTGAACTCAGGTAGTATGATGCTCCCAACTTTGTTCTTTTTGCTCAGGATTGCTTTGGCTATTTATGCAAACAAATTCCATATAAATTTTTGGATTTTTTTCTATTTCTTTGAAGAAAGTCATTGGTATTTTGATAAGGATTGCATTGAATCTGCAAATTGCTTTGGATAGTATTCTCTCAACAATATTAATTTTTCTAGTCCAGAGCATGGACTATCTTTCCACTTATTGTGTCCTCTTCAATATTCCTCTCAGAAGGATTGTTTTATAGTTTTTCTCGTCTAGATCTTTCACTTCTTTGATTAGACTGATTCCTAGGTGTTTTATATTTTTGTAGCTATAATAAGTGGAATTGCTTTATTGGTTTCTTTTCCAGATTGTTTGCTGTTGGTGTAAACTCCAGGCAATCAAAGCAAAAATAGACAATTAAGATTACATCAAGTGGCTCCAGTGGTGCAACTGGTTAGCATGCAGTACTTATAAGATTACATCAAGCCAAAAAACTTCCGCATAACAGAGGAAACAATGAACAAAGTGAAGAGACAACCCACAGAATGGGAGAAAATATTTACAAACCATCCATTTGACAAGGGATTAATAATGAGAATATATAAGGTGCTCAAGCAACTCAATGGGAAAAAAATCAAATAATCTGATTTAAAAATGGGCAAAAGATTTGAACAGACATTTCTCAAAAGAATACATGCAAATGGCCAACAAGTATATGAAAAAATGCTCAACATTACTAATCATCAGAGAAATGCAAACCAAAACCACAGTGAGATATCATCTCACCCTGTTAAAATGGCTTATATCAAAAAGACAGGCAATAGCAGATGCTGACAAGGATGTGGAGAAAGAGAACACTCATACACTGCTGGTTGGAATGTAAATTTGTACAACCACTATGGCGAACAGTTCAGAGGTTCCTCAGAAAACTAAAACTAAAACTACTATATAATCCAGCAATCCCACTACTGGACATGTATCCAAAAGAAAGGAAATCAATATATCAAAGAGGTATCTACACTCTCATGTTTATTACAGCGCTATTCATGATAGCCAAGATATGGAATCAACCTAAATACCCATCAACAGATGAATAGATTAACAAATTGGGGTAAAGATAAACAATGGAATATAATTTAGCCATAAAAATGAATGAACTCCTGTTATTTGCAGCAACATGGATGGAACTGGAGGCCATTATGTTAAGTGAAATAAACCAAGCACAGAAAGACAAATATCACATGTTCTCCCTCATATGTGAGAGCTACAAAAAGTGGATCTCATGAAGGTAGAAAAGAGAATGGTGGTTACCAGAGGCCAGGAAGGGAGAGGGGAGGGGAGAAGGAAAGTGGGGGAAGAATATACATATATTTATTGCTATTGAACTGTACATTTAAACATGGTAAAGAGTAAACTTTGTATGCATATTTTACCTCACTAAAATCTATATTTTAGAGAATGCATTTCCCTTGAAAGGGATTAATGCTGTCATGCAGATGTGTCCATGATGCTGTAGGAGCACATGGTAGAGAGCAACATTCTTTTCAGGGACTTCCAACCCTCACTGTTATGAGGGCTAACATGTGAGAGACCCCAACATGGGAAGAGGGAGCACAAGCATTATTTTTATTCATTTTAAACTTTCAATCAATTTAATAAGTATATTTTTAGGAGAAATGCATGTGTGGCATAGTTTGTAAGTCCTTACATACATAAAAGTCTTGTTGCTAATAGAAGTTAACTGAAACATGATTTGGGAAGAAAAGAAGCAAATTAATACAATTTCCATAGCAAACACTGCAGATTCACCTTTGTTGTTGAGTATGAAACCACAATTTAGGAAGCTATATTCCCTAAAAAAGTATAGATGTTGCTTCATGATCTATTCCTGACCTGTAAATAATGTATGCATGTAGGCCAGGCGCGGTAGCTCACACCTGTAATCCTAGCACTTTGTGGGGCTGAGGCAGGCAGATCATGAGGTCAGGAGATTGAGACCATCCTGGCTAACACGGTGAAACCCCGTCTCTGCTAAAAATACAAAAAGTTAGCCAGGCGTGGTGGTGGGCGCCTGTTGTCCCAGCTACTCGGGAGGCTGAGGCAGGAGAATGGCATGAACCCAGGAGGCAGAGCTTGCAGTGAGCTGAGATCGCGCCACTGCACTCCAGCCTGGGTGACAGAGCAAGACTCCATCTCAAAAAAAAAAAAAAAAAGAATGTATGCATGTAGATGAAAGTCTTCACTATGTTGCAGGTACCATAAATAACGAATATAACTTGCCCTTGTGATGTTATCAAAATTATAGTTCAGAGAAACAACTGAGAGTAATCTAGACAGATAAAATCCAATATCCAATATCTCTAAAGAAAAAGCATCAGATTGGCTTAACTTCTACCTCCACATTAAATACTCTAAATCATGGAAGAGCATTTTTAAGCTATTAAAAAGAAGCATTGTTTTCTTATTTTATAAAGGTGCACAATTTTCAAAGTAGCCTTACCTGCCCAGGCTATAAGTTTTCAGTCTTGCACAACTTCTAACCAAATACCACCTTGATTCCATAGCTTTTGTGAGAAACATGAAAGGAACGTCAATTTGGGAAACTCAACCTGGGCAGGAGAGTAACAGTTACTCAAACAGAAGCCTAGTCTGAGTCATCATCACACCCTCACCTTATGCAGAGGCCCTGGGGGAAGACAAAACATTTTCTTTTGAAACTTAAAATATATAGGTGATCAACATTTGGTTATTTTGTCAGGACAAACAATTTTTTAAAGCCTTTAAATTGAATAAAAAACTGATTATAGTGATACATTTTCTTGGTAGTGTTAGCTTTAAAGAAATTGCATTGGCCAGGCATGGTAGCTCACGCCTGTAATCCCAGAACTTTGGGAGGCCAAGGCAGGCAGATCATGAGGTCAGAAGATCGAGACCATCCTGGCTACATGGTGAAACCCCATCTCCACTAAAAATACAAAAAATTAGCTGGGCGTGGTGGCAGGCACCTGTAGTCCCAGCTACTCGGGAGGCTGAGGCAGGAGAATGGTGTGAACCCGGGAGGCAGAGCTTGCAGTGAGCCGAGATCAGGCCATTGCACTTTGGCCTCCATGACAGAGCGAAACTCCATCTCAAAAAAAAAAAAAAAAAAAAAAAAAAAAGGGAAAAGAAAGAAATTGCATCAACACAATAAGGAAGGGAACTCCACAAATAAATTGGTAAAAAAAATAATTTTACTATTGTAATTGAGTGTTATTGTTATAAAACTCCTAACTCGGTAGGGTCTTCCTGAACACTTTGTCTTCTGTCCAAAATGGGAAGGGAAATAGCCAGTGTGCAGTCACTAGGGACGAGTTTGGACCTGTAGGCTGCACAGAACTGAATAAAGCGGTGTATTTCTGGGAGAAGGGGAGCAGGATTAACCCGTATCATTGAAAACTGAAAGCACCTAGATCCAAAATGTTGTTTTTCCAGGCTGTCATCGGGAGGCAATGATTCCTTGCTCATTCCCCATTCCACATTCTCGATTGATACCTTTCGTCTGGCTATATTTATTTTCACTTTAGTATTTGAAAAGTGAAGGAGTGTGTGCCTGTCCTGTGGGTGACCTGAATAAGGGCAGCACAGTGCAGTCACTGTCAATGGTTAAGCATTTGCCACTGCTGGATGAGTGGCAGAGCCGACACTATGTCCCAACTGTGTGGCTTACTCAAAGAGCCATGCTACAGCTAATTGGGTTCACAAAATTTTTTAGTCCATTGGTTCAGCTGCAGTGGTTTAGACACGGTCTTTCCTCACAGTAGGGGCCAGGCTGGAGCGCTTTCTAAATGACTGAAATGACCAGCAGCAAAGCCTATCATTCAGATCACTCCTTCGGTGCAGACACAACCTGTGAGCACAGGCTGAAATTACGGGTTGAACTGATGCAGCGTTTCTTTTTTTCCAACGTGGAAAAACTGAGCAAACTGTGTTTGTTGTTTTGCTATTTTAGGTACAGCAGAATGTTTAACTACTAAGTTAATTTCACAACTTTTTGGACAATTGTATAATAGAAGCATTTATATAAAGACTGTCTTTTTCTTAATAAAAGATTTTCCCCCTGAATGTTGATGAGTGACTTTCTTTCACCTCTCCAGTTAAGGGTCTCATCTCAACCCCATCACCATGTTATATGTGGTTCTTCTGAACCTTTCTGCTCAAACATCTCCAGAGCCAAGACTCATCTCTGTGGTACCTAACTCAGAACACACCCTAGCTGAGCCACGTACAAGTCCACCTATCATCTTTAGGCTGTCAGACCTCCATTATTGGTTCAGAAACCCAAGAGAGTACAGTCTGACCTGAGATCTTCAGCTAAGTGATCTAAACCACAGATTTTTAGAGAACAAGCTTCACTCAGCTTCCTCCTTTAACAGCTTACCTATCCCTTCCTTGCCCCTCAACATTCAATAAGCAAGCTCAGATTCCTTTCGTTTCTCTCACTGGCTATGCAAATAAGCCTGACTGAAAACATTTGATCCGCTCAGGGTCCTCCTGCCCATTTGGCCGTTCACTCTAGACACCCAACCCCAGCTTAGCCTCAGCATTTCCCACCAATGCAAACCTGTCATTTACCCTCATGTCCACAATCACGAGTAGGGGTCGTGCCTGATGTCTGCCTTGAACCTTTGGAAACTCACCCAATATTAATATTACCCTAGACTACGAGCACATAACTAATCAGGAATAGAATATTAGATGAAATTAAAATTGTAAAGAGGAATTCTAATTGGTGCTTTCTTTTTGCCATTGTGATCTAACTATCACAGAAAGAAACTACTGTCCTCAAGAAGCTATGTGGGCTGTTTCCTAGAATGGCAAATTGTATACTTTTAGTGTTTGTCTGATGATACATTCCAGTATCTTTAATTTAAAAAACAGTGGAAGATATGTCACATGGTAGCATGTGAGTTACTGCCAAACAAGTGTTATATGGAATGCGCTGCTAAGTCTTCAAAGAAAATGGAAAAGGAACAGACATATCTTGATCTCTTTTTGGGTGCCTTGCACGAGGCTGGAAAGAGGTAAGTAGAGGCTTTCAATTGGTTGGGAAGGTTTCATCTCCAACTTTCAAGACTAAAACCTGGGAATGATCCATCCTTGGCCCCTCCCTGTCCCTCATCCTTTATGTCCAGTCCAACATCATCACTTCCCTTGATTTTCACTGCCACCATTCTCATCCATCAGTTCCCTCTGGACTACTTCCACAGCCCCCTGGTGGTCTCCACACTTCAATTCCTGTCCTCCTCCCATATGCACTCACACATGCAGCCAGACCAAGTTTTTAAAGTTTACATCAAATCACATCACATGCTGTCCCTTCTGCCAGGTGCCCTGTCTCTATTCTCACTTGCAAAGAACGCCTGACTTCTTATTTTTCAGGACTCAGCTTAAATCTCACCACCCTCTCTAAGTACATTCTCCCTATTATTCTTTCTTTGCTTATTCTTTCTTACTTATATGTTTGCTCCCAGCTTATTTTCTGCCTCCCTCAATAGACTTTAAAGCTCCACAAGGAAGACAGCGTGGCTGCTTATTCACCAATGGGTACCCTGAACCTAGCACGTCAATTGGGAAGTACTAGGTACTCAATAAATGTTTGCTGGATGAATAAGGAAGAACAACTTGACTCTGGTGTTAATGTTGGGAAGAAGCTGGCATTCAGAGGCTAAAGCATGGTAACTCACATTGCTAAATGGGCAAAGGTAAAGATGAAATAATATAAGAGAAAGAGAGATGTGGGAAAGTGCTGGGTGTATGAGGGTATTGGGAGCAGAGGAGTCTGGGTGGACGTACAGAGATGTGAGCAAAGAGTAGTGTGAGGTAGTCTGGGAAAAGTGGGCCAGGTTTGATGGGACCTCATGTTGCCCAGGTGCCCACCCTCCAGTCTGGCACTGCATCAACTTAGACCTCAGCATGTAAACTAGAGTGAAAAGTCCCAGAGAAAATGCCACAATCAGTTTTCAAAAGCATGAGTCCCCAGGTGCATAATATTACACATGTTGAGACATTTCACCACCATAGGATGATATTCTATACATTCAACGGGGGTGTTCCTTATACCCCTCACAAGACTGCTCCATATCAAATAAGGCATTTACAGAGAAAAGCTGAAAGAAACAATGAGAAAGTTCTTCCGAATTTAAGAGTGTACCTACAATCAGGAAACAACATGAAAAGAGTAGTTCCTGGCAACGGTGGTGATATATAACCCAGCCATCTACTGGAAGTATGACATTGGAGATGAGAACTAGCTAAGGACTTGAGGTGTCACTGAGCACACATTTAATTCTCTACCTCCGTTACTGACATGGAATTAAACACCCGAGCAACAGAATACCCAGTCTATTTAAAATTTCCATGATAAATTATAGTGTTTATAGGAAATCTGATCTGTGTCACAAGGTCTTCAGTCATTTCAACACATTAATCCTATAGTGAAAAGGCCAGGTGGATGGGGCATGATTCTTGCATTGACTGGCGTTTCAGATCACAGCCAAGTTTCTAGTGATTTGATTAAACCTTATCTCACACCCAAAGGACACGGTGCAGATGTTGTTCAGGAAAGTGAGACTGGGGTGATTGAGTTGAGCTTCTTATGCCCAAGGAAAGCTCTTGACCTAGGAAAAGAAAAGGTAACAGTAAACTGTGGAGGAGCAATCCTGGCCTTTATCCCTTTGATATGAAAGGGCAGGTAAGGGAGAATAACGTGGGCTTAGTTCCTAAAATGTTTAGTAAGCTCCTGAGAAGAAAGGTATTGGAATTTTAAGTACAGTATTGTAGGAATCGCTCACCTGCAGGAAACTGTAGGCATATCTAGCAATATCTAAATTCTTTACCTTTTTCAGCGAGCTGATTAATGGTTCACCATTCCACTCTAGTATGTTCTGACATGGGTGTGCCAAGGTGCCGTGCACAATAAGGTTTATGCCCCCAAGATCTGGAGGATCTGATCAGAGAGTTATGTAAAGAGACACTAAAAAGCTGACATCCATTAAGGATTGAACTTCAGAGTTTGAGAAGCTGAGTGCTTGTAGTCTTTTAGGACCAGGCTAGTGATTTGGTTTAAGTGAGATTGTTAAGGGAAGGGCTTGCAATAGCACGAGGGCAGAGAATGAGATGTTCCTGGGCTGAATCAGCCACATCTCTGTTCCTGCAGTTTGGATTAACTAACAGGGACTAGAACCAGGAGCTATTGTACTATTCTCCAGACTATTGCTCTCTACAATGTCCAGTTTCCAAGCCTGGTGTCCTCTAAGAGAAGCCCATTTTCCTCTGGGGAAAGTGACTCCTCCCTGACCTCTGAGGGCCAGGAAACAGAACTGAGGCAACTCTCAGTCATCTGTGACCATTAAGTGAAATAGGATCTCCTCATAGGCTCTTGGTTGCTCACCTCCATCTATGAAACTCCCATTCCCTTAGATATGCACAACGGGCTTAAGGTTAGCCTTCCAAAAGCGTGCACTTCTACTGGCTCCCCCAGATACCTTCATAATTTTCCTCCCTGACAGCCCAGTAAACTAGCAACAGCTGCCTTCTCAAGAACTCTAGCTACAACATTTTAAAAGCAAATGTTATAATATAAAGAACATTAGTAAGTATTAGATACCCTGAGGATGGCATATTATGGTAAATAAAGGACCCGTTAATTCCCACAATGAGTATTATCTAGTATCACTTAATTGCCTGGGAGAATTCTTCATTCCTCTCTCTATATGGCCAGTGATAGCATCTCTATTCCAGAGGACACAGCTCTAAGAAAATGGTCGCAGTCCTGGGGGTGCCTTCACTACATGATGAGCATCAGACAGGCAGAGGAGAGCGTCTTTTCTCTGCTCATGGAGGATTTGGGCAGGGATACGTTGCTGTAGCAAGACTTACGCCTTCCACCCTGGGAAACATTAGCAAATGCTACCCAAAATGAGTACAGGATCACAACCTCACCACGTAGATTTTTCTGATGAAGTTTCAAATATTGGCTGTCTTACCTTCAACATTAAAGCTTTCTGTTGCTAAGAGGATGGGAAAACAAGCAGCACCCAGGAAAGCAGTGATTGGTGTATGGGCTGGTTCTTAGTGAATACGCAGGCTTTTTGCATAGAATCCTGTTGCATTGTTTCTTTCTGTGACATATAATTTTAATTGCCTGTATACCTTAAATTATCCCAGTCAGGTTTTTTCTTAATTAACTTTGTGGGATGGGACATAGGCTCTGTTTTTTGGGAACAGCTTCCAAATTAAAATTGTCCAATTAATTACATTGAGCTGGTGTCGGCCCATAGATTGTAAGTTTGTTACCTTTATTCATCCAACACCTATTTATGTCAGAGATGCATAATAGACATATGTTATCTTTTAAGAGACATATGTTTCTACTGCCTCCCACCCAAGTGTCTTCATATAAAACTCCACGCAGGAGAGTTTTAAAGTTACCTTCACCCTTTGCATGACCATTTAATCTATTCTCCAGTCTCTGTGTCTGGACATTTTGGTTTTCCCACCAATTTGGCAACTCAGTATGAAAGCTCCCATCACACCAACTCTCAAAGCTATAATCAAAGCCTTCAAACCATCATGCACCGTGGCAGAAGGGTTATCCATTGTTAAAGTAAATTTCACTTCCCAAGTAGCATATTGAGTGTCTTTGATCTATGTGACCCCTCTTCATGTCCACACCTGGCAGCCTTCCCTGCTAGGATCTCCTCCAAACAACAGCCTCCTCTCCAATTAGGGGGAAACTCAAAACAACAATCTTCTCTGTAGCTTAATTCAGACATGAATTGTCAACCCAATGTATTGTTTTAACTCAGTGTCCCACGTTTCTCCTATAATTACTCAAATTCTCTCAATCAGAATTCCACCTGAAGAGTATACATATACATGGAGGAATTATCTATCCTTTTATGATCGGCTTGGTAAGATGGATCCATGTGCTTCTTGACATTTTATGTAAATGGAAAGTACTACGTGCAAAACTGTTTGCAGAAAAAACAGTGCATAGTAGAATATTGTGGTTTCCAAACCTAACTGATAATAAATAACTTGGGAAGTTTTTAAAGATGGGGATCCCTGGTCGCTATCTCATATCATTTTAATAAATAGGTCCAAGATGGAGTTAGGAGTCTGTATTCTTAGAATCATTCCCCCACATAATTCTGACTACCAGCTGGAGTTGGGCTCCAACAATGCAAGGTATTATTATGTTTCTATAATAATAAATATGGCTTTCTATTTTGTTTGATTTTTAAACATTCTGTTTTGAGATAACTGTAGATTAACTTGCAGTTTTGAGAAATAATACAAAGAGATCCCATGCACCCTTTACCTACTTTCCCCTCTATAATAACATCTATGGCTATACTCCATCTTGCAAAACTGTACAGTATCACAATCAGGATACTAACATGGACTCAATACACTCATCTTGTTCAAATTTCTCCCATTATATTTATACTAATTTGTGTTTGTGCGAGTGTGTGTCTTTAGTTCTATGCAATTTTATCTACTTGTAGGTTCATGTATGCACCACCACCACAATCAAGACACAGAACAGTTTCAACATCACAAGGATTCTTTGTGTCGCCCTTCCATAGCCACACCTACCCTCCTTCTCCCCGCACCCTGGCAACTTTTCATCTGTTCCCCATTTCGTGATTTTGCCATTTTAATAATACTATATAAGTGGAATCCAGCAGGATCGTGATTGCTGAATAATGGCCTGTCCATGTCTTAATCCCCAGAACCTGTGAATACATGATTCTATATGGCAAAAGATACTCTGTAGATGTGATTAAGTGAAGGATGTTAAGAGTTGGAGAGTATCCTGGGTTATCTTGGTGGGTCCAATATAATCACAAATGTCCTGACAAGAAGGAGGCAGGAAACTCAGGGATATAATAGTAGGAGATGTGGTGATGAAAGCAGAGGCTGGAGGGATTCTAGGAAGGGGCCACAAGCCAAGGAATGTAGGCATTCTCTAGAACCTCAGCAGGCAAGGAAATGGATTCTCCCCTACAGCCTCCATAAAGAACCATCCTTACCAACATCTTGACTTTTCAAGACTTTAGAGACTGATTTTGGATTCCTGATTTTCAGAACTATAAGATAATAAATTTGTATTAGTTCAGCCATTAAGTTTGTGGTAATTTGGTACAGCAGCAACAAGAAACTAATTTAGTATGTAATCTTTTGGAATACTGGGTTTTTTTTTCTGTCCTTATAGTTCTCTTGAGATTCATCCATGTCGTGTGAATCAATAGTTTGTTTCTTTTTATTGTTGAATAGTATTCCAAGGCATCGATGTAGCACACTTTGTTTAACTAGTCACCTGTCAAAGAACACCTGGGTTGTTTCCACTTTGGGGCTATTATGAATAAAGATACTATAAACATTCATATATGGGGTTTGGTGTGAGCATAAATTTCTATTTCTCTGGGATAAATGTCAAGGACTGAAATTGCTGGATCATATGATAATTGAATGCTTCATTTTGTAAGAAACTGCCAAACTGTTTTCCAGGGTGACTGTACATTCCCACTAGCAATGTATAAGCGATCCAATCTCACCTTCTTCATTTTGTATTGTCTCTATTTTTTTTAAAACATTCTGGTAAGTGTGTAGTAATATCTCATTTGGGTTTTAATTTTCACTTCCCTAGCTAATCATGCTGAGCATCTTTTTATGCTTACCTATAAACCCTCCTAAGTGAAATGTCTGTTTATATCTTTTACCTATTCTATAGTTGGCATATCTGGTTTTGTTGTTGTTGTTGTTGTTGCTGTTGTTGTTTGAGACAGAGTCTCACTCTGTCACCCAGGCTAGAGTGCAGTGTCATGATTATAGCTCACTGCAGTCTCCACCGCCTGGGCTCAAGCAATCCTCCCACCTCAGACTCCCAAGTGGCTGGGATGATGGGCATGTGCCAGCACACCCAGCTAATTTTTGTACTTTTTGTAGAGACAGGGTTTCACTATGTTGCCCAGCCTGGTCTTGAGCTCCTGGGCTCAAGCTATCTGCCTGCCTCGGCCTCCAAAAGTGCTAGGATTACAGGTGTGAGCCACCGTAACCAGCCATGTTTTTTTTCACTTTAGAGTTTTGAGAGTATTCTATCTAGTCTAGATACAAGTCATTTGTCAAATATGCGATTTGCAATTTTTTTTTCCTAGCCTGTAGCTTATCGTTTTATCCTGTTAATAAGGTATTTTGCAGAGCAAAAGGTTTTTTTTTTTTATTTTCATGAAGTCTGATTTATCAGTTTTCCTTTTATGGATCATACTTTTGGCATCAAGTCTAAGAACTCTTCGCCTAATTTAGATTCTGAAGATTTCTCTGAAGTTTTTTCTAAAAGTTTTGTAATTTATATTCTATTTTTTTTAAGTCCATGTTTCACTTGAGTTAATTTTTGTATAAGGTATTAGGTTTAGGTTTGAGGTCCACTTTTATAATTATAGCTATTCAGTTGCTCCAGCACCATTTGTTGAAAAGCTATCCTTCATCAAATTGCTTTTGCAGGCTGGGCACAGTGGCTTACTCCTGTAATCCCAGCACTTTGGGAGGCCAAGGTGGGCAGATCACTTGAAGTCAGGAGTTTGAGATCAGCCTGGTCAACATGGCAAAACCACATGTCCACCAACAATATAAAAATTAGCCAGGCATGGTGGTGGGTTCCTGTAATCCCGGATGCTCGGGAGGCTGAAGTAGGAGAATCGCTTGAACCTGGGAGGTGGAGGTTGCAGTGAGCCAAGGTCAGGCCACTGCCCTCCAACCTGGGTGACAGAGTGAGAATTCATCTCAAAAAGAAACAAACAAACAAAAAAGTTGCTTTTGCACTTCTCTCAAAAATCAAAGGAGGATATTTGTGTGGATATATTTCTGGGTTCTCTATCTGTGCCACTGATATATATGTCCATCCCTATGCCAATATCACACTGTTTCAACTACTACAGCTCCATAGTTAGCCTTAATACTGGGTAGGGTGATTCTCCCTCTTTATTCTTCTTTGTCAGGATTATTTTAGCTATTTCAGGGTTTGTATCTTTAAATACAAATTTTAGAACAAGGTAGTCTATGCCTAAATTGATCTATGCCTGATCAATTTAGGGAGAATTAACATCTTTACTATATTAAATTTCCAATCTATGAACAGATATGTATCTCTATTTATTTAGATATTCTTTGATTTCATTTATCAGCATTTTGTAATTTTCATCAAACAGATCCTCTACATGTTTTGTTAATTTTTATCTGAACATTTCATTTCTGGGGGGCTTTTCTACATGATCATGTCATCTGTAAATAAGAGCTTCCCTGATTTTTTTTAATCAATAAGAAAATCCTAAAGGGAAACACAGAGGAATCTGGACTACAGAGCACTGCTACATCATAGTTGCAGAAGACGAGGGATTGTTCTATAAAAGCAGAAGGAAAGAATTCAAAAGAAGGGTGCTAATCTCCATTCAAATGCACACAAAAAATATGTCAGCCCTGCAATATTTTTCCTCTGCGTTGTTTTCCTCCATGTTGAGTTTTCTGGTACTTTTCTCTGTGTTGAGCTGGTAACTATATCACAAGATAAAAGATAGGTTGATTTTTATTCTCATAATTGAAATTGGCCCCAAAAAGCATGCCTTCTGCACTGTCCTCTGTTTTGCAGACAGGGAAGTATGGGCCAACTGTGAAATTCGTTTTGGGTCTGCATGGGATTATGACTTTTCCATTTCAAGGACATCCAGTACCATCAGAGGGGTCCCAATGTATCAAAAGTGATGCTCCTTTGAGTAGGAGACAGATCTAGTCTCTCGAGCTCTAGAAATGGCAGCAGAGAGCCAAGGACCAAGTGAGTCCCCAGAGTCAGCAGCCATGTCAAAAACAGAAACAGAACTCCTGACATTGAGTCTGCCAATCTAACCACCAGACCGCATTTCCTCTTTTTAATTTCCACTCTGCCCTCCACATAATTACATCAATGCTTCACTGTGTTTATGACACACGGCGTGGATTAAAGAGCTGAATGTAAAATGCTATGCCTGAGAAGGCAATTACTTTGAACAATTGTTTCAGTTGGATAGAAAGGTAACCGTAAGCACGTTGAATCTATGATCCTACATTAATTAGTAAGACTTCTGGCTGTGTCCTGGAACCCAAGGGCAAAGATACCCCAAGTCCCCAGGAGGGCACTGAAGCCAGGATTTGGAAATCTGTAGGATTCCTGCTGGTTCTCCCAAAGCTCTACTTCAGAACTTCAGATCTCTTTCTCTCTCTCTCTCTCTCCCTCTGGTCACAGTCTTACTTCTATAGTTTCTGTGCTTTAAAATCAGAATATTAAGATTTTTTTACCTACTTGCCTCAGGAAGTATAAATTTTGTGATCTGAAAAACTAGCACCTAAGAGAAGTGAAAGACTACTGGCGATTACCATAAATCACAGATTTTAAGCCCCTCTCGGGATTGCACGACATATAATAAATCCTGCAACCATTTTTGGTCCTTCCTTTAATTATTTCTGAAACAAAAAAAATCTACCTGGTTTATTTTCTAGAATTTTTATAAAAATTAAGTGTCTTAACATATGCAAAAAAATGCTGTATAAACCCTAGGACACTACAAAAATAGAAGATACTGCAACCATGCTTGTCTTGGGATTCATGTTATTGGAAATAAAAATAATCCTATATAGGACCTTGTATTTATTTTCACACAAGAAGAAAAAATCATTTATGTAAATGGCCATATTTTTATAAGACTCTTTTGAGGTTATTTGGGGCAAAAAAATATTGTCATCATTTTGTTGGAGGCAAAAATGAGAACCAAACAAAATAACTTACCAAATGTCACAGAAACAGTCATGGAATAAGATCTTTTGGCTAGGATGTGATATTAAAGAAACAAGTTTCAAAACCTGAGCCCAGATCATCATCCTATTTACACCATGAAAGGGAGATGTTTCTTAGTGTATAAAATTCCCAGGAAATGACCGCCAAGCCAGCACTTCTGGAAGATGGAAACATGAAGTTCAAGACTAGCTCCCTAAATTTTATTGATGATCATGTCCTGTTTTCTCCTCATAAATGGAAAACACCACTATACCTAAAAATTGGAGCCCTCCCTTTACAGATTCCAAGACCACCTACTGCTCTCCAGCCCCTGGGAACTATGCATAAGATTCTGCAGCTCCTGGGATCATAAGCGAGCACTCCTAAGTCAACAGATTCTCTTTGGTGCATTCTATGTTCCTCCCAGTTGGTTCAGATATTCCTAAGAGACAGAAAATAGCAATGCCTAAATTTTATGGAGTGAGGAATTTTATTTCTAAGAGGACAAGAAGCCATTAAGTAAGAACATGTTTTTGCCCTATTCACTTTAAAAAGACGAGCAGAATCATACAACAATTTTACAAATATTCTCAAGGGGAATCAGAATTCTGCTATTCTAACACACCTAAAAAGTGAGAGTAGCTTCAACTCCGTGCTCTGGAAGCACAGCTGAAACTCAAGAAGGATTTTCTGAAGGTTGGCTCCTTCATGTTTGTCCTCAAAGTCCTCAATCATAGTGAGCAGCCCTTGTTTGTTCTTCTCCTTAATAAGTGAAATAGCTCTGAGAAGGTCTGAAACTGGAAAAAGCAAGCCATGTGATGGCAATGTCATCATTAAAAGCATCTGTTGTTATTTATTTGGTCACATCCTACAGTGAAAATGCTCAAAGAATCAGCCTATGTCCATTTATTATCAACACAGGTATCCCAGATTTATTCTGCTGTATTAGTTTAATTGGAACATTATTGAGAAATACAGGTTTCCAATGAAAAAGGAATAAAAGTCTAGATAAATTACGCAAATAACATATGGCCTTTTCCTATGAAGATCATAAGCAATTTGTATGCCATTTGTTTTCCAAGGGCAAGGTCTTTTGTGTGTGAAATTGAAATCTAAAGTAAGGTACATTGATTTACAGGAAATTGTACCTTTACCCACAAATTCATCATTTACAAATACTATTTCGGGGGCTAGATTGAAAGAAGGCATATTTTTTGAGCCAAGAATGCCATCAACTGTGTCCACATCTGTTTATAAGCAGTTTTTTCCTAATTCAAAGATTGAAGGCTCACAAAAATATTTTTTAAAATCATTTGAAATAGCAGCATACAATTTAGTCTTAGGATTCACTTCCAGGGAAAATTGTATTCACTCATATTTCATAGAAAAAGAGTAGGGCAGGTGGAGGGCGAGGGGGTGCCTGGAGAATAAAGGGTGTAGCCAATTGAAAGGTTAGTGCCATTTTCCTAGGAAATGGCACTGGTTCCTTTTCAAACTAAAGAAGAATGATTGTGTGGCTCCATATCCTTTAATATGAGGATTTTTTAAATCCCCCAGGGTTTTCCATTTGCACTCTGAGCTTACAGGCAGTCTTTTTATTGCCCAGAATATTTATTTGCAGATCTTAAAATGTCCATATGTCATGGAAGATATGAGGCTTCGGTGACAGGTATTAAGATGTGTCCAGAAACCACTTTTCCAGGGCCCAGTGCCTGAGTCCTTTATTTAAGGGTGTGCACCCCGCAAGGAGAATTAAACAGTGAGCACTACCGTAGGTTTAGACAGGGCTCCCTCCTCCTCCACCTACCCGGCTTCCTCCACTTTCTTTCAGTTTCAACTGCGATCACATTGCAATCAAGCCAGAATATTTTTCCATTTCTAATGCTTCTAATCCAAGGTCTTATTGCAAGGAAAATTTTCTTCTTTCTGGAAAAGGGCTCAAAGCAGAAAAATGTGTTGGGAAACACAAAGATGTGGGCGTATTTGCCCATCTGCACAGGATGTGCCTACCTGCTGTGCTCACATAGGAATGTAGAATTATCAGTGGAGAAATGGCAAAGTGGCAGGAAGTGGGGGTAAAACTATTTGACTCTCTGCTGTGTCTTACCTCTTGAGTTTCAAATAAAAATATTCAATAACCAATGCGTGTGTAGTTTAAACATGCCTGATGCTTTCCTGGAGGCCAAACATTATTCAAATGTGACCAAGAAGCACCACAGTTTTGAAATCTCATGGACAATGATTGTGGTGGGAAAGGCATTTTCTGATATATTACCTGAATGCTGGTGACTTAGGTATCGTTTGCTTTTGCCTTGACTACCTAATCATTTGCTAAAATGAAAAGAACGAAAGCATCAATCATTAGCCTCAATTCTGAAAGCTTATTTTTCATTCATATTGCCTTGAACATAAGGTTTGATCTTGGTTGGTTTCCAAATCAGTAATTTGTTATGTTTTGCTCCCCCGTGCCATCTCTTGGCATTGAGGAATTAAGGTGCTATCACAGGCAGAGGAAGGCAGTACTGGTCCCTTTGCTTTGTCTAGAATACAAAGAACACTGCCAACTCTACCAAAGAGAGGCAAGAACAAGGGAGGCGTCTGCCGCCCACCCACTCTGCTTACTTTCCCAAATACAACCATCGTGCCTTTATACCAGTGGTGTCAAGCAACCGGGAGAAAACACCTGCTTTATCCTTCTTTCCACGGCAGACAGGTCGCGTGGTTCTGATCTATGATTCATTTCGTTTTACTGGGTCCTCCCCAGAATCTCATCCTATGTATTCGAGGATCAAGTTAAAAACTGCTCATTAAGATTGTGTGTGCAAGAAGCAACCAGGTAACCATTTTGGCTTAACTGTCTGTGTGATTTAAACAATCTATTTGCTTAGGGAAGAAAGGAAGGAGTTCTTTTTGTTTGTTTTAGGTTAACTTTTATTTTCTTACTCTAACTGGGTGGGGTTTTTTTTTTTAATGCATTTGCATCTATTCCATAAATTCCACTTTTTTTATTCCTTATTTGCTTCCCCTTTCCTTTTCTGTTTGTATTGCCTTCTGTTACAAACCTACTGCCACCCCTTAACGTCTCAGTGCCTATCTGACATTGACCTACAGAGATATTTTCAGATGCCTCTCCTTGACCATCCCATGCTTCTGAGGCATATCACACCCCTTGGACTCTTCTTTCGGTTTCCAGTTTTCTTTCTTTCATTTTCATTTCTTCTTTTGGGGTGGTATATAGGTTTGGGATTTTGCATTCTTTCCTTTCAAGCCTCATGTACTTTAATTCTCCACTGAACTGGCCTTAACTCTGGCCCAGAACATCCTCACATTGCTCCATTTGCTCTTTCCAAACCCGCTTTTATACATTATGCTCTGAAGACACCCTGGGAGGTAAATTAGTTTCTATGTCTTTCATTTCACAGATGGGGAACCTGAAAGCAGAAAGGGACTGTAGAGCACCAAGCTAGAGGTGAGCTGTGATTCAAACTCCCAGTCCTCACTTCTAGCTGTGTCCCAGCGCAGGCAGTTCACTGTTCAGCTGTTCCAAGATCTCCCTTCAGCCTCCACGAATAACAATTGAATAATGGTGCTAATGAGATCTGACTTGTATTCCTGAAGGAAACCTTCTCTTCGTAGATGAGATTCTTATAATTTCCTCACCTGAAGATTTCCATATTCCAAAGCCCTGGGCACCCACAGCCTCTCCTTCAATGCACACTGTTACTTAGGGACCCCATTTGGCTGAGATAAATCTGTTGTTTAATTGGTCTTAGGTGGTTACTGTTTCATAATCCCTGGCCTCCTTCTTTCCATCCCAGATCCCCAAGAGCCAAGAAAGAACACCATCACTTCTGTATGATATTTCTTTATTTAACCTTCCTGCCAATCAAACACATAGAATCCATTTCAGGTAATGACAGAGAATTTTAACTGTGGCGATTAGCCACAGCTCATCAACAGCACAAGAACCTGCTGAAATTTCTCTCAGAAATCATTGCACTCAACTGTGATGTGCTGATTGAGATAATGAGCTGCAAGATGAAAATTAAGGAATAAGAGAATGAATATCTTTTTTCTTTTCCTCCCACTAAGAAGAGGAAGAAAAGCAAAAGAAAAAAAAAAGGGAGAGGAAGCTAGGAGCTAAAGTTTATTTTCTAACACATTCCTTACTTAATTTTTCCCACCTAAATCTGATTAAGTCTACCACTTTTCAAGGCTTTTGTAGATTTCCACCAGTTGTGGCTTTCGGGCTGAAGAATGTCTCTGCAAGAATGTAAGTTGGATTTGTCCTTGGTTATTTGAGTCTTAAAAGCCACAGTGCCAACAGCTTTTCTCTGAATCCCTTTTCCTTTTACCCCTCCTCTTCTAAAGGATGGATTTTAATACCGATTTTCGTTTAGCACCAGTGCCTTGTATTGGGTGTCTGAGTTTTGGTCGTTGGCAGGCAGACGCAAACCACAGTGTGCCTTTGCCATTGTTCCCCTGGAATTCCAGAGGCATCTAGGCCACTTGGCTCTGCTGCCCTCATCAGGGGCAGCCCCTCTCTCCATGCAGGGCATCCAGTGGATGGAAGCAAATTCCCGCAGCTCTGCATCCCAGCCCGGCCCTGCCCTCCTCCTCCCCGAGCAGGGTGGAGATGGGATGGAGAGATAAAGACTGCCTTGGAGGTTTCATTCTCTGAAGTAACAGCTCATTAGGGAGAGCAACCTAAGTGCAAATTTTAATCTTTTTACTTTTCCGGTCACACAATGAACTTCAATTATGAGATTATAAGATTGAAAAAGGATGCTTAGGAAGGTGGTATGTGTGCACAGTGTGTGTGTGTTGTGCATTGTGTGTGTGTGTTGGTGAAGTGGATGAAATAATTTCTGGTATATATCCCGAAAAAGTTCTTTTGCAATTCCAGATTGCAAACTTACCTACTCTAACAGTTACCAACACTTACCTACTCTTAATTGACACTGTGGCTTACTCACTGACTTGCCTTTCATCTTCATAGGCAACTTTATGTATAGGTCTATGTTAAACTTGTATGTTGTTTATTGCACAGAAGTAACTATATCACTCACCCCCAAAATATAAAATGCATGTATATATGCACACATAAATCTACAGTAAATATACATGAGATATATGTATTATCAACAGCTTGACACTAATGAGGTAGAAGCTGGTTAAATTTCACATGAAAGATATTGTTTCCCAAGTGTCATTTAAAATACACATACATGCTCTCAATGTACATATACTTAGATACATACACACATATATATCTGTGTGTATATATACATGCATTTTCTCCTTTCTTTACAATGGATCTTCTCTTTCCCAGTGAAAGACCCTGCCTAAAGGGACAAGCTGCTTTATAAGAGAGGTTCAGTGCTAGGGGTCGTGGGTTCAAATCCCACCATTCTACCTCTAACAGGACATGAGATCTTAGCGCATTTCTTTAACCCTCTCGGCCTCATTTCTATTAACAAAATAGCCTCTATAAAATTATGTGGGAAGGAGATCACGGTAGCTAGCTCACAGTATTGTAAGACCTCTTGATTGAAATCCACATCAATTCTAAGATCTTTAACATTTGTCACATTTTAATGTCCCTGAATTTGCATTTCATCTTATGATGGATTATGCATTATATTTAATTGGCATATTTTCTTTCTTAATGGCATATGAAGCAATGATATTTCTTACAACTGATGATATATACATTTCATAAAACACTATTTGAGTTAAAATTGTCTTGCTAGTTTACGGTATTATTCAAAAGTCATGTTTTCTTGTTACTAAACAATGAACCATGGAACCGATCTACCTGGCCTGTTCTGAACAACCAAAGACATTCACTGAGTTACAAAGTACCCAGCTGAAGCAGAAGATGAATTAGGTAAGAAGGAAAAAATGTCTGTCTTGAAAAATATTATACATAATAGCCGCTCACTTGGTTTAATGATCTGGTGTTATTGTCCTGAAATTCTTTATAATTTTTGCACAAGAGGCCTTGAATGTTTATTTTACACTGGTCTAGAAAAATGACGTAGCACATCCTGATGAGAAACTTACTCAGTTAAAAAATTAAAGTCTGTTGACTCTTCTTGCGTTCACCTGCTGGCCCCTGGCATGCAAGACTGTGAGTGTCTCAAAAAGAGTCATGAACTCTGTGAGTCTCAAATCAGCATTTTCAAGCATGCTTTGTTCCGTTTTCAGCCTTCGTATCCTCAGCCCACATAGGACGGCAGTTACAAACAGACCTTGGAATTCTGAAGGTTAGAAATAGATAACATATTTCAAAACCGTTAGCTCTTAAAATAAAGGCCCTTAAGGAAAGCATATGTACCTTTTTTTTTTTTTTTTTTACAATTTGAGGGAAAAACCCCTGGAACTTCAAGGCATCTTTTCATACTTTTACACAACTCGTGTTTTACATAACTCATTTTATATAAGGCAGATCATAAAGTTATTTTTTAAAAGAATATTACTAAAATAAAGTTAAAATGAGCATCTTTTCTGGTTATATTTTCTATCACCACCTTATATATCCACTTTCTGTTTTAGTGGGGATGAACATGATGCAAGCAATTTTCTCTGCTAAAACTAAAGTATGCAAGGAAATTAAAACCTCTCCTTTGAAATGTTTTACCTAGAGTCAGATTCTATCCAGCAATAAATTCTGCACATGATTCTATAAAACATATACTCCAGACTCAGAATTTCTAAGTGACTTAAGTGAAGAAAGTGAGGATGTTGAGGGGATGAAATGAATAGGCTCACTTAAAATGACACATTGAGCTCATAAAATTTTCTTAAGCAGATTTTGCCCAAATAGAGGACTGAAAGTTGCCTCTTTTCAAACATGCTTCAAAATCTAACAGTTCTAAAGGCTTTGCAGTTGTGATTGGCCTGTCTACAAGTTTTAGGAAGTCTTTGCTGCTACCTAAGCAACAAAGATTCAACAAGACAAAGGCAACAGTGTTGAAAGGAAAAATATTAGGTGAAATGTAAAAGGGATCACTGCAGAGGACCAAGAACACCCAAACCTAGACACTCATTTTTCTCCTGGCCTTAGGGAAATACATGCATGGAGGATAACAGCCAAAGGACATTCATTGTTACGATTAACTTTGGGGCCCAAACCACAATGTAAAACTGGAATGACCTGTCCTTGAAGGCGGCGAGCACGGGCATCATGGTGGGTGGCAAGGAGGCTCCTGCTGGGGAGGTGCTTGTTTCAGGAATGCACAGGCAGCCAACTTCGCAGAGCAGCCTAGCCCCTAAGGTCTTCTTGGAGTTCATCCTGCACCACCTACCCATCGACCACAACCGGCTGCCTGAATGAGCTGCTGTCCCTCTCTGTGGTCTGTGCCCACCACCTCTTCCTGGGCTTCAGTTACAATAAAGACCTTTCAGACAAAGTGATGGAACTAGCTGGTGGGGTTGAAGTGGAAGGCCTGCCACAGTTTACTATAAGAAGTGACTTAATGAATGAGTAGAGCTAAGGCAGAAGACCAATCACACTGTCCTCATAAGCTACAGGGGCTTAGAAAGGAGGCTGGGATGAATGGGACGCCAACCACAGCAGCTCTCTTAAAACTCCTGCTACCACCAACAAAAAAAGAGGCAGGTGGAATGAAAAGGAATCTGTCTAGATTGACTTTTTTTTTTTTTTTAAGTTCTCATTCTTCCTGTAGCTATCACTGTAAAAGTCTGCATGAATATGTATGTATTCATAAATCATGCACTCTAAGATGAGTTCATCAACATTGTAAAAGCTCTTCTTTTTTTATTTTAGTTTTTAAATGTCAAACTTTGTATTTAAAATGCCCTTTTTGTTGATGTAATAATAGCAAGTAATGAACTTTATTGTTTGGATTTTTTAACAGTGGAAAGAAAAAAAGTGTGGGGGAAAAAACTGAAATGACTTAGGCTGGAATACTCCTTTTGAAGATTTCTGAAAACAGATTCAATAACATCTGTCTAATCCCCCAAAACCTGAGCGCAGTCTGTATTATATCAAGAGCTTAAATACAGTGTTTTCAATGAATCATATAAACAGCACAAAAGGTTAAGGATTATGTTGTCTGATAAAGAGGAATTTAAAATCAGAGTTCTTGGGTTCCCATTCTTCACAATTTCACACTCATTCTTTGGATGCCTCCTCTCTTATTCCTCACTGGGAGTCACCTCATGGTGATGTAGATGTACTTGAGTACCTGGAGAGAGGGAGCTTTCTCCAAACCCACATTTCTTATGGGGGCCATGCTCTATAACTGCATCTGTCCCTAAAATTGTAGATGACTGCTTAAGTAGTCCAAAGTCCAAGGTATATATCTAAGTTCTTGATATGGTTTGGCTGTGTCCCCACCCAAATCTTACCTTGAATTGTAATAATCCCTACATGTCAAGGGTGAGGCCAGGTAAAGATAATTGAATCATGGGGTCAGTTTTCCCCACACTGTTCTCATAGTTGTGAATAAGTCTCATGAGATCTGATGGTTTTATAAATGGGAGTTCCCCTGCACAAGCTCTCTTGCCTGCTGCCATGTAAGACGTGACTTTGTTCCTCATTTGCCTTCCGTCATGATTGCAAGGCCTCCCCAGCCATGTGGAACTGTGAGTCAATTAAACCTCTTTCCTTTATAAATTACCCAATCTCAGGTATGTCTTTATTAGCAGCATGAGAACAGACTAACACAGTTCTATAATACATTCTTCTCCAAAACAAATATAAAGAGGACATGGCGGCCACCTTCTTCTAAAATGTCTACTGTTACCATATCACCAGCCTCCTTTTTCTGAGTTAGAATTTAGTCTAGCATCATAACTTCTCATATTGCTTTCTCTACTTTCTCTTATATCTAGCAAACACCCCAAAATGCAGTATCACATTTTTGACTCTATAGAGGCAGTAGCCACTTCCATTCTTTTTACTTTTTATGTAGGTTCTAGATAATTTGGGGTCAACGAGGAAGGAAGGCCAAGAGAAAAGTAATGGCACAAGAATACTGCAATAATTTGCAAACAATTCTTTTAAAATGAGTTATCTTTATAATGTGGGCACTATTGTTATATAAAAACAATTCAACAGTTTTAAAACGTGTGATAAATATTATGGAACATAAAATTGTAAAACTTTATCACTTCCCTTTTAAAGGTAAGAGGAAAAACAGTGGTTGGGAGAAGTAATTTCAAAAAATTTGTCTTAGTGAATAAGTGTATCTAACATTTTCTTTCAGTGGTTCTCTGCCAAGAGTGATCTTGCCCTCCACCCCTACGCCAGTGGATATTTGGCCAAGTCTGGAGATATGTTTGATTTTCACAGCTCTAGGGGGTGGGAGGGCATTTCTACTGAGGTCAAGTGGGTAGAGGCCAGGTATGCTAAATACCCTCTAATGCACAGGGCAGGCCCTGCTGCAGAGAATGTTCTGGCCCAAATATCTATAGTATCATAGCTGAGAAACCCTGCTCTATTTTATTAAGGGAAGAACAACAAAAAGAGCGTGGACTGAGTTCTTCAGGAAATACTTTCACAATTCCAAAATGGGTCACTTCAACTCCAGGGCACTCATCTGCTCAGGTGTTAGTCTTACGGAGACAGATACCAAGAGTCCAGTCTTCCCAATCAATCCTCTCTTCATCCATTCTTTATATTTTTAACTCCACCAGCTCCAAATCGTTCAATCTCCTCTAGTAATTGGACCAACTCTGCCCCCTGCCTATGATTTAAACAGCTGGAAGCTTGACTTTGACATGCAGAAATCAGAAGTCTTGAAGCTCGAGGAAGCAAAAATCTGTGCAGATGCTTAAAAATAGCCTGGCTCAAAGAGTGTCAAGAGGTAGACACTCTAATCATAAACATTAGGGAGTGTGTTCTAAAAATGTTCAGAATAGAATCTGAAAATCTAGCAGAAAGTCCTTTGTCAGTTTGATTTTACATGAAAATCAGGCTTTGAAGCATTCAAGGTTATACTCCTCATTTGTAGGAACTCTCAGAGAACGCTGGCTTACCTTCCGCAGCTTAACTTTTAGCTGCCTCCCCCATGGTGTTTTGCTTCTTATACCAATTTACTATTATCATACTTCTGTTTCTTTTTTTTCTCTTCAGTATAATGTGGGAAAATGACTTTTGTGGACATTCCTACTGTGAATATTTGCATTTTTGAACATTATCTGAATGACATCAGGAATTCAAACAATTTGAAATCACAGAGCCTTGCAGGTAGCAATCGGAATAATTTTACACAGATAGAAATTTTATGCTGAGCCGAAAACCATGGCAGTCGCCCTCTAAAACACAAAAGAAAGCAGCCATAGGATAAAAAGTAAACATTTGCCTAAAACAGTAAAAATAAAAAAAGCTTTAGTTTAGAATTATATCATTCTATTGGAGTCATTTGTATTTTTTGCAAAACATATGCAAATATATGTTTTAAAATAAATGCATGAATATATGTAGACACAGTTATACATCTACACACATGTGTATGTATTTCTCTCAAAACTTTTTATTTATTAGTTGTTATTTATATTCTTATCATCAACAACAACTTTAAAATGTACGTGTAATAGTGGGCATTATAGAAATGAGTGCCAAATGCCTTGTCTGAGGGGCATCAGAACTGAACAATCAACTCCAGATATGTGCTCACATTAATCTGAAAAGGAACAAGCCTCTTTTCAGTGTATATTATATATTTCCACACTAAAGCCTTGTCTTTACTTTTTTTTTTCTGTCATTCCAAAACCAAGAAAAGATAATATAAGTAATTGATTCTTAAATTACTGCTAAGTCTTCCATAATCAACGTCAATATAAAATGAGGTAACTCTGCCCAAAAGAAAAAGAGAAAATATGTAAGACGAAAAGAAAAGAAATAGCTGTTAAGGGAGCAATGTCCAGTGGGACCTGATATTAAAGAGAAGGCCACAATGTCATAGAGGATAGTTTTTAATATAGAGTTTAAAATATCTGCATTCTACTTCAGCACCATTTTTTTGAGGGGGAAGAGTGGAGTTACTTCTTTAAGCCACAATTTCTTCGCCTGTAAAATAGGATAAGCAAATATATGCAAAAGTACAATGAAAATGTCAAAGAGCTTCACACATGTAATTTAAGATTTAATATTACAGTTGCTGAAAGGAAGTTCTTCCAGTTGTGACACCCTCATGTTTAAAGGGCAACAGAAGATCTCTGTGATGAAGAGTGGCCACTTGACCCCATTACTAAAACTAGGGTCAGTTCCCCAAGACTTTGTGACATGGAATGGTTTCCCCTCCTCTTCCCTCATGATTCTGAATAAATCAATCATCAGCTAAGAAAAAAGAAAGCCACCCAAGCCAATGAGTTCTACCATCTGCTCCAGCTTGTATAAAGTACCGTGCACACTGCCATGAACTGAGGAAAGGGAACTGTTGACATTATCTCATCTACGGACAAATAAAATGATGAGGATGGCAATTCATAATATTTCTAATACACTAACAATAGCTAATATGTATTGGCTGTTTGCCAAGTCAATAAATATTTATCAAGAATGAGGCACTGGGTGCAGTGGCTCATGCCTGTAATCCCAGCATTTTGGGAGGCCAAGGAGGGTGGATCACTTGAGGTCAGGAGTTTGAGACCAGTTTGACCAACATGGTGAAACCCTGTCTCTACTAAAAATATGACAATTAGCTGGGCATGGTGGCAGGCGCCTGTCATCCCAGCCACTCAGAATGCTGAGGCAGGAGAATCACTTCAACCTGGGAGGCGGAGGTTGCAGTGAGCCAAGATCGTGCCATTGCACTCCAGTCTGGACAACAAGAGTGAAACTCTGTCTCCAAAAAAAAAAAAAAAAAAAAAAGAGAAAAAAAGAAAGAGGCTAAGTTCTTCTTGTTGATTTTCGAATTTATAAGGAAACATCTATTCCTTCCATCTTACATATGAAAAACTGGCATGACAAAATTAAGTAACTTGCTGAAGGTAATACAGTGCGCAAGTGCTAGATTATGCAGTGGGATGTTAATGTTAGGTCCAGATTCAGGGTAAGAAAGTCAAGAGACAGAAGAACAAAAAAGGAGGGACTTTTGCAGTGACTACTACGTTTAAGGTGTTAAAGACTTGTCAGTAAGAGATAGAAAGTATTAAGCATCAGTTTTTCTAACACTGTTGTTAGTTCTTTTTAACCCCCATGTTTTCTTAGGTGAGCCAGATTGCAAAGTCTCTGACATTAGGGAACATGTCTGATACTTTGAATCTACTATGGGACCAGGCACACAAATAAATGTACCTGTCTGTGAACTAAGCAAGCTTTTTGCAAAGTTAAAATGGGATCTGGTGATGAATGGGGTGTATTTACAGCTTGAGTCTCACTTACTTTGTGCAGTGGAGGAGTTTGACTCAAGAACATTCAGGGCGTTTTGGCAGCCCCAGGAGAGGCGGGCATGTCTCTTGAGAAAACAAAATTTAATTTTCTTTTTTTCAAGATGCTTAAAAATAGCCTGGCTCAAAGAGCGTCAAGAGATAGACACTCTAATCATAAACATTAGGGTTCTACACAGATAGTAGAGTCTGGGTGAAAAGTTAGTACAAACAACAACACAGAAACCCCAAGAAAGGAGATGCATCACCCAGAATGCTGCAGGCCTTGATGAGCATCGCTAATCTCAGTGTACCAGGTTTAAAGCAATGGTGACAACGGGAGCTAGAAATTGACACAAGAATCTGTTGGAAAAGCCCAGGGTTCAAAAGTCCCATGATACAAGCTGAGCCTCCCCACAAGGCAGCAGAGGAGAGACCCCTGTGACAAACAGAGGTTCCACAAGATGCCCAGATGTGGGACTGGAACAAGCAGTTGTGCAGTGTGGCAGCTCAGCAAAGCCCTGGGAGCCGCAGAAAGCAAACAGCAACGGGATGGGAAATGTGCAATTGTCGTGTGATGTTTTTGGTGACTTGAGCTAGTGTTTGCCAACGGGAAAGCATCAGCACATCCAAAAGGATAAGTTTCACACATGTCTGAATCACGGCTCAAACTCAAATACTCACTCAGATTGGAATCAGATCCCCAGGAGGTCACCTGGACCCTTTCTGCCACAAACACAGACTCATACAAGTAACAGGAATAATTTTTTTATTTCTCCCAGTTAAATGACGGTGGAGATGAATTAGGTCAACATTTCTTTCTTAGAGCTATAAACCATGTTTTTTGGAGATTTAAAGTGGCATCATATTAATATTAATATCATCTTGATTTTGCTGCTTTATGTGAACCCCTGGGGTTGTAGGAACCTCCCATCTCCTTTAATTATAAATGGGAATCCCTGGGGTTCTCTCATTCTGACATTCCTTTTCGCTCCCCTGTGGGACTCTCCACAGTGACATTTCCTCTCCTATCCAAGCCTCCAGTAGGACCATCTACGCCCAGGCCTCAGGTCCCTGAAACTGCATGAAGCTCACCACCTCCACCTCTGGCACGAACTGTGGCACAGTTTCCCACTGTGCCCCTAGGGCCACTGCTGTCACCAGTCCCACTCATTACTGCCTCGGCCAGGCCCTGCAGGAGCCCTCCAATGACACTCCACCTGCTGTGTACTGAACCTTTGTGCCCCCCCAAATATGTATATTGAAACCCTAATTCCCAATGTGATATTTTTTGTATGCAAATGTATATATTTGGAGGTGGGACCTTTGGGAATACATTATGGGCGTGGAGCCCTCACAATGGGATGGGATTAGTGCCCTAATAAGAGACATAAGACGGCTTGCTAGTTTGCTTCCTCTCTTTCTCTCATTCTCTCTCTCTCTCTCTCTCACTGCCTTGTGAGGACATACCAAAGAAGACAGCCCTCACAGGAACCAAATTGGCTGGCACCTTGATCTTGGACTTCCCAGACTCCAGAACGGTGAGAAACAATATCTGCCATTTAGGCTACCCAGTCTATGGTGTTTCTGTTCTAGCAGCTGCAGTTGACTGACACACCATCTTTCCTGCCTCTGTCCTGGTGAGTCCAGCTGGCACAGTGGGGCCATGTTCTCTGCAGTCCTCAAAGGCTGAGGCCACCACACAGCAGGTCATTGCTGAAATGGGGGAATTGCCTCTCTCCCCTGAGTGTGAATACAGAAGTCAGGATACGGGCACTTCCCTCTACCCCTGAATTGTTGTGACATAGTTCTGTCCACTTTCATTCACTGCGCTCAAGCAAATTCACTGCAGGATGGAGGGCAGGGATCTTCTCCGGCAGTCCACCAGGCTCATCAGATTCGTACTGGTTTGGAGCGGCACCTCACGATGGCATAAAGAGTTCTGCCCTACAAACATTACCAGGTTACATCCAGCACTTGGAGATTATTGGAAGCATATGAATACATGCCTCCTGAGGCTTCATAGCTATTATAAAACGTTCTTTGCCAGTCAAGCTTCATTTCACAAAATCAGCATTTCCATTTCAACAAAAATGGCATGTCCAATCCAATTCTGAGTGCTCTTACTCAACAACTTGACAAACCCCAAAGTCATCTGCTACTGGAGTTTGGTGTGGGGGAGGGAGGTGGGAGGTGGGAGGTGGGAGGTGGGAGTAGCACGGGAGACACACACCTAAGCGTGGTGGAAGGAAAATGCCGTCCACTCTCTCCTGGCAGCAGCTAGGACTGGCGAGGCCATGGGTGCTCCCTAGAGGATGTTGTCTGCAACTTCTCTAGGAACAAGAGACATACATGCCCTTCATCGGTGGTAGCCTTGCGGCAGCAGAGGCATGCTATGTAAGAGAGGAAATTGAAGTGCAGGTGATAGAGGAATCAGACGGCTTCCAGTTGGGCGCCAGAATCTGCTAACTTTAGAATTTTGTTAGGCTCTATAACTTGGGCCAGAGGGATATGGCGTGGTAAGAAGAATGTGGGCATTGAGGTGACATGGGGAGAATTCCCTAATGTCACTGAGAGAGAGTAATACCTCAGATAGTAGATGGACAGTCCTTCATAAGGGCCAGAGGCATATGGTGTGGTTAAGAAGGATGTGGGCATTGGAGTGACATGGGGAGAATTCTCTAAAGTCACCGAGAGATAGAATTGCCTCAGATAGTAATGGACAGTCATTCAGAAGGGCCAGAGGCATATGGTGTGGTAAGAAGGATGTGGGCATTGAGGTGACATGGGGATAATTCCCTAACCTCACCGAGAGATAGTAATGCCCCAGATAGTAATGGACAGTCATTCAGAAGGATAAGGTGTGACGGTGAACAGCCCCGGTGTCATGCTTACTGCATGGAAGGCACCCCACCACAGGCTGTGGTTCTTCACGTGCCTCTGCCCGTTATGCGCTCAGCCCATTTTAATAGGACCTGTCTTCGAGAACAGCAAATAACAGGGCAGCTGACATATTGAGTCCACTAAGGCTTCAAGAGGGAGGAGAGGGAGGATGTGAATATCCTGGGATAGAGAGAGTGGTGGAGGCAGCAACAAACAGGTGAATCTGCTGAGGGGGCTGCAAGGAAGGGAGAAAAGGCTGAGAATGAGGAGTTGCCTGTCGCTGAGAAAGGCCCTGAGTTTGGAAGTGCATCCTCCTGGAGAAAATCCAGCCTGTGCGGACACCATTCCGCTGACTCTGTTTATGTGCTATTTGGTACTCTGTGGCATTTCCTATTCTTCCTCTGCCTCACCATGTAGCCTTTCTGTATTTATCAAAGGATAAATTAGAAAAAAAATAAAGTGCTGTGAACTTCATATTAACCTATTGGTCTCATGGCTAGCTGCAGTGCTGGAAAAGTTTATTCAGTCAGGAAAGCTGAGTATTGGCCAGTTTTGAAAAGTTATTTATAGATTTCCTTTATCAGTGTTTTCTAAAAACTCCATATTAACATGAAAAAAAATCACAATAACTAGTTTTATTTCTTTTCAAACAAAGCATCTGTAACCAAGCAGAAGTAGGATTTTATTTATTTATTTTTTGAGACACAGTCTCGCTCTGTCACCCAGACTGGAGTGCAGTGGGGCAATTTGGCTCACTGCAACCTCTGCCTCCCAGGTTCAAGCAATTCTCCTGCCTCAGCCTCCTGAGTAGCTGGGATTATAGGCGTGTGCCACCACACCTGGCTAAATTTTTTTGTAGTTTTAGTAGAGATGGGGTTTCGTCATGTTGGCCAGACTGGTCTCGAACTCCTGACTTCAAGTGATCCACCCATCTTGGCCTCCCAAAGTGCTGGGATTACAGGCATGAGCCACTGCACCCAGCCAGAAGTAGGATTTTAAATGATGGATTTACCCTGGGGATTTCTCCAGAATGTTTGCACAAAACCCACTGAAGGTGAAGCACATGAGTTAGATACATAAAAACTCTCAGCATCAAGAGAAAGGCTCAGGTTCATATTATCTTGCTTATTTGTGGTATTATATAATTTATTGTGCATTTTATAAATATGCAAGCCTTGTGAATTGTCTTCATTTCACTACAGAAGCTGCACTGAGTCATTTGCTATCTTGATGCGGGATTTTCTTTTCTGTTTTCATATTTATGAATTTGTCCTCTTGGAAAATACCAAGGTCAGTTTCTGCCATTTGTTGCAAAATGTGGAAGGTTTCACTGAAGGTGGTGTTGATTATGCATGCATCCAAATATAGATATGGGTCTCAAATATTTATTTAAAAACTGAAAATTCTTGAGAACACAAAGGCACAAAATAAAACAAAACAGAAAACAAAAGTGAAATGAAATATGAAATATGTTTTCTTAACCCTCAGTGTTACACCTTAGGAAATAGCAGGATCTAGTCTCTACAATGATTGGTTTTCAGGTGATAATAACAATCTAAACTGAAAATATGAAGGTGGGCCGGGCACAGTGGCTCACACCTGTATCCCAGCACTTTGGGAGGACAAGGTGGGAGGATCACTTCAGCCCAGGAGTTCGAGACCAGCCTGGGCACCATGGTAAAACCCCGTCACTACAAAACACACAAAAATTAGCTGGGCATGGTGGCACGTGCCTGTAGTCTCAGTCTCAGCTACTTGGGAGGCTGAGACAGCATTACCTGAGCCCAGGAGGCAGAGGTTGCAGTGAGCTGAGATCACGCCACTGAACTTCCAGCCTGGATGATAAAGAAAGACTGTCGAAAAAAGGAAGGAAGGAAGGAAGGAAGGAAGGAGAAAGAAGGAAGGAAGGAAGGAAGGAAAGAAGGAAGGAAGGGAGAAAGAAAAAAGATGAAGGTAACACATAATAGTTTACAAGTTAAGTTTTCAAACAAATTGGAGTTTTTACTAAGTTGATGTTTTCTTCACCTGGGGATGCATTTTTTTTTTAATTTTTAAAGAAAATAAATAGCATTTCCAACTCCAAAGCTATTTTGAAATGAAACATAAAGTCAGGGAAGATTTATGACTATGGACAATTTATGAAGTCCCTTTTTATACAGTCAGCTTACATAGCTCTGGAATTCTAACTTCCTGGGCACAGCAAGGAGCAAAATAGCAAACACAATAGGTAAACATGGAGAGACAATATCAGTGACTGGTACTCACCAATTGTTTTCCTAACTTTACAAACACATGTACAGAAAGACAGTCTTCAAATCAGAAATCGGAGTAAATAAATCTTAAAGGATAGGAATCATCTGTAGGGGTGGAAGTATACTAACGAAAGCATGATAGGAAGGTGGAAAACATTCACTTGGGTGCTGGAAGTCAACGGAGAAATGCCTTAAGTGTTCTGAGGAAAACTGAACTACAATTCGACTAAGGGTAAAATCAAGATATTGTGGATATGCAGGGACTCAGATTTAATACTCACATGCCCTTCCTTTTTTTAATTTTTAATTTCCGTAGATTTTTGGGGAACAGGTGGTATTTGGTTACATGAATAGGTTCTTTAGTGGTGATTTGTGAGATTTTGCTGCACCTGAGCAGTATACACTGATCACAATTAGTATTCTTTTATCCCTCACCCTCTTCCAACCCTTTCCCCCTGAGTCCTCAAAGTCCATTCTGTCATTCTTACGCCTTTGCATCCTCATAGCTTAGCTCCCACTCACGAGTGAGAACATACAATGTTTAGTTTTTCATTGCTGAGTTACTTCACTTAGAATAATAGTCTCCAGTCCCATCCAGGTTGCTGTGAATGCCATTAATTCATTCCTTTTTATGGCTGAGTAGTATTCCATCACACACACACACACACACACACACACACACACACACACACACACCCCACAGTTTTTTTTATCCACTCCGTGATTGATGGGCATTTGAGTTAGTTCCACAAATGCACAAAAGTGCAGTGGCATTTTTGCAATTGCAAATTGTGCTGCTATAAACATGTCACACACCCTTTCATAGAGAGTATTATCCACCAAAACCAGGGAATAAATCAAGCAATAAATTAAGGAAGCTGTGGCTCCAACAGTGGAGCTGGGAAGCGAGGGTCCTGGATGGCCACTGGGTTGCTGGAGATGAGTGCATCTGGATTAGAGAGAGGGAAGGTGGGCCACAGGCAGGAGGTTTCCAGAAAAAAGAGAAAATTAGTGGGTCATCTGACTTTTTTATGTGATTTTTTCTGTTTTTTTTTTTTTTTTTTTAATTGTGGTTAAGTATGTAGCATAAAATGTACCATTTTAACTATTGTTAAGTGTGCAGTTTAGCGGCATTAAGTACTTTCATGTTGTTAGGCAACCATTAGTGCCATTGCCAGAACTTTTCCATCTCCTCCAACTGAAGCTTTCTGTCTGTTAAAGACTAACTTTTCATTCCACCTCCCTTCCAGCCCAGGGCAACCACTATTCTACTTTCTGTCTTGACAATTTTGAATACTCTAGGTACCAGATATCAAGGTTTAATCATATGCTATTTGTCTTTTTATGACTGGCTCATTTCACTTAGCATAATGTCCTTGAAGTTCATCCATGTTTCTTTTTTTTTAGGCTAGTATTTCATTGTATGTAGATACCACATTTTGCTTATCCATTCATCCATTGATGGACATTTGGGTTGTTTCTAGCTTTTAGCTATTGTGAACAATGCTGCGATGAACATCGGTATAGAAATATCTGTTCCAGTCCCCAGTTTCAATTCTTTTGGGTATACACTAGAAGCAGAATGGCTGGGTCATATGGTAATTCCATGTTTAATTTTTTGAGAAATCACCATGCCATTATCTACAACAGCTGCACCATTTTACTTTCCCACCAGCAACGTACAAGGGTTCCAGTTTCTCCACATGCTTGCCAACACTTCTTATTTTCTGTTTTCTTAATAATAACCAACCTAAAGAGTGTGAAGTGGTATCTTATTTTTACTTTTCATTTGCGTTTCCCTAATGATTAATGATATTGAGCATTTTTTTCATAAGCTTATTGGCCATTTGTATATCTTATTTGGAGAGATGTCTATCCAGGTCAGGTCCTATGCCCATTTTTTAATTGGGTTCTTTGTTTTGTTGTCATTGAGTTGTATGAATTCCTTACACGTACTGGATAACAATCCCTTATCAGATATAAAATTTGCCAATATTTTCTCCCATTATGTGGGTTACTTTTTCACTTTGTTGATAGTGTCCTTTTGTGAGAGGCATGTGAACCAGAACAACTCCATGTTGAATAGGAGCTGGGTAAAATGAGGCTGAGACGTACTGGGCTGCATTTCCAGATGGTTAAGGCATTCTAACTTACAGGATGAGAAAAAAGGTCAGCACAAAATACAAGTCATAGAGACCTTGCTGATACAACAGGTTGCAGTAAAGGAGCCGGCCAAAACCCACCAAAACCAAGATGGCAATGAGAGTGACCTCTGTGTGTGTGTGTGTGTGTGGACTCTTTAGGGTTTTCTATATGTGAGATCATTACCTTTTGTGAACAGAGCTACTTTTACTTCTTCCTCCCAAAGTGAAAATGAATTTTTAAATTTCCTTTTATTGCCTAATTGTCCTCACTATTACACTCCCACCAGAGTCATGAGAATTTACAAATGCCATGGCAACATCAGGAAGTTACCCTATATGGTCTAGAAAGGGGAGGCATGAATAATATACCCCCTTGTTTAGCATATAATCAAGAAATAACCATAAAAATGGGCTGCTCTGTCTATGGAGTGGACATTTTTAAAATTCCTTTACTTTCTTAGTAAACTTGCTTTCACTTTACTCTGTGAACTCGCCCTGAATTCTTTCTTTTGTGAGATCCAAGAACCCTCTCTTGGGCTCTGGATTAGGACCCTTTTCCTGCGACTCCAGTATTTCACCTCCATGGTTAAGTTTATTCCAGCATTTTATTCTTTTGATGCTATAATAAATAGAATTTTTAAATTTCCTACTTGGATTATTCATTGTTAGTGCATAACAATGCAACTTATTTTTGTGTGTTGGTTTGTATCCTACAACTTTGCTGAATGTATCAGTTCTAATCACTCTGTGTGTGTGTGTGTGTGTGTGTATGGACTCTTTAGGGTTTTCTACTTGTAAGATCATTATCTTCTGTGAACAGAGCTACTTTTACTTCTTCCTTCCAAAGTGAAAATGAATTTTTAAATGTCCTTTTATTGCCTAACTGTTCTGGCTAGGACATTCAGTACTACACTGAAAGTGATGAAAGTGGTGAACGCAGGCGTGCTTGTCTTGTTCCTGATCTTGGAGGAAAAGCTTTCAGTCTTTCACAGTTGAGTATGATGTTAGCTGTGAGTTTTTCACACATAGCCTTTATTATGTTGAGATAGTTTTCTTCTATTCTTCACTTCTTCAGTGTTTTTATCATGAAAGGATATTGAATTTTGTCACATGCTTTTCATGCATCGAGAGGATCATATGGTGTTGTTTTCCATTCTATTAATGTGGTGCGTTACACTGACTGATTTTCATATGCTGAATGAAAGGTCACAATTGATAGACCTTTGGCTAGTATGACTAAGAAAAAGGGAGAGAAGTCTCAAATAACTAAACTCAGAAATGAAAGAGGGAACATTATGACTGATTTTACAAAAATAAAAAAAACTATAAGGAAGTAACAATTTTATGTCAACAAATTAGATAAGCTAGTGAAATGAACAAATTCCTAGAAACACAGAACCCACCAAGACTGAATCATAAAGAAATGAAAAATCTGAATAGACCTAAACTAAAAGGTGATTGCCTCAGTAATCAAAAGCCTCTAAGCAATGAAAACTCAGGAGCAGATGGCTTCACTGGCAAATTCTACCAAACATTTAGAGAATAATTTATACCAATCCTTCTCAAACTCTTTCAAAAAATTAAAGAGGAGGGTACACTTCCTAATTCATTCTATGAGTCCAGCATTACCGTGAAACCAAAGCCAGACAAAGGCACTACAAGGAAGGAGAACTACAGACCAATATCCCTGATGAATATTCATGCAAAAATTCTCAATAAAATACTAGCAAACTGAATTCAACAGCATATAAAAAGGATTATACACCATGAACAAGTGGGGTTTATTCCTGGAATGCAAGACTGTGCCAACTAGACTGCACTGCTGAGTGCCCAGATTAAACCTTATTTCTGGGTGTGTCTATGAGGGTGTTTCTGGGTGAGATTAGCATTTGAATCAGTGGACTCAGTAAAATAGATGGCCTTCCCAGTGTGGGTGGGCCCCATCCAATCCACTGAAGATCTGAATAGAACAAAAGGTGAAGGAAGGATGAATTTGCTCCTTTTTCTTTTTGTCTGCCTGCTTGAGCTGAGACACTGCTACCAGAAAGGGGTCCCAATCCAGACCCCAAGAGAGGGTTCTTGGATCTCGCACAATAAAGAATTCAGGGCGAGTTCATAAAGTGAAAGCAAGTTTATTAGGAAAGTAAAGGAATAAAAGAATGGCTACTCCATAGACAGAGCAGCCCCAAGTGCTGCTAGTTGCCCATTTTTATGGTTATTTCTTGGTTATATGCTAAACAAGGAGTGGATTATTTATGCCTCCCCTTTTTAGACCATACAAGGTAACTTCCTGATGCTGCCATGGCATTTGTAAACTGTCATGGCGCTGGTGGGAGTGTAGCAGCCAGGACAACCAGAGGTCACTCCCGTCGCCATCTTGGTTTTGGTGGGTTTTGGCCAGCTTCTTTAGTGCAATCCTGTTTTATCAGCAAGGTCCATCTGACCTGCATCTAGTGCTGACCTTTTATCTCATGCTGTGACTAAGAGTGCCTTAACTGTCTGGGAATGCAGCCCAGCAGGTCTCAGCCTCATTTTACCCAGCCCCTGCTCAAGATAGAGTTGCTCTTGTTTACACATCTTCTGACAACGTCAGTCTCCTGCCATTGGTTTGGGATTTACACCATCAGCTCCCCTGATTTTTAGGCCTTTGGACTTGGGCTGGAATTACACTACAAGCTTTTCTGAGTTTCCAACTTGCAGGCAGCAGATCTGCAGTTCTCAGCCTTCATAATCATGGCAGCCAACTTCTGATAATAAATCTTCTTTTATAAATATTTACCCTCTCTCTCTCTGTCTTATCTATCTATCTATCTATCTATCTATCTATCTATCTATCTATCTATCATCTATCTATCTATCTATCTATCTTATCCATCTATAATTTTCTTTTGGTTCTGTTTCTCTGGAGATTCCCAACTAATGAAATTTTAATCAAATACAAAAACAGTACTCATAGGCTCTGCCCCTGCTTCATGTGACTGTCACAAATTATATCTCTATAATACTATTTTATGCTCATTAACATAGATTTATATTTATTACATATTTATCTCTTAAATTCTGTATAAAATAAAAAATTGAGTTATAAA
Source organism: Macaca fascicularis (assembly GCF_037993035.2). NCBI lineage: Eukaryota > Metazoa > Chordata > Mammalia > Primates > Cercopithecidae > Macaca > Macaca fascicularis. Next base: position 19,223,827 of record NC_088391.1, on the reverse strand, counting down.
CAAAAAATACAATAATACCGTTGTTTTCTATTTATCCATGTATTTACTTTTGCTGAAGAATGTCATATTTTTGTATGGCTTCAAGTTTCTGTCCAGTGTTTTTTCATTTCACTTAATCCATTTTTGGCATTTCTGGTTGGACAAGTCTATGGCAATGTATGCGTTCAGCCTTTGTTTGAGAATATATTAACTCTTCCTTCCTTTTTTTTTTTTTTTTTTTTTTCCTGAGACAGAGTCTCGCTGTGTCGCCCACGCTGGAGTATAGTGGCATGATCTTGGCTCACTGCAACCTCCTCTTCCTGGGTTCAAGTGATTCTTGTGCCTCAGCTGGGACTATGTGTGTGGCCACCACACCTGGCTAATTTTTTTTGTAATTTTAATAGAGATGGGGTTTCACCATGTGTGCCAGGCTGGTCTCGAAGTCCTGACCTCAAGTTATCCGCCTGCCTTGGCCTCCCAAAGTGCTGGGATTACAGGTGTGAGCCGTAAGCCCAGTCTTCCTTCATTTTTGAAAGACAGTTTTGCCATACATAAAATCCTTGGTTGATTTTTTTTTTTCACTCCAGCAGTTTAAATATATAATCTCATTCCTTCTGGCCTCTTATAAGGTTTCTACTGAGAAATCTACCGATAATCTTATTGAGGTTTCCTTGTACATGATGAGCATCACTTTTCTCTTGCTGTTTTCAAACTTCTCTGTCGTTTGCTTTTGACAATTTGATTATAGTGTGTCTCATTGTGGGTCTCTTTGGGTTTATCCTACTTAGTGTTCATTGAGCTTCTTGGATAATATAGCCATGCCTTTCTCCTAATTTGGGATGTTTTCAGCCATTATTTCCTCAAGTAATCTATCTACCCCTTTCCCTCTCTTTCTTCTCCTTCTGCAATTTTTACAATCCCTATGTTGGTCTGTTTGACGGTGTCTCATAAGACTCATAGGCCCTGTTCACTTGCCTTCATTCTTTTTGCTCCTCAGACTTGATAATTTCAAAAGATTTGACTTCATGTTTGCTGATTCCTTCTTCTGCTTGTTTGAGTCAGCTGTTGAACCTCTCTAGTGAGTTTTTCAATTCAGTTCTTATGTGTTTTACTTCCAGAATTTCCTTATTGTTGTTACTGTCTATAATTTCTGTCTGTAGAGGTTTTTATTTTGTTCCTACGTTGTTTTTCTAATTTTCTTTTGCTCTTTGAGCATACTTAAGAGAGTTGTTTTAAAGTAAGTTTGAGATGTGTGTTACTGCAGGGATTGTTTCTGTGGTTGTATTGTGTCCTTTTGAATGAATTATGTTTTTTTGTTTCCTTGCATCTCTTGTGATTTAAATTGGGTATTTAAAAAAACAGCCACCTTCTCCAATCTTGCAAACTGGCATGGAAAACGTTCAGTAATTTATGAGCCCCTGATCCTCAAGATCAGACTGCGGTTATGGTTTAAAGTCTTCTCAGGTCTTTTCTGAACATGTGTCCTGACTTGGTCTATGTGTGTGTTTCCCCCACCACCCACCCTAATTAATTTTCTCTGGCTGCATTGAAAAGTCTTGATTCCCCAGAGTCTCATCCCAGCTTCCTATGGACTTAGATGTCCTATCGTAATGCTCTGTCCATACTCTCTTGCTCCCAAGTGCCCACGGATCTGCATTCCCTTTGCAGTTTTCATGTACACACCTACCACTGCCTTCTACAGCTTCTAGCCTGAGATCCAAAATATGCCAGTGTCCCCTGTCTGAGCTCTGAGTCAGGCAAGGCAAGACTAGACCCTCAGGTGACCCACAGAAAGGTCAGAATGTTGCAAACATTTCTACCCTGCTCTTTCCATCCCAAAGGGAAAACCAGGAATTAGGCTACTTCCTCCAGATTTCACTATGCTGGGAAGGTGAGACAAGGTAAGTAAAAATGCTATGAAATTTCCTACTGTATTGAAGGTAGATTTTTCTTGGTTGAGCTTTTTTTGGTTGCTGTAGATCTTTGACCTGTTTTCAGAGTTCCTATAAAGTTATTTTTGTCACTCTAGTGGTTTATTTGGTGTTTCTATGGGGGAACAAGGGCCTGAAGCTTCCTCATCCACTATCTTGCTGATGTCACTCCTAATAAAATATTTCGAAAGAAATTGGTGATGGGTGAATAGCACATGAGAAGGTACAGTTGTGTGTGTGGCTTCATTCGATTTCATTCCTCTGTCAAGAAAGAATCAACTAGAACCCAGAAGATAGTCCCGTTAATTCAACTTGTTTAGTGAGAAAAAAATACTGTATTAGTATGTGTATATCTATTTCATTCAATTCAATCTAATTTAACAAGTTGGTTTTAGCCCCTATAATTAGCAAAGAAAATAAAATATTTGGGTAGTTATATTTAAAAAAGCAATGCATAGAGAAAAGAAAAACAATAAAGAATAAATTTATGAAAAGAACCAAAAGGAACATTTGGGGAAAATTTATGAAAAGTTAGCTAACCCTCATAGCAATAGTTTATTTCATAAGTGTTGAAATGGAATATGAATAAGCAGAAAAAATATGACTACAATTTAGGAGCTATTGATGAACTCTAAAAGTGTGAAAAGCAGAGGTAATATAAAACATATACTTCTGCTGGGCCTAGTGGCTCATGCCTGTAACCCTAGCACTTTGGGAGGCCAAGGTGGGGTGGGGGAATAGCTTGACAGGAGTTCAAGACTAGTCTGGGCAACATGGTGAAGCCGTATCTCCACTAAAAAATTTAAAAATTAGGGCCAGGTGCGCTGGCTCATGCCTGTAATCTCAGCACTTTGGGAGGCCAAGGCAAGTGGATTGCTTGAGGCCGGGAGCTCAAAACCAGCCTGGCCAACATGGTGAAACCCTCTCTCTACTAAAAATACAAAAAATTAGCCCTGCATGGTGACGGGCGCCTGTAATCCCAGCTACTTGAGAGGTTGAGGCAGGAGAATTGCTTGAACCTGGGAAGTGGAGGTTGCAGTGAACCGAGATTGTGCCATTGTATTCCAACCCAAGAAACAAGAGTGAAATTCCATCTCAAAAAAATTTAAAAATAAAAAAATAAAAAAAAATTAGTTGGGCGTGGTGGCATGTGCCTGTGTTTCCAGCCTCTAGGGAGGCTGAGGTGGGAGGATTACTTGAGCCTGGGAGGCGGAGGTTGCAGGAAGCTGAGATCACACCACTGCACTCCAGTCTGGGTGACAGAGTGAGACCCTGTCTCAGGAAAAAAATACAAAAATCCCACAAAAAAACCAAAAACTTCACATATTCTTTCTGTTTTCTATAATCTTTTCATTACTACTTCTGCTGTTTTCCATGCACCCCCATTTCCAAAAAAAAGATTTCCTAAGTAAAAGTAAAATTACTTGGGATAAGTTATACCGCAAAGAAAACATGGCTGTTTACTAAATATAATAAGTCACTTAGGAAAACCATTTTGGTAAACCATTGATTTTTGAAATTTAAATACTGGAATCAAGAAGGAAACAAACCTGCAAGAGGCTACATTCAGGTAAGCCTCTCCAACTTCTCTGAGCTCAAACTAAAGTGATACATTAGTTTAACAACAATTAATCTTTCCAGAAAGTTGCATATTTTCCCAATTACATTTTATTAGTTTGGTTGAAGTCTACTGTCTTTTTAACTACTTTTCTTCATTTATTGAATATGTATTTGTTATGAATTGAATGTTCATATCCCCCTAAATTCATATGTTGAATTCCCAATGTGATGGTATTTGAAGATGGGACTTTTGGGAGACAATTAGGTTTAAATAGTATCATGAGGGTGTGGCTTTCATGATGGGATTAATGCCCTTCTAAGAAGAAACATAACAGCTTTCTCTCTCCAAGGCTACCACCTCACTTGCCATTAAGGACACAGCAATAAAGTGGCCATCTACAAGCCAGGAACAGAGCCACGCTGGTACCTTGGGCTTAGATTTCTAGCCTCCAGAAATGTGAGAAAATAAATTTATGTTGTTTAAATCACCTAATCCATGGTATTTTGTTATGCCAGCCTGAGCAAATTAAGAAGTATTTGCTGAGCACTTTCTGTGTGCCCAGCATTGGGGTAAATGCTGAGTGTGAAATAAAACTAAGACACAGTCATTGATCTTAAGAATCAGAGTCTGTCTTGGGCAACTGACATATAAACCAATAATTTAATACCAAATGATCAGTGCTGCAGTAGGCCAAAACATAGAGCTCTGTGTGAGTACAGAGGAGAAAGCCTTCATATCTGCTATCATCCAGTGGTTCTATTTCATGTTCAAAAATGTCCTTAAGCCTCTTATAATTCCAAAATTCTGAGGTCCTGCGTGATGGTGAGTTTTCATGTTGTGTATTTGGGACTCATCTCCTGTCTTTTAATGCAAGATGCATCAGTGCATAAGTTAACGTCTCTGTATTTTCTTCCCAGTTTGGCATTTGACCAGACTTTGGGATAGTCACACCTCTCCAGCTTTTTGTTTCTCAGTTTTTCCATCTGTAAACTGAGATGTTAATATTTGTCATAAACTTCCGTACACTGATAAATTAAACAATGGGATAGTGCTCCAAGTGGGAAGGGAAAAAGCAAGCAAGAAGATTCGTGTTCCATTAAAGCGATAAAAATGATGTAGGACAACAAATAACAAAATTGATAAGGCTAATTCTCTTAAGCCAGTGCTTGTTAGATTACAATGGGCACACAAAGCACATGCAACTCTTGTTAAAATGCAGGTTTCGATTCAGAAAATCTGGGATGGTCTAAGACTCTGTGTTTCTACAGGCTCCCAGGTAGGCCGATGCTTCTGCCAGGTGGACTACACTATGAGCAACAAGATTTTAATGATTTCAGGCCCTACCGTAAGTGCAGGTATAATTTTCACAATTTCTAAACGTTTATTTACTTACCAGAGTCACTAAGGCATCACTTAAGATGGTGGTTCTCAAATTTTTTGGTTTCAGAACCCCTTTTACAATCTTAAAAACTGCTGTGGAGTGCTTACGTCTATCTGTACTTAGCACATTTGAAATTAAAATTGAGAAAATTTTAGAACACAGGAGTATATCACCATATATCCTATTATTTTTCAGACTCATCATGTTACTCCATATCCGGTAGCCTCAAGAAAACACTACTCTACACTCATGAGAGACAGAATGAAAAAGCAAATAGTGTTTATTACTATTATGAAAATTCTTTTGACCTCCCTGATCCCTTGAAAGAAACTGCTGATTAAGATATTTTCCTTCCTTCCTTCTTTCTGCCCTTGCTCCCTTCCTCCCTTCCTTCCTTCCTTCCCTCCCTCCCTTGATTCCCTCCCTCTCTCCCTCTCTGCCCCCGTCTCTCTTTCGTTGTTTTTTGTTTCTTTCTACATAAGATCTCACTCTGTCACCCAGGCTGCTGTGTAGAGGCGCAATCGCAGCTTACTGTAGCCTAGAACTCCTAAACGCAAGTGATTCTCCTGTCTCAACCTCCTGAGTAGCTGGGACTATAGGTGTGTACCACCATGCCGCACTAACTAAAAAAAAAATTTTTTTTTTTTTTTATAGATAGGATCTCACTATATTGCTCAGCTGCTCTCAAACTCCTGGCCTCAAGTGATTCACCTGCCTGGGCCTCCCAAAATGCTGGGTTTACAAGTGTGAGCCACTGCACCTGGCCAAGACATTGTTTTTTCAATATACATAGCTGTACCACAAACACTACTAAATAAATCAGAAAACAACCTATGGTCATTTAATTCAGTTAAAGATGCCTTTCTTGAGAACCTAATATATATACAAATCAAAATATCCAAGTTTTTCCATTAAAAATATCTGATTAAAGCTGTAATTCTTATGTGTGGGAACTTTTAAGAAAATATCAATCTGATCTCCATCCAAACCAATTAAATTAATATCCCTGGAACTTAATATTGTTTAAACAACTAAGAGGTGATTCTAATTTGCAGCCAGAATTAAAAACCACTAGGTTAAGGAAGCAGGATATAAAGTACAGAGGCCCAAAGTAGAAGAAAGTGTGCACATGGGGTCGACATTGCTTAGGGGGTCAGATGGACCAGGTCAGAGTCTCGGTACTATTGTTACCTAGCTGTGTGATCTTACACAGTACGTTTATCATCCCTCACTTTCAGTTTCTTGAACTATAACTTGGGATAGTAATGGCTCAAACTCATATAGGGTTGTTCCGAGGATTAAATGAGGAAAAGCATGGAAAGCACATGGTAAATATTCATCAAATGTTAGCATTATTAATAGAGACATTAAGCACTGCAAAATCTAACCAGACAAACTATGAATTAAACACGTCTTGTGGGATGGAAGGTAGGTTGCAAACATTTGATGTGGACCTGGAAGGAAGATAATATTAATCCGAAGGCAATTGCCATCACCCTTGGCACAAATTGGCTTAACACAGCTTGGGGTATGATTGAATAGTGTGTTTTTGTTTTTGTTTCTTTAATCCTTGATGGAGAAAAGGAGCCAAAGTAGTAGATTTAGCAGAAAGGATTTTTGGCTACCGTTGATGGGTTCTGAAAGAGTTCATTGATCTCCGACACTAGATCTTTCACGTCCTGAGAAAGGAGCTCCCCTGAAACCATAATAAACCAGCCAGGCTATACTGCATAAACAGTCCCATTTACTGTTAGTATATAAACATTGCTTTGGCATTAATATAGAAAATATGAATCAGAGGGTCCTATTCATAAATACAATATTTGGATAAGAAGAAAAGCCACCATAGAGTTAATTTGCCCGTAAAGTCAAAGGGAAAAAAGAGGTAGAAGTAGAAATTCTGCTGTCAGTTTCAAGTAATACTTTGGATACATAGCAATTATCTGGTTAATCTGGTCAGTGTGGAAAAATTCAAGAACTCTTTCAAATTGGCTAGCCACACTAACCAAAGTATTCAAACAAGTAACAAATCTACTTTGTAGTGGGGAGAGGGGTACTGTTAAAAATATGTAACAAAATGGTACAGTATAACAAAAATGGTACAGTTTAGAACTAACAATCAGAGCAGATAATTGCCCAAGCAGACCCAATGTCAACTGTAAATATATGGTTCATCTGTACTTAGTGTACCCACTGACTATCAGCTTTAAGGTGGATAACATCTCTTGTCTCTTTTTCCTTAGCACTCTTTCATGAAAATTAACTCTTCAAGATATGTTACCTAAATATTTAGTGATCCCAGCTGGTTTTACCTACTCATCATTTTAACCACTTAACAACAACAAACATTCTTTATTTTTGATTGCAGAGACATCTGAAGAAAAAGAATTTTAATGCTCTGTGTCCTTTCAAAATAGATCATTTAGAATACTGTTAAGATTGTTTTGCCAGGCATGGTGGCTCTCACCTGTAATCCCAGCACTTTGGGAGGCCGAGTCAGGTGGATCATGAGGTCAGGAGTTCAAGACCAGCCTGGCCAAAATGGTGAAACCCCGTCTCTACTAAAAATACAAAATATTAGCTGGGCATGGCGGCAGGCACCTGTAATCCCAGTTACTCGGGAGGCTGAGGCAGGAGAATCACTTGAACTCAGAGGGCAGAGGTTGCAATGAACCGAGATCACACCACTGTACTCCAGCCTGGGCAACAGAGACTCTGTCTCGGAAAAAAAAAAAAAAAAAAAAAAAAACTGAGAAAAACAAATTACATAATTTGTTCAAGTTTGTACCACTCGCAAATAAAGGAGCTAAGCTTCAAACCCACATAGCTGGACTGCAGAGCCCACACTCTCGAATATTATGCCTTACTGTCTAAACACAAAGGAGAATTTAATAAATGAAAAGTGTATTTCAAATCACTTTCAAAGTCCAGGTTAGTCAATATATCCTACCTGGTTAAAAAATAGCAATGGAACCCTACCTCACATTTATTTAAACAAATTAACACCAGGTAGATAATATATTTAATATTTAAGTAAACAAAAATTTAAAATAAAGATCAGGTATGTTACAAATAGTTCTGGTGCCACAAAAGAAATAGCACTCGGATATAAAATTTTCTTTTTTTCTTCTAAGCAAGGCAATTTACTTTTATAGAAGGGTGCACCCTCACAGACGGAGCAATGGTGAGCACAAACCGGGCCAAGGGAGGGGAGGGGGTTTTTATCCCTGACGTCCGCGGCCCCTGCGTTCCTCTATTGGCTAGGGTTAGACTGCACAGGCTCAACTAATTCCAACTGGCTAATTTAAAAAGGGTGACAGGGTGAGTGGTTTGGTGGGGAAAATGGTAATGGAAGGAGTCAGTGTGGAGAATGAGCCAGGGTGGAGCAGGTGATTGGAATGAGCCAGGGTGGGACAGGTGATCAGAATGAGTCAGGGCGGAGCAGGTAATCGGAATGAGCCAGGGTGGGACAAGTGATCAGAATGAGCCAGGGTGGGGCAGGTAATCAGAATGAGTCAAGGTGGAGCAGGGGATCGGAATGAGTCAGGGCAGAGCAGGTAATTGGAATGAGCCAGGGTGGGACAGGTGATCAGAATGAGTCAGGGCGGAGCAGGTAATCGGAATGGGCCAGGGTGGGACAGGTGATCAGAATGAGTCAGGGTGGAGCAGGTGATCAGAATGAGTCAGGGTGGAGCAGGTAATCGGAATGAGCCAGGGTGGGACAGGTGATCTGAGTGAGTCAGGGTGGAGCAGGTAATTGGAATGAGCCAGGGTGGGACAAGTGATCAGAATGAGTCAGGGTGGAGCAGGTAATTGGAATGAGCCAGGGTGGGACAGGTGATCAGAATGAGTCAGGGCGGAGCAGGTAATCGGAATGGGCCAGGGTGGGACAGGTGATCAGAATGAGTCAGGGTGGAGCAGGTGATCAGAATGAGTCAGGGTGGAGCAGGTAATCGGAATGAGCCAGGGTGGGACAGGTGATCTGAGTGAGTCAGGGTGGAGCAGGTAATCGGAATGAGCCAGGGTGGGACAAGTGATCAGAATGAGTCAGGGTGGAGCAGGTAATCGGAATGAGCCAGGGTGGGACAGGTGATCTGAGTGAGTCAGGGTGGAGCAGGTAATCGGAATGGGCCAGGGTGGGACAGGTGATCAGAATGAGTCAGGGCGGAGCAGGTAATCGGAATGAGCCAGGGTGGGACAGGTGATCAGAGTGAGTCAGGGTGGAGCAGGTAATCGGAATGGGCCAGGGTGGGACAGGTGATCAGAGTGAGTCAGGGTGGAGCAGGTAATCGGAATGAGCCAAGGTGGGACCGGTGATCTGAGTGAGTCAGGGTGGAGCAGGTAATCAGAATGAGTCAGGGTGGAGAAGGTGATTGGAATAAGTCAGGGTCAAGTAGGTGATTGCAAAAGGTTGCTTTATGTGTAAGTTAAGTTTAAAAGTAGAAGGCAAAGAAGAACATACTGACTTACTGATTCTTTGAGGAGAAATTTAGAACTCATATCTAACAGATAGATCATTGCTGCATGATTTTTAACAACAAAATCAAAATATCCATTAACTAAGGATTCGATTATAAATTGGAGTACATTCATACTGTGGATTACTGTTCAGTTATTTTAAAAATCGAGGCAGCATTATTTATACAACAGTGAAATGTGATGCAAAACATCATTGAACATAAAAAGGAACAGAACATTGTGTGTAGTGTGCTATCATTTGTTTTAGACGTGTGAGTGGTCTGAGTGCAGATGCATAGATGATCTTTAAAGTATGCACGGGAAGGCCGGGCATGGTGGCTCACGCCTGTAATCCCAGCACATCGGGAGGCTGAGGTGGGTGGATCACGAGGTCAGGAAATCGAGACCATCCTGGCAAACACAGTGAAACCCTGTCTCTACTAAAAATAGAAAAAATTAGCCGGGCGTGGTGGCAGGTGCCTGCAGTCCCAGCTAATTGGGAGGCTGAGGCAGGAGAATGGTGTGAACCTGGGAAGTGGAGCTTGCGGTGAGCCAAGATCGGGCCACTGCACTCCAGCCTGGGTGACAGAGCACGACTGTCTCAAAAAAAAGGATGTACAGGAATTAGAAATTAGGCAACAGGGATTGCCTATGGGGAAGAGAACTTGATGGCTAAGGTCCAGGGTGAGAGGAACTTAATGTTTACTGTATATCCTTTTGTGCCTTTTGAGATTTTTACAGTGTACATGCTATTACCCATTCATAAATAATAAAATTTAAAACCAACAAGTACAAGTGAGGATGTTTTAATCATTCCCTGCGTAATGCTCTCTCTGCCAGGTGAAGTAAGCAACTTTTGTGAAAACACAAAGAATAGTGAAGTTTAGAAGAAAAGAGTGGTGGAGAAAAAAAATAATGAATTTTTAAGGCTTACTTTTCTTCAGGTCATCTTGTCTTTTAACAAACTATGAACATTAAAGTTATTTAGAAAGTAACACATATTTGAGATAAGAATAACGATAGTGATAACAGCCAACACAATTGGTGTTTACACTTAGACGGACACATTTTAGTGCTTTGCATACATTTATTTATTTAAGCCACACAGCAACTCTACATGCTGTGTGTGCGTGTGTATTATTATCCGCATTATTCTGAAGAGTAAATCTGAGTTTCCATTTGGTTCATCCCTCACAGCATTTCCACCAAATGAAGAGTCACAGAGTAGACAGGGGAAGATGACAAAGCCATCTGGTCACATTTCTACAGCCAGTCCCCAAGGCAGAGTTTTCCGGGACGACATCACCTCCCACAACTGGAATGATTCCAGAAGCACAAGGTCTTGCACTGGTTACAAGATGATGATGGTCCATGGGGTGGCCGCCTGTGAGCAAATGTCAACATTCAAAGACAATGTTGCTGATGGTGCAATTTCCTGCTTTGAATACCTCACATTCCTGCATGTTCACCGGGAGGGCTGAACTAAAGATTCATCCAGGACCATACACTGATTACCATGTGGTGGAGGATGTGTGAAGATGGAAAGGGCAATTAAGCACTCTGCTGACCGCTGATTATTATTTTATAGTGGTAACAGTTGTCCCACAGGGAAAGCTCTAAGCATGGCATTTTGAGAAAATTCCATGCCAAAATATAATTGCTCCACACCTCTATCCTAAGTGACCGAAACTCCATAGGAAGGAAGCATAGTTGCCTTCTGTCTGCTAGCTGCAACTTTTTAAATGAAAATAAAATGAAATATATACAGTTATCCCTCGCTATCCATGGGGGATTGGTTCCAGCATCCCCACAGATACCAAAATCCACAGATGTCCAAGTCACTGATATAAAATGGTATAGTATTTGTATATAACCTACACACGTCTTCCAAAATACTTTAAATAATCTCTAGATTACTTACAATACCGAATACAATGTGCTTAGTTTTTTATGCTGTGTTTTAAAAAATGTTTTAATGTATTGTTATTTTTTTCCCAAATATTTTCAATTAGCTGTTGGTTGAATCTGTGAATGCAGAACCTGCACAAATAGAGAACTGACTGTGTGTGTGTGTGTGTGTGTGTGTGTTGTATGTGTATATATATGTATATGTATGTATGTGTATACATAGATACATATATAGTTAACATTTAACAAATAAGGTGAATCATATTAAAACAGCAAACACATAGGATTCAATCAGTTATTTGTTCTAAGCCTTACTATGCCTCTTAGTAACTCTGTGCAGCCAGGCAAGATTAATCTGTTTCTCATCTGTAAAATGGTGAAACTAATTCTCATTTCTTAGGGTTGTAGGGTGAGTTAATACACACACACACCACACGCACACACACATCACTTGATACAGAATCCAGTTAAATGCTAAAGCATGCAGTTAAATGTTCCACTAACATCAGTTTCCTCCCACACTTTCCTACCAATTAACCCCATCTTCTTGGCAGGCAGTGCAAGAATACTTTGCTGAAACCAAATTTGACCACCTTGCCTGGAACTGGCTTTTTGTGCAGTGACCACCCACACTCTCTTTTGCACTCCACTCCCCTGACCCTTGACCCAGTCTGCTCACTATAGTTCACAGCATGACGAGCCAATCTCACAATGAAGAGGGACATTTCCTACCTTTGAGAAAAAAAAAAAAAATGGGCAGAGAACCAGCAGACTTGTGGTGCCTTCCATTTCCCATCTGTAAATTTCTCAAAATCCTTTCCAGTAAGCAATCTCTTAGGGCTCATAATGTGATTAATAGTATTAAGTGTCTCTGTTGTCTTGAGCATTTCAGATGCAAATCTTTCTTAATAATGTACAGTCATTGTATTATGGACGGGAGACAGTTTGATCAGGCTCCTCTCTCTTCTCATGCATGCTAGAATCTGAGCGGGCTTACACGAATCCATCAGTCAATCAACAAGTAAAAGTTTTGCTTCATTTCAGCAATGAATTAATAGGGTTGCTGTGGATTAAATCCAAGTGTCCCCTCTGGAATCCAGAGACCTCAAATCAGCAGGGCTAGATAGAATTCACATCAGAGTGGCTCTTCCTGGGAGCCCTATACAAAATGATTATCAATTTTATATTTGTCTGAAATGCCACGCTGTCAAGTTGAATCTTAAAAGTGCAAATATAAGTGACTACCATTTTCTCTCTGCAAAACTTGTTTCAGTATCACTTACCCTATTGGTGTTGTCATTTTCTTGAAACGTGATTTCCAAACTGTCCAGTCCTGACAACTGTGCCTCTCCTCTCCACTCCCTGCCCATTGACAACAAACTCTGCAGGATCTCACAATCACCTAGAACCACATGCCCTTGTCTGGGCATCCACTATTTTCCTTCCACTCACTGTCAGCTGCATTAAAACGGGCCAAGCCAGTGTTCAGTCACCCTCTTTATCTGCCTCACCATTCCTTCCTCTGCCTATTCATGCTGCTGCAGAGCTCTGGACCAGCTTCCTGTAATCTCCTGGAGGGGGAAATTTCTCCCTTTAGCTTGGCCTCCCAAGCCTGGTTGTTTTGGGTAACTGATTTCCTCCTCTCTCCTCATTAGGGTTCACATAGCTTCTTTGTTAGCCTGCTAACCTTTCTCCACCAGTGAGGAATTTCTTCTAAGCCCTAGGATTTCAGTGTGCTCCTATGCTTCCTGCTGTTGGAGTGCAGAATTTCCTGAGCCAGGGATGTATACGGTTGAGGCACTGCTGGGCTCTATCCTGACTGTACCTCATAGGGATCATCCTACTCTTTGTACAGTACATCACATTTGTATCCCAGGGCACTGAGTTCTGTCCCTACTTTGACATATCATTTCCTTAATTCCCCAAAGCTGAGAAAAGTGGAAAATCCTCCATTCTCCAAGTACTCTTAACCACCACTCGCTCCGTTTTGACTTGGGAGTGGTCCTTCTCCTTCAATTCCCCATCTGAAGGATTTAGTTTAATACAAGATAAATAACTAGAAAAGCAAAATGTTGTATGAGGTGTAGTCTTCCAACTGAGATCTCTTCTGAGTGCCCTATCAAAAATATTAAATAATTCAAAAATAAAAGGATTAGCAGAAATACTCGTGAGGGTAAATTCTCTGATCCTTTTTGTTTTTGATGGAGGACTGTAAGTAGACACTGTTAACGATTTAAAGGATGAATGTGTATATGCGAGATCTCCTGAATAGTAACTAGAAAATGACCACAGACATAAGTTAATTTTAAATCTGAGAAGGGCTGGTCTGATGGTAGTGGGTTATCAGAATTTATTAACATTAGTGTCACTAAAGTTGGTATAAAACCCCCGATTGCTAAATTTGACTGGCTAGAAAAAATAAATAAATCTGAGAAGGTAATATTTACCAGCGAAGAGCCAAAGTAAAATACTTAATTTCTCACATGGTCAGATAACAGGAAATCCGACCCCTTTAATCCCTGCCTTACTACCTTCAGTTTCCCGACCTCCTCACTATATACCCTGATATAGCCCAGAATGCCAAGGAGTTTACTAGAATTTCAAGGAATTCTCAGTTTTCCAGCTTTATTTCTGGAGCACGGACTCAGACGCACCTCTTTTGATGACCTTCATTGCAGTTGCAAAGCAGCTATCCTTCTTCCAAAGGTAGAGCTAGCTGAATTCCAGGCGTTCTAAAAGGTTCTCTGTTGAATATGGCATAGCCACAAGGTTGAGGCATACTGTGGTTGGTCATGACCAAGGCCAAGGACCTAAGACTGGGCCTTCACTCCAATTCCTGCCCAGTCCCTGGCAGTACATTAAGTTAGACTTGCTCTTCCCTAATACATTGCTCATTTAGGAGTTCCCACAACCAAGTGACAATGAGTTGAACATATTAGCCTTCAGACACATTTTTTTCAGGCTACGAGACTGCCCCCAGGATGCATGCTCATCTCAGCACCCATACTCTGGGAGCTCCTGAACCACAAGACTTCAGTGTGGCAGCCCGGAGCTTCCTCTCTTTCTATTCTCTTGAAAAATTTATTAGGAGGACTCCACTGTTCTTCCCTGTTCCTGGGCCTTGGTTAAGGATATTATCTTCATCAAAACAGGTTTCCTTAACTTTGAATCTAAGAGAACAGGAGCTGGAAATCTGCTTGTAGACATCTGGACAATTGCCACATGAATTATTCACTCCTTTACAGTAAACTAAAAGCTCTGATTATTTATAGTTTCTACAAATTCCAACTCAGTGAACTGCCTACTGTGTTCTAAACCATGAACTCCTTGTGAACTTCAGGTCTTGTTGACTTCTATATCCGATGCTTACTGCCCCCGGTGCAGAACAGTGTTTGGCAAATACTAGTTAGATGGATCTGATGCCCAGAGGTCTCCTGCCCCTTCTAGGTAGTGGTGGTCTCCTCCAAGTCTCTGTTGGAGTTTCCCAACTAATCTGGATTCCGCCACTCATTGCTCACTGCTGTTCTAGGCCACGCCATTACCCTCAAAGGATGTTCTCCTGACGGGTCCTACACCTGAGCTATTCTTTGCAGGTGAGGTCAGGTGTGCTGTACTCTGACAAATAGGTATATTCTAAGCGTTCCATGAATAGAAGCTCTTGGCTCATCAAGAAGGTGATGACAGCTTTTCCAGGCATAGCCTTCTCATTACCCCCTTCTTAATGTTAAGTGGGCTGTGTGGAGTGGACTGTGTTATGTGAACAGATGAAGCCGGCCCTGCATCAAGGTTTGCAGCAACCAGCTTGCTTCCCTTCTCACCACACTTTCTCCCCCCAGAATCCATGCTGTCTGGGGCCACTTCCAGCACAGCTTCCGCTTCCTGTAGGCTAGAAAGAAAAATGATCTCGCTTGCCTTCAGGTTATATGTTTATCAGAAGACCTTCAGCAAAAGAGGAATGGAAAATGCCCTAGGTAAACTGAAGTTGGACTTCCAAATGAAAACTGTGTTACAGTTGTATTTGGACAGCCACTTAGCTTGAGGAGGAGCTGCCTATAGATAAATGATGTTCAGGTGTGCTGAGATTAAACTGAGACAGATTCTGCATCATTTGTTGGTTTGGGGTCAGAGACCAAATTAGGGACTGTATTTTATAATATTGAATATCTGGTCACCTAACGTTAGTTTGGATTGGTGTGTAGTTTCACAGGCCTCTGGGAAGTATTGTCCTTTTCAGTCTCACAAGCATATTAGTAATACTGCCAACTGTACCATCATATTAAAATAAAAAAGGTACAGTGCTTGACTCTAAGAATTTAACATCAAACAGAAGAGAACAGAAAAATTTTAAAATAAGGCATTGTGTTTATGACATTAGGAATGGAAAAAAAGAAAACAAAACAGAACAAAAATGAACTAACAAATATTAGTCATCTGGTAACTAAAAAATCCAGGCTTTTGTGTTGTTGAGCATCACAAGTTTCTAAATAATACCATCCTACTTGCCCAATGGCTGCCACACTCTTGTCAACGACAATATTTATTTCCATTTAAAAAGTAAATATTTCCTAACAAAGGGCATAGGATTGAATGATATAGCTTTGTCTCCACCTGCAGGAATAAAGAGAATGAATTCTTATTCATTATTTGAAAATATGTAAGACCTCTAAGATCATCATTAAAAATATGAGGTGAAATCAATACTCGAGCTTTACTAATACATTCTTCTATAATGAAGTAATTGGATCAAAACAGGGTCAGTTTAAAAAAGACATAATTAATGTGAACCACTATACTCGTTTTTTTAACTTTTTGCTGAACTGTGATAGAAGTATACAAAAGTTCACAGTCATCAATATACAGCTTGATGAATGATCACACAATAAACATACTTGTCTAATCATCATCCAGATCAAGGAACAGGACATTCACAGCACCCTTGAAGCTCCCTCAAGAGTCACACTTACTTTTCAAATCAGGATTCAAAGTCCTTGTTTTTAACCTATCCATCAGTCACATCCCATGGGAAAAAGGCATCTTACGGGCATGTGAGCCACAGACTGCAGACATCCTGTTCCCCGCCGAGCACCGTGGTCTAGGTGTTGCCCCTGAGAAGCCCATCGCTAGGCCTCTGTTGTGATGGGGGGAGGCAGCCCCCAACTTCCTGTGGCTCCTTCTTCTACTGTGGCTCCAAACACAATCAGCTTGTGCTCATGTTCAAGGACAGGTGTAGCCCTCATTTTCATTTCATCCTCAGTCTGGATGAACATGAGGAGAGATTGAGGTTATCTCCTCATCAAAACACATTTCTGGTGCACTTCTTGAAGATCCATGACACACAGTATTTAGGGAGGACTCCTGTCTGACCTGGACAAGAGTAGGGCCACCCACAGGTTACTACAAGCAGCATGTCCAACATTCTACACCTCCACCAAGGAAGAAATTAAACTCTTTTGCTTATTACCCAAACTACAACTTCTAACTAAAATAGATCTGCATCTGCTTTAGGTTATCTTAAGCTTCCTGTTGTCCAGTGTCTTGAAATGATTATTTCATAGTTTTTTCAGATTTTTAGTTGTTTCAGACATAAGGGTACCTCTAGTCCCTGTTACTCCATATTGGCTGGAAGCAGAAATCTGAAGAGTTATGCTCTGATGGCCCTCTGGCCTCTTGAAAAGAGCAAGGTTTCTAGAAATACAAAGCATCTGATGATTCCTAGGATTTTCTGTACAATGGGTAATGTTTTTCCCTTTACCCAATATGTGTAGTTGCTTGTTCTGTGACCACAAAGCCTGTAGATATTTTCAGATTTAGAATTAAAATCAATGAACGATATCATATCCCACTGATTCAGCTGGGAAAGAACAAGTTCACATTGTAAGTTAACAACCCAAGGGAAAGGGTATGAGAAGAGAGGAAATCAGAAAGAAAATTATAAAACAACCAAATATAACAGGTTTAATTTTCTTCCCATAAAGTATTAATTAAAATCATTTGTTAGATTATTTCTAATATTTGTTAAAATTATTTGAAAAATATATTTGGATGTTTGTCATTCAAAGAGTTAAGCCAGGCTCCATGGGGGAACTTGGGACTGGTGACCCTGCCAGGTGCTTTTGGTAAAAGGGAGGTAACAATGTGTCTAGTGCATACATATTGTGGGCACACTTCAGCTATTCAAACCCAGACAGAGGAAATGGGGGAATTGGGGTGGGAGAGGGATGGGGCTTAGAAAATGAATAAAAAGAGAAAATGGCCCAAAATTCTTTGCTGTGGCTCTTCATGCAATGAAAGCCTGCATTGTGTCAAGCTGTGAGTCAAAATAAGAAGGTTATTCAGCTATCACAGCCTGCATCTAAAATATGAAATAGTTCTATTCCAGCCATTTAGTTTCTCATACTAAAAAAAGAAAAAGAAAAAAAAAAAGCCCTCTTCATTTGCTCCTACTTTTTTCTGCAGCCCACAGTCATTTCATATTTTCAGGGGAAAAACAAATGTTAACTTTTAAAAACCTCTCTTCTCTAACCTGTCAACTGATTTTGCACGTTCCAGTGAATTGGGATGAATGCTTGGACCTAATTTGATGTTTGCCAAAAAAAAGTCCTCCAGCCCTCTAATAAGCGCCCATGTATTATGTGGGTAGCAGCTCTCACCTCCCCTTCTCTTCTCTAAAACGGCTCCCCTCTGCATCCTTGTCCCCACCCCCAGGCCCTTCACCTCCATTTATTTTCCTTGGATAAGAGTCTCACAGTGAATAGGAAACATCTTTAAGAAGGGGAGAGGAGTTGTGAAAGAGATTTAGAGGCCAAATGGGGCCGTTGGAGAAAAAAGAATTCAGAACCGTTGATATAACTCAATGGCATTCACTGTTGCAGAGAGTAATGAACTTTTTACTTAGTTAGCAACAGTTCACCCAATGTCCTAGACTAATTTGAGGCCATTTTCCAAGAAGAAAAGAAAGCTATGCGGTTCACAGCCACGCATCTGTGCACAGTGCCGAGAGCCACCGCCATTCCTCGTGCAGATTTTTGTGCAAGGAAAAGACTAGCTCTTATCTTTGTTTCTCTGCCTGGTTCCTTGTGTGGCATTTTTTTCATATGCATAAACACAACGGGAAATTAAATGGCTCATAATCCATTCTGAAAGGTAAATTTTGCCTGAAAAATTATGTGCTATAACTTGAAAATAATATTCTATGTCCAGATGTCCTCAGACCTCCCTAAATAATAGAGTGTATATAAAACATCCAAGCATTTATCCTAAAGCCGAGTCTTCTATTCAGTTGGCTGAAAGTGTAATACACTGAGAACCCATGAGGTTTCTTGTCTCATTTATTCCATATTAATATGGATGTTGGGCCAAAAATAGTATTTTTTACTTCTGGTATTAATAAATTAATAAATTACTTCACCCCAGACATTGCCTTTAAATAGAAGAGACATTTCTTTCAGGGAAGGGCCAGCTGCCGGGGCATGCATGCCTGAGGGTAACATTTAGACTACTGGTGGTCTTGCCTTCCTTGGTGCCAGCCATCATGTTGCTCTGTATATTCAACAGCAAAGTTCTGAACATTTAAATTTAGTTTGGTCAGATATCAGGAGCTGGGATATTCTGATCCTATCAAACATCTTCTTTTCTCTTTTTGAAAGCAAGCTTGTTGGTGTGACAGCTGTACTTGAGAAAAGTAGGCAAAAAAGTAGATTTTGGTTTCTAGTTTGAACTCAATGCATTTGTAAGTCAAAAACTCAAAACTCTCTTTTCAGTCAACTTCCTGACACATGTTCTTGGAGTGTCACTGTGGACTTTGACTGGAGCAGATAGCAATTATTTTCTTTAAGTCCTCCATGGGTTAAAATTCTATTCATTCTTCATCCATCAGCAAGTTGCTTCCAATTTAAGAAATACTGTGACTTGCCTAGAGTAGGTACCTAATAAATGTTTTAATTTTATTTAATTTAGGATAATATGTCTGTGGACTATTTGGTAGCCAGATTCTTGAGCATTCTTGTAATGTTTGTTCATGATAGCTCAATTCTCAGAGGTGCAATTGAGGTGAATGATTCTGAAGTGATTTCTGGCCCTGGGTCCCCTTCCTGTGATGTCAGAGACACAGCTTTCTGAGGTGACTTTAGGACAGAACCCTGGAGAGGTCTTTGTTCAATGAAGCCACACTAAGAATCTGAAAGGATCTATTCAAGGGTTCCTGAATGGCTCCTCATGGCTCCAGCTGAGATTTATGCCTCTGATTTCAGCAGGACCCTGGGTGCCATTTGGTCTTTCTCATCTCCATGATGTTGAACCTGAGAAGTCACATAGCCTGGCTGGCACTTTTCCAGACCACTTCCTCTGATGAGAAAAGAAAAACAAGGCTTTGTGACACAGAAGAATGCATGCTGCCTGTCCTGGATCCGCAGCCTAGGCAAAACAGTATCCAGGTTCTGCAAAGCCCAATAGGATGATGTGGCGATAACACCTTTGCTTATAGGAATGATCAATTTAAGGGACACCCATGACTGATGCCAGCAGCTTTTGTTCTTGTCTCTGGATTAGCTCTATCACAGGTCAAACAGACTCAGAATAGAATTAGTAATCGGCATCATTGCTAATACTTACTGAAAGCACTTACCATATACTCTGCACTGTTCTAAGCTCTTTACATTGATTTATTTTATTCTTACGACTCTATAAAGCAGATACTAATGTTATTTCTACTTTACTGGTGAAAAAATGGGAGCATAAAGGTTTTAAATAGATTGCTCAAGGTCACACAGTGTGACAGTTTACAGTAGCATGCAAATTTTTTGACACTCCTCTCTTCAAAAAGTGGAATATAATTTTCCTTCTCCCTTGATTTGAACCAGACTTAGAGATTCAATTCTAATAAAAAGCATATGGTGGAAGTGAGGGCACATGCTTCTTAGGCTAGGATGTA
This sequence comes from Macaca fascicularis, assembly GCF_037993035.2. Lineage (NCBI taxonomy): Eukaryota > Metazoa > Chordata > Mammalia > Primates > Cercopithecidae > Macaca > Macaca fascicularis. The sequence continues at coordinate 19,203,680 of NC_088391.1, read as the reverse complement.
AGACATTACCCCTTCTACCTGGTTTTCTCATGGATTTCTCGCTTTCAAGGAAGCCAGGCATCATCTGGTGAAGACTCTCAGGCAGCCTGTGTGGAGGCCCACAAGTGGAGGACTAAAACCAGACCAATGTGTCAGCCATGTGGATGAGCCACCCTGGCAGTGGTTCCCCTCCTGACCCAGTCAAGCCTTCAGATGACAACAACCATGATAGCCCCTGAGGCAAAACTGCCCAACTATGCCACTTCTGAATCTCTGACCTAGAGAAACTGTGAAATAATATTGTTTTAAATAAGTAAGTTTGAATAATTTGTTCTGTATTCATAGATAACTAATACAGCTTCTGAGTGGCAAGTCAAGGGCGGTCTGAAGGCAGAGTCTACACTTTACTGCTATACCCTCTCCTGATACTAAGGAGATTATCAATAAGCTCAGATTCTGGCAATAAATGTTCAGCAAATGTTTTATCTAAGCTGCAGGAAATTCTGATGTGTTTTTAGACACTTAGAAATCAATAATGCACATGAGCTAGGTAGTCACTTCTTTCATTGGCTGTTATGAATTAATGCTGGTCAAGGCCTTTTGCTCTATGCTGCCTTTTCTAGGCTCTAGGTAGACACTACCTTTCCATTAGCACATTATTTCAGAGAAGGCTGTTGCAATTATAATTAGTCAGATTATAGCATCCTTTAGGGTCCTTCCTGTCCTGAGAATACACCATAGTCATCTTACCCAAATTGGATATGTATTAAATCTATCAACCTCAAGTATTAACCATTTTTGATAAACTATTCCTTTTAGGCTGGGAGGAAAATATAAGCAACTCATCTCTTAGGCAGGATAACTTCTGCACATAGTTATTTCCCATAATGTTTTGATTAGGACTGCTTAACTCTCAGAAGATTGACTCTTTGCTGCCACCTTGCTGATACCATGAATGTTAATGCCCATGGCACTGGGCTTTGCACAGAGTGGATATTCAGTAAATGGTAGTTCTTGTTTCTCTCCCACATATGCAGTTAGGAATACATTAGTCTTCCCAGAAATTGTTAGACTACTGTCAATAAGTAACCATTATTTGACATAACCCCACTGGCTGCAGCAAACATACATTCCCTACTACCCTCTTTTCAGCATCAAGAAAACTGAAATATCTACTCAGAGAGTTAGAAGGCACATGATGAGTAATTTCCTAGTCATTTAGAGCCAGACCAGATGGCCTTAAAGATACTCCAACCAAGAAGAGCTGGCTAACCTGACTCTGGGATTCCAACACTGGTGATGCCTCACCAGGACAGATGCCAGTCTCTCTGCTGCCCCTCCTGTGTGTTGTTCACATGGCAGCCTTATTTCTGTTCTTAAAATCCAAAGCAAAGTTCAAGTTTTCTACCAGGTAATACAAACCTGGCCAGTTTCTGCCCCTGGCCTACCTCATCTTCCAAAACTTCTCACATTTTTCAACCTAATAACATTGAACTTTATGTAGTTTCCCAAGTAGCTATCCTCTCTAGCTCCACACCCCCATCTTCTAACCTAGTTAACTCTTATTCTTACAGGAATCAGGTTATTGGTCAACTCACCTGGGGTATCGCCCTCCCACGCCACCTGAGCTCTGCCCTCATTCCTTGCTCTTCACTGCTGGAGTGGACCCCACCCTCTGTGCTCCAGGATTACTCTGAAAATAGCCCCCCATACTGAGTATGCTGTGTTGACACTATCTGTTTGAATGCTTATCTCCCCTACTACATTATAAGCCCCTGCCAACAGTGGCAGGGTCATATTTAACTTTGCCTTCTCAATGTCTGGCAAAAAGAAGGTGCTTAATAAATTAGATAATGTATGCAAAGTACTTAGCCTAACACTTGACGTAGCAAGTGTTGTTGTTAATTTGGTGATGGAACCAATTGTTACTTCTCACCTATCCACAAGCCAAAAAGCTGTTTTGGTTTCTTCCTGGTAACAACTAAAGAGAGAAAGGCTGAATGAACACAAAAAGAAAGAAATAGAAAAGACACATAGAATCAAGAATCTAAAGACACTAAAAATAAGTAATTAAATAAACAAAATTAAATGAGACTGATGAGAAAACTAAACAAAAGCAAGGGGAATTTGACAAGCGTTCCTAGCAGCTACATAGTCCCCACTACGAAAGCAGCTTCGACAGAAGTGGTAAATTCCCTATAACCTGAGTCACTATAGACCAGACCAGACAAACCGCTTGAAAGAATACAGCAGTAGACACCAGGGTACTGGCTGAATTAGTTGGCTTTTTTCATCTTCAATTTCTCTGATTCATTCACAAAATATTTATAACAGGGCCGCAAAACATTTGTTACATCTTTTCCCATTTGTTCTCCTTCATTTTCCAAAGGAAAAGTGTATAGTATTAAATATTTACTTAGTTAAAACATTACCGGGCAAGGGGACTGTGCAAAATCAGAAGGGCTAATATCTAACAACAACAATGGAGAAGACAGAGACGGCCATTTTACTGGAAACTTTTTTGACACAACCTGATTATTCTGATTAGGTCTATATTGGAAATAAAAAATTTAGGGCAGATTGCTTCTGGGTGTTTGTTGATTTATTCTTTGGATAAAATTGGTCAGAATAAACTTCCTTAAAATAACAACCACACATAACACACAAGTTGTACTTTCTCTTGCTCTCCTTCTGCCTACTCTTCCTCCCTCTTCTGCCTCTCTTTTTTCGTCTCAGAGTTCCTAGAAACAAAGCTAAACACTGGAAGGAAAGCGCTGACACTACTGTGTCTAGAATTGGTGGATTCTTGGTCTCACTGACTTCAAGAATGAAGCTGCGGACCCTCGCGGTGAGAGTTACAGTTCTTAAAGATGGTGTGTCCGGAGTTTGTTCCTTCAGACGTTCAGATGTGTCTGGAGCTTCTTCCTTCTGGTGGGTTCGTGGTCTCGCTGTTAGGAGTGAAGCTGCAGACCTTGGTGATGAGTGTTACAGCTCTTAAAGGCAGCGCGTCTGGAGTTGTTTGTTCTTCCCAGTGGGTTCGTGGTCTCGCTGGCTTTAGGAGTGAAGCTGCAGACCTTTGTGGTGAGTGTTACAGCTCATAACAGCAGCGTGGACCCACAGAGTGAGCAACAGCAAGATTTATTGCAAAGAGTGAAACAACAAAGCTTCCACAGTGTGGAAGGGGACTCCAGCGGGTTGCCACTGCTGGCTGGGGCAGCCTGCGTTTATTCCCTTATCGGGTCCCACCCACATCCTGCTGATTGGCCTATTTTACAGAGAGCTGACTGGTCTGTTTTGTCAGAGTGCTGATTGGTGCGTTTACAATCCTTGAGCTAGACACACAGTCACAGAGTGCTAGTTAACTAGATACAGTTAGCTAGATAGAGTACCAATTGGTACATTTACAAACCTTGAGCTAGACATAGAGTTACAGAGTGCTAGTCCTCCAAGTCTCCACTAGGTTAGCTAGATACAGGGTACCAATTGGTGTATTCACAAACCTTGAGCTAGACCCAGAGTGCTGATTGGTGTATTTACAAACCCTGAGCTAGACACAGAGTGCTGACTGGTGTATTTACAAACCCTGAGCTAGACACAGAGTCACAGAGTGCTAGTCCTCCAAGTCTCCACTAGGCTAGTTAGATACAGAGTACCAACTGGTGTATTCACAAACCCTGAGCTAGACACAGAGTGCTGACTGGTGTACAGACAATTCTCCGGCTATATATAAAAGTTCTCCAAGTCCCCATCCAGTTCAGGAGCCCAGCTGGCTTCACCCAGTGGATCCTGCACCCGGGCTGCAGGCGTAGCTGCCTGCCAGTCCTGAGCCACGCCTGCACTCCTCAGCCCTTGGACTGTGGATGGGAACCGGCACCACGGAGCAGGAGGCGGCGCCCCTCCGGGAGGCTCAGGCCGCGGGGGAGCCCACCGCAGGGGGAGCTCAGACATGGCAGGCTGCAGGTCCCAAGCCTTACCCCACGGAGAAGCAGCTAAACCTGGCGAGAATTTGAGTGCAGCGCCAGCGGGCTGGCACTGCTGGGGGACCAGGTGCAACCTCTGCAGCTGCTGGCCCGGGTGCTAAGCCCCTCATTGCCCTGGGCTGGCGGTGCTGGCTGGCTGCTCCCAGTGCAGGGCCCGCGGAGCCCGCACCCGAGCCCGCACCCACCGGAACTCGCACTGGCCCGCGAGCACAGTGTGCAGCCTGGGTTCCTGCCCACATCTCTCCCTCCACACCTCCCGGCAAGCAGAGAGGGAGGAGGCTCCGGCCTCAGCCAGCCCAGAGAGGGGCTCCCACGGTGCCGTGGCAGGCTGAAGGGCTCCTCAAGTGCCGCCAGAGTGGACGCGGAGGCCGGAGGCTGAGGAGGCGCTGAGAGTGAGGGCTGCTGGCACATTGTCACCTCTCACTATTCTTTTGTAGTTGTTTTCTTTAGCTTTTAAAATATAGTTATGTTTTTCCAGCTCTTTGTTGATCAGAATTTTGCCTAAAAAAAAAACCTTTCAACCGGGTGCTGCGGCTCACACCTGTAATCCCAGTACTTTGGGAGGCCAAGGCGGGCAGATCACCTGAGGTAGGGAGTTCCAGACCAGCCTGACCAACATGGAGAAACCCCATCTGTACTAAAAATATGAAATTAGCCAGGCATGGTGGCGCATGCCTGTAATCCCAGCTACTCAGGAGGCAGAGGCAGGAGAATCACTTGAACCTGGGAGGCAGAGGTTGCGGTGAGCCAAGATCCCGCCATTGCACTCCAGCCTAGGCAACAAGAGAAAAACTCCGTCAAAAAAAAAAAAAAAAAAAAAAAAAAAGATATTTCAGATGTATCTCTGGAAGATTATTTTAGGATATTTCCAGCTTTTACTGTAGCTGAATTCCGGATGCTTTAATCTGTTTTAGTATTGTATTAAAATGTAAAACTACATGAAAAAGAACTATGTTATTAGGGCTTTGTGAGTCACTCAAGCAAGGTCATAGGATGTGAGGGGTCAATGGGAGCAGGGAGCCTCCTGTACAACCCTCCTCAGTTTTAGTGATGAGGAAACCAAAACCCAGGATGAATAGTAAGGTTAAAGGCTACTGAAAGTCAAAGTCAGGACTGGATCCCAGATGTCCTCATTCTTCATCTAGAACTTTTCCCATTATACCAAGTGGGTAGAGTGTTTGGAGAAAACTGAGCTGTTGTATACTTTTTCTTTTTCTCAAATTTAATCCTAGAAACATAACTATAATGAAAATAAGAACAGCTAACATCCAGTGAATGTTGATTTTGTGCCCTCCACTGTTCTACACTTTTTACCTGTCTTAACTTATTTGAGTCACAACGTCATTACCCTCACCTGACCAATGAGGAAACTGAGACAAAATAGGTTATGTTTCCCAGAGTAACTTACCTCAGGTAACAGATGACAGACAAAATGGGACCTCCGGGCCAGGCCTGGCTCCAGAGCAGACACACCCATCCATGATGCCTGACAGCCTCCCAGCAAAAGCAGAACTTCCTCCAAGGCTGGGAGAGCAATGAGCAATGGAAATGCCCATTCCCCTGCCTGAGTGTTGATATTTCATTGTCATTTTTGTACCTTTGCATTTTTATAGCCTATTTAGTGCAACTATTAATAATAAATTTGCAATCTCTCAGAATTTTCTGAATATAATCACAGTGATTTTGCAACGGTGTGAAAATATAAACTTTGAAATTTTTTTCTGGCCAGCGGTGGCTCACAACTGTAATCCCAGCACTTTGGGAGGCTGAGGCAGGTGGATCATGAGGTCAGGATTTTGAGATCTGCTGGGCGAATATGGTGAAACCCTGTCTCTACTAAAAATAACAAAAATTACCTTGGCGTGGTGGTGTGTACTTGTAGTCCCAGCTACTCGGGAGGCTGAGGCAGAAGAATTGCTTGAACCTGGGAGGTGGAGGTTGCAGTGAGCCGAGATGGCACCACTGCACTCCAGCCTGGGTGACAGAGCAAAACTCTGTCTTAAAAGAAAAAACAAAAACAACAACAACAAAAAAGACATTTTTTTCCATCTTTGTGAACTACCTAGATGTAAAAATATTTAAAATTCTGCTCCAAACTACTGATAAAAGTAAATTATAAACAAAAAGACTTACAAAAGAACCAGCATAAAAGTCTATAGAAGTGAAAAGAAATTTTTAAATATCCACCACCGCCAAAGAGTTTTTGAGCATCAGTTGTACCAAATACTAAATATAGTTCTCAAATTTGTTTTCTAAAACAACATTTAATAAGTATCTTATATTCTTCTGTAAACACCAGAAACAACTGGCCTAACAATTTGGGGGAAAAAATGATTTTTCACTGGCAAAAAGAAGCCTTCAAAATGTATATTACCTTCATAAAGTTTTAAAATCATATGCGGTTTGGGAAATAATAATGTGGAAGACTTTGAAAGTCAAGACTAAGGTTTCCTTTGGCAGCTATGAACTTGGGGCTTATTGATGAGCATCCTATAAATAGCATGCCCTCATTTGCCCCTTAAATATAGTCAGGGAAGCAGTCAGCCGGTCATTTCCTGCAATTTGACCATCCTGATCTGTGACTGTGGGGCAGTTTCGAAGCCTCTACAGTCAGCCCACACCACACACTCCTATGGATTTCTAACCAAACGTCTGCCAACCTTCACATTCCCTTTTATGATTAATTTCTAGGTTTATTTCAGTCAGTATTTAGACATGATTGGGGAAAAAAAAAGCAAAAGTGTCAATAGGTTTGTAATTTTCATTTCCATCTGGACCAGTTAGAGTACACCATGATAGGTTTTACGTGTGCTATCCACAGCATTTCTTATTCTAAGGAATGTATTGACTTTTAAGCAATAAGAAGCTGATTATGAGGTGGACAGAACTTAAGTCATAAAAAATAATTAACCTATTTCCACAAAACTACTAGCTTTAAAAGAATCCTGATGGGAGTCAGGCTGGGACAGAGTTTCTACATTCCAGTGACTATTCTCTCCAAATAGAGTAACTCCTAAGTGACAGTGGCCCAGCTCTTTTACTAAATGGGTGCTGCCAATCTAAAATCATTCACTCTTCAGTTCAGGGCTTTTGTTTTCCTCTCGTTCTAACTGAAACAGAGGTAGAAACATAATCAGTTTCTAATAATTGAGAATTATGGTGTCCCTGCCTGTATGGTTGTTAGTGTAAACATGTAAAAATGGCATAAATTATCTTTCTCTTTGTCAGAAGTATCAGAAATAGACAATCTCCAGTGCCTAAGATCATGTAAAGATCTTTCCCCTCACACTACCATGAAAGCTGATTTGGAAAGTGCCTATTGTGGCTTCCATTTAGGCCTAAGCCTCTTCCCAATAAATGTGTTTGTAAATACCCCAAATGACCTGCACCCTTGGAAGGCACCTCCTCCCTCTGGCTGCCTTGAAGACAGATGGGCTATTTTTCCCTTCCTGGCATTAGGATGGAGGGAAGGTGAAGAGGTAAGAGGAGCACGGGGTGGATAGAAATGGCTTTGATCTTGCTGTGCCACTGGGGCAAGTCCCTCCATCTCTAATGCCCTTCTGATTCTCGACTAATAAACAGGGAGACCCACGTCTACCTTGTTAGTTTGATGTTAGGAGACATAAAATATACAAAGCTCCTGACCCCAAATTGGTGATCCAAAATGGCAAATGTTCCAAAAGAAGATAGTCCCCACAGACAGTGGCAGGAGGGCAGGTCTTCACCAGCTAGCAACTGCTCTGCAACTGGAGCCTCTGGCTGGAACATTTGGAGGTTCTGTAAAAGCCTTCAGTTCCTCAATGGGGGCAAGAGAGCCCAAGGTAATTGGAAGAAGGATGTCTGTTTCCTAAAGAGACCATAAGGAAAATCAAGTACTTGGCTACCTGGACCATCCTTAAGAGGTCAAGAACTGAGCTCTCAGGCCAGCACAGGGAGTCTGAGAAGAGCCCCTAGGCCAGGAAACAGATGATAAGTGATGTGACTCCATGGTGCCAGGGAACTTTAGGAAAGCCTACGTCAGGTGTTTACTGACAGCTTCTCTAACTTGAAAAGACCAAGTCAATTCAACTGATGTTCAGATGCTAGTGTCCTGTAAAGAACACAAAGATGAGAAAGCTCCAGCCCCCTACCCTCAAACAATGGAGAGTTGAAGAAATGAAGACTACAAGCTCCCTGAGGGCAGGAATCATGTCTGTTTGGCTTAACATAGAATGCTTAGTGCTGAGTCAAATGCCTGGCACATGATAGGACTCAAGAGATGTTTATTGAATAAAATATGCAAAGAATTATGATGTGAAGCAGGTACAATATATTCTGGAGGCTCAGAGGTAGGAGAAGCATCAGTGGGTCAGGAGAGGAAATCAGGAAAAGTTTGATAAACTATTGTAAGAGTTTAAGCAAAACTGCAGCAAGGGAAGACATTTCAGGAAACAATGTGAGCAGAGGTGAAACACAAGATGTGTTCAGAGAACACATATCTTCCGATACATGCTCTGGGTTCTAATCACACCAAGCTCGTTGTGAGGAGCAACACCAGAACTGGAGTAGCAGGGCAAGGCCTTGCTAGGGAAGACCTGGAAGGGAGGCCTAGGCCTTTGTACTTAATTTGGAAGGCAGTTTTTGAATGAGACAGCGGCAGTTTTATTTCTACTCTGTGCCAGGCTTCAGCCTTCTCACCCCTACCTTGTACCCTTGGAAGATATGTATCTTGCTCAGTGCTTTTCCCCCAGCACCAAGTATAGTGCCAGGAACCATTAGAAAGGTGTTGAATGGGCCGGGCGCGGTGGCTCAAGCCTGTAATCCCAGCACTTTGGGAGGCCAAGACGAGCGGATCACGAGGTCAGAAGATCGAGACCATCCTGGCTAACCCGGTGAAACCCCATCTCTACTAAAAAATACAAAAAAATAGCCGGGCGAGGTGGCGGGCGCCTGTAGTCCCAGCTACTCAGGAGGCTGAGGCAGGAGAATGGCGTGAACCCGGGAGGCGGAGCTTGCAGTGAGCCGAGATCCGGCCACTGCACTCCAGCCAGGGCCACAGAGTGAGACTCCGTTTCCAAAAAAAAAAAAAAAAGGTGTTGAATGGATAAATGAAAAAGTGAATCAGGCAGGGGGATGAGATGGGACCATGGCCATTTTTAATAACCATACGATCATATGTGCTTTTCAGTTACTTTATACGATTAAGCTTTCAAGTTATTATTTTCGGGGATGCTCAAAACAATTTGGTGAGGTGGGTAGACTATATATTTGTATTATCTTCCTCAGGCAAGTAAGAAAAGGCCAGTAGAGTTAAATGTACTTTGCCAAGGCATCAGCCCAAATGACAGATGGAACCATGACTGTCCTCCTGCAGAGGACCGTCCTCCTGTGCCAAGGCACTTCCTTGACTCTGACTCCAGAGTCCAGTCAGAAAGCTTACTGTAAAGATCAAGCAGCAGGGCCGGGTCTCCCTGGGGAGCCCTGGGCAGCGGGTGAGCCACCAGTTACCCCTCACTATAACTCCAGGTGTCTCTGGGACACACACCTGGCTATTCTTGTCTAGTGTGGAGACGATGGATAAAGAAGTGCTTAGAAATCTTACAGGATGACTTAAACACAGCAAATGCCTTTCAGTACCTGTGGGAAACAAGCCAGAAAGATGGCTGGATCTGTTACCTGCTGAGTGATACGCAGAGGACAGGCCCTAAGTTGTTGGGAATTGGTGGCCCTGCCCATCAGCCTTGTATGGAATGGCCCTAAGCAGTGGCAGGCTTTCTTCCTGCTGATGTGGGAGGGGGTGGCAGTGCTCAGCAGTGCCACACGTGTCTGCATGGACCTGATCTGCAGCTACTTATATGACATGAGGAGCAGCTAATGAGGGGCAGCTAATGCTTGAGCCCCAGAGAATGTAGGATTTTCTTTAATGAAAGTGAACACTAAAAAGACAATTAATGTTATCAAGTGAGGTCTTGTAGAAACAAGAAGAGAAGGCAATGAGGCTGTGGAAGTTCTTTTGAAAAAAACCTCTTGGCAATAAAGAGTGTGGTAACTACACGCTTCAGTTGTTACTAAACTTTTCAGTAATTAAAACTTGATTGGGAGAAATGAAAGCCCGTGATCTTAGGCCTTTTTCATTTCAAATAAGCCTTTCACAATTAATTCTTGCACCATTCCTCTTAAAGCAAATTTGACAGTGAACTTTGTTCAGTATTCTGACTAATGGCTATAGCCACCTCTGCAAACACAAATGGATTTCTTTATCTTTTTAATCAAATGGATTAAATTAAATAGCATTGAAAGGAAAAATGAATAAACACGATAAACATGTACTATGGAGCATAATACAGGGGGCAGGGTGAGGCAGTGGAAAAAAAAATTGGATCCAGTGACAGAAGACCTGGGTTTCATTCAAGCTTCTGTCATATAAGACAAATACTTAATTGTCTCTTACTGTTGCTGCTTTATCTGTAAAAATGGAATGAGAAATAACATGTAACTTTGAGGACCTCAGTGAGGAGGCTGATGAGAGGCCATACGTGAATGTGCTTTGTGAAGGCTCTATGGAAACGTTGGATGCTCTTAGCATCCCTGTTAGCTGTCTCTAAGGACACCTCTGTCAATGTGAGGGAGTCTTCGTGTGACATGTGTTGTCTCCTGGAGTGCTGAGGTCAGTGGCATTCCACTGGAGCCCAAAAAGAAAACCCAACTAATATGTGTAAGACAATAGTAGTAGTTGTGGGTGTTAATTAGATATTACCAAACTGCCTGCCACTTGTGATATGAACCAGAGAATATTTTTACTTTCTGATACTGATTTCTAATTTTCTTTGCAGGACAGATTTAAATTGTGTGTGGTACTATAAGGTAAAGAGTTCAACAGCATGACTGCTAGATGTTAGCTACTTGTTTTAGTTAGTTCAGGCTGCTTAACAAAATACCTTAGACTGGGTAATTTATAAATAGAAATGTATTGCTAACAGTTCTAGGGGCTGGGAAGTCCAAGATCAAAGGCATCAGCAGATTCAGAGTCTGGTGAGGGCTTGCTCTCTGCTTCAAAGATGAGACCTTTCACACGATGGAAGAGGCAAACAAGCTCTCTCATGCCATTTTATAAGGGCACAAAACCCTTTCACGAGGGATCCAGCCACATGAACTAATCATCAACCAAAGGCCCCGCTCTCTTAATACCATTACCTTGGGGGTTAGGTTTCAACATATGAATTTCAGGTGGGACAGAAACCTTCAGACTATAGCAGTACTGTATTCAACTATTTCCCTCTACTCTTAACTTCAGTTTTAACATAAAATAATAATTTATAATAATTGTTGGACACTATTGTCTATCTAGCTCTGTACTAAATTATTTGGCTTTGCACAGATTATTTTAGTTCTCATAATAAACCTATACCTTAATGCAATTTATAATTCCTACCTTTGCAGATGAGAAAACAGGCTTAGAGAGGGCAAGTAATTTTTCCAAGGTCTCACAGCCAACAGCTGGAATTCATTTCTAAATGTACTCTTAATATCGCATTGGACACAGAACATGGTGGTAATCTGGAAAACTGCAACTGCCTGGCTGGAGAAAGTATAAGTTGGTTCAACCACCCTGAAAAACAACTTGGCACTCTCTTATAATCTTGAACATTCTCATATTCTGTAACCTAGAAATTTCACTCCAAGGTAGGGAGATTCTCATGCATTACACTAGTATGTGCACATAGGAATGTTATGGAAGCATTGTTCACAATGCTAAAGGAACAAAAGACTTTAGAAAAGCTCAGACATTCTGTTGACAGGAGGGTGACTAACTTGTCACAGAGGATTATATAGCAGTGAAGATAAATGAACTACAACTCCATAGAGGTGCACAGATGAATCTTAACATTATGTTAAGTGAGGAAAAAACATTACAGAAGGGCTACCTACAGAATAATATTACCTTAATATGCAAAACTAAAAAATAATGAATAGGGACACATACATATGTGATAAAACCTTAAAAAAATCAAGTGAAAGTCAGGACAAAATTCAAGCAAATGCTTCCCTCTGATGGTAGGCAGGGGGTGGGATACATATGCACAGGTAGATACAAGAGTATTTGAAACATTCCAGTTATTAAGTTGAGTAGTGAAGTCTATAGGTGCCTGCTTTGTGGCTGAAATATAATAGTATTATATATTATTTTAAATGAAACAGATATCACATAATTACAACTTTCTTCTTAAAAGTTACCACTGAGACTTGACTGCAAAGGTAGTATGAAGATGTGTGTATTGGGAGTCTCTGCTTCTCACTCCCACCCCCAGGAACCTAAAGCCTAGATGACTAAAAAGAAAAAACATCAGATCAAGGGTATGGCTATGATTACCCAGGTTTGTTTTTCTGGCCCCTCCAAGCTAGAGGACTACCTGGGGCTCTTAGCCCTGGATAAACCATCCTGCCGGTATAGCAAAGCAGATGAGAAAGATTTGGCCACCCACACAGCAATCAAGAGCTCCTCTGGGTGGGCCAGGAAATTGCAATTGTCCCTGCCCTGTGGCAGCGCTAAGCCACCTGTGGAGTGGCAGTAGGGGCCAGGAGGAGTGGCAGTGTTCAGGGCTCAGCTGCCCAGCTGGTCCCTAGGGACCAGCAAGTAAGTGCCAGTGAGATATCAACACCAGAGCACTCCAGCTGAGGCAATTTAAAAGAGTGCATAATTGGACATAATAGAGTTAAAATATAATTGCCTCATTAAAATGGGTTACTAAATCTCATTGTGTGTGAGTGTGAAAGAGATAGACAGACATGTGTGTTAAACTGCAAGAAAGAGAAGTTACATAAATGAATGTGAGTGGGTAAGATCTGAGAGTGCCTGGCAGTGCCACCTAGATAGAAGAGACCCTGGTTCCTAATGGACAGTGTGTGGAAACCCCCGGCTTGTGGCTGCTCTTGTGCAATGACAGTTCAGAGTTGGGACAGACTAAATGTAACCAAGTCTCATCTTTTGCCAGCGGGTCTCCATTTTTAAAATCAAAGCTCCAGGTTAGGAATGCTTTTCTATCCCTTTGCTGTCTCTAGTTCACCTTGGCATGGCTACCAGAGCAAGCTGTCAAATTGGGACTTTTCATGTCTAGTTGCCTTCACGGCAGATTCAGAGCTGGATTTGAGGCTGTTGGCCTGAGTGACAGGAGCATGACTGCAGGGGTGAAATACTTCCAAGCAGCCACAGAAGTCTTTATCACCCTGTAGGGGAGCCCATACAAGTAACATTTTCTGCTGCTTCCCTGAAAGTTAGAACACAATCAGGCTTTGGTTAGATTTAGTAAATGCTCCCACCACTAACACACACAGAGAGAACGCTCTTCTTTGCTGACATGTGGTACATAAACTACAATGTTTCCTGCCACTGCCACCTCCACTCCCACTCTGAAAATCATCAATGCCCCCTATAAGAACTCCTGAAGGGAGAAAAATGTCACCTACTTACCTCCTTTAAAATATTTTCAAGAAAAGATCAGTAATTTCTGACAATTACCTAGAACTCTCATTATCCCAAGAGCCTCAAGTGGTCATGCTTCACTTTGTTCTCAATTTCCTAACATGAGTACAATCTGGCAATTAGCACAACTTAGTCCGGAAGGAGCAAAATTAATTTTTGTCTCAAAACCCTCACACATTAAAATGTCAAGACTAATGAGTTATTTTATTTTTTGTTGTAGAAAGCAGATAAACATTAACAATCTGGTGTCAGTAAGTGTCACTAACAAGACCCAAAATATGCAGAGTGCTTATTGTAGGCATAGCTTAGGCAAGGAGATGAAGGAAGCAAATAGAGAAGGAAGGGGGTAGAGGGTTCCATACCCCAGCCCTAACCTGTACACAAAACGCTGATCATACCCCATCACCCTTTAAAACAAGAAATGTCAAGTCAACATGAGAGAGCTTAAATTCACCCTAACCAGCTTATGTGACTCATCTCTGCTGGTAAGCACCTGCCTTTAAATGCAGATTTTCACTTATATGCACAGATTTGTTTCTATGCATGATTAAATACTCTGTTGATTCTTCAGATAAGTTCAGAAGTGCAAAAAAGTAGGAGGATAAGCTTTTTAATTACAAGCAATTCAGCCTGGCAAACAGAACTCTCAACCTGTCCAAGTTCTGGACTTCCAAACCTTGCCAAGATCCCCATCTGCTTCTTCTGTGGGAGCTTGGGGAGGGGGTGCTGATTCAAGTTCCCACAGAAAGAATTAGAAAATCTTGGACCAAATGCTTAGTTCTAACAAATAAAGAGCCTCAGTTCTGGATAAAAGTTAAATTGTTAAGAGATTCCACTGCTCTGGTTTTGGGATGGGGTTAGGAGGGAGTAGTATGGGATGGGGTAGGATGGGGAAATGACAGAACCAGATTTCAGCTCATCTTGATGAAATTTGGAGTTACAAAGGCTACTCTTGTTCCCCCAGGTTTTTTTGGGAATGGGCCAGGGGTGACTGGATGCCGAGAATCCTCTGAGTGGCTCTCCCTACTCCACCTCCATGCCCAGTTTCCTTGAGTGCCAGGATACTCCAGAAGCCTCTGAATGGAGGCCCCTGAAATGTTATGCAACAGAAATTGGCAACCCTTTCCTTTCAAGCTGCCAAGCGGGAGAAGTGTTGGTAGGTGGTGGAGGAACAGGGAAGGTGAATGCAATGTGTTAGCTGGGAGTCGCGACTCAACATGTAAGGTGTCCCCAACTGTGTAGCCATTGCTCAATTGACAGGCAGATGGAGGGCAGATGGGCAAGAAGGGTGGAGACAGAGGCAGTATTGGGGAGAGGGTCCAGAAGCCAGAAGTGGCTGGGTGGCAGCTGCTGAGTCTCAGCCAGGCTGGCACAGTTATCAGGAAGCCTGGAGTGCCACCCTCTGGTAAGTGAGCCAAGGGTTGGTTGCTAAATCCTGTAACAGAACCCTCCCTACAGGCACTTGGCATTTGAGCTTTAATGGTTTTGGCACTTGGCCTAATTGCTCAGAATATGTGCTCGGTTAGAGAGTAATTCCTTCATCACACTCAGTAAGTATCTGCACACAGCACAGAAGCTGTGATATTTTTATTCCAGTAATTCCTTTGCCGACCACCAACATTCTATGAAACCTTCCTTGAGGCTAGTGGATATCAACCAAACTCAGAGTTTTACATTAACTTTAGACTCCAGATTATGAATAATTTTTAAAGCAGAATGTCTACCCAGTAAGAAAACTGCTCTATTTTGTTCAAGAAACTATCTAGAAGGAAAGTTGCAACATACAGTTAACAAAAGGATTCACATTTTATCTTAAAACACCGAAAGCTGGAAATCAATCTGACATACTTGCTTATTCTTGTTAATGTGATTAAGTACCATAACACATTTTGGGATTAAGGTCATTTCAGTGAGTGAAATAAGATTATTTCTAGTATATGAGATATCTAGATTTTTCAGAGATTAAAGTCATATGCTAGTATTCAAAAATCAGTCAGAACCAATAGAATCCAAGTCACCCAATCCAGGGTTTGGGAGAGAAGGATAAGTGAACAATATGAATAAGGCCTCAATATGCTGTGAGAATTTGCTTAATTTGCCATGGGATCAAAGCAATTGGAACTGCCAGTAATTCAAGTATCAGTGATTGGCTTAATTGGTAAGTCTACAGTTTATTTTTATAAACTGTGGAATAGAAGACAGAAAGAGATATCAGAGGGCATGGCAGAAGGAAGTCTCTTAGCGATTCTTTTTCAAGGAACAAATTTGATTGCCTCATTTCCTTGCTAAAAACTTTAATAGCAAAAATGCAAAGAACATACTTCTAAGTAACACATAGTTCAAAGAAGATATCATAATAGATAGAATTTATATATCTAGAAATAGCCTGAAAACATATAAAGCAAAAACTGGCAAAACTAAAAATACAGGAAAATCCACAATCATAAAGTATTTAACAAGTATCTCTCAGTAGCTGATACACCATGCAGATTAAAAATCAGAAAGGCTATAGATGATTTAAACAAGATTAACA
The DNA here is from genome assembly GCF_037993035.2 of Macaca fascicularis. Taxonomy (NCBI): domain Eukaryota; kingdom Metazoa; phylum Chordata; class Mammalia; order Primates; family Cercopithecidae; genus Macaca; species Macaca fascicularis. The sequence continues at coordinate 19,187,728 of NC_088391.1, read as the reverse complement.
AAATTTATCCTTTTACCATATACAGAGCACTGCACCCAATACTACAGAAAACATATTATTTCTAAATCTAAAAAGGACAATTTACAAAAACAAATCATATGTTGGACTATAAAGCAAGTATGAATAAATATAAAAAGGTTGATACACAGAATATATTTTCTGGTTATAGTGGAATTAAGCTTGAAATCAGTAATATAAAAATAACTAGAAAATATTCATATGTTTGAAAATATATTTCTAAGTAATCTATGAGTCAAATAATAAATCACAGTGGAAATTAGCAAATACTTCTGAAGTAAAAGGTAATGAAAATATGACATATAAAAGTTTATGGACATAGCTAAACCTGTGCTTAGATAGAAACACAGATGAACACATTAAATATATTTAAATGAATACATTACAACAGAAAAAGGTCTGAAAATCAATAATATGAGCTTCCATTTCAAGAAGAGAAAAAGAGGAGAAAATAAAATACCAAGAAAGTAAAAGGAAGGAAAAATATAGAGCAAAAATAAATGAAATAGAAAACAAATATACAATAAAAAAAAAAAATCAACCAAGTCAAAAATAGGTTCTTTGAAAGGATAAATAAAATCCGTAATTCTTCCAAGACTACCCAAGGAAAAAAAGAAAGAAAACACAAATTACCAATATTAGGTCTACAGACCTTAAAAAAGTAAAATGATAGTAAGGAGAACATTATGACAAAAACATTTAGATGAAATGGACATATGCCTTGCAAAATAAAATTTACCAAAACTGACACAAGAAGAAATAGAACAGCTAAAGAGTTTTACATCTATTTAGAAAATGGGATTTTTAATTAAAAACCTTCCCACAAAGGCATCTCCAGGTTTAGTTGTCTCTACTTGAAACGCTTCTAAATATTTAAGAAAGAACTAACAACAATCTTACATTCTTCCAGATAACAGAAAGAGAGAATATATCCCAATTTGTTTTATGAGGCCAGTATTATCATATTATCAAAACCTGACAAAGACCTTTAAAGAAAGGAAAATTACAGGGCAATCTTTCTCATGAACAAAGATGCAAAGATCCTAAATGAAGTGTTATCATATAAAATAAAAAGATATATAAAAAGCATAGTACATTATGACCACTGGGTTTATTCCAGAAATGCAAGGCTGATGTTTGAAATTCTCCATATTAAGTAAATAAAAGGGGGGAGGCACAGATATCAAAATTCTCCCCAAATTGATACTGATACTCCCCAAATTGATCTCTAAATAGACACAGAAAAAAAACTGATCAAATTCAATACTTATTTGTTCTTTAAAATAATCAGGACACACCAGGAACAGAAAGGAATTTTCTTAATTTGATAAAGCTTATCTACAAAACACGTATCTAACAAACAATTGAAAGCTTCCTCTCTTTCCATAAAATTTACAATTAATAAGTAAATTTAGCAAGGTCACTACTAAATATACAAAAACATACAAAACTAAATCCAGTGATTTATACAGAAAGGGAAAATAATACGATCAACTTACGCTTATTTTGGGAATGCAAGAGTGATTTAAGGCCAGGAAAATTATAAATATCATTTATCACATTAACAAATAAAGGAGAAAAGCGAAATGATCATCTCAGTAGATTCTGAAAGTGGTTTAATAAAATTCAACATCCATTCATAATTAATAACAGCATGTAAGATACAAAGTAACTTCCTCTCTGATAAAGATTATCTGCTGAAAATTTACAGCAAGTATAATTCTTTATGGTGAGATAGTGAAAGCTGAATTAAGAAAAATAACCATTATCATAGCTATTAGTTAACATTCTGCTGGAGGTTCTAGCCAGCATAAAAGAAAAGAAAAAGAAATAAAGGGTACATAAGCGTCAAAGAAAAAAAAACCACAAAACTCTTATTTTGTCTTGAATAGATCTATATAGAGAAAACTCAAAGAAAAATCACTGAAAATAATATTACGAAGGTGCCTGGATCTATTATAATCAACATATAAAATCAACTCCACATCTTTATTTTTTAATTGTACATTATTTATGGGGTACAGTGTGATTTTTGATACATGTATCCATGTGTAATGATCTAACAGGGTAATCAGCATATACATCACCTCAAATGTTTGTAATTTGTGTCAGACACATTCAAAATATTCTCTTCTAGCTATTTGAAAATATATAATAGATTGTTGTTAATTATAGTCACCCTACAGTGCTATAGAACACTAGAATTTTTCTACTATTTAGCTGTACTTTTGTATCCATTAAACAACCCCTGACTATCCCCACCATCTCCTTACATGTCCCTGCCTCTAGTATCAACTATTCTATATTCTACTTCTGTGAGATGAATGTATTTATCTTCCATCTGAGAACATGCAGTATTTATATTTCTGTGCCTGGCTTATTTCACTAAATATACAATGTTCTCCAAGCTTATCCATGTTGGCGCAAATGAGATAATTTTGTTATTTTTTTAATGGCTAAATAGTATTCCCCTGTGTATATATGCCACATTTTCTTTATCTACTCATCTGTTAAAGGACACAAGTTGATTCCATATCTTGGCTATTGTGAATAGTGCTGCAGTAAACATGGGAGTAAAAATAAAATATCTCTTCAACATATTCATAATTTCCTTTAGATATATACCCAGTAGTGAGATGGCTGGATCATATGGTAGTCCTATTTTTAGTTTTTAGAGGAATCTCTATACTGTTTTCCATAGTGGCTGGACTAATTTACAACAGCATATGCATTCCCATTTCTGTGCATTCTTGTTAGCATTTGTTATTTTTTTCTCTTTTTGATAGTAGCCAAAATGAGATAATATCTCATTGTGGTTTTGGTGTGCATTTCCCTGATGATTAGTGCTCTTGAGCTTTTTTTTTTTTTTTTTTTCCATATACCTGTTGGCCACTTGTGTCTGGTTTTGAGAGATGTCTATTTGGCTCTTTAGCCCATTTTTAAAATTGGATTTTTTTGTTGTTGTTGCTCAGTTGTTTGAGGTCCTTGTATATTCTAAATATCAATCTCCTGTCAGATGAATAGTTTGCAAATATCTTCTGAAGGTTGTATCTTCACTTTGTTGATTATTTCTTTTACTGTGCTGAATCTTTTTAGTTTGATATAATCTTATTTGTCCATTTTTGCTTTTGTTGCCTGTGCTTTTGAGGTTTTCTCCATAAAATCTTCACCCAGGCCAGGGTACTGAAGTGTTTCCCCTATGTTTTCTTCTAGTAGTTTCATACTTTCAGGTCTTACGTTTAAGTCTTTTATCCATTCGGGGTCTAGTTTCACTTTCTGCATATGAATATCAGTTTGCAACTGCTGCACATAGAAGTCAATTCCATTCCATATACAGCAACAAATAATTGTAAGTGTAACTTAAGAATGGATATAATTTACACTCTTAACAAGAACTGTAAGTTTCTTAGGAATAAACACCAAAGTTTTCTCAGATATATATTAAGAAAATTACAGTGTTTTTGAAGGACATTAAAACTACCCTAATAGGGAAATTTTGACATGCTGTGAGTTGGATTAATCTAATAAAGATATCAATTCTCCCCAAATTGATACATAGAGTTGAAGTAATCCCAACCATATCCCCAATAGCCGTTGAAGAAATGTAAGTGGATTCTCTATTATAGTGACAAATTTACATTGCTATTTGTGGAATGGCAGAAAGCCAAGAATGGCTAAGGCACTCTAGATGAAGAAAAGAAAATGAAGCACTGTGCCATATATTGAGACTTACTACAAAGTTATAATAATGACATTCGTTGTTGGTGCAGGAATGAATAAACCTATAAAAAGAGTGCAGTAAAAATACATAAATTTATTCACATATGGGAATTTGATATATGACAGAGATGGCACTAGCCTTCCCCCACTATTATCACACACAGAAAGAAGAAAGCAATACTAATTCTACACCATCCCCCAGAGACCTGAGGTTACAAAGAGCAACACCAGAGCTAATGATTTACCACTTGCAGAGAGTCTTTTGGTAAATCAAAGTAGTGTGTTTGCACATTTTTTGGTTAAATGCAAATTCTGTTATGGTTTGTTATTATATGATCCGTTATATTAACCTATTAATACTCAGCTTAGTGGGGAAATTATTTTCTTTTTTGTAAGATTTAGAATAAAGGCAGGGTACATTGAGATGTTCTTTCTGTTTTTGTTGTTTATTTTCTTTTTTAGCAGCACCTTTTGGCTTTTTAATGCTTAGCTTGCTTATATCTTTGTTTGTAAAAGAATCTAATAGTTTTAAGCAAGGAAAATTCCTAGTCTGCAATTAAATATGTATGGCAATTATGTGGAATACTAATCAAATCTTTGGTGTCCTTTCTAAGACTTAGCTTCTAAGGTAAATTCATTTTTCTACCTCAGTTCAATCTTCATAATCATTTTACTTTCCACTGGAGGCCCAGCTAGCCCGACAGTGGCCAGCTCTTGCCTGAATCCCGAAAATTAGACTTATATAGATGATACCCCCAGAAAGACTCAGGGCAATCTCAACACAGGAGACCCAACTTTTGATGCTGGCTTGCACTCTTGCTTCTTGTCATTTTGCTTTTAGTAGGCCAAAGCTAATACTTCTCCAGTGGAATTTCAGATGTTGACAGTGATGGAAAAAAGAGTATATTTAAGTAAATTAATTTCCTGGTAGCAAAGGTGTAAACTTTGAAATCCTAGACTGGCTTAGACTTTCACTGTTAAATTCACAATAATGTAACACTTTGCCAAAAGATGCTATGTCCCCTCAAAGCAAGCAAATATAACATATGAATACTTTTGGCCCTATCAACAATTTCCCCAATTTAGCTAATTTTTGTAAGCTTAGTACCATTTATTTTTACTTATTAAATTGTCGGTGCTAAGAAAGTTTTATTTTTAACATTCACTGGTATTAAGGTTAGTTGGATTTGATAGACTAATATGCTGTTATTAATCTAATTATTAATATTACATTCATTTCTCAGCTAGTTTATAGAAATTTCATATTTGGACCTGCAAAAATACATAATTATATTATCTATCTTCCAAAGCACATTCTCTCAGAGGTGAAGTAAGTATGTAATTTCAAGATGATAGGTAATTGTGCTTAATACAATTATAGTCCCAAAGTAACCATATGTAGTCCTATCTATTTATAATATTATCTAAACAGCATATTTAACTAAATATGTATTCAATATTATTCAGTATTATTATATGACTCTGCATTTCACTTATATATTTATTTTAAAGTGCATAGTGTATAAAGAAACTGATAAATATTCCAAGACTGGACAATTATATATCAGTACTATTGCCAGTTTCAAGGAAAATATCCCTCAATTTCTAGTTTTCAAAAGAGGCCATCAGATCACAAAACCACAATAAGATCACAATTAAGACATGAGAACTGGCCTGTTTTAATTCCATTATATTTGCAATTTACTTTGAGAAAAAATTCATATAACATAAAATTTACCATTTTAAAAAGAGCATGATCCAGTGGCTTTTAGTATACTCAATGCTGTGCAACCATCATACTGTGTAATTCCAGGACATTTCTATCACTCCAAAAAGTACCTGTTAGCAGTCTCTTCCTGATCAGTTCCTCTCCCTATCCCCTGGAAACTGCTAATCTACTTTCATGTCTCTGTGGATTTGCCAATTCTGGAGATTTCATTAAAATGGAATCAAATTATATATAGCCTTTTGTGTTTGGCTTCTAATTAGAATAATGTTTTCAAGATTCATCCATGTTGAAGCATGTTTCAGTAGTCCATTCCTTTTTATAAATGAATAATATTTCATTGTACAGATAGATCACATTTTGTTTATCTGTTCATTATCTGATGAACATTTCAGTTGTTTCTAATTTTCAGTTATTATAAATGCTGCTATGAATATTCACGTAAGTCTTGTGTAGACATAAATTTTCAATTATCTTGGGTAAAAGCCTAGGCATAGAAATGCTAGGTCATATCATAACTCTACTTAACTTTTTGAGGAACCGCTTGTTAAACTGTTTTCCACATCAGTTGTACCACTTTACATCCCCACCAACAACGTATGGGACTTCCAAGTTCTCCACATCATACCAGCTTCTAAAATTACTAACGTTATAGTCACCTTGATATGTGCAAAGTAGAATCTCATTGTGATTCTGACTTGCATTTCCCTAATGACTAATGATGTTGATCATTTTTTCATGTTAGGGTTAGGGTTAGCTATCTGTGTATCTTCTTTGGTTAAATACCTATTCAAATACTTTGCACACTTTAAAATTTAGTTGTCTTTTGTTTTGTTTTTCAAGGAAGAACTTGATGTCCCAAAATTATTATTTTTTTTTTTGTAGAGATGGGGTCTTGCTATGTTTCCCAGGATACTCTTGAATTCCTGGCCTCAAGCAATCTTCTCACCTAGTGCTGGGATCACAGGCATGAGCCACCGTGCCCAGCTCAGTTGTCTTTTTTTTTTTTTTTTTGAGAAGGAGTCTTGCTCTGTCGCCAGACTGAAGTGCAGTGGCGCAATCTTGGCTCACTGAAACCTCCACCTCCTGGGTTCAAGTGATTCTCCTGCCTCAGCCTCCCGAGTAGCTGGGATTACAGGTACCTGCCACCACACCCGGCTAATTTTTGTATTTTTAGTAGAGACGGGGTGTCCCCATGTTGGACAGTATGGTCTCCATCTCTTGACCTCAAGATCTGCCCACCTTGGACTCCCAAAGTGCTGGGATTACAGGCATGAACCACCACGCCAGCCTCAGTTGTCTTTTTATTGCTGAATTGCAAGAGTTATATTTTGGATACACAGCCGATCCTTGAGCAATATGGGTTTGAACTGTGTGGGTTCACTTACACATGGATTTTTTTTTCAACCAAAGCAAACAAACAAAAAAAAACACAGTACTCGTAAGGTGTGAAACCTGCATATATGGAGGAATGGCTTTTCATATACATGGATTCTACAGGGCCTGTTTTTAAGACTCAAGTATGTGCAGATTTTGGTATACAACCACATATACCAAGGGATGAATATATATTCTAGATACCAGATTCTCGTCAGACAAAAAACTTGCAAATATTTTCTACCATTGGGTGGGTTGTCTTTTCACTTTCTTGATAGAGTCCTTTAATGCATATATTTTAAAATTTTAATAAAAACCCAATTATATTTTCTTTGCATGCTTGCACTTTTGGTGTCATATTTAAGAAACCATCACCTAATATAAGGCCATCTACATTTCCTTCTGGAGATTTAGTTTTAGCTCTTATATTCAGATCTTCCATCTATTTCTAGTTCATTTTTGTATATTTTTGTAGATTTCCAGTTGTCACAGCCCCATTTTCTGAAAAGACAATTCTTTCCCCCATTGAATGGTCTTGGAAGCCTTGTAAAAAAATCAATTGAGCATAGATATATATGTTTATTTCTGGACTCTTAAATTTTATTCCATTGAAATATATGTCCATTCTTATGCCACTACCACACTGTTTTGATAACTGGAGCATTGTAATAAATTTTGATATTGGGAAGTTTCAAGTTGGGTTGGCCATAGTCCTCCACATATACAAATAAATTCTAGAATCAGCTTGTCCATTTCTTAAAAAAAAAACAAAAAAACAAGCAGATGAAACTTTGATAGGAATTGCATTTAATCTGTAGATCAATTTGGGGGGATATTGTCATGGTAATAATAAGTCCTCTGATCCATGAACACAGGATGTCTTTCTAGGCCATCTTTAATTTCTTACAACAGTATTTTGTAGCTTCCAATAGACAAATATTTCACTTCTGTGGTTAAGTTTATTCCTAAGTATTTTATTCTGTTTGGTGTTACTGTAAATGAAATTTGCTTAATGTTCAGATTGCTCACTGCTACTGTATACAACAGATACTTCCACAGTGATCTTGTATCCTACAATGTTGCTAAGCTTATTAGTTCTAGTTTCAGGGCTTTTTAGAAAGATTATTTAGGATGTTATATATATTTTTTGATATTTTGTGTATATGTGTATATACATAAATACATATATCTGTATATATATAACCACGTCATCTACAAATTAACATAGTTTTACTTCTTCCTTTTCAATCTAAGTGCCTTTTGTTTCTTTTTCTCATCTAATTGCTACGGCTATAATATCAAGTACAATGTGGAATAGAACTGTTGAGTATCCATGTCTTGTTCATGATCTCAGGAAGAAAGCTTTCAGTTTTTCACCATTAAGTATAATGTTAGCTGTGGGTTTATTCATAGATTCCTTTCATCAGTTTGAGGAAGTCCCCTTTTTCACTTATAAAAGGGTGTTTCCTTTTTTTAAGTCTCACTCTGTCACCTAGGTTGGAGTGTAGTGGCATAATCATAGCTCACTACAGAGTCAACCTGGGAGGCATGAGTCACTGTGCCTAGCTGGTGCTGGATTTTTATCAAATGCTTTTTCTACAATCACTGAGGTGATCATGTATTTTGTTTTGTTTTTATTAATATGATGTAGTACATTAATTGCTTTTCATACATTCAGTTGACCTTACATTCCTGAGATAAATTCACTTGGTTGTAGCATATAATTTTTTCAAACAATGCTGGATTCTGTTTGCTAGTATTTTGTTGAGCATTTTGCATAGATCTTCATTAGGGATATTGGTCTGTAGTCTTCTTGTGATGTCTTTCCTGTCTTTGTTGTACCAATAACAAATATTAGCCTTGTAGAATAAACACATCAGGGTGTGTTCCCTCCTCTTTTGGGGCAAAAATTTGATTAGTGTTAATTCCTCTTTGAATGTCTAGTAGAATTCACCAGTGAATTCACCAGTAATGACATCTAGTAGAATTCACCTGCGAAACCACCAGTGTATTCCCCAGTGAAGCAATTCACTAGGCTTTGTTGTTGTTGGGAGTTTTTTGATTACTGACTCCATCTTGTTGCTATAGGTCTATCCAGATTTTATATTTCTTCTTGAGTTTATTTTGGTACTTTGTTTTTTTCATTTGTCCACTTTCACTTGTTTGCATATATTAATAGCATTCTGTTATCCTTATTTTGTAAGTTCAGTAATGTCCCCTCTTTCATACTTCAGTAATTATTATTATTATTATTATTATTGTTCAGTCAGCTAAAGGTTAGTCAGTGTTTCTATCCTTTCAAAGAATTTACTTTTGGTTTTGTTAATCTTCTATATCATTTTTCTAGTCTCTATTTTGTCTCTGTTATAATCTTTATTATTTCCTTTTTCTTGCATTAGGTTTAGTTTGCTCTTCTTTTATGTTTCTTAAGGTTATTGATTCGGTTATTTCTTTCCCTTTAAGGTAGGCTATAAATTTCCCTCAGAACTATTTTTGCTGCGTTTCATAAGATTTGGTATGGTGTTTCATTACAAACTTTCATCTCAGAGTATTTTCTAGTTTCCTTTGTGATTTCTTCCTTGGTCCACTGGGTTAAGAGCATCTTGTTTAATTTCCACATATTAGTACATTTTAAAAATTTCCTTTTGCTATTAATTTACAATTTCATGTTATTGTGGTTGAAAACATACTTTGTATAATTTCAGTCTTTTAAAATTTATTGAGACTTGTACTGTGGCCTAACATATGGTCTATCTTGGAGGGTATTCCCTGTGTACTTGGAATGTGTATTCTGTTGTTTTTGGGTGGATTGTTCCATTGATGTCTACTAGATCTAGCTGATTTAGAATAGTTATTGAGTGTTCGATTCCCTTGTTATTCTTTAAGTCTTTTGTTGATTTTTTTGTCTAGCATCCTTTCATTTCAGCTCCAAGTACTTCATTGAGCACTCACTTAGGGCAGGTTGGCCAGCAATGAATTCTCAGTTTTTGTTCATCTGGGAATGTCTTAATTTCTCCTATGTTTTCAGTTTTGTCAGACACAGATACAACCCCCCACCCCCCACAGCTCTTTGAATATACCATCTAATGCCTTTTGGTTTCTACAGTTTCTGATGAGAAATTAGGTATTAGTCTTATGGAGGATCACTTGTACATGATGAGTTACCTCTCTCTTGGCGTTTTCGATTCCCTCTTAGCCTTTGGCTTATAACAGTTTGATTGTGATGTGTCCCAGTGTACATCTTTTTAGTTCATCTGACTTGGAGCTCAGTGAACTTTTTGGATGTGTAATGTTTTACACCAAATTTCCAGTATCCTGACAATATTTCTTCAAATATTCTTTCGGACTCTTTCTCTTTTTCTCTGAGACTCCTATTGTCTGTATATTGTTGATGGTGTCCCACAGGCCTCTGAGGCTATTTCCTTTCATTCATTTTTTTTTTTTTCTTTTCCTTAAACTGGAACATCTCAATTGACCCACCTTCAAGTTTTCTGAGTTTTTTCTTCTGCCTGCTCAAAATTGCTTTTATCCCCTATAATGTATTATTTTGTGTACTAATTCTCATGTCCAAATAAGTTTCTTTTCATAATTTTTATAAAGTATAACTTTAAATTATAACTTTTAAAATTATAAATTTATTTAAAAACTTCCTTTTTATACCTGTATCTTTTTATTGTATTCTGTATTTGGTAAGACACTCTTCTCATACTTTAGTCCTTCAGACTTGGTTTCCTTAAATCCTTGAGTATATTTAAAATAGTTAAAATCTTTGTCTAGTAAGTTCAATATCTGGGCTATCTGTTGGAAATCAGACTCTCTTGCCCCACCCCATTTGTTGTTGCTGCTTTTTATAGCTGTGATTATATTTTAGTGACTTTCATGAACTCATTCTGTAAAATCTATATTCTTTGTCGTGTGACCACTTATGTGTCTGATTCATTAGCTTAACTGTCAACTAATGATTAGATGCAGAGTTCCCTGAATGCCTAAAACCAAAAAATTGCTCCGTCTTTGCTGAAGGGCTCTGTGTGCCTGTTGGGACATGTCTTGGACACTCAGCCAGGCAGCTTCTAACTTTGCTTCTGCCTTCATTCCCTGCTTGCTCAGATCCTCAAGGTCAGGCAGAGGGGAGAGATTGGGGTCTCTCTGTTCGTTCGTGAACATGCACACAGTCCTAAACATGCACAGAGGCCTTCTAGATTCCCAGAAATATGTAAGAGTTTTTCAAAGTCCTTATGAATATCTCATTCCCAACCTTTCTTCCAAAGCTTTCTGGTTAGTTTATTATTTGCCCCAACTGTTATCCATTGCTTCATGTAGCAATGACAGGTAAATGTTTTAAATAAATTCCCCACCCCCACCCCAGTAGAGGGTGAGTTCCATAATAGGTACGATAAAAGCCAGTTTTTTGAATGGGTTTTCCCAGGAACAATCAGACAGATCAAATAAGGTCCATTTTGCCAATAAGGTCCATTCTGCTCTTTCCCATACCATGAATGTGGCATGTGCTTTTCAAGACTACTGCTGAACTAGGGAGCAAGGTATGGAATTGGCATAAGTTAAAGCACCAAAATGCTTGCTGTTATTACTAACATTTGGCTTTTTTTTTTTTTAAGTAACTCAGGTTACTGTGGTTTTTTTATTAGTTTCTAGAGTCCTGAAAAAGTTGACTTTGACCATTTTTTGAAGGCCAGTTTTATTGCTACCTTTATGAGGGGACAAAATTTTAAAATTCACCATTTTTGCTCTCACCATGCCATTATATGATTTTACATCTTAACCAAATAGTTAATAGAACCCAATCATTATGATAATCTCAGACTGAACAATGTACAGTTGTGGTTTGAAACTTTGTTTTCTTGCTCTCAACCTCTTATCCCAAGGACATCCGGCTGAATTATAAAGGATGATATTAGTTCATTTTTTCTTCTTGCCAACATGCACAAGCACTCTACCAAATTTCATGTTAATTTACAATATATGTAACTATCTCTGTGCAAAACAGGGAATTTCTCAATGGGAAACAAATGATTTGGTTATATTTTTAAACTCTGATGCTTATCACAGAGCCTACTACCTAGTAGGTACTTAAGAAATGCATTTAATAAGACTAATGAAAAAAATAGCTATCATATATTGAGTTCTAACTTTAGCCCAGGTCTTATGCCAAGCAAATTTCTAAACTATTTTTTAAAATTGTAAAATATATGAACAAAAGTTTATGTAACATATACGAAAAATTTTAAAGAATATTTAACAGTACTAACAACCTAGCATAAGAATAAAACATTATCAGTAACTTCAAAACATCCTGTGTTTCCGTCTCCATAATCTTAAATTGTATTAATCATTTCCTATATTTTCCTTACACCTTTACCACATGTATATCTATGTATATTTTTTATACTTTATTAAACATTCTATAAAAGGGTATTATATTATTCTGATTTCTTTCTCAACATTATATAATTGAAAACCATTCATTTTCTCACTGCTGTACTCCATCCTATGGATCTATCTAAAGACATTTAAGCTAACATTATTCTGGATAGAATAGGTTGAAGTAATAAATCCCTAAAGGAAGGATTAAAAAAAAAAGTAACCAGGATCAAGCCCGAGAGTATGCCAACTTTTAGAAATCATATAGAGGCAAAAGAGCCAGGGAAGAAGGTCAAAAGAGGGTTGGGCTAACGAAATGGGAGGAAAATTAGGAGAAAGTGGTGCCATGGAAGACTGGAAAGGATAGAATTTCAAACAGAAATGTGTGGAATGACACTGAGAGTTCAACAAGTAGAGATACAGAAGAATCTGCTGGATGTGACAACATCCAGCACTGATGAAAAGCTTATCAGGTTAGTTTTGGTGTAGTGGTGAGAGACTGAAACTATATTGGGATACTTTAAAGACAGAATGAGAAATGAGGAAGTAGATGACAGCGTGTCTAAACTAGGAAAGGAAGCAGAGAAATGGAGGTGTTAGGATCTGGGAAGTAGAGAGTATTAAAAAACATGATGAACATTATGACATTATGTATGACATTAAGAATAATCCTAGCGAGAGGCCAGTTGTTGCTGAAGCAAAATGAAGGGATAACCCAGAGAGAGAAGGCTCTAATAAGAAGATGAGAGATGCAAGCCAGAGCATAAAGGAAGGGAATATCCTGTCATAGAAAGAGAAATAACATCTCAAGTACCAAACGAGGACGGAGAGGAGATGGGTGTGATGTTTGAGAATAGGAAAATAAGGAAGATTAATAGTTTCTATTCTTGGTGAATTATGAAGGATATTAAATGAGAATGTGGATGAAGAAGTCCTTTAGAAACATGGAAAGTTAAGAGTAGAATTACAAACTAATATTGAATGTCTGTCTTAGTTCATTTAGACTGCTATACCAAAATACCATAAACTAGGTGGCTTATAAAAACAACAGACATTTATTTCTCCCAGTTCTGGAGGCTGCAAAGCCCAAAATCAAGGCACTAAAAGATTTGGTGTCTAGCGACGGCCTGCTTCCTCACTGATGGCTGTCTCCCACTGTAACATCACATGGTAGAAGGGACAGGGATCTCTTGAGCTGCCTGAGTAAGGGTACTAATCCCATTCATGAGGGCTTCATCCTGACAACCTAATCACCTCTCAAAGGATCCACCTCCTAATACCATCACCTCAGGGGTGAGGATTTCAACATGAATTTGGGGAAACGTAAACATTCAAACTACAGCAGTGCCCATATGAACACTGTAATCATGAATTCTGAGTAAAGTCAATCAGTCCATTTGTGTCATCTTTTTCCTCAGGTAATATCCACCTGCTCAAGTGAAGGCACAGAGAAAGAAATGGAAAAGTTCAACCACATAAGGGTTTTGGCATTCAAACACCCTTCCTCTCTGAAAGAAGTGCAGACATGCATTTTCTAGGTTATACTTATGCCAAGTGAAAATAATTCAAAATGCAAACTCTGAAGTAATAGCAAACTTAGGTGTTATATTAATGGATTATTACTTACAATGTTTTATTTTGCTTTAGTTCTCAAGATCATACATACCACATTTCGCCTGTGAGTCTTTCACTAATTACCTCAGTTTTGTCCTATGTTGTACTTCCTTTTCTATTAGTGCATTTTCTAAAAACACATCAGTAGGATGTATATCTACAGGATAGCTGCAATAATTGCTGCTCTATACATATTGTAATATTTTATTTGAAAAAAAGCCAGCTAAAAAGCACAATAAATTTTTCGCTATAAAACAAAGGAATTTACTCATGACAAGGTATCAATCTTCTTTCACTATAGAATTATATAAAATTTAAGTTCTTGATTTATACTTTATTTTCTGTCTTTTATATATAACACATACTAATCGAAGGGAAAAAAAACTAAAAATACAGATTTATACCCAAATGGATAATGATTATATAATCATTCTTACTCCAAACAGAATTGTATTAGGTATAAACAATTATAAACTTTAGATAAATAGGTCATATTCTATAAATACCAATTTGTTATATACAACATAATCTTCTACAAATATTAGTTTTATGTTATTACTTTTCAAAAATATTTCAAACTAGTTATTTTTTTCCTTGTGCTTCAGTTTTCTCATTTGAAATTTAGGGACTTACCCCTTTTTATAGATTTACTAGAAATCAAGTTTTTTTGCTGATAAGAATGTCAAATCAGGCACACTGGGATTTATTCCTTTAAAAACACAGTCATTTTGAATCTTCCTAATAGGTAATGGTCTAAAGTCAGAGTCCAGTTACACCATAGAGATAAGACACACCGCCAATTGACAACCCTTCCTCTGGCAGATTTTTCTCCAATGTTTGAGTAGATCATTGTTTCTTGGTGTGAACACCAGATAAAATATGTAGTCGGTTGGATTTAGGACCCATATTGTATGACAAATACCCATCTTTAAACACCAGCCTTAGACACACCTCAGGCTGTCTACATGCTTAGAGTTCATTGGAAAGGCTGAGTTCCGCCTTGAGGTCCATTGAGGGCTCCCACAGAGTGGAATCCACCCTGTTTAAATCACTTTTCTCTCTCCTTTTTTCTCATTATTGCTGAGTGTATATTTAAAATTGTGTAAAAATGTATGCAAATATATATAGTATGCTAAAGTAGAACAGAAAGGAGATTCACTGCCATATACACCAGAAGCACAATTCACTGTTATTTTTCTCTCTTCTAACAACTCTTTAAGGGCAGCTATTTTGGGGACAGAGACATAGGCTAGGTTCAGAAAAGCTACTAAGTATACCTACTCATATTAATAAGAAAACAAATGAATCTTTAGGTAAGGAGACATTTATTAAGTCATATCCTTATACTAATTCTTAAATTTAGACAAATTTTTTATGTGCTGTTAATTTAGAACTACTAGTCTTGTAAAAAAAATTCTTCAAACCTTTCATATTACTTTATGCTTCCTGAATACAGTGAAAACTGCAGAGCTGGAGAGATGGCTAGCAAAAAAAATAGAGCATCTTATTTAGAGTAGATACACAGCAATACTAGCTCAGGTCAACATGTTATTTACTTCCATGTTACTGAGACCAAAAAAAAAAAAAAATTATCGGGACTTACAATCTCATGACACAAAGAAAACTGTAACTATCAAATTTTAAAGTAAAAATTCAAAGAATAAAAAATAACCTTCAGTGTTTTAGGCAGGTCATATTTTGCTAACACAATGAAATAAGATAATCAGGAAAGAAGCGTCTGCACTTGCTGTGGCGATCGGTGAAGAATGTTCTCTGGATCTTTGTATTCATTGACTGGATTCATCACAGCTGCATACACTTCACCATAGGCTCTGCAGACTAATTCTGTAGATTGTTTTACGATCTGCTCTCTATTGATAAGCAAACAAAATGTAAACACATCATTTGAAAAAAATATTTTTACTAAGAATTATAAGACAGCTTGACATTTCAATCAATACATTTCACTTTCATTATCATCACACATGCACTATTTAAGAATCACTATACGGGTACACGATTAATCCTGATTTGGGGATAAAACATAATTTTATATTTATTATTTATTAAATCTTTCTCCATTACTATATAGGTTGCAGAGGGCATGGACTGTGTTTTGTTCCTGATATATAGTGAACTGCTATATATTTGTGCCTGATACACAGGACTGCTAAATAAGAAACAAAAACTGTGACCCAATGTCAATGTATTAATTTTGCAAAAGTGGTAACACATTAAAGAAAGATGCTTACAATTGTTCAAATTTATCAACACTTTTATCTCTCAGAAAACTTAAACTGCTCTTTCACCTATAGCTTTTACTCTAACAACCACATCTCCTAGCTTTCTCTTCAACTCTCTATATCACCCCAAGCTAAAATGTGACGCTTGCAGCAAATCACAGCTTTCTCACAAATACATATTTCTACAAAAGCACACAAAAGAACAGAGTTTTGCAAATGTTTACAAAATTATCCAGCTAGAAAAAACAGTACTGGTTCATTAAATGTGCAACAACTCTCTGCATAGTTCCATGACATTAACTTCCTGTCATCCCCAGCTACTTGTACTATTCATGTATCACTGCGAGAAGATGGTACTAATGGTTCTCATGGTACTAGCCATGAGAACACTGGTACTAATTTTCTGATTTTTACAAAAACTAATAAAAATGTAGTATTTTTTTTTTTTTTGAGACGGAGTCTCGCTCTGTCACCCAGGCTGGCTGCAAGCTCTGCCTCCTGAGTTCACGCCATTCTCCTGCCTCAGCCTCCCGAGTAGCTGGGACTACAGGCGCCCGCCACCACGCGCCGCTGATTTCTTTGTATTTTTAGTAGAGACAGGGTTTCACCGTGTTAGCCAGGATGGTCTCGATCTCCTGACCTCGTGATCCGCCCGCCTCAGCCTCCCAAAGTGCTGGGATTACAGGCGTGAGCCACCGCACCTGGCCATAAAAATGTGTTTTTAAAGCTTTGCTTCCAAACTTCCTTTTCTTGTAGTTTCCTACTTGTGTTAATGGCATAACAATGTCGTATCACCTCAGTTCAGGTTCTAAAATGACCTCTTGCCTGGAGTAAACGCAAACTCCTATCTATTCTTCTCTCTTTCAGTATCTTCCATATTCAATCCATCCTACGCACTGTTGTTAGATTAATCTTTCTGAGGCATACTTTCTATCATATCTTTCTCTTACCTGGAGCTTTCAAAGAGCATCAATGGCCTCTTTTGGTTTCAGAGAAGCCAACATTCCTTCTCCTACCATTCAAAATCATCTAACACTTTCCCTATCACTACTCTAATTCCAGTGCTACCCCTGACTGTTCTCCCGGCTCTGGTCTTGCTCATCTCAGTTCCTTTGCTCCTACTTCATTTTCCTAGAATGCCTCTTTCACCATTTTTAAATGCTCTCAATGTTCAGCAAAAATGTTCCCTCTTATCCATGAAGTCTTATCTGATTTTTAGAGCTAGAAATAATTACATCCTTTGTGGAATGTCCATGATACTTTTTCTGTTCCTTTTATGTAGCTTTTACCACTCCTAACTTACAATAAAGCTTCTACATTTTCTTGATGTTCAGATCCCAACAGTTTTGTATTAGGAAGGGGTTAGCTCTGCATCAAATGGATATGACTGACATATAACCCAATTTCCAAAATGTCCTTTAAAAATTATTAAATTACAGAAATACATGTTGTTCATGTCTTACCTGTCCTGCAAAATTTCAAGTAACTTGACACTGTTTATGTTCATATGTCCCTTAAAATCCAGTATATTTTGAATATGATGGATGCTCAATAAATACATGTTCACTGAATACTTGGAGAAAAATAACTTTTTCCTTATTTACAGAGTCCTATTCTGGGCTCTTGAGCCACCACTGTTTTCCATAAATGCTGAATCAGTGGCTATTTCAGGGCAAACTGTTTCTTCACATAGTCAAGAGTACGTGACTGTGACTAGCCAGACTAACGTAATAGTTATAGCGTAATAGTAATATTGTGTTAAGTTGTAACACAAGTCAATATCATGAGGCCATGATCAACAGAACATATTCTTTGTTTTTCTAGGAATTATGTTCTTTTTTGGTAATAATGGATAGAATAATATATTTTTAAGATTATCTGTGGAAATATATGCATCTGTGGTCTAGAAAAGAGAATAGTTGGATGGAATAAGAAGTCCACCTATGATCTTGGAATATCTGTACACTGTTCTAATGGGGTCCAAACTCTTGGTGAGTTGAAGTAACTTGACATTTTCCAAAAATTGCTAAAGCTTCCAAAATGACAGTGAGTAGTAGAAAGATATGCTGTGTAAATTTTCTGAGCAGAGTAGAGTGGTGCTACTGGTTGTACTACCTTTTTCCTGAAAGGAAAGGGATGATGGTAGAAACTGGTTTAGAAAACTACTAAACTAAATGAGGCTTGGAGATTTTTTTTTTTTTTTTTGAGATAGTCTCACTTTGTCACCCAGGCTGGAGTGCAGTGGCATGATCTTGGCTCATTGCAACCTCTGCCTCCTCAGTTCAAGTGATTCTCCTGCCTCAGCCTCCCAAGTAGCTGGGATTACAGGCATGCACCACCATGCCTGGCTAATTTTTGTATTTTTAGTAGAGACGGGGTTTCACCATGTTGATCAGGCTGGTCTTGAAATCCTGACCTCAGGTGATCCACCCACTTTGGCCTCCCAAAGTGCTGGGATTACAGGCATGAGCCACTGTGCCCAGCCTGGAGATATTTTTTGATCTATTGATTGGTGATCTTTCCTGTAATTAAATTTGCTTGACAATGAATGTAACAAAATAATGCAAAAATTATTTTTCATGAAAACATACTAGAAACTAGTATTTTAAAACATTATTACATTTAACACACATTTGATACCCACTTTTGCAACAAGTCAGATACTGGATTTTAGAAATAGTGTTCTTCGTTCTTTTCTAAGTGCAATAACATAGATTTCTGAGAAGTGTATAAAGCATTCATTATCCATGCCTCATACTCAAGTCTATACTCAATTTCAATACAGCATATATTTGATCATATATAAGGAGTACACAAAATAAGGCTATTTCTTCTCATAAAAAGTATACAATGTACAATTATAAATATTGAATATGATTTTTTAAAGTTCAGAGTAACTTGTAAATGTAGTATTGTTGAAACTTCTAAAGTAGTGAAGTTTAAATTTCATTTTCAAGTAACAGTGATAAAAAATTTAAAATTTACTGAAATTTAGTTATAACTTGACACATTTATTTCTAAGCTATATAAATTAGCTCACAAATGTCTGAAACTAACACTACAGCTGAAAATCCATTGTTAAGTCTGCAATAGATAAAAATAAAATAAAGCAGTACTGCATAAACACAGATAATTAAATAGAATCAAGCCAGTTAAAACTAAACAAGAGTTTATAATTTATTTTAAATTTTGGTGTTAGATGGTATAGTACGTCTTCAATCTGCTCCTCACTTTAAAAAGCCACTGAGATAGGGAAAGGGTTAAAAAAAGAATATGCGTATGGTGGAGAAGATGAAGAAAGCAAAGCTGGTGGATAAAAAGAAATCTTCATGTATTACATGAAGGAAGGAGGAAGGAAAAAAAGCAAAGAATAAGGAACTGCTCCTCCTGGCCTGCTAACTGCCTGCTAAAGCCAACAGGATAGAAATAAAATGAAAAGGGAGATTCTCTAAAGTGAGTCTGAGTCAAACTCAAACTATAAAGACCAAGAACTCTGGATGACAGTGTGATTCTACATTTCTGAACAAATATGAGTTCATTTATCACTACCAAAGTGACAGGTTCCTACACTCACTTTGATTAAGTATTTTCTAATCCGTTCTATAGGGTACAGTAGAGATAAAATGGTATAGTGGAGGAAATTACTGTTAGAAGACTTACATTCTAGTTGAAGCTCTGCCACTTATTATTGTTGCTTTGAATAAGTAATTTAACCTCTACTAGTTAGATTACTAGATGAATTAGTTAATCTTTATAAGGTACTTTGAGCTTTTGAGCGATATTATTCCATTGAGAGTTAAGAGTATTTTAATGAGTTATTGTTTAAAAAAAACTACCTACATGAATAAATACATCACATACGCATACACATACATTATTTTAGGGAACTAAGTTTCCCAAAATATGATTTATAAAAGCATATCAGTTATTTGTATATAAATGAATGTTTCTATAGTGCTAAAACCATTTTATCCTCTTGCCAGTTTACTATACTTTTTATTTACAGTAATAATTACTATGTAAATTCATCCTTTATCTTAAAAAGTATATTAAGTATCTGTCTATCAATCAACTGATCAAATGATTTTTAAAAGTTCAGAGTAACTATCTATATTGTCTGCCAGCCTGCCTGGTCTTAGCCCAAATTATTCATTAAATACTAATATCACATATGAAATACAGAGTCTCAAACAATAATGAATCATTATAGTGACAAATAATCAATGTTCAAAATGGAAAAGTTTCAAGGATTCTATGACTAAATCCAAAATGACCAACAGATCATCTCAGTTCAGTCACATGCTCCTGAAAGTTGGGAATGTCCTTATCAACTAAACACCCTATGTACTGGCAGAGAAAGCAGTGAATTTTTGTTGTTATTGTCAGCAGTGCATGCTGAACACTGGTTCTAGCATGGGCATCCACTTGATTTTACTTACTATTTTGATCAATCACAGCCTAGCCCATACTGAGGGGGAGTACCTTCAGGACTGTTTCTGTCCTCTTGCTTTTCACAACACCAAAAGATATGCAAAAAGACCAGTTGAAAGGGGAAAGTAACTTTTTAAAAATTATTATACTTTAAATTCTAGGGTACAGGTGCACAACGTGTCGGTTTGTTACATAGGTATACATCTGCCATGTTGGTTTGCTGCACCCATTTACTTGTCATTTACATTAGGTATTTCTCCTAATGCTATCCCTCCCCCACCCCCACCCCACGACAGGGCCTGGGGTGTGATGTTTCCTGCCCTGTGTCCAAATGTTCTCAATGTTCAATTCCCGCCTATGAGTGAGAACATGCAGTGTTTGGTTTTCTGTCCTTGCAACAGTTTGCTCAGAATGACGGTTTTCAGCTGCATCCATATCCCTACAAAGGACATGAATTCATCCTTTTTTATGGCTGCATAGTATTGCATGGTGTATATGTGCCACATTTTCTTAATGTATTCTATCATTGATGGACATTTGTGTTGGTTCCAAGTTTTTGCTATTGTGAATAGTGCCACAATAAACATACGTGTGCATGTGTCTTTATACTAGCATGATTTATAATCCTTTGGGTATACACTCAGTATGGGATCGGTGGGCCAAATCGTATTTCTAGTTCTAGATCATTCAGGATGCACCACACTGTCTTCCACAATGGTTGAACTAGTTTACACTCCCACCAACAGTGTAAAAGCATTCCTGTTACTCCACATCCTCTCCAGTATCTGTTTCTTCCTGACTTTTTAATGATTGCCATTCTGACGGGTGTGAGATGGTATCTCATTGTGGTTTTGATTTGCATTTCTCTCATGACCAGTGATGACGAACAGTTTTTCATGTGTCTGTTGACTGCATAAATGTCTTCTTCTGAGAAGTCTCTGTTCATATCCTTTGCCCACTTTTTGATGGGGTTGTTTATTTCTTGTAAATTTGTTTAAGCTCTTTGTAGATTCTGGATATTAGCCCTTTGTCAGATGGGTAGATTGCAAAAATTTTTTTCCCATTCTGTAGGTTGGCTGTTCACTCTGAGGGTAGTTTCTTTTGCTGTGCAGCAGCTCTTGAGTTTAATTAGATCCCATTTTCCTATTTTGGCTTTTGTTGCCATTGTTTTCATCATGAAGTCCTTGTCCATGCTTATGTCCTAAATGATACTGCCTAGGTTTTCTTCTAGGGTTTTTACAGTTTTAGGTCTAACATTTAAGTCTTTAATCTATCTTGAATTAATTCTTGTATAAGGTGTAAGGAAGGGATCCAGTTTCAGCTTTCTACATTTGCCTAGCCAATTTTCCCAGTACCATTTATTAAACAGGGAATCCTTACTCCATTTCTTGTTTTTTTCAGGTCTGTCAAAGATCAGATGGTTGTAGATGTGTGGTGTTATTTCTGAGGCCTCTGTTCTGTTCCATCGGTTTAGATATCTGTTTTGACACCAGTACCGTACTGTTTTGGTTACTGTAGCCTTGTAGTCTAGTTTGAAGGCAGGTAGTGTGATGCTTCTAGCTTTGTTCTTTTGGCTTAGGATTGTCTTGGCAACGTGGGCTCTTTTTTGGTTCCATATAAATTTTAAAGTAGTTTCTTCCAATTCTGTGAAGAAAGTCATTGGTACCTTGATGGGGATGGCATTGAATCTATAAATTACCATGGGCAGTATGGCCATTTTCATGATATTGATTCTTCCTATCCATGAACATGAAATGTTCTCCCATTTATGTCCTCTTTTATTTCGTTGAACAGTGGTGTGTAGTTCTCCTTGAAGAGATCCTTCACATCCCTTGTAAGCTGGATTCCTAGGTTATTCTCTTTGTAGCAATTGTGAATGGGAGTTTGCTCATGATTTGGCTCTGTCTGTTATTGGTGTATAGGAATGCTTGTGATTTTGCACACTGATTTTGTATCCTGAGAATTTGCTGAAGTTCCTTGTCAGCTTAAGGAGATTTTGGGCTGAGACAATGGGGTTTTCTAAATATACAATCACGTCACCTGCAAACAGGGACAATTTGACTTCCTCTTTTCCTAATTGAATACCCTTTATTTGTTTCTCCTGCCTGATTGCCCTGGCCAGAACTTCCAACACTATGTTGAATAGGAGTGGTGAGAGAGGGCATCCCTGTCTTGTGCCAGTTTTCAAAGGGAATACTTCCAGTTTTTGCCCATTCAGTATGATGTTGGTGTGGGTCTGTCATAAATAGCTCTTATTATTTTGAGATATGTTCCATCAAAACCTAGTTTATTGATAGTTTTTTAGCATGAAGGGCTGTGGAATTTTGTCAAAGGCCCTTTCTGCATCTATTGAGATAATCATGTGGTTTTTGTCATTGGTTCTGTTTATGTGATGGATTCTGTTTATTGATATGTTGAACCAGCCTTGCATCCCAGGGATGAAGCCAACTTGATCGTGATGGATAAGCTTTTTGACGTGCTGATGAATTTGGTTTGCCAGTATTTTACTGAGGACTTTTGCATCGATGTTCATCCGGGATATTGGTCTAAAATTCTCTTTTTTTGTTGTGTCTCTGCCAGGCTTTGGTATCACGATGATGCTGGCCTCATAAAATGAGTTAAGGAGGATTCCCTCTCTTTCTATTGATTGGAATAGTTTCAGAAGGTTGGTACCAGCTCCTCTTTTTACCTCTGGTAGAATTCGGCTGTGAATCCGTCTGGTCCTGAACTTTTTTTTGGTTGGTAGGCTACTAATTCTGCCTCAATTTCAGAGCCTGTTATTGGTCTATTCAGAGATTCAACTTCCTCCTGTTTTAGTCTTAGGAGGGTGTATGTGTCCAGGAATTTATCCATTTCTTCTAGGTTTTGTAGATTATTTGCATAGAGGTGTTTGTAGTATTCTCTGATGGTAGTTTGTATTTCTGTGGGATCAGTGATGATGTCCCCTTTATCTTTTTTTTATTGTGTCTATTTGATTCTTCTCTCTTTTCTTATTGGTCTTGCTAGCGGTCTATCAATTTTGTTGATCTTTTCAAAACACCAGCTCCTGGATTCATTGATTTTTTGAAGGGTTTTTTTGTGTCTCTATCTCCTTCAGTTCTGCTCTTAGTTATTTCTTGCCTTCTGCTAGCTTTTGAATTTGTTTGCTCTTGCTTTCTTAGTTCTTTGAATTGTGATGCTAGGGTGTCAATTTTAGATCTTTCCTGCCTTCTTTTGTGGGCATTTAGTGCTATAAATTTCCCTCTATACACTGCTTTAAATGTGTCCCAGAGATTCTGGCACATTATGTCTCTGTTCTCATTGGTTTCAAAGAACATCTTTATTTCTCCCTTCATTTCATTATTTACCCCGTAGTCATTCAGGAGCAGGAGTCATCCATGTAGTTGTGCAGTTTTGAATGAGTTTCTTAATCCTGAGTTCTAATTTGATTGCATTGTGGTCTGAGAGACAGTTTGTTGTGATTTCTGTTCTTTTACATTTGCTGAGGAGTGCTTTACTTCCAACTATGTGATCAGTTTTGGAATAAGTGTGATGTGGTGCTGAGAAGAATATATATTCTGTTGATATGGGGTGGAGAGTTCTCTAGATGTCTATTAGGTCTGCTTGGTGCAGAGCTGAGTTCAAGTCCTGGATATCCTTGTAAACCTTCTGTCTCGTTGATCTGTCTAATATTGACAGTGGGGTGTTAAAATCTCCCATTATTATTGTGTGGGTGTCTAAGTCTCTTTGTAGGTCTCCAAGGACTTGCTTTATGAATCTGGGTGCTGCTGTATTGTGTGCATACATATTTAGGATAGTTAGCTCTTCTTGTTGAATTGATCCCTTTATCATTATGTAATGGCCTTCTTTGTCTCATTTGATCTTTGTTGGTTTAAAGTCTGTTTTATCAGAGACCAGGACTGCAACCGCTGCTTTTTTTTGCCTTCCATTTGCTTGGTAGATCTTCCTCCATCCCTTTATTTTGAGCCTATGTGTGTCTCTGCATGTGAGATGGGTCTCCTGAATATAGCACACTGATGGGTCTTGACTCTTTATCCAATTTGCCAGTCCATGTCTTTTAATTGGGGCATTTAGCCCATTTACATTTAAGGTTAATATTGTTATGTGTGAATCTGATCCTGTCATTATGATGTTAGCTGGTTATTTTGCCTGTTAGTTGATGCAGTTTCTTCCTAGCATCGATGGTCTTGACAATGTGGCATGTTTTTGCAGTGGCTGGTACCAGTTGTTCCTTTCCATGTTTAGTGCTTCCTTCAGGAGCTCTTGTAAGGCAGGCCTGGTGGTAGCAAAATCTCTCAGCATTTGCTTGTCTGTAAAGGATTTTATTTCTCCTTCACTTATGAAGCTTAGTTTGGCTGGATATGAAATTCTGGGTTGAAATTTCTTTAAGAATGTTGAATATTGGCCCCCCACTCTCCTTTGGCTTGTAGAGTTTCTGCTGAGAGATCTGCTGTTAGTCTGATGGGCTTCCCTTTGTGGGTACCCTGACCTTTCTCTCTGGCTGTCCTTAACATTTTTCCTTCATTTCAACCTTGGTGAATCTGACAATTATGTCTTGAACTTGCTCTTCTCGAGGAGTATCTTTGTGGCGTTCTCTGTATTTCCTGAATTTGAATGTTGGCCTGCCTTGCTAGGTTGGGGAAGTTCTCCTGGATAATATCCTGAAGAGTGTTTTCCAACTTGGTTCCATTCTCCCCATCACTTTCAGGTACAACAATCAAACATAGATTTAGTGTTTTCACCTAATCCCATATTTCTTGGAGGCTTTGTTTGTTTCTTTTTACTCTTTTTTCTCTAAACTTCTCTTCTTGCTTTATTTCATTAATTTGATCTTCAATCACTGATACTTTCTTCCAGTCGATCAAATCAGCTACTGAAGCTTGTGCATGCATCACGTAGTTCTCGTGCCATGTTTTTCAGCTCCATCAGGTCATTTAAGGTCTTCTCTACACTGTTTATTCTAGTTAGCCATTCATCTAATCTTTCTTCAAGGTTTTCAGCTTCCTTGCGATGGGTCAAACATCCTCCTTTAGCTCAGAGGAGTTTGTTATCACCGACCTTCTGAAGCCTACTTCTGTCAGCTCGTCAAAGTCATTCTCCATCCAGCTTTGTTCCGTTGCTGGTGAGGAGCTGCGATCCTTTAGAGGAGAAGAGGCTCTCTCGTTTTTAGAATTTTCAGCTTTTCTGCTCTGGTTTCTCCCCATCTTTGTGGTTTTATCTACCTTTGGTCTTTGATGTTGATGACCTACAGATGGGGTTTTGGTGTGGATGTCCTTTTTGTTGATGTTGATGCTATTCCTTTCTGTTTGTTAGTTTTCCTTCTAACAGTCAGGTCCCTCAGCTGCAGGTTTGTCGGAGTTTGCTGGAGGTCCACTCCAGACAAGCGGAGGCTGCAGAACAGCAAATATTGCTGCCTGATCCTTCCTCTGGAAGCTTCATCCCAGAGGGGCACCTGCCTCTATGAGGTGTCAGTCAGCCCCTACTGGGGTGTCTCCCAGTTAGGCTACACAGGAGTCAGGGACCCATATGAGGAGGCAGTCTGTCCATTCTCCAAGGTCAACACAGTGCTGGGAGAGAATCATTGCTCTTTTCAGAGCAGTCAGACAGGGATGTTTAAGTCTGCAGAAGTTTCTTCTGCCTTTTGTTCACCTATGCCCTGCCCGCAGAGGTGGATACTACAGAGACAGCCTGCTTTGCTGAGCTCTGGTGGGCTCTGCCCAGTTAGAGCTACCCAGGTCACTTTGTTTACCTACTCAAGGCTCAGCAATGGCAGACGCCCCTCCCCCTGCCAGGCTGCTGCCTGGCAGGTCGATCTCAGACTACTGCACTAGCAGTAAGCAAGGTTCCATGGGCTTGGGATCTGCCTAGCCAGGTGAGGAATATAATCTCCTGGTGTGCCGTTTGCTGAGACCATTGGAAAAGCACAGTATTTGGGTGGAACTGTCCCATTTATCCAGCTGCCATCTGTCAGCCTTCCCTTGGCTAGGAAAGGGAAATCCCCCGACCCCTTGAGCTTCCTGGGGGAGGCAATGCCCCGCCCTGCTTCTGCTCACCCTCCATGGGCTGCACCCACTGTCCAACCAGTCCCAATGAGAGGAACCAGGTACCTTGGTTGGAAATGCAGAAATCACCCGTTTTCTGTGTTGATCATGTTGGGAGCTGCAGACCGGAGCTGTTTCTATTCGGCCATCTTGGAATGGCATAACTTTTTATTTGAATATAAGCTATGATCATCTAAACAGGTAGACCATTAACTTTCCTGTCTCTTTGCTACCACGAAATCCTTAGAGGTATTAATTTATTAAGTGGTATCCTATGGGCCTTTGGATGGTTTAATGATCTTCCCAGTCCAAGTATAACTTTTAAAAAATTAAAAAGATGATTCTCATACAAATTAATGATGGGTCAAAAATTTAATAACTCATTGATGAGGAAACTACTAAGAAGATAAAGCTGGTTCAAAGCACATTTTGAGAAACTGGTCATTTACAGGTATTTGGAAAGGACAGTTAGAACAAAACAGGTTAGGTACAAATGTGCTACAGAGCAAGAAAAACCATAGCTTTGGGGCTATTTCTTCTACCACACAGAATCTATAAATTAACATGTCCACAGAGTTTGGAACCTTTAATCAATAGTAAACAGAGAATCAAACAAAGGTCCATTCCCTAAATAAATAATTATTGATGAGCCTGTTAAAAACAATGCTTCATTATGACCCTGCAATGACATGCTGTTCTCTCAGGCCTTATTTGCCTAATTCCAAGTTTTGAAAGGTCTTTCTTAACATCTCTTACACTTAGAAAGTAGCTGCTATACCAGCATATCATATAGCAAATATAATAATCAGGCAGTTAATTTACTGTTAGGAAAAAAACATATTGAGAGATCAGCTTGTTATATAGTTTTAAAGAAGGCAACGTTTTTTCAGCTACTAATGTATCAGAATACTATACATTGGGAAATTCAATTTGTCCAGTTACAAACGTCACAGTGTCATAAAAATCTGGTATTATAAATTTTAAAATCATGATAAAGACTGATCTATAACTAAATGGAGATATTATTCTCATTTTAAAATATGTTCAAGGAAATTTACTGTATTTTAAATAATTATTTAAAACTGAACTGAGATAAGAAATGAACTGCTTACTTCCAAAAATCAGTGAGCTTGTCATTAATCTGTACTTTAGGATTTTGGTTGCCATAACAACATGATACAACTTTCTCATTACCATAAACCCAGCATTTCCAAAAATAGATTATTTCAACATCAGGTTCTGTGATCACTAAAGTTAAGTTTTATTTTAGCACCACAGTTAAGAGTGCAATCAAATGTGCCACAGGAGAAAAAAAGGCGTTAAGCCTAAAAGCCCAAGTAGAAAAGATGATAATATCCTTATGAATAACAGATTAGTTAAAATTCTGATTTTTCTTTATCACCATATAAACATAAGAAATGTCACAATGGGTCAAGACAATTTTTCATCCCAGGTTAGCTATCTGTCTACAAGTGAAATTTAAGTATATTTTTCATGAGGCCAAGCTACGTATTTCACATGTCATCTATCATCACATATGCCAGACATCTATGAGCATCTTTCAAAAATAATAAAATAATCTCAACACAGAAAGAGCTAATAAAATACAGTATAGTCTAGTGTTGAAGAGAATAGGGTCTAGAATCAGAAATACTGGATTTAAATCATGGCTCTACTTCTTACTAATTTTTGACCTTGATTCAATTACTTAATCTTTCTAAACAATATCCTCTTTTAAATTCATCGAAAGAATTGAACTAAGCAATCTATTATTAAAGGATCACTCTGAGTGTTCAGTTTAGGCTGTAGGGCTTGGGTGGATGGTGGTGGAGAGGGCAAGTGTAAAAATGGAAGAGTTCAGAGGTTAATGTGATAAACCAGGCACAGATGATGCCACCTTGGGCTGGAGTGCTAATTGTGGAGATGTTCAAAAGTATGAGTCCTCTCTCATATACTTTTTCTTAGATAAATATTTAATGAAATAATTCCATGAGAAGTTTGATTAATGTTGGAATTATTTACAGATTAACCTGTTACACTAGTGAATTTTCCAGTCTATGAACAGAGTATGCCTATTTAGTCAGACCTTTTAGAATTTTCAATAAATTTTTATAAGTTTCATTATGTAATTTTCCATATATATTATCGAATTTATTCCTAGGAAACAATCCTGTGACTTTTATAATAAAGTCTTTTACTTTTCACTGTTATAATTAGATATTGCTGTTATACAGAAAAGGTACTAATTTTTGTATGTTAATTTTGAATCTTGTCAAGTAACAACTCTATTTTAGTTCTATTAGTTTATTAATTGTTTGCCTTTTTTGTTTTTGGTACAGACATTTAAAATTAACACGTTTTATTAATTCTTTTCAATATTTATGACTCAATTCATTACAATGGCTAGAAGCTCCAAAGTAAATACATGTGACAGTAAGTATGCATATCTTGTTTTGAACTTCAATGAAAAGGTTTCTAATGTTTCATCATTAACTATTATGTTTGCTGTAGATTTTCAATATTCCAACATAGTGTAATGGTACTCTTCTCTAACTGGTTTATGTAGTTAATTCAAGTCAGATTTTTCTTTGTATCCTTTGGCTATGGTGTTTCCTCTCTTGATGCAATGGCATGTTTGATTTTTTTAAATGATTTTTTATATCTTGCAGGCTTTTTATGTAAGACCTACTTAAGCATGACTTTTATCACTATAAAACATTACCCTTTGACCTTTTAGTGACTTACACCCTGAATTCAATTTCGCCTGTTAATATTGCAACTCCTTCTTTCTTTGTATGCCGCTTTGTTGTAAATGGTCTCTTGTAAAGGGCATATAGGTAAACTGAGTTTTTTTTTTTTTTTTTAAATCTCAGCTGACACGCTTGTATGTTAAAATAGGGTAACTTAAGTTATCCACATTCATTGTAAAAACTGATTTAGCTTGCAATTTATAAAGAAAAACTTGCTATGACTTTTCTAGTTCTTGCTATGAACTTTCTAGAACTAGAAATATCTAGTTTGAGTTCTTAAGTTCATCTGCTTAGGATTTCTTATTTCCTTTTTTGCTCATTCTTACATTAATTTCATGAATGTTTCATCTGTACCTAAAAACAATGTGTATTTTCTATAGTTTGTGTGTAGTATTTTAATTTTTTTTTTTTTTTTTTTTTTTTTTTTTTTTTTTTTTTTTTTTTTTGAGACGGAGTCTCGCTCTGTCGCCCAGGCTGGAGTGCAGAGGCACAATCTCGGCTCACTGCAAGCTCCGCTCCACCTCCCAGGTTCACGCCATTCTCCTGCCTCAGCTTCCCAATAGCTGGGACTACAGGCGCACGCCACCACGCCCGGCTTAATTTTTTGTAATTTTAGTAGAGACGGGGTTTCACCATGTTAGCCAGGATGGTCTCAAACTCCTGACCTCGTGATCCACCTGCCTCGGCCTCCCAAAGTGCTGGGATTACAGACGTGAGCCACCGCGCCCGGCCAGTATTTTAAATATTTCTATTAGGTAAAGATTGGTAGTACTGTTCAACTATGAAGCATCATGTTAATGTCCTATTTTTTTGTATCAATTACTGAGAGGAGTTATGTTGAAATATCTAACTATATTTCTTGATATAGCTATTCCTCATCAATTCTGTAAGCTTATATTTCATGTTATTTGCAGCTCTGCTATTAAATGCACATATATACTATTATACTTTCTTCATGTATTAATCCTATTATATTATAAAATGTCACACTTTATCTCTGGTATTATTATCTGTCTGTAGTCTAATTTTTCTGAGAGTAATATAGCTATTCCAGCTTTATGATTAGTGCTTGCATGGTATATCTTTTGCCATCCTTTTAAACTATCTCTGCCTTTATATTTAAAATGAATTTTTTTATAGATAGCAGATAGTTGTATCAGGCTTTTTCATCCAATTAAAGAATTTTGTCTTTTAGTTCGACTGTATAGTACTTTTACATTTATTACAGTTACTTATTAGGCTGTAATTAAGTCTATCTTCCTGCTACTTGTTTCATACTTGTCTCATTTGTTCTTTTACCCTCCCTTTGCACCTTCTTTTGATAAAATTACTTTTTAAAAATTCTATTTGATCTTATCTATTGGAATGTTAAATAACTTTGTTTGTTTTAATGATTGTGGGAAGGTTTACAATCTACCTCCAATCAATATTATATATTGCATGGATAACTTAATATCCTTACAATATTACAACACCAAACTTCCACTTCCCTCCCACTGCATCTTTTGCACTTTTGTTGTCATATGTTTTATTACTATGTGTTAAAAATTCCACTATTAGGAGCAAGATGAGCAAATAGAAGCCTCCAGTAATCGTCCCCCAAGCAGGAATGCCAAATTGAACAACAATCCAAACAAAAAATCACCTTCCTAAGAACCAAAAATCAGGTAAGCAATCATAGTACTTGGTTTCAACATAATATTAAGGAAAGAGGCACTAAACAGGATAAGAAAGATAGTCTTGAATTGCTACACTGTCCTTCCCCTAATCCCTGGCACTGGCAGCATGGCATGGAGAGATAATTTATGCACTTGTGGAAGGGAATAAAAAGAGTGATTATGGGACTTAGCAATGGAATTTAGTGCTGCCCTGTCACAGCAGAAAGCAACACCAGGCAGAACTCAGCCAGCATCCCCAGAGGGAGCATTTAGACCAGCACTGGTCAGAAGGGAAGTCTCCATCCCAGCGGTCAGAACCAGAGTTCTGGCAAGCCCCACCACCATGGGATAAGGTGCTCTGGGATCTGAAATAAACTGAAGGGCAAGTTTCGGGCCATAAGGGCTCTAATTCGTGGGCAAACTTCTGTGCTGTGCTGGGCTTAGAGCCAGTGGACTTGGGGTGCATGCGACCTAGTGAGACACCAGCTAGGGCAGCCAATGGAGTACTTGTATCACTCCTCCTGCAACCCCAGGCGATGCAGCTCGTAGCTCCGGAAAAGACTCCTTCCTTCTGCTTGAGAGAGAAGAATGAGAAGGACTTTGTTTTGTATCTTGGATGCCAGCTCAGCCACCTCAGAACACAACACCAGATATAACAGATTCCTAAGGTTCCTGACTCCAGGCCCTGCATCCCAGACAGCTTCTCTGGACCCACCCAGAGACAAGGGAAACTCATTGCCCTGAAGGGAAGGACACAAGCCTCGCTGATTCATCACTTGCGGACTGCAGAGCCCTTGGGCCTTGAGGGAACATGGGCAGTAGCCATACAGTGATCCCTGTGGACCTTAGGCAAGACCCAGTACTATGCTTGCTTTGGATCTCACCCAGCACAGTCCCAGTGGTGGTGCCACAAAGAGGCATGTATCACCACTCCCCCAGCTCCAAGGCAGCTCAGTACAGACAGGGAGAATCTATTTGCGTGGTGGAAATTAAGGGAAGAGAACAAGAGTCTACGTCTAGTAATCCAGGAAGTTCTCCTGGATCTCACCCAAGAACACCAATGTAGTACCTCATTGAGTCTGCAAGAGCCATAGGGCTTGGGGTGTTCCCTAATGTAGATACGGCTGCAGTGACCAAAGACTTAATTCACAACACCCAAGTCCCCTTGAATACTTGGAAAGCCTTCATAAGAAGGACAGGTACAAGGCCCAGACTGTGAAGACTATAATACCCACCTCGTCAATGCCCAGACACTGATGAACATCTACGAGCATCAAGACCATCCAGGAAAACATGACCTCACCAAACGAATTAAACAATGCACCAGTGACCAACCCGGAGTGACAGACATATGTGACCTTTCAGACAGAGAAACCAAAATAGTTGTGCTGAGGAAGTGCAAAGAAATTCAAGATAACACAAAGAAGAGATTCAGAATCTTGTTTTTTGTTTTTCTGAAACCGAGTTTCACTCTCGTTACCCAGGCTGGAGTGCAATGGTGCGATCTCGGCTCACTGCAACCTCCGCCTCCCGGGTTCAAGCTATTCTCCTGCCTCAGCCTCCCGAGTAGCTGGGATTACAGGCAGGCACCACCATGCCTGGCTAATTTTGTATTTTTAGTAGAGATGGGTTTCTCCATGTTGGTTAGTCTGGTCTTGAACTCCTGACCTCACGTGATCCACCTGCCTTGGCCCCGCAAAGTGCTGAGATTATAGGCATGAGTCACCGTGCCCGGCCGAAATTCAGAACCTTATCAGATAACTTTAACGAAGAGCCTGAAATAATCAAAAAGAATCAAACAGAAAGTCCAAAGCTGAAAAACACAAGTGACATGCTAAAGAATGCATCAGAGTCTCTTAGTTGCAGAATTAATCAAACAGAAGAAAGAACTACTGAGATTAAAGACAGGATATTTGAAAATACACAGTAAGAGGAGACAAAAGAAAAAGGAATTAAAAAAATGAAGCACACATACAAGATCTAGAAAATAGCCTCAAGGGAGCAAATCCAAGAGTTGCTGGCCTTAAATGAGGAGGCAGAGAGAGATTAGAGTAGAAAGTTTATTCGAAGGGATAATAGAGAACTTCCCAAACCTAGAGAAAGATATCAATATTCAAGTACAAGAAGGTTACAGACCACCAAGCAGATGTAATCCAAATAAGGCTATCTCAAGACCTTTAATAATCAAACTCCCAAAGGCCAAAGAAAAAGAAAGGAATGTAAAAGCAGCAAGAGAAAAACAACTTACAAAGGAGCTCCAATACTTCTGGCAGCAGATTTTCAGTGGAAACCTTACAGGCCAGGAGAGAGTGGCATGACATAAAGTGCTGAAGGAAAAAAAAACTTTTATCCTAGAATACCGTATGCAGTGAAAAGACCTTATAAACATGAAGGACAAATAAAGGCTTTCCCAGACCAAAAAAACAAAAAAACAAACAAAAAAAGGACTTCATCAACACCACATCTGTCCTACAAGAAATGCTAAAGAGAGTTCTTCAGTGTGAAAGAAAAGGATATTAATGAGCAATAAGAAATCATCTGAAGGAACTAAACACACTGGTATTACTAGGTACATAGAAAAACACAGAAAAATATTGTAAACTGTAACTGTGGTGTGTAAACTACTCATATCTTGAGTAGAAAGAGTAAAAAGATGAACCAATCAAAAATAACTACAATAACATTTCAAGTGACAGACAGTATAATAAGATATAAGCAGAAACAACAAATATTAGAAAGCAGGGCAATGAAGTGGAAGGGTAAAGAGTTTTTTGTTAGTTTTCTCTTTGCTTGTTTATTTAAACAATCCATGTTAAGTTGTTGTCAGTTTAAAATAATGGAGTATAAGAAGCTTGGAAGCTTCATGGTAACCTCAAGTCAAAAAACATACAACAGATATACAAAACATAAAAAGCAAGGCATTAAAATATACCACCAGAGAAAATCAACTTCATTAAAAGAGAGATAGGAAGGAAGGAAAGAAGGAAATGAAAACCACAGAAGAACAAGAAAGCAAATTTCAAAATGGCAGAGTAAGTCCTTATCAGTAATAACATAATGTAAATGGACTATGGTCTCCAATCAAAAGTCACAGAGTGGTTGAATGGATTGAAAAAAACAAGACCCAAAGATCTGTTGCCTACAAAAAAATTACTTCATCTATAAAGCAGACATAGACTGAAAAAAAGAAGGAAAAAGATATTCCATGCCAGTGGAAACAAACAACAAAATAGGAGTAGCTATACTTATTTATATCAGAAAAAATAAGATTTGAAGGCAAACATAAAAAGAGACAAACAAGTTCAGTATATAATGATAAAGGAGTAAATTCAGCAAGAGGGTATAACAATTGTAAATATACATGCACCCAACATTGCGGCACCCAGATATACAAAGCATTATTAGAGATAATGAGAGAGATAGGCCCCGAAACAATAATAGCTGGAGGCTTTAACCCTCTACTTTCATCACTGGACAGATTTCCCACAGAGAAAATTAAAAAAGAAATATTGGACTTAATCTACACTACGGACCAATTGCAAATGCACCTAATCAATATTTGTAGAGTATTTCATCCAATGGCTGCAGAATAAACATTTTCTCTTCAGCACATAGATCATTCTCAAGCACAGACCATATGTTAGGACACAAAAAAAGTCCATAAAATTTTTTAAAAATGAAATTATATCAAGTATCTTCTTTGACCGCAAAGGAATAAAACTAAAAATTGTAACAAGAAGAATTTTGGAAACTATACAAACACATGGAAATTTAACAGTATGTTCCTGAATAACCAGTGGGCCAATGAAGAAATTAAGAAGGAAATTAAAAAATTTATTGAAACAACTGAAAATGGAAACAACATACCAAAACCGATGGGATACAGTAAAAGCAGTAGTAAAAGGAAAGTTTATAGCTGTAAGTGCCTACATAAAAAAGTAGAAAAGCTTCAAATAAACAACCTAATGATACATTTTAAAGAACTAGAAAAGCAAGATGAAACCAAACCCAAAATTAGTGGAAGAAAATAAATAAAGATAGAGCATAAATAAATGAAATTGAAACAAAGAAAAGTACAAAAGAGTGATGAAACAAAAGGTGATTTTTTGAAAAGACAGACAAAATTGACAAACCTTTAGCCAGACTAAGAAAAGAACCAGAAGATCCAAATAAATAAAATCAGAAACGAAAAAGGAGACATTACAGCCAGTACCCCAGAAATTCAAAGACGCATTACAGGCTACTATGAGCAACTATAAACTTAGAAGAAATGAATAAATTCCTAGACACATGCAACCTGCCAAGACTGAACCATGAAGAAATTCAAAACCTGAAGAGACCAATAACAAGTAATGAGATCAAAGCCATAAAAAAAAGTCTCCCAGCTAAAAAAAGCCAGGAACTGATGGCTTCACTTCTGAATTTTACCAAACACTTAAGGAAGAACTAGCGCCAATTCTACTCAAACTATTCCAAGAAATAGAGGAGAAGGGAATACTTCCACGTTCATTCTATGAGGCCACCAGTATTACCCTGATATCAAAACCAAAGACAGATTAAGAAAAAGCAAAACAAAAATACAGGCCAATATCCCTGATGAACAGTGATGTAAAAATTCTCAAAATAATAGGGAAAAGAATAGAAAAAGAAAATGATCATAAAGAATTCTTCCTTTTTGGCCAGGCGCAGTGGCCAAAAGCACTTTGGGAGGCCGAGGTGGGTGGATCACGAGGTCAGGAATTTGAGATCAGCTTGGCCAACATGGTGAAACCCCGTCTCTACTAAAAATACAAAAATTAGCTGGGCGCGTTGGCAGGTGCCCATATTCCTACCTACTCAGGAGACTGATGCAGGAGAGTTGCTTGAACCCAGGACGCAGAGGTTGCCGTTAGCCAAGATCGCACCACTCTACTCCAGCCTGGGTGACACAGCAAGACTCCATCTCAAAAAAAAAGAAAAAAAAAAAGAATTATTCCTTTTTGTACCCATTTCTTACAGTGCATTAAGCTGGGGATAAATCTTCTCTATTTTCATTTATTTCAAAACATTTATTTCACTTTCAGTTTGAAAGATACTTTTTTTCCGATCGATCACTTAAAGTTGACATTGTTTATATACTTAGCTTTTTAAAGGTGATGATATTCTACTGTGTTCTGGTCTGTGCTGTTTCTAACGAGAAGTCAGTAGTAATGCCATTGTTCCCTGCAAATGTCTTTAAAAATTTATCTCTTTATCACTGGTTTTCAATAATTTGATTATGGTATGATTTGGTATTTAATTTCTTGGGTCTGAGGGTTCCTATTTGCCATAACATTTAGAAAAAATTCCCCTTTTATTCAAATTTTTCTGCTTCAATTACACTATGATATCTAATTATACACGTTAGACTGCTTAGTATTATCTCACAATTCTCTAAGACTCCATTTATTTTCCAGCCTTTTAATTTTTTTCTATCTGTGCTTCAGTTTCTATTGTCCTCTCCTCAAGTTAACTGATCTTTCTCTCTGGAGTGTTCAACGGGCCTATAAGACAATCCAGTGAATTTTTCATTTTATATACTGCATCTCTGAGTTCTAAAATTCTAATTTTGTAAAATCCCCTATTTGTTCTCTCAGGGTCATGTTTTCCTTTAAATTCTTGAACATATTTTTAACAGCTTTTTAAAAACACCTTATCTGCTAATTCTGTAAACTTTATCATTTGAAAGCATGTTTCTATTGACTGATTTTGTTTTTTTCCAGGTTTGGCTCATATTTTCCTGCTTTCCCACTGCAATAGTATTTTATTGCATGCTTAGCATTATAGATGTTAGCATTATAGACTGCATGCTTAGCATTATAGATGTTGATTGTCTGTAACTGTCATCTTTAAGTATGTTATGTTTTGTTCCGGAAGGCAGTTAATTTAATTACAGATCAAGTGGATCATTTAGAGGCTTGATTTTAAGCTGAATTAGTATGAATATAAAGTTGCTCTGATGGTTAATTTTAAGGGTTAACTTGACCGGATAAGGGATACCTAGTTAGTCGATAAAGCATAATTTCTGGGTGTGTCTGTGAGGGTGTTTCCCCAAGAGATTGGCATGGAAGTTGGGAGACTGAGTGAAGAACATTCCCCATCAATGGGGCGGGCTCCATCCAATCAGCTGAAGGCCTGAATGGAACAAAAAGGTAGAGGAACAGCAAACTGCTCTTTTTCTCTCCTGCAGCTACGATACTCTTTCTTTTCCTTCCCTTGACATAAGAATTCCAGGTTCTCCAGCCTTTGGGGATTAACCCTGCTTTTAAGGTTTGGACTTTCTGAGTCTCTAAAGCATTCAGTTCACAGCTGTCCAGTAGTTCTTTTCCTGGTAGTTTTTTTTTTTTTTTTTTTTTTTAATTTTACCCCAAACTTGCTTTATTTTTGTCTATATGGATATTCCTGATAGTACAGGTGAATAAAAGAAGGTAGTTAAAAGAAAAAAAAATATTCAATTTCTCTCAAAAAAATTGCTCCATTATAGGTACATGCTTTATTTCTAACATATTATTTCTATAATGGAGGAAAAACCTTGAATAAAAGCGTTATCAAATCTTATCCACTTTCCCATATGCTCACTTTAGGAAGCATCTGCATTCTCTTTATTTCTTAAGTTATTATGGAAGTAACTGTGACTCAATAGCAAAGATTCATTGAGAACATTTTATATATACACAATTGTGGTTTCTATAGTCCAAACTCTATTTTTGTACTGCTATAAGGTGAATATTTGGAAATTTTGTATTGAAAATAGAACAACAAGCTTCAAATTCACTCTAAAGGGAAGACTTCTTTAAAACCATTGTCTTTCTCTAATCCTTTCCTTATTTCCTATACCACCTTGTTTCCTAGCTATTTAAATGCATTCAATACCTTATTCAAAGGCTGAGGTGCTCAATCAAAATCTCTGAAAGTCAATCAAACGAAGACAAGACAAGAAAAAGGGAGACACGAGTTACAGGTGTCCCAAAGATATTGCAACTATGAAGATAAACAAAGTTCAGGAGAAGAGAATATGAAAAAAACAAAAACAGATAGTATACGTGCAATTTAAAAATCTGCTTTAGGCCGGGAGTGTTATCAAGCCTGTAACTCCAGCACTTTAGGAGGTCAAGGCGGGCAGATAATTTGAGGTCAGGAGTTTGAGACCAGCTTGGCCAACATGGAGAGGACCCATCTCCACTAAAAATACAAAAATCTGCCAGGTGTGGTGGCATGCACCTGTAGTCCCAGCTACCTGGGAGGCTAAGGCAGGAGAATCACTTGAACCCGGGAGATGGAGGCTGCAATGAGTTGAGATTGTGCCACTGCACTCCGACCTAGGTGACAGTGCCAGACTCCGTCTCAAAAAAAATAAAAAATAAAAATCTCCTTTAATGTTAAATCTTTTTTTTTCTGAGATGTAGTCTTGCTCTGTCACCCAGGCTGGAGTGCAGTGGCGCAATCCCAGCTCCCTGCAACCTCTGCCTCCTGAGTATCTGCCGGGTTCCCTGGCCCGGGGGTTGGGGACCCCTGCTTCACAGCATCTGGGCTATATGTCATCTTTTAAAGTATATTAAAACCTCTCTTCAATCATTATTGCATTCAAACGATTCTCCTGCCTCAGCCTCCCAAGTAGCTGGGACTACAGGCATGCACCACTACACCCAGCTCATTTTTGTATTTTTAGTAGAGACAGGGTTTCACCATGTTGGCCAGGCTGGTCTTGAACTCCTGACCTTGTGATCTGCCTGCCTCGACCTCCCAAAGTGCTGGGATTACAGGTGTTCAGAGAACCACCGCGCCCGGCCTGATGTTAAATCTTAAATGTGTAAAATGCCCTATATTTTCAAAGCAATCCTGATTTTGAAAATAAGTAGCTAAATTTATACTATAATTTCTGTTCGTCTAAACAAATATTGAAAATTATGTTGCAGATCACATTTAATTTTCAAACACTTTGCAAATAACATTTAAAAATATTTCTGAATGAAAACAAAGGTAAATAGGTACTAAGAAATTTCAAATTCTTGTTTGTAGTATTAATACTTATGTAAATAACATGCATATCTCAATTTTAAATGTCATTATAAATAGCAAGAATTCATAATAGGATGTTAGGCACATATCATAAAATAATTTTAAAAACTGAATTAAAAATTCACATTTAAAAAAAAGTACCAAAACTTTTTCATTTGTCTGATAACAAAATAACAAAGTTTACATTTTAACTGTTAGACAATAGGACAATAAAAGTAAATGAGAAACTAAAATATTCTCAATAATGGAAGACAAACATTTAATTAATTTCAAAAATGATTTAAGCTTAGGAAATTTGACAAGTTTCTGAGGCAAAGAACTCAAATAGATCCGTATACAATACTCAATCCCATCGCTGGTTCAACAGTGTTTTTTAAAACTGTTACCAAGACTAAGAAAGAAAAATAAAATTCTAGAAGAGCCTAAGAATGTATAATTTCGAAATTTTGTGGAATGTTGCCGAACTGCCCTTTGAAAAGATTGTACTAATTTATACTGTCATTAAAAAAGTGTGAAAATGCCCATTTTCTCAGACCTGTTCCATTAGTATATAATAAATGTTTTATTGTCAGCAGTCTGATAGATAAAAGTTCTCATTGCTTCAGTTTGCATTTGTTGGTAATTACCATTTCCTCAGATATTTACTTGCCATTTCCATTACTTCTGTGAGTTGTCCAAATATTCGGGGCCTGTTTTTCTACAATCTGTATTAATTTATAGGATCTTACTACATATTAAGGATAATATATTAAGGATAATTTATCTGTTACATACTTTGCAAATATTTTTCCATATTATTGTTTATATTTTAACTTAGCTTATATTATCTTTTTCTGTAAAAACCTTAAAATGTTACAGAGCCAAATCTGTCCATCTGTTTCCTTTATAGCAGCAGTTCCCAATGTTTTTGGCAGCAGGGACTGGTTTTGTGGAAGACAATTTTTCCGTGGACGAGAAGCTGGGGGATGGTTTTGGGATGAAACTGTTCCATCTCATAAGGAGCACACAACCTAGATCCCTCCAGGCACAGTTCACAGTAGGGTTCGTGCTCCTAACAGGTGGGGTCCCTTGCCCGGGGGTTGGGGACCCCTGCTTCACAGCATCTGGGCTACATGTCATCTTTTAAAGTACATTAAAATCTCTTTTAAATCATTACATTATGAAAAGAAAAACAATATACTTCACATGTAGTGACACTGCTAATAACATTCAAATATTACGTACTGAGACATGGTTAAGTTAAAAAGCATTACAGGTATTTAGTTAAAAATTTAATAATTTAAGAAGCACATTGGCCGGGTGAGGTGGCTCACGCCTGTAATCCCAGAACTTTGGGAAGCCGAGGTGGGTGGATCACGAGGTCAGGAGTTCGAGACCAGCCTGGCCAATATGGTGAAACTCCATCTCTACTAAAAATACAAAAATTAGCTGGGTGCAGTGGTGGGCGCCTGTAATCCCAGTTACTTGGGAGGCTGAGGCAGGAGAATTGCTTGAACCTGGGAGGCAGAGATGGCACTGAGTCAAGATCACTGCACTCTAGCCTGGGCAACAGAGCAAGACTCCATCTCAAAAAACAAAGAAAAAAAAGGAAGCACATACAAACAACCTGAGTCACAGCATAACAGTTTCTTTGGTAATCTCTTAAGTCTTCAGAATTCTGATTATGTAAACAGTATAATATCTTTTAGGATAATACAATATAAAGGTCACAGAAAAACACTAAATTCATTTACTCTAGTCACTCACCTAAAATGGAACTTTCCTAAGTCTGTGTCTGAGAAAAAAAAAAATGGTCCATTGATTTCCAGCCAATTTTAATTGATACCAAATTCTGCATGGTGAGTTAAAAAGCTGCTTCCTTGCTCTATTTTTTGCTGTAGTTCTATGCTCAAGAACAGAAAATAAGTATATCTCCTCTATAACATTACATTCTTTTAGATGTCTGAAATGTTTTCTTCAATAGTTCTTTCCTTACTGTACATTGTAAATATTTGTTCACATGTTTAACTGACCTATTAGTTTATAAGCTCCATGAAAACAGTGCAAATGTCTTTTAAACCTTAACTCCTAGTGCCTGTTACATAGAAAACACTTACTGCACTGCTGTTTGAATAGAAAGAAAAAAAAGTGTAGATAATGTTGCCTAATTTCTTACCTGGCAATAGACAGGTAAAAAAAATAGACAATTTTGCCAATATTTTTCTTAAAATCAAGAAAGATTATATAATCTGTTTCTTCTAATTGTTATATTCTAATATTTTCATGTATGATTCTGTGTCCTGAATACATTCCTGATAAATGATACTGAGTAATTTTATATCTACAGAAAACTACCTTAGATTCAAAATAGTCTATAAATCAGTTCATCTGCATTGCATAATGAATATATTATTGATTTTCCATAACATATTCAACATTATTCTAACATGTTTGTTAACATAAAGGTATTTGGTATTACAGCTACATAGCTTCAATTATATTCAAAGTAATTTTAAAAATCATTTACTAATTAGAGATTTTGGAGTGACGTATAGACATGGAATAAGTACAGACATGTTCAGATCACATCCTTCGGTGTGTTGAGGCAGAAGAAAGGTTGAGAACTACAGATTTTCAACGGTAAATCGCCTATTCTTGAAAATAACTTTTTTTCCAAAAAACGTACTTGATATTTAAAAATATGTGAATCTTTACCAACTACTTGGGACCAAAAATACTTACTTCACTGTGGCACTTAGAAGAAAGTTCAGCTGTGGTATTAATAGGTTGTCTGGGGCTGACAGATAACGATCAAACTGAACCTAAACAAAATAGAGAAATACAAAATATAAAGTACATATATGTGCTAACAAACATCTCAAATATAAACATATCTTTTTTTTTTTTTTTTTTTTTTTTTTTGAGGCAGAGTCTCACCTTGTCGCCCAGGCTGGAGTGCAATGGCACAATCTCGGCTCACTGCAAGCTCCGCCTCCCGGGTTCATGCCATTCTCCTGCCTCAGCCTCCTAAGTAGCTGGGACTACAGGCGCCCGCCACCGTGCCCAACTAATTTTTTTGTATTTTCAGTAGAGACGGGCTTTCACTGTGTTAGCCAGGATGGTCTCGATCTCCTGACCTTGTGATCCGCCCGCCTTGGCCTCCCAAAGTGCTGGGATTACAGGTGTGAGCCACTGCACCCAGCCAAACATATCTTTTAAGAATTAAATACTTGAGAAAAATTCCATACTCCAAATAACTAGATTGTTGTGTTCAAACTGTGTAGTATTTCGTAAACATTCTACCTAAAACTCCCTAAAACTGTCAAATCTGTAATGTAGTCAATATTAGCAATATTTACTTTTAAAATCCTGAATCCAAACCATTCATTTTAGTCTTCCTCATAAAGCTTTTAAGTAATAATATTAACAAAAAGTAAAGTCATCAGGTTTCAGGTCTACCTGTTTCTTGATTTTACTATATTTATTCATTTGTTCATTAATCCATTCATTAGTTCAACTAATACCTACCATTGAAAAGGTACTATATTAAGTAATGGAAGTATTAAAACGAGCAAAAAAAAGGATAGTCCCTAGCTTCATAGAGCTTATGACCTAGCAAGAGAGGTGTTAAACAGGCAGTAATATAAATAATATAAAATTACAAACTTTGTTAAATGTTATTAAGGAACAAAACAAGGTACTATAAAGAATAAATTAAGGACCTAGTCTGTGGATTTGGCAAAAGCATCTCTCAGGAAAGGACATTTGAAGTGAAACCTTAAAGCTTAATATACATTAAGTAAGTGGATAGATGGGTGGGGAGGTTCAGGGAGAGGAGACAGCATGAAGGCTTGAGGTGGGAAGGAAAACAGCTAGGTAAGTAGAGATCATGTAGGACTGGTAAGCTTATTTAAGGATTTTAATAATTTTAAAAGCATTAGTAAACCATTTAAGTTAAGTAAGGGAGAAGTCTGATTTAAGTTTTAAGAAGCTCACTCTGGCCATAGGAAGAACAGAATGGAAGATTGCAATAATAGATGCAAAGACACCAATTAGGTACCTTAGGCACCTACTGCAGCATTTTTAGACTATGGGGCAATCAAGATGAAAGAAGTAAAGATATTTGAGGACCATCAGGACTTGGTTACTGATAGAATGAAAGGATTGACTCCCAGATTTTGGATCTGTATAAATTAATTCACTACATTATCGTAACACAAAACTGTACTCTTCATTCATTTGTGTAGTAGCTGCATCTCTTACTAGATCATATCTGTTTTCATCCCAGTTCTTAGTATGATGCCAAGAAATAGCAGAAACTTGGTTAATAACTATTTAAATGACAAATGGATAGAAGGTCTTACAATTTTCCGAGTTAATAATGCCTGGAAAAGGACTTAGGTTTGGGGTGGAATGGGCAGAGTT
This sequence comes from Macaca fascicularis, assembly GCF_037993035.2. Classification (NCBI taxonomy): domain Eukaryota; kingdom Metazoa; phylum Chordata; class Mammalia; order Primates; family Cercopithecidae; genus Macaca; species Macaca fascicularis. Next base: position 19,144,330 of record NC_088391.1, on the reverse strand, counting down.
AGTTTTGGACATGCTGAATTGAAGTGCCTTAGAAACCCCTAAATGGAGACAACAAATGGTTGTATATAATCATGTATTAAATACAAAACTCAAGCAAGATTTGTTTCTTTAGAGAAATCATATATTCATATTCACCTTAATTGTTCTGAAAATTAACACCAGGAACATGAAGAATTTTTAATGGCATTTAAAATATTTTATGAGTTGTATTACAGACTGGATTATGTGTCAAGAGAGGAGAAACAGAGGAAAGGAACACACATTTGGTACTAACTAATGTTACAGATGTAAGTGTGAGCATAGATCTTCATTTTTTGGGGGTAAAAGCCTTGAAGTGGAATTTTACTGGATAGTATGGTGAGTGTATATATAACTTCCTAAAAAACATATCTTTTAATGAATCTAAAATTCATTTTCATCTATTTTTATTTAAACTTTTTAACATTGAATTTTCTTTGCATTTCTAATTTTTGCTATTAAATTTTTGTTTTATATATAGAAGTTATAACTGTTGCTTCTATATAGTGTCTTTTATTATGACATAATGTTTCTGCTTTGTTGCATTTAGTCTTTTTAAATTCTACTTTAGATATCTAACAATTATATAGATAGCTCTACCTTCTTCTTTGCATTTGTTAGGTATCTTATGGGCCTATCCGTTTATTTTCAGTTAAATTGAGTTCTGGAAGATAATATATAGGAAAGCCCTGGCATCAAAAATTGTTGGAAAATTTAAAAACCTTCCTAGAGGACTATCTATGAAAGTCAGGCCATTGTGGTAGTGAGTATATGTGAGTATTTTAAATACTTAGGATCAGTAGTTTAGAACAGTAGTTAAATCCACAAGCACTGTAGGCCAACTTCCTGGATTGAATGGGGTTGTCATGAGGATTCAAGAGTTAATACATGAAAAGCACTTGCTATGCTAAGTAAATGTTAATGGCTGTTCTTGTTCCTTGTTATTATTATTACTATTACTAGTATTACTATCATAAAACTTCCAAAAGGGATCACTCCTATGAGAGATAGAGCTGTATGACTTAAATATCATATAATGAACGGCTATGCACATGAGAAAAGTATATATACTTAAGACACAGAAACACACACAAAAAATTGTGATCATGCAAAAAGGAAGATACAAGATCTTCACCTGAAAAGGAAGGTAATAAAGTCGAAATTCAGTGAGTCTCAAACTAAAGAGTAACATACTATTTTAAGAGTGGAATCTAGTTTTGATTTTCATGTCAGGAAAAAGTCAAGAGCTTTAAACCAAGGATCATGTAGTAACAAGTTTATAATGATATACAGCCTAATTTCTTCATATCTGTCATTCCTGTTTTCAATTAAATTAGGAATAAAACTCTAAAAATAGAGTAAACAGTAATCCTAAACAGTAATGATGAGACTATCAGAGCATAGTGGAACACTACCATGAATTTAAGACTTGGCCAGAACTACTCAAAGGAATACAGGCTTAGTCATTATTATTGGACCCAATGTTAATACAGCATATCGAGAGATAAAAAGTATCACCCAGAATGAAATTATCACACAGCAAAAAATGAAGAATATTGATCTATAAGGAAATCTAAATTAAAATGTTTTATCATACACTTACCATTGCAGCCTTCACTGTCACAGAATCTAGGTTGGCCATATTAGCTAAAGAGCCCTATTTAAAAAAAAAAAAAAAAAAGCAGATCCAAGATGTAAAAAAGGAGATATACATTTTATTTCACTTATTGAATATAGTCCATTAAAGAACTGCCCAAATTTGGAAAATCATTTAGCTTATTTCCATAGAACTCAAGTGTAATTTCTTCAACCTCAGTAAGATCAGGGACTATGATTTGTTGGAAGGAGCAAGAGGCGCTCAAGTTTATTAACAACAGAAATATCATGATACTTCAAGTTTACTCATACTCAAGAAAATGAAGGCAATGAAGCATTGGAAGATGCCAGTGACACATGGAGGCTTTGATACTTTCAGAAAGTACAGAAAGGCAGCAAAATTGGTTCCTACTGGTAGAAATTTGCTTACCACTTTAGCAAATAAAAAATTGAAAAGTTGTGTTTTGAGAGCTTCACTTAAGAGTTTCTGGGCCACAATATAGTCTTCATGTTAATGCTGTTTGAAAGAGTTCTTTGCTTTCTTAAGAAAGATGGCTTACATGGTTTTCTAGGGTTCCCATCACTCCTTTATTTCTACCAGGGTTCTATAATTTAACAAGATCATATGCTGACCTCAGAAGTGACTGCCTTCTCAGAGTAATGGGCACTTTGCTAAATTAAAAAGAAGATGACTGCTATTTATACTGTAATCTATGCATTCAATTACAACTAATAGTGATATAGGAATCCAAAAAATTTACCAGTATGAATATCCTTTAGACATTTTATTATAATACTAATTTTTGTATATTTTCATTACTTTTAACAAAAACCATTTTTAATAAAAAGGATTGTTAATACTGTGGGGCACTCTACCATATTTAGGAAGTCATCTAAGAGCTATGCATGTATTATGTCTTAAGAATAACCCTATGACACAGATACTATTATTACCCCCAACCCACAGGTAAGGAAACAGATACAGAAAAATAAATCACTTTCCCAGGAAAACATAGCTAATATGTGGTAGAGCCAAGAATCCAGAGTGCAGCTCTAGAAGACCATACTATAAACTGGCATGTTCTTGAATTAGGAAGGAACATGAATTAGTAAGGAACATCTAAGCACTTACCTGTTCAGGTTTATGTTGCTGTACAGCGTTATAGATGCAACTCAAGCCTACCCTAGTTAAAACATAAGATGCTTGCTCATTTATAAGTGTGTCCAAATGTGCTTCAATCTAAAATAAAACACAGAAAGAAAACATTTTAAAAGAAGAATGACACTGATGAGAGTAGAAGTAAACTACTCCAGAGTCTTAGCTCTTCATCATGGAGTTTTTCCTTGCATTGGCACAGGGATGACCTCTGTAACAAAACCTTTTTCTTCCCCCAAACAGTAAGTCTTTCTATGAAAGGGGGAAAAAGTCTTACTTTAAAAATTATAACCAAGGAGGATTCTAGGACTATCCTTCAGTCATAAAATTTGGGTTGTTTCTCAACTCTTTTAAAAGCTGGTAATAAACAAAACACAAACAAAAAAACACTAGTAAACAACAACAGTATAAAATAAAATATTTAGGAAGAGCTCCGAGATGAGGGCCTGATGTTCCTGACTTCCTATCCTCCTCATGGTCCCAACTTGCTAGGTTGACTTAACAAATCAAATATACCATCTGGAGGAAATCCCATTACAGCTCAAGTAGCAATTTCTCCTGAGGATAAGGCAGGCCTGTGACAAGTAGGGAAGAGTTGAGGGCCCAGTAGAAACTTGGCTAAAGATTTCAGGTTCAGGAACTACCTAAGAAGATGCCGCTACCAGATGTGAGTAGTATGGGCTCCCCAGTTTTGTGCTATTTTGGGGGATTCCAACTAATGCTAATGGAGATAAAAACCACAGAAGAGGACTACCTTGATGGGTTGAAACATTCCCTGGTGAGAAAAAGCTTGCTCTTCCTTTTTTTTTTTTTTTTTTTTTTTTCCGCTAGTACAATCCTGAATCTGGAGGTCTTCCTTCTATTCCTCACCAGAATGTTCCCCCAGATTTTACCAGTTTGCTTGCTAGTGACACAGTACACTGTCAACTATGGTATCTGTTACCATCTAAATGATTGCCATTTTCCAAGCAACTCCAATAGCTCTGCTCTTCCCCCTAAAAAACTTAGAACTGATTTAAAAGAGGTGAGGAAGCTAAAAGAAAGCCCTTGTGAATAATCAGAACAAGTATGGTTTCTTTCCTGAGGCATCACTACGGAAAGACATAAAGTACTTTCATTTTTTTTTTTTTTAAATAAATGCCCAAGGAAGTACAATTAGAGCCCTTACTTGCTGGATTTACTAGAAACCAAAGAAAAACAAAGTGTGCAAAGGTAAACACTTAATGAAGGTGAAAAAGAGTTACGGCTAAGAATCAAATTAGTGGTCTGAAAGAAAAATGGAAGGAAAGTAATATAGAGCAAATATCAAAGAAATAGATTAAAGTAAAGAGATCTAAAAAGAAATTAGAGGGCAGATCCTTGAGATAAAACCAACCGAGGACAGCGGTTTCAAAATATAAAAAGTAACACATAGAAAAGTGATGATTAAAGAAATAGAACTCTTTACTAAGCAAAAGAAAGGTTTGAATCTTTACATTGAAATGGCTCTACAAAGTCAAAGATGCAAATAATTTTTAAAAAGAGACATACCAAAAATATCCTGGGAAAACATACGAACTCAAAGGAAAATCCCTGTAAGTTTCCAGATGAATGGACTAGATTACTAAAAACAAGAGAATCTGACTAGCCTGGACTTCTTGCTTGAAACACTGGAAGAAGCTATATAAAAGTAGGAAAAAAATAATAGGTTATTGGTAGTAAAAGTCCTAAAATCAAGAATCCTTTACCCAACAAGGTAAATTGTTACTTTGGAGAAATGTGATAAACCACACCTTCCCATATCCACACCCTTGTATTGTCCTCTATCATACCGAATCCAGGCTGTTCTATGTGACCAGTCTTGGCTGACAGCACGCTAGCAAGCATAATGCAAGTATAGGCCAATAAGCACTTCCACACTGTGATTTGTCTGCTTAGAATACCCACTCAAAGGGACTGCCAGTGGGGTCTGAAAGGACATGGGGAAAATTGCTAGTGGAGTCTGGAGAAAGGGGAACCTGAATTATCTGCTGATAGGACAATTACTGAAAATGCTGCCAGGACTAATAAAGATCTGGCTCAAGAGATTTCTGCAGAACGTTGAAATACATGTAAAAGTCCAGTTGACACATTGAATGGGGGCAAAAATAAGCAAGGACATAGATAACTTGAATAAACTAATAAGCTCAATTCAGCGCACAGACCAGGAAGAATTTTTACCATGTAAACAATTTTTACAATTGTTCCATAAAATAGTTATGGAACACATAAGAAAAACAGATAATGGGTGACAAAGCAAATTGATAGACACCTGACATATCTGAAGATTTAGATCAATGGCAGGGATTTGGGCTTGAATTAGTGACAAATACAGAAAAAATGACATTTCTTAAATAAAAACGTTATTAATTCCACAGAAAATGAAAAAGTCATCCATGAAAGGTAAATTAACCATTCTTCGTTACGTGGCTCAGTCACCAATAGTGTTTACATAGTAATAATAATTTAACATAATATTGATCTAACCAAAATTTATAATATAGCTGCATTTGGGAGGATGGGAAAGCTCTAAATATAACCATATTCTTATCCGGGTGGGTTGGGGGAGTGGCAGTAGATAACTAAATTTTCATTGTTCATTTCATTTCATAATGTATTAGATTATATCTAATACATTAGATATAAAACTTAAAAGATCTGTAAGTAGCAATACACATAAGTGTTTAGAATTACAAATATAAATACCAAAAGAAGTAACTATAAAAACTGAAAGAAATTGTGCTTTTGAGGGAGAAATGAGAGACAGATGTTGGAGGTGGAGAGGATGGTACACTGGTGGCTTTTCATAAGAAGTTCGGTAGAATTATTTGACTTTAAACCACAAATATGGAAAATTCTGATATATTTATTTTAAAACAAAAAATTAAAAATTAGAAAATATAAATTTCGATCTATCAAAACTCATTCCTATATCCACTGCCAAACTGTTGATATATGTGTGATAGCACAGAACATTCAGAGTTGTTTTTTAAAAAAATAGTATATTTACCAATAATCACTGCTTAAAATTGGAATCCAACTATCTACTAAATTTTACAAATGGCTTTGTTTTAGTCATCATGTACACTCTTAAGTGATAACCATTTGCTTTATAGAACTCAAGGACTCAAGTGATTGGTATAGCAATTTGTAATGTTTTGCCTAACACTGGTTTACACATAGATAAAAATATATCTGTCCGCTGTAACACATTCTGCATTAACTATGCAGCTTGAAAAATATAGCATATTATTCACAGTTCAGAAACTGAAATCTGCATACAGAGTAACTGTTCAAATTAATCAGAAAAGCTTCAATCCACCATCACATACTACGGTATGAATCGAGTATTTTAAACATTACATATTCTGGTTCCTCTAAAGCTGAAAACTGAAATACTAAATTTGTGTGTGTGTGTGTGTGTTGTATATGTGTGCGTGTGTCCTTTCATCAGATGATATCAAGGGATCTATAGGAATTAGGTCATTAAAATTAGTTAAGCCAATAACTTAAAGCTATCACATAGAGAAAAAGATTCGATCATAGTAAATAGTCATTTTATAGAAAAATTTACCTGAAACTGTAGCATTTCCAGACGTCTGTCAGTGAATTCAAATAGAGCTAATGTTGTCTTCATCATATATAGTGAATTGACCATGAAAGTGGCCATGTCAGCTGTGCCTAAGTTGCTGGCTGATACAGTACACATCTGTAGGAGAGGATCCAAGACACATGATAAAACCTACAAATGAAAAATAAAATGAATTCTTTATTTCTCAATCACTGATATGGTCTTGGGTTAATGATACTTCAGAATTAATGCCAAACTAATCAGAAGGAAGCCAATTTATGGAAGCACATAGGAAAAGATTAAACATAAATCAATACTTTTTAAATTATGAGAACTGGTTTAATATTTGAAGGAAAATCAACAGTAAGAAAGGGATTGTCAAAGTATATGAATTACAAAAATCCAGAAGTGAAACAGAATGTACAATAGAGGAGCAAAAAACAATCATTAAAAATGAATTTACAACATACCTGCACAAAATCAGCTTGACGAGCATCTAATGGTACAACTGAAGAATCATGAGATGCTAAAACTTCACGCAGCAATATTAGTGTCTGATTTAGTGCAGAACTTGGTCCAAGATCAGGTGGTGGGAGTTCAACCTAAAATACGAGATGATTTATCCACTCCTTATATTTTTCCACTAAATTTTAATGGGTAAATGTAAGTTCATAGTAAAAAAAAATGTAAAAGTTATAAAGCATAGACTCACACATTAGAAACCTATAATTTATTAATAGCTTACTTTGAACTACACTAACAGCATACAAAGTGAGAGAAAAGTTCTTTGCCAGATTATCTCAAAATATCTCACCTTGTACTCTAAAATTAAAAAAAAAATTTGAAAAGTTAATGTTCACTTGAATTACAGAATTATATTTTAATATGTATTTAAAATGGCCTGTTTTATTTTTTAGCTCAAATCATAAGAAAAAAGCAGTCCATAGACCAGCACTATCCCAACTATAATATAATTGAGAAACGTCACCTACTCTCAGGCCCAAATCTCAGAGATTTTAGTTCAATATGTATAGGCTAGGGGTTCAGGAATTGACAGTTCAACAAGCACCCTAGGAGTCTCTTAAGAAGGTAACTCATGGGTCACACATTTTGAAAATCACTTCACAGAAACAGTATAACATTACCATTAATATCTTGGGCTCTAGAGTTAAGCACATTAAGTTCAAATCTTGGATCTATCAGTTACTAGTTGTGTAATCTTCAGCAAGTTACTTAACTTTCCAGAGCTTCAGAGGGACTCTGTAAATATTAAATGAGATTGTTGCATGGCTGAGTAGCGTGCCTTGCACTTACTAAGTAGAAGGTATGCCAAGTTCACTATCCTTATTTGGTGGCACCATGATACATAAAAAGAAGTGCCTATGAATTTCTTTAAAAATATTTTCAGAATACTTGTAATGTTAATAAAGTAATATTTTGTAAATTTTTTAAAAATAGCACTTAGAAGACAATGTAAGAGACTACATCCAAGTGGCAGGTAGGTAGAAAGGTGTAAGAGTTTTCAAATATTGGCATTTATTATGAGATTGTTTCATGTAGAAAGTTAATACATAAGTGACATCACCAGGAATAGCAAAGTAAGCATGTCCAAAAATACTCTCTCCTTCATAAAAACAACAAGAACAAAAAAATCATAAAACATGCAAACAAACAAGAAAATATAGTCCATGTACAGCATACACAGAAAAACACCTCAACAGAAACATTATCTGAAGAAGTCCAGATGTTAGATTTACTAGACAAAGACTTTAAACAAGCTATTTTAGATATGTTCAAAGACTGAAGGAAATCATGTCTGAAGAACTAAAGTATGAAAACAATGTCTCACCAAATAGAGAATATCAATAAAGAGACAGGAATAATAAAATATAACCAAATAGAAATTCTGGAGTCAAAAAGTACAATAACTGAAATGAAAAATTCACTATAGGGTTTTGTTTTGTTTGACAGGGTCTCTCTCTGTCACTCAGGACAAAGTATAGTGGTACAATCACAGCTCACTGCAGCTTGACCTCCTATGCTCGAGTGATCACCCCACCTCAGTCTCCCAAGTATTAACAGCTAGGAATACAGGGACGTGCCACCATGCCTGGCTCATTTTCTTTTTTGTAGAGATGGTAGCCTTTCTATGTTGCCCAGGCTGGTCTCAAACTCCTGGGCTCAAGTGATCCTCCTGTCTCAGCCTCCCAAAATGCTATGATTACAGGTGTGAACTGCTGTGCTTGGCCTTACAGCAGATATGAGCAGGCGGAATAAATAATCAATGAACTTAAAGACAGGAACTTAAAGATTATTGAGTCTGAGAAACAGAAGGAAAAAGAATTTGAAAAAAAAATGAACAGAACATCAGAGATAAGACACTATTTAACAACGTAAGTATACAGGGGATCCCAGAAGGAAAGAACAAAGAGAAAAAGGCAGTGAAGAAACAATGACAGAAAGCTTCCCAATTTTGATTTTAAAAAGCATTAATCAACATCCAAGAAGCTAACTGACCTCCCAGAAGGATAAACTCAAGAGACCTACATTAACATATATCATAATCCAACTGTCAAAAGACAAAGAGATAATTCTGAAAGCAACTAGAAAGAAATAACTCATTATGACAAGGGATTTTTGACAAGATCAATAGCTGATTTCTTACCAGAAAACATGCAGGCCAGAAGCATTGGATGACATATTCACAGGTTGAAATAAATGAACTGTCAACCAAGTATTTCAAATTCAGCAAAACTATTTTTCAAGAATAAAGGAGAAATTAAGACACTCCCAAATAAAGGCAAAAATTCTTCATTAGCATACCTGCCCTACAAGACATACTAAGGAAAACTGGACACTAGAAAGTAACTTGATCCACATAAAAAAATAGAGCACTGGTCAAGGCTGCAACAATGATAACTATAAAAGACAGTTTTAATGTATTTTTTTCTTCATAACTCTAATTTAAAAGAAAACTGCATGAGGCAATAATTATAAGTCTATGTTGATGGTATACAATGTCATAAGATTTAACTGTATTAATAATGGCATAAAGGAAGAGGACAATGGAGCTATATAGGAGCAAAGTTTTTGTATACTATTGAAAGTATGTTGTTATAAATTAAGATGCTAATTGTAATTCCCAGGGCACCACTCAGGAAATAAAACCTTATACCCACATACATATATATTTAAATAACAAGGGAATTAAATTAGTATACTAGAAAATATCTACTTAATGTAAAAGAAGTAACAGGGACACAGAGAAAAAAATCATTTAAGACATACAGAAAACAAAAGAGCAAAATGCAGACATAAATCCTACTCTACCCTCAATTAAATTACGTGTAAATGGATTAAACATGACAATCAAAAAGCAGAGACTAGCAGATTAATTTGAAAACCCACACCATGTACCAACTATATGCAAACTTCAAGAGACACACTTTTAAGACAAAAAAAATTGGATGTAAAAGGATATAAAAAGCTATACCTTGCAAACAATAACAGAAAGAAAGCTAGATTAAATTAGCTACATTAACATACTAATACCAGACAAAACAGACTTTAAGACAAAAATTATTACTAGAAATAAAGGATATCTGATAATGATAGAAGGGTCAATCAAAAAAATAAAATAATTATAAACATATATGCACCCAACAAAAAAGCCCCAAAACACATAGAGCCAAAACGTACAGAATTGAAGGAAAATATTTCTTGTAGTGAAGAGATACATATTTTACATTCCACAGTTTCTTCAGTTTTGTCTCCTTTTCTTTCATTAAATTCAAATAAATGTGAACTTAAAAAAAACCTCCAGAATATGATCTTATCTTCACAAAAGTATTCTATTTATCATTCCTACTTAAAATGATATCTAGACTGTTGTTAAACTGATGATAATAAAGTTAACTAATGTTATTTCCAAGAAGAGGGTTTTTAAAAATTTTTCATCTTTGTGCTCTTCTCTATGGTTTAAATTATGTATAAATATACGCATATCAGTTTTACAAAATTAATAGAGTGATCTCTGCCCCCTAAAAGAAATGAAATATACCAAGCAGTTAATAACAGTTAATTCAGAGTGAGAGGATGTAGATGAGTATTATTTTCTTCTTTGTGTTTCCTTTTTAAAATAAATATACATTTAATAGAAATCAACATACTCATAATTCTAAAAATTTAAATATACAGATATTCCATATACATGCATGCATATACATGTTTATAAGTAATATGAACTGAACAGAAGATACTCAAAAATTTTTCAGTGGAATCTTTAGCTTAGTACAAATCAGAAAGATCTGCTAGCATTCTAATAGCTATAATATAGAAATAGACAGCTATAAAAACTAGAGCAAACACGTATGTGTCAGTTCCCAATACCTTTCACAAACAGAAAAAAAAAAAAATCTAACAAATCCTCCAGGGAAGCTTAGAGAGAGAGATACAGAGGGGGAGAGAGAGAGAGAGAGAGAGAGAGAAGGAGAGAGTACATAGTGTCTTTTGGAAGCAATAAATCTTTAAAAAAATTTTTTTTAATTTTAGTAACTTTTGGTATACAAAAGTTTCTGGTTACATGGATGATTGTACTGTGCCGAAGTCTGAGATTTTAGTGCACCCATCGTCCAAGTAGCGTATATTGTGCTCAATATCTAATTTTTTATTCCTCACTCCTCATCCTCTCCCCCTTCTAAGTCTCCGTAGTACATTATATCACTCTGTGTGCCTTTGTGTACCCAGAGCTTAGCTCCCACTTTTAAGAACACAGTTTTTGGTTTCCTATTCCTGAGTTGCTTCACTTAGAATAATGGCCTCCTGCTCCATACAAGTTGTTGCAATTTCTTTATTTTGCAACTCATTGGTTGATGGGCACTTAGGTTGGTTTCATTATCTTTACAATTGCAACTGTGCTGCCATAAACATACGTGTGCAAGTGTCTTTTTGATATAATGACTTCTATTCCTTTGGGTAGATATCCAGTAGTGGGAGTGCTGGATTGAATGGTAGATCTTTTAGTTCTTTAAGAAATCTCCCTAGTGATTTCCACAAAGGCTGTGCTAATCTACATTCCCACCAGCAGTATATAAGCATTCCCTTTCACCATATCCACATTAATATATACATTTTTTTACTTTTTAATAATGGTCATTCTTACAGGAGTAAGGTGGTGTCTCGCTGTGGTTTTAATTTGCATTTCCTTGATCTCATTTGCCCACTTTTTGATGGGATTTTTTTTTCTTGCTGATTTGTTTGTGTTCCTTGTATTCTGGATATTAGTCCTTTTTCAGATGCACAGTTTGCAAATATTTTCTCTGTGGGTTGTGTGTCTCCTCTGATGGTTATTTCTTTGGCTATACAGAAGCATTTTAGTTTAATTAGGTCCCATTTATTTATTTTTATTTTTGTTGCACTTGGAAGCAATAAATCTTTAAAAAAAATTTTTTCAAAAATTCACACAAGAGATTTTTAAATTGCCAAACAAAACAGAAGACCAATGATGTAAAACTTGCACATTGGTGGGAGAAAGCTTAAAGGAAATTTTTTTCTCCCTTGAAATCAGGTCTTTAAGGAGTTTAAATTTAAGGCTAAAGATGCACTTTGCCATAGTTACAGTTGATGGTAAATTATTGCAAGTGAGTGCTACTTGAACTCAAGTCATTCGACAAACTGCCATTCTATGAGGTGCTTTCACACACATCCATTAGATCAGCAACAAGGTAAGAACCATACTTCTAAAGCAAAGTGAAAATTATGGCAGTTTTTCAGATAAACAAACTTTGTGACTCCAAAATCCTATAGCAGAATAACAGAAAGAAAATCTAAGGAAGAGAAATAGTTCATTAATATCCTTTTGTCACTTTAGTTTCGTTTTGTAAAATTCATTCTAATGGTTAAACTTTGTAAGAGACAAGTCTACATTTCTTTTAAGTACCTCCAATGCATTCTTGCACTTACTTTATACTAACCATAATCTTCCCCTTAGGGAAGAGACCCTCTTTACTATGTCTTTCATATTTCCATATAAGCCTGTGGAGGCCAAACACTAGACTTAAGTGGACTTTGTTATTTAGAGGGCCTAAAACAAGTAGTAGCAACCATTAGAAAAAAACAAAATACATTTTATGAACTTCATGTAAAACAATAATCACAATACAAAAATTCCTATAAGCTTTAAGCTGTGTAAAAAATCCAAGTTTATTCACACTCCACTTCCTTGGAAACCAGTCAGTACCAGTGAGTGAGTGGCAGATGCATCCTCAGAGTGATGTGACTGGGAGAAAGAGGTGTTAATATTATCACTGCTACTTATGCCAGGACTTGAGCTATTCATAGAAATCTTACATACTGACAGAAAGTTGAAGAAAATGTGAACTTTTGCCTTACAAATAAAGATTTCCCTCTTTCTTATTCTGTATGTTTGACTTTTCCCTCTATTTTTGTCATGATCTTAAACTCTCAAAAATCTTAACTAGAGTTGTAACCTGACCTTGGCCACAGGATACTTTGCTGAGTATCTACAGCAGGCATGCAAGTACTTGCTCAGGCAGGTAAGCTTTGTTTTAAACATGGCCACATGTTACTTCCAAATATCTATATCACGGATATGTGCCACTAACCTAAGCACGTTCGTGTGAATGAATGGATAAAAAAATCACTGGTTATAGTCAAAGCATACTCCCTCAGCGACAATGAGCAAACATCTTTGCTTGTTTTAAAATCCAAATACAAGGCTGCTAAAATGACATGTGAGAGTGTCTACTTCAAATAGATTAGACTCCCTATTTCAGGCACATATCTTCTTAACTGCTCTTTCACAATGTTTTAAGCATAATGGATATCAATAAAAACTGTTGATCATGGTCGCTTACATTCAATTTATGTTCCTGCAACATAGTTATAACATAAAACATATACATGTGCCACTATATATTTAATCAATTGTTTTGAAATACCAGTGGACTAAACAGTAAGTCATTTCTTAACAAGCCTCTAGACAATAAACATGTTCCAACAGTACTATGAGGGAATGCTTTGGCATTAGTAATGCTATTTAATAGGGAATATGAACCAAAATAATTCATCTATAACTGGCTTCTGTGTGGAAGAATGGGATCCATAAGTACAGTATTAAAGATGTTTCCAAAAATAAAGAATTAACATTTTATTAAGCCCCAATAATATGTTAAATGAAAAATGCAAACTACTCATCAGGGCTAGGCATGGTAACTCACGCCTGCAGTCCCAGCACTTTGGGAGGCTGAGGTGGGCGGATCACCTGAGGTCAGGAGTTTGAGACCAACCTGGCCAATATGCGAAACCCCGTCTCTACTAAAAATACAAAAATTAGCTGGGCGTGGTGGCATATGCCTGTAATCGCAGCTACTTGGGAGGCTAAGGCAGGAGAATCGCTTGAGCTCAGGAGGTGGACATTGTAGTGAGCTGAGATTGCACCAGTGCACTCCAGTCTGGACCACAGAGTGAGACTCCATCTCAAAAACAAAAACAAAATTGTATGCACATCATGTGTACAGGTGTGTGTACACTTGTATTTTTAAAAGACTGAAATATTAAAACACTGAATGTTACCTACAGTTATGTTTAAACTTTCTTTATATTTCTATCTTCAAAATGAGTATTTTGTAACATGTGAAAAAATAATCTAAAAACTGTACCATGTACTTTTACATGTCATCTTCATTTCATCCTAATAAGCCTAAGGTATATATTATTCCCATTTTACAGAAGATGAGTAAGACTGATGAGAAGGAGGAGGAAGGAAGAATATCGGATTTTATATATGAGGAAACTAAAATAAGGACAGATTAAATAAGGTGCCAAAGGTCCCACTGTTCTTAGAAGGGGCAGAGCTTAGACTCTCACCCAAGCAGTAACTCCAAAGGTCACACATATAACGACCACATCAAAGTGTTAATTTTGATTTTCATAAGTGATATTTTTACTTGAATTCTATAAAGTTAATTTTTTCAGAGAGGATGCTATAGATCTTAGATTCTTCTGTAGGATCATAGATCTTAGGGAATCTACGATAAGGCGCTATTAACAGCTGTTTCTTAAGATCATGACCACACTGAAGCCTATCAGCACTAATGGCCCCAGTATCTTACAACCTATTTGAGGCCTTCTTCAAGTTTATATAAAGCATCCTTTCTTCCTAAATGTTTTGCTACATTGAAATTTTGCTAGCTAATTTTATATCCTTGTGACTCACATGCTTTAAACTTTTCAAACCAGTGATTCTCACGTGTTACAGGTGGAGGAGGAAGGCATACATCTTTAAGAATATCATTGAGGTTACCATTTGTTTTTCAAAAAAAAAAATAAACATATGGAAAATTACAGACACAATTATAGATTAATAGAAGCCCACTCATGGGCTCCAATGTAATTTTAAACATAAGTAAAATTAGATATATTGTTTTATAAGTTAAGATTTTTTAAAAGACAGAAATTAGCATTACATGGTAAGGTTAAAATTTTTCTTTCATCAAAAACAAAAGCTAGTATCAAAAAAAAAAAAAAGAAAAAAGAAAAAAGAAAAAGAAAAGGACCAGCTAATGTCTTCGCCGCCCTATTTAAAAAAGAAAAAACTTCTAAAGAACTCAGAGTTTGTATGAAATACAAAAGGGAGTAGGAACAATAGTTACCACTTTTTGTTTTACAAACATTAAATGAGGGTATTTGCTTAGAAGCTTTAATGTACAAGTATTAATGCTATCCAGTTAATCAGATCAACAACCCAAAAGTATTTGTTGATTTTTTCTTTTCTTCATTTCCCTCACTTAATTTACTGAATTATCTCTATACCATTAAAATATATTCCAAATGCAAATGCTCCAAACCATCCTATGCTACTACTCTATAGCAAGCCACTTTTGCCAGGTTTACTCTGTCTCCTAAGTGGTCTCCTTTCTTCCAAATGTGCTCCTCCATACCCACATTCCATTCTCCATACAGCAGTTCCAATGATCTTTTTAAAATGCTTTCAAAAATGAAGATGTGAGACTAAATCTTCAATGACTTACTCTTGCACTCAAAAGCAAACTGCCTTTAAGGTATGTGGAAACAGAATCAACAATCAAAATCAACTCTATACTATAAATACATATGTGGAAAATAAAATTTAAAAAGAAAAAGAAGTTCCAAAAGCATCAAAAAAACCCTTCAATATCAGGGAATAAATCAAACAAAAGATGTGTAAGGCCTGAACACTATAAAAGGTTAGTGAGAGAAACTAAAGACCTAAGTAAATGGAGAGATACATGATGTTCATAAATTGAAAATCTTGGTATCATTAAGATACTAATTTCTCCTCAACTGATCTATAGATTTAATCAAAGCCTCAGAAAGCTTTTTTATTTTAAAAATGTATAAGTTGATTCTAAACAAAATAAAATCAATGGAATAATCTAAAATAAATCAATGGAAATCACAATTACCAAACAAATCCACATACATAGTCATGTGATTTATGACCATTTCCACTTCACTGCAGTGGGAATGGATGGCCTTTACAATAAATGGTGCTGGATCAAGTGTATATCCATATGAAAATATGCACAATAGTGAAGATATGGAATCAACCTAAGTTGTCTTACATATATGTTATACATGTTATACACACACATCACACATATACACACACATATATATATACACATACATACTCATACACACACACCATGGAATACTACTCAGCCATGAAAAATAATGAAATCATTTCTCTTGCAACAACATGAGTGGAACTTGAGGCCATTATCTTAGGTGAAATAAACAAAGTCAGCCATGAAAAAGAATGAAATCATTTCTCTTGCAACAACATGAGTGGAACTTGAGGCCATTATCTTAGGTGAAATAAACAAAGTCAAATATTGCATGTTCTTGTAAGCGGGAGCTAAATAATGTGTACACATGGACACAGAGTAAAATAATAGACACTGGAGATTCAGAAAGGTTGGGAGGGTGGGAGTGGAGGATGAGAAATTACCTACTGGGTGCAATGTACAGTACTCAGGTGATGGTTACACTAAAAGCCCAGACTTCACCACTACATAATATATAAATGTAACATGACTGCATTGGTATCTCATAAATTTATAAAAATTAAAAATAAAAGGAAAATGTTAAAAGGAACTATTATGTATGGAACATCCACCAAGAAGTAGGCACAGGCTTAGCAATTAAGCAGACGTGGATTTCTATTCACTCTTAGTGACTATGTGACCTAGGGTAGGTTTATCTAAGTTTACTGTGTCATCATTCTTTGTTTTACATTTAGTAAAAACTCAATTACATAGTGACAGCTTATTGAAAGTCATAATGATTGGAAAAGTTAGAATTTGAGTACAGCTCTATTAGACTCCAAAGCCCAGGATTTCTCCTTGAGCCATATATTGCCTTTCTAATGTGGAGCCATCAATTGCTTACCCGAGATAAGTATTCCCAACAAACTCAGAATGAATCTTTAAGAAAGGCTATACTTGTATCACCGCACACAAACTACGTGCAACTGCACTACTGGTACTAAGACAACAAATTATTAAATATCAACTTAACTGGAAAAAAACAGAAGTCTCAGGTAACCTAAGAAATACATATGTAGCTAAGGACAAAGACGACTGAGAAGATTAGCTTCTAAGGCTCTTCTAGTTTTTCAATCTATCAAACATCTGCTGAAGACCTACTATGAGAACATGGTATTAGGTATCCAGTTATGTTTTACCAGACATTACGACATGGATCAAGACCAAAGGCAAGAAAAATTGAAAGCAGAAATAAACTAATTTAAATAACGCATACACACACAAATTAAACTTGACCCCTACCTTCATACCATACTCAAACATTTGAGATGGATTGAAGGCCTAAATGTGGAAGCTAAAATAATCAAGCTTCTTAGAGAAAAATACAGAAGAATATCCTCATGACCTTGGGATAGGCAAAGATTTCTTAAACAGGACACAAAAGGAACTAATCATGAAATAAAAGCTTGTTATACAAGACTGAATTACAAATTGAGAATTTCTGTTGATCTAATACACAACTCACAGAGTGAAAAGACAGTTCAAAAACGTAGAAAATATCTGTAATGCTTATTATTCCATAAAGGACTTGTATCCAAACACGTTTGAAAACTCTTACAAGTCAATGAGGAAAAGGTAACAACCTAAGGACTCTCTGCAACAGTCTTTATTTATTTATTTATTTATTTATTTAATTTTTTGAGAGGGAGTCTCACTCTGTCACCCAGGCTGGAGTGCAGTGGCGTGATCTCAGCTCACTGCAACCTCCACCTCCTGGGTTCACGCCATTCTCCTGCATCAAACTGCCGAGTAGCTGGGACCACAGGCGCCCGCCACCACGCCCGGCTAACTTTTTGTATTTTTAGTAGAGACGGGGTTTCACCATGTCAGCCAGGATGGTCTCGATCTCCTGACCTCATGATCTGCCTGCCTCGGCCTCCCAAGGTGCTGGGATTACAGGCATGATCTGCAACAGTCTTTAAAAGACAACTTCACAAGAAAGTACATCCAGCAGCCAATAAACATGAAAAACTGTTCAACACCATTAATCTTGAGAAAAATGCAAACTACAAGCAAATGAAATACCACCACACACTTTCTATAATGACTAAAATTAAAAAGACTAACAACATCAAGTACTGGAGAGAATGTGGAACAACTGAAACGCCCACATTTCTGGTGAAGTCATCTAGGACAATTACTTTGGAAAAATACTTAGCAATATCTACTAAAGCTAATCAATCTTATAATCCAGATATTCCATTTCTGGGCATACATACAACAGAAATAAAAACTTTTATGTTCACCAACACATGTATAAGACTATTCATAACAGCTTTATTTACAATATCCAAGAACTAGAAATGTCCCAAATGTCCATCACTAATAGAATGAGTAAATTGTGGTGCATATATATAACAAAATCACTACACAACAATTAAAAAATGAACTACTGAACATGCAAAATATATGATCTTACAGATATGTTAAATTAAATCAGGGCCAAAAATGTACACACTGTATGATCTATTTACATGAAGTTAATATCAGGGAAAACAAGAGATAGTAGTCAGACAGCAGTTTACACTGGGGTTAGATATTGACTGGGAAGGGGAATGAGGATGCCTTCTGAGGTGCTATAAATGTTTTATGTCTTATCTGGGTGATAGTTAATGAGCACATGCAAATACAAACATTCAACTAACTGTATACTTTAGACTTGGGTACTGTAGCTGCAGTTAAAAAGAAAGCTCGGCCGGGCACAGTGGCTCATGCCTGTAATCCCGGCACTTCGGGAGGCTGTGAGTGGAGATCGCGAGGTCAAGAGATGGAGACCATCCTGGCCAACATGGTGAAACCCCTTCTCTACTAAAAATACAAAAATTAGCTGGGCACGGTGGTGCATGCCTGTAGTCCCAGCTACGCAGGAGGCTGAGGCGGGAGAATCGCCTGAACCTGGAAGGCAGAGGAGGCAGTGAGCAGAGATTGTGCATGGCACTCCAGCCTGGTGACAGAGTGAGACTCTGTCTCAAAAAAAAAAAAAAAAAAAAAAAAAAGCAAGCTCATTTGTTCTTCTTCTTTATATTATTGTACATATTAAACATCAAGTCTTATTATGAAATACTTATTTCAAAATTTGAATATTTTTAAGTGACAAAGTTGAAGTATACAGAAACATTTCACATGTAAAAGCATTTAAAGGCCAGGCATGTTGGCTTATGCCTGTAATACCATCACTTTGGGAGGCTGAGGTGGGTGGGTTGCTTGAGGCCAGGAACTCAAGATCAGCCTGGCCAATGTGGTAAAATGTTGTCTCTACTAAAAATACAAAAATTAGTTGGACATGGTGGTGGGTGCCTGTAGTCCCAGCTACTCAGGAGGCTGAGGCAGGAGAATCGCTTGAACCCAGGAGAAGGAGGTTGCAGTGAGCAGAGAGTGCACCACTGAGCTCCAGCCTGGACGACAGAGACAGACTCTGTCTCAATCAATTAATCAATCAATAAATTTAAAAAAAGCATTTAAGCTACTGAAAAATTCCTATTTCATATATCAAAACCTCTCTTTTTTTAAATGTGTAGCGCTATACCAAAAGTCCTCATTCTTCTTGTGACTACTTTTTATCCTTTCGGTAGTTTAGGTGCCCTTTTACTAGAGAAAAATAAAAAGGTTGCACCATAAAAATTCCAAAAGCTGTTCCTATGACTTCATCCCACTACCAACTTTAGTTTTATTCTTTCAGCTATCTTTCATTTAAAGTTCTCTAATTTTCTGTTGTGTAGTTTCTTAGAAGGCCCTTCACCCATTTGCTTTCAAAATATAAAGACAAACCAACCAAACACAGAGTCCTCCTATTTTTAAACGAATTTCCTCATTCTCTCTCTATCTATATTAAAATATATATATAAAGGATTATATATGTATATATTTAAAGAAGTGTGTGTGTATATATATATATATCTATTCCTTTTGCTCTAAATACATACATTCTAGAAAATGACAATATGTGGAATTTAAGTTTTTAAGTCAACAAAATTGTCCAAGATAAATTTAAGAGTACAAATTAACGTGTTTGAAATAACTTCAAATTACAGCTTATTTTATACACTTTTTTTTTAATGTTAAAGCATTTTGGATAAAAAAAATTCAGTTTTTTGTTTGTTTGTTTTCCTGGCACAACCATCTGTAAGGAATAATGTAAAACTCAAACTATTCAACCAGAACAGCACCTCTCAAACTTTAACGAGCATATGAACCTCCTGGGAATCTTATTAAAATGCATAATTCGATTCAGTAGGTCTGGAGTAGGGCCTGAGATATTTGCATGTCTAGTAAGTTCCCAGATGATGCCCAAGCTGCTAATCCACATACTATGCTATGAGTAGTAAAAAGAGATTCAAAGCAGTAACTATATCCTAGAATTTAAATGACTATTTATTTAAAGAATCATTTTAGGTTTTTTTTTTTTTTTTTTTTTTTCTCCAGAGGACCAGGCAAATCAATCCTGACTACTATTAATTTGATATGGGTTTCATTTAAGACAGGCTATATCCTTTCAATTAGAACTGTACTATTACTATAGTGAGAAATAATTTTAGAAAATGTCAGTCTAGCCTAAATTGATACAGCACTGTGTCTTTTGCAGTATAGACACATATTCTCTTTAAACTTCACTAGATTTGCAGTTATGAATATTTCCGGAGAGCCTGATAAGGAAGGGAGTATGCATACTTGAATACTCAAGTGCTTCAAACTGCTTTGTTAGGGAAAAGGTACGTCTTTCAATAAAATTATGTCCTTGAATTTTCTTTTTTTCATGCTGGATAAAGAATCAGTTCCCAAGTATGTCTTTAAAAGCACAAAAGCAATCATATTTTTTAAAATTCATCTCTGGCTATACCTTTATTTTAAAAGCTATTCTTCCTAACAATTATACTATCCACTTAAAATTATATTAACAGAAATTTCCACTTGGGTGCTTTGCTAATGAAGAACATTCTACAATAAATACTGTTTTCTTCATAGAGCTACAATGTTTTTAGAGGAAGCAAAATGGTTTACAAGAAGCAGAATAAGTAAAAGATATAACTAATATAAAATTATGGAACATTAAAATTTGATGAAAGGAAGATATTCTTGCAAAAACCCGGAAATGATTGTAGATACAAGCAACATATAAGTTGTAAAGAGAATCATAATACAGTTGCAATCTAATGTAAAAATAACTCTAAATATAGCCCAGTTCATATCTGAGAAAAACATCAAGGGTTCAATTAATAATAATGACAATGAAAACAACAATAATTATCAGAGCCCATTCACTCTACAAACTCACATAAGCTGCAATATTGATTGGTAATTAATATATTCAAATTACAATTACTTTCTTCCCTCATTTTCATCCTGTTCTGTTCAAAGTTTTAATTGGAAGATGTCATCCTTCAATTGCCTTTTACTATCCATTACAGATGACCCTTAAACAACCAATGTTTAAACCACAAAGGTCCACATTTACATAGATTTTTTTCTCCCTCTGCTACTCTCTGAGACAGCAAGACCAATCCCTCTTTTTCCTCCTTCTCAGGCTACTCAATGTGAAGACAACGAGGATAAAGACCTTTATGATGATTCACTTCCATTTAATGAATAGTAGATATATTTTCTCTCCCTTATGATTTTCTTAATAACATTTTCTTTTCACTAGCTTACTTTATTGTAAGAATACAGTATATAAATACATACAACAAAAAAATGTGTTAATTGACTGCTTACATTACTAGCAAGGCTTCCAGTCAATAGTAAGCTAATGAGCAGTTACATTTTGAGAGTCAAAAGTCATATGCAGATTTTTTTCAACTGCACAGGGGTCAGCATCCTAACTCCTATGTTGTTCAGGGGTCAACTGTGTATTTTCCTGTTTTGTTGCAACTTTCATTTTAACTTTTACATGACTAATAAAATATACAGAAATTTACTATTAGGGTAATAAAACAAAATAAATGGATAACCACTTGGGAAAGAATAAGATCTTAACTTTTCAGTCTGAACAATAATAAACTTCAGTAGATTAAAAATTTGTTGCAAAAGTGAAACCAGGGCCAGGGCCAGGTGTGGTGGCTCATGTCTGTAATTCCTGCACTTTGGGAGGCTGAGGCAGGAGGATCACCTGAGGCCAGTAGTTGGAGACAAGCCTGGGCAACATAGTGAGACCATGTCTCTACAAAAAAAAAAAAAAAAAGAAAAATCAAATTAGCTGGACATGGTGGCATGCACCTGTAGTCCCAGCTACTTGGAAGGCTGAGGTAGAAGGATGGCTTGAGCCCAGGAGTTCGAGGCTACAGTGAGCTATGATCCTGGGCAACAAGAGTAAGACCCTGTTGCTTAAAAAATAAATAAATAAAGTGAAAACATAGAAACACCTAAGAAAATATATCTAAATAAATATATTAAACAATCTATCACTTCCCCACTAATAGATGCTAACTTTATTACATATTAAATTCTAAATGTTTTCTCTTGTGGGAATACTTTCAAGCATGGAATGCTCCCAAGGGAAAAAAACTATATAAAAAAAAGTTATATCGAACTATAAAAAAATTAAAAGTTGATGTTTCAGAAAATACTACAGGCAAATTTTAAAGGCAGATGATAATGTGGAGAAAATGTCTGTAATATATATGATGGAGTTAATATTCTTAAGGCATAAAGACTATCAGAAACAAACAAGACAACCCAACAGGAAAATGGCAAAGGACTTGAACAAGCAATTCATAAACAGCCAAAACACATTATCTTAAAATGCGTATTCTCACTAGAATCTCAGAAATCCAAATGAGAAAAATAACAAAATGTCACTTTTGCTCATCGTGTAGGCAAATATATATTTTTTAATGTCCATTATCCAGTTTTAGCAAGGGTTGGCACTTTTTCAGTAGGAGGTAAGATAGTAGATTTGAGGAAATGGGTGAAAGTAAGTATGGTAAATGTGAGTGGCTGCCAAAGGACAATCAGTATTTGCTGGACCTCCTGGAGGGCCTTCCTGATGCTGGAGACAATTTTTAGTGACTCCTGTCTGTATGATGCAATTTCCTTTAGCAGCACTCAGGAAATATTGAAAACTTGAATTCAAGGTGGTTTTGCAAAGTGAATGTGGTGAAATGGCAAGGGTGCAAGAGATTTAAAGCTAATGGCAAGATAGTGATGGAATATAGGCCAGCAGAAAATGAACTGAACCATTCATGTTACCAGTATTTATTGAGCACCTCATGAGCTGGCATATAAGAAAATTAATTACATTTGCATATTGATCTTTTCACCAATGACTTCACTAGAATTCATTTTCTGGTGTACAACTTTTTAGTTGATTCTCCTAGGTCCTCAAAATAGACTATCATAACATCCATAAATAATCTAACATCTCCTCCTTTAAAATATTTACAATTCATTTCTTTATCTGGTCTTTCTGCCATGGTTATTATTTAAAAGTATTGGCAAGCATTCTTGTTCTTCACTTAAATAGAAGAATCACGAGTGTGTCAATATTAATTATGATGTTGGCTGTTAGTTTTATCTCTCTTTATATGGTTAAGGAAGTATTCTTCAATGACTTACTAAGATTTTCCCTAAACAATGTGATCAAATATGAGAATATAAAATTTATTTTATATACTCATTTAGTATATTTCCTAACACTGAAACATTCTTATATTTATGTAATAAATCATTCTTGGTTTTAATATATAAATGCTGAATTTTGAAGTTTTAAAACTTAAAAGGTGACTAATACATGGTTTTCACTACTGACTATCTTTAAAAGGTTTTATGTCAGTGTTATACTACCTAAAACAAACTGAGAAGCTTTTCATATTTTTTCGTGTTCTGAAGAATTATCTGTTCCTCCTAAGTATGAATGAAGTCCTCTATATAATCTGAACGAGGCCTGGCAACACGTTCTTTAATAACTTTTCTTCCTTCCTTAGGTATATTCACACTTTCCACTTCCTTTTGGCTCACATTTTACCAATTTATGTCACCTTGAAAAGCATTCACCCTATTCAGATTTTCAGATGATTAGCATAAAACTGCATATGTGTACTCTCTAAGTTTTAATTCTCATCTGTGGATTGTCTCTAATTTCTAAAAACTTTTAATTTTCTTTTTTTCTTGATTAAACTTGTTAGAAGTTTGTCAATTTTGTTTATCTTTTCAACAAATAATTCTGCTTTTGTTTTCTAATTTGTCACAGAAATTTAATTCCATCCTTTCTATTTATCTTTATTTTATTGTTCTGTTTCAAATTTCTTAATACAAATGCCTAATGCATCTATTTTCAGTCTTAAGGCCCGTATGTTTTCCAATTGGTAAAGCTGGAAATATGCTTACCCATGAGCTTTTCTACATACTGCAATCTGGCTCCTATCTCCACCACAGGACTAAAATTGTCTAGTCAGGTCACCTATCACATATATATTGCCAAAGATAACAAGCCTCCTACTAGAACTCTTTAAAAGCATCTGTCATTATTAACCATGCCCTCCTTCTAGAAACTCTCTTCTCTTAGCTTTTCTGATAAAACCTTATCCTAATTTTTGTCCTGCCTCTCTGGCCATCCTCTCTTAGCATCATACTGTTGACTTTTTTCCTTCTCTTAAATGTCAGCATTTCCCAAGACTGTGTCCTGGTAGCTCCACTCTTACAAAAAAAATTCTTCCTAGTGACTTCACCCAAACCCATGAATTCAACTATCTCTTATATGTGAAACTCTCTAAACCCAAATGTATCGCTCCCCTTTAGATAAGACCAGTTCCAGAGGGATGTCTCATAGGCACCTCAAACTCAACTTATCTAACTTAGACGATACCATCTTTATCTCCCAAATTGTTCTCTCTTTCTGCATTCTAGATATTTGTGGTTAGCCTAGGAATTATTCTAGATGGCTCCCTCTCACTTACCCACATTCAGTCAGTCATCAAGTTTTGAAGATTTTATCTTCACCCTTCAAGAATCTGTCCCCTCTTGCCTATTCCCAGAGTCTTTCCCTTAGATCATGTGTGAATAAAAACAACTGCAATACTCCTTTAATTTTCCTATCTCCAACCCAGCCTCCCCACTTACATATATAAAACACATCACTTTACTAGTGGTATTTCTTAATAAATGAAAAATGTGTTTATAGGTAACTCATAATCATGTTCTAGCATATTCTATTTGTTACTTCTATTTAAGATGACCCCATCCACTCCTTTCTTCACCTATCTAAAGCCTACCTGTCCTTCAAAGTTCAACTGTCTTACGTCTCTCTGTGGAAAGCTTCCTCTCTGTAGAAGAGTACATAGAGTTTGCTAAATATACTCCTCCTTGGGTGCTAGCATATACCCTAGGCACATGTCTTTCATAAATCATAGGATTCTATAATAACTAGACTTATTTGGTCATTTTCCACTAAAGGAGAAGCAACCTTAAGGAGGTCAACAGACCTTGAGTGTTCATCCTTGTACTCTCAACATCTGGCACATATTTGTTCATGTTTAATGTTTGGGTATCATGTATAAATTATTTTAGAAGAGTTCTGTCTAAATAAGAACCATAAAAACAAATATAACCAGAAATGATTGTTAGTAAACTGGTGATGCAAACAGAAATACACAAGGCAAGAAAAATTAAGGTAGACATTCCAGCTCCACAAATTCATGTTGCTTTTCCAAATGAATCTGAGTCATGCATGTGGGTCAGGAAGTAGACTTAGGAAAGTGAAGATTGAACTTAGGAAAGTAAAGATTGACCAGGTATTCTGAACTAAATTGCTACTGACTATTTTATACCATATTACAAAACCCGGGCCTAATATAGCTAGCCTATTAGATAGAGTAGTACAATTAAAAAGCCAGCATGGTGATTGTGACACATCCTTGAAAAACTCATGTCCTCAATAATGAAACAAAAATAAAGAAGAATTTGATCATTGTAAATATATTCCTTAAGGTCCTACCAAAATACCCTGCTCAATTTAAGATATTAGATCTTACAGACCTTGTTCAGGTTTTTGTTGTTTATTTGTTTTTTTGTGGGATGTGTTTTTTTGTTTGTTTTCATAAATAATTATATAACTCAGAGGAGCATAAATTTCATAAGGGCAAAACTGTAACATCAGGGGTAGAAATACAAGCTGTTTGGAAAAAACATTTTGTAAGAGTTCTGGTTTTCCAATCTATATGTCATCTTAGCCCCCGGCTAAATATAGTAAATTTGCTTTAATTATACAACTTCTGTGACAGAAAAAATGGTAGTAAAATTGGAGCCTGAGACGCTATCTCTAATTATAACTTGATGTTATACTGTTTCTGGAATGAAGACTATAAACTTAGGTACAATCAGTCATCTCAAAATGAAAGTTGTTGGTGACAGGAAGAACTCAAAGGAACACAGAATGTAATGGGAAAAGTTACAAATCAATAATAAAATCATTAAAACATCTTTAATGTGAAAGATTCACATTCACATAATTTAATAATTACATTTTTCAAACATACCTTGTCCATTAATTTACTTGCATGAAGACTCAAGCTATTGAAGAATATTTTTTTGCTTAGCAAATGCATTTCTTCAATGGTAGTCAACAATGTAGTTGCACTATTTCCAACAATGCCACTAAAAGCAAAGGACATTTCAGGTTGCAAAACAGAAACTGAAACAAAACAGTTCTTTGAGTAGAATGCTTTAAAAAGACCTAGATTTAAATAAAAGTTTTTATGTAAAATATAACCTGTGAATTACAAATACTCTAGTTTCATATTTTAAAAATCAGGATTTTTGTTTTTCTTTTGAGTTAGGTGACGAAAAAATAAAAACAAACTACTATGTTTTCAATATTTCACAATCTCTTTTAGCAAAACTGTGGGTCAGAACAAATATTTGTAATATACAAAACCCTATCTCTATTTTTCCTCTATTAGAGTAAATATATGTCTCGATTATCTAAGACAGTTAAATTTTAAGAAGAGTATTGAATCAACAGCTCTATTGATAAAATATTTAAATTGCATAAATACTGAGTTATTCTTTTAATTAAAACTGTCATACTATTATATCAATAACACACCTATAAATTAGAGTTTCTCAATTTTTATACAGCTGCCTACAGAGCAGTATATTTAGACTAACTGAAAAGTCTGATAAGTCTGAAAAGTATGATAATATTTTGAAATAACTAATTACATTAGTACGTTCCATAATCCTCAATTTGCTATTGTATAAGGATATTTCTTAGACCCATTCAAGGAGGTTTCCCATTTTTGCCAAGATCTAAGACAAGTACGTATATAAAATAATTCCCAATTTTTTTCTCCTAATTCACACACTAAAAATGATTTTAACAACTTTCTAGGGGAAAAGCTTCTTAAGGATATGAAAATATGCTGTAATCCAGTAGGGAATTATAATTTCTAAAGGTATCACAACATCTTCCATGCCTAAAACATTTTAGATTGCTAAAGATGAATATAATGGCATTAAATACTACCAAACAGTAAGCTAAAACACAGCAAATTTACTGATAAATCAAACCACATACGATATATTATAAAAGCAAATATTAATCTCTGCAAATGTAATATTTCAGTACAATTCTGAAACCAAAATAAATTAGATAAATTCTCACATAGTTCATGAAAAAAAGCAAATTATTAGTAAAATACATATATAGAGCAAACAGCAAAATACTAGCAAATTGCTAAACCAATAGCCATAATACTTATATTTTAAAGAAACAACAAGTATTTCAGTTAAAAATATTGTAAACCAAATACTAAAATAAACTGGATGGAATTCCCACACACGCCTGCACATGCAATAAAAACAAGTATTTCTCTGAACAAAAGTGTACATCAAGCAACAGAGGAAGCAAATTAAATGAAAACAAATAGAAGCAATTTAATGAAAAATTTAGAGAGAGCTCAACATATATTTACATTTTTTTTTTAAATTTGTAGTTATCAGCTGTACTTTGCAGTTACTCAGATCTAGAATTTACTAATGTTTATTGAGCACTCACTATGTTCCAGTAACTGGTCCAGATAATTGTAGACGTTTCTTCTGACATTTCATTCCATATTTCTATCCAACATGCTTATACTATTACTTGATTTTTCAGTTTTAGGTATTATCTACAAATTCCCTGATGTAGAAGATGAGAGTTAAACTCTCTTATACAGTTCTCCTCCACCACAACACACTCAAACTTCACCTTCCCCAGGTTTCCTAATAGAGCCACGGGCACAGAGTTCTGGTAAATGACTATTCAATGTTTACATCATTACACTCATGTAAATACTATTCAGAGCTGACCAGAGAATCAGGGATACCCGAAACAAGCCAATGAACAGGCTAGTGAAGAAGACAAACCCCAGTGTGACAGCCAAGCAGCTTGCAGTAGGCCTAAAGGGCAACACATCTAGACTGGCGGGGAATGAGGGCTCCAAGAAGGGTATCAGACAGGGGCAGGAGAGAGGCCGATTACCTGGTGGACTATATGGTGAGACAATGAAGTGTTGAGTTCTCTTAAATACCTTGGATCCAAAATAGTGATAAGGGCATAGGAAAGTAAAGTACAAAATCAAAGTGTTTATTAATTCCAGGGAGAAAAGCTTTAAAGGAAAAGATATATAATCCAAGCATGCTCGAGTCCCTGTTTTTTGGATTCTATATCTTCCTTTTGTTGGGAGTTTTAATGTATAAGAGGTGAATTTTTTGAGATCTTGCATGCGTCTTGTTTTTTTCCCAACTTCACTGCTATTCCTTGCCAGTTTTGTGGTTTCTCCTCTTCTTGACCTCAAAATATTGGAGCTTCCCAGGACTCAGTCTTTAGCCCCATTCTTTATCTATACTCATTTCTCAAGTGACCTTACCTACTCCCATGGCATCAAATGTCATCTATTTTCTGAAAACTAAGACATTTATAGCTTCAGCCCTGATTTCTCTCTGTATTATTTGCTCACTCAAAATCTCCTACTCTATGTTCACAGATACATCAAATCTGACAAGGCCAAAACTGAACGGAATTCTTCATTACCCACCACTCCCATCCACCAGTTCCTTTCCAGCATTCCCCATCTCAGCAAACAAAACCATTCACCCAGCTGTTCAAACCAAAAGCCTTATTCATCCTTGACTCCTCACACCTCACGCTATCTAGTATGTATACATGTCCTATTGGCTGTGACATAAATTATCTCCGAAATCAACTACTGTCACCCTAGTCTAAACTCATCATCATCTCTTCTCAGGACCACAAACTGCTTTCTAAATATCTTCCTTATTTTCCCTTTTGTCTCACTACACTACATGATTCACAGAGTATTCAGAGTAACCTTGTAACACGAACCTGCTCAAGTCACTCAAAACCCTCACATTTTTCCCAATCTTATTCACTCAGTATGAAATCTAAATAACCACTATGGCCTTCAAAATCCTATACGAGCTGGCCTCTCTCTACCTTTCTTATTTCATCCCCCCCTACTCCTTCCAATTCACTATACTCCAATTCCTGGTCTTCTTTCTAGTCCTCCAAAATGCAAGCTTTTCCTAGCTTCAGTACCAGAGTGTATTTTTGTCCTGGACATTCTTCCCCAAGATCTTTTCATGCCCAACTCCTTCATATTATTCACATCTGTATTCAAATACCACCTCTACTGAATGGCCTCAAAAATAGTCACACACACATATATCTAGTCATATATGGTCACTCCCTATACTTTCTATTTCCTTTCTCCTGCTTCATCTTCAGTACCCTTATAACTACCAAAAATTATTATTTTATACTTGCTTGTCTCCCCTACTAGAATGTAAGTTTAAATTCTGTTTTGTTAATTACTGTTTCCTTATTACCTAGAAGAATGGCAAGTATACAGTCAACTTTTTAATTGAATGAGGAAATGTGTGAACAAGTAGAAAAAGTACATGCAAAAAGTCAATCAAAAAAAGATTTTGTCATCTTCAATATCATCTTCAAAGACAGAAAAATTACAATTATCAGAGCCTAAAAAACCTATTATCATCTTCAGAATCTGAATTATTTTTTTCTAACATTTTCTGCATTAGAAACTAACATATCAATATCTTTAAATAATAAATTTCATTTAGTCCCATTATGGACATTATTAAATAAACAATTTTAAAAATTATTTTACCAGCATCTTTTTATAACACAGCACTTGCTATGTCCAGCTTTCAGCTGTCCTTGTGTTTTCTAAGTATTTATTATTCTCTTATTATAGGATGCTATAATATTACAACTGAAACTAATTCATTGCTTTTGAATTACGGGAAAGATGACAATAAGTTTATATCTAAAATATTAAGGGACTAATCCAAATCCTATCTCTGATCAGTTTTGTAGACTACAGCTTGTTAGTTTTGTTTGAAAATCTACTAGTAAGATGTAAAATCCCCTTCTTAGCTGTTTGTTAAGTTCTGGGTGGCTACTGTCTGTCACTAAGGGGTAGGTGATAACCTTACCACAGTTTTTTGGTACTCTGTAAACTAGTGCTCCTTCAACCTTTCCTGGTAATGTTAGTTATATTCTTCTTAGATTTTTAACAGTTGGCCTACTATTCCTGATACTGGCATACTGTATAACAAGTAATTTTTTTTTTTTTTTTTTTTTGAGACGGAGTCTGGCTTTGTCGACCAAACTGGAGTGCAATGGCCAGATCTCAGCTCACTGCAAGCTCCGCCTCCCAGGTTTACGCCATTCTCCTGTCTCAGCCTCCCGAGTAGCTGGGACTACAGGCGCCTGCCACCTCGCCCGGCTAGTTTTTTGTATTTTTTTAGTAGAGACGGGGTTTCACCATGTTAGCCAGGCTGGTCTCGACCTCCTGACCTCGTGATCCGCCCGTCTCGGCCTCCCAAAGTGCTGGGATTACAGGCTTGAGCCACCGCGCCCAGCCAAGTAATTTTTAAATAATTATTTAATGGAAAAATACAAAAACTATCAAAAATATGGCTTGGAAAGACATTGTTGTAACATAACTACACATGTAACAGTCTTACAGTGACAGTTATAATAAAACTCAAGGGTATACCACCAACAGACAAATGTAAAGCAAAAATGAATGCATATTTTGGAGTCAAAGATTACATTTTTTATAAGACGAGTGGTTCCTAATCAGATAAAGTTGCTGGTATGTAGCGAAGATAAAGCTATGGTTCTATTTTATCACTTATAGTAAACTAAATGCTGAAGAATTTAGGTTATTTACATCCAGAATAGAACATTTAATTCACTATGCTCTATTGTGAGTATATGGTATAGTTGCGTTAGTTGCCTTGGATGTCTTTTACTAATGCAGGAAGACTCAATAAAGACTTACGTTATAGACTCATATTGTTATATAAGGGGTGTGTGTGTGTGTGTGTGTGTGTGTGTGTATAGTTAAGCTTGGAGAAAAAAGGAGAAAGGAAATAATAGACCTTAAGGCACAGCATGTATAATATGCATATAATGATTTACATGATGTGGAGGTTCTACTAGTTATGCTTAGTCTATACTTAGTGTATAATTACCATACACAATATAAAAAAAAAATCTTATACTGTGCTCTAACTGAAAGAAACAGCACATTGGATTTGGCAAACACATTTTGCCATTCCACTTACCTGATTGTATGGTGATAAAATTTGAGGAGATTAGAAATTTTATATAATAAAACTGCCCCAGGTTCAGCAACTATTACTTGCTCAATTCGAACCTATTAAAATACATGAGAAGAAAGTAAACATTTCTTAAAAGTATAACTTTTTTTCATTAATAACATACGGTATGAATAGAATAGCAAAGACAAACTTTTATTATTGCAGAGATCACAAAATGCCTCCTAAATAATTTCTGAGTAGTAAGTCATACAAGATGGTAAAGTAACAAACATTTTAATATAGATACACTCTACAAAAAAGCTGACCCATTATTTGCAGAATTTGGTTCAAGCCAGTTGTTACCAGAAATATCAATACATTGAGATCATTTGAGATTTATCACCAGTATATAATGGAATCTGGTTCAATACTAAATTGTAAAGGCAACTGCTACATCCATAAAACAGATTATCAATGAAAACATACTGCTTTATTGCCAAATATTCAAGAAAAAAAATTCCAGTCTATAAATTATTATATCAAGTTTGTCTATTAATCAAAGAATAGAAAAGTAGACAAATCTTGAATTAGCACCAACATATTTGCCAAATTATAAGATTACCAGAGCAAAATCAGATCTAGTTCAAGATTAACTTGATCTGCATCAAGATTTAGCAAATATGAATCTTTTCTAATTAAATTTCATCCTTCACTGTTCTTTTCTCTTATTAATGAATATAATCTAAACTACACTGATAAATGCTTACTTAAATATTGTATCTGCCCTTAAGCTATTGCTTACATTATATCTTCTTGCTTTCCTAACTAGTTTCTAAATACAAATACAGTATAGACATTATGTCTTCTTCTGCCTATTTTACATCTCTGTAGCGTCTGGTAGAACAGTATACACACAACAGATGTTTAATAAATGCTTTTAAAAGTTGAACTTTCTCTGTATTTAGATTTTGGCATATGTCATAAAACAACTATGATTTGCTAAAATGACATTTTATATCTGCATACAAAAGCCTCTTAGATTACAGAAATCAATTTACATTTACATTAATATGTTTATGAAATTGGTTCATCTGTTGGTATAGGTGATAGACTATCTAACTACCACAATACCATGGATCATGAATGGCATTTGAATTTAAAAAATATATTTTTCCATATTATAATTTATTTTTAAACCAAGACCTTAACAGTGACTTATATGTTATATCAATAAAGGTGATATTTTCTTAATTTTAATATAATTATTACAGAAAAATATAAAAAAATGTTAATTGTAGGCAAACAGCTCTTTACTAGCAGATTTTAAACACCATCTCAGCTATATGGCCACCTGCCTTCCAGAATTTTGAGGCATCAAGAAAATATTCTTAGTTCTAACTCCCTTAAGAAAGAGAGAAAAGAGGGGAGAGAGAGAAAGAAAGAAAGAAAGAAAGAAAGGAAAATAAAAGAGGGAAGGGAGGGAGGAAGGAAAAAAAAACAATTTCTATCTCTCTCGAATACAAAGGTTTTGAGGGAAAGCGGCAATAAACAATACAACAGCTACAATACAAAATACAACAGAGAAAGGCTGGAAAATCAGAAGACTGACAAATAATACACCAAGAATGCTTTGTTTGCCACACAGAAAGAAACACTCTGTCTTATGAGGGCTATATGAGAGGCTAACCATTTTCAGCAAAACCCAACAGTCACAGGAGAAACAACAAAAGACAAGAGAAACAAAAAGTAAAAAAAGGTCAAAGAGACCAAAGAAGTGGTGGTAGCAGCAACTGGGCTGGAAATTATCACTGTGATGACAGTGGAGGGAAAAATCATTAGCAGAGCTGGAAAGCAGCAATGGGAATAATGGCTCAGATATAAAGTGTGTTGGAACAGATCCTGGCACATCATAAGCACTCAATAAATCCTAACTGCATTGTGAGAAGCAGCATCAACCATAAAGGCAGATATTAAAAGTAGCAAAATGGGCTTCAGGCACCCTGACAGCAGAGAAGGTAGGGAAGAGCTAAAAGAACAGTGGCTCTCCTCTCCAAGGCCAGAGAGAAAAAGTGAGAGCAAGAGAAAGAGAGTGGGTTTGTGTTCATGAAGGGGACATAGGAAGAAGGGAGGACTAAAAAAGATGATGATGAAATTCCTTTACCTTAGTATCACAGACAGCTGCTCAGGGTGGACATCTGTTCCTATGTATACCTCAACCTGAGGGCCCAATGACTATGTTGTGTACAATATTCAGCTTTATTTTTCATGCCATTGATCTTTTACATTATGCCTGCCTTCACAGAACCCGCCATAATCTAAGGTCTGTAGCATACACTACCCTAAAGTTTTTATTAAAAGAGAAAATTCAAATGATAGCTGGTAATCTATCAGCAATCTAAAACATTCACATAAAAGAAGGATTTTATACCCATGGGCTTGAAAAAAATTTTAATATATTAGTTCTGATCTTTCTAGCTACAATTTTTGGAGTAAAGACATGTACAAAGTAATAGGGTTGATGCTGATGAGCCATGGATAGTATCCTCTACACAACATATGTAATCTTAAACTTAGAGCACCAATTCTTTAAACTGGCAATAGATTTACAGATCTTATCTTAATGCATACATTTACAAATATTTAATCTACCACCTATGATGTTTCACTTTACTAAGACAAAGAAAAGATTAAACAAGGTAGAATAAATCAAATATATAGTTTCTCAAGGATTATCTCCCATTACCACTATAACCTTTTCTTTATGCTTCTAAAAATCAAAATCTCCTACTCTAAAAAAAAACCATTTCTACAAAGAAGAATAATGGACAGAAAAGTAGCCATAACATCCAATATCATATGTCATTAGAAAAAGTTTAGTTGCTTATCAATTAGGAAGAAGAAATTTTGTATGAGTGAGATTATAAAAGCAGATTGATCACTAGAAAAATTCAGAATTATAATTGCAAAAGGAAATATTAAAAGTCAAAATTTTTTTCCTCATCTAACAACTATATCACTGAAAATATAACCACCAAATAAAGTACAGAAAAAAAATTCCTAAAATAATGTAACACTGTCTATCAGTATAAAAGGAAGGGAAGTATGAAATTGCTAGATTATATATCACTATCAAGCTAATTTGATATGTAACTATTGTGAACACCTGCTAAATATTCTCTGGAGTATGCAATACATATTATCATCATATGGAAAGATTTCAAGTTTCTGTCATTTCAGAAAAGGAATTTTTCTTCATTTTACAACAAAAAGATACTTGTCTGCTTACTAGTGTCTTCTTTCCCTTTGGCATCTTATATTTAAATTTGCCAGCAGATCACAGTAAGGTCCTACAATTGTCATAAAGATCTTTCTGAGCATGTACATTTAAGGAAGATGAAATGAGAATTTCTAAGTACATTTTAAAACAAAGGCAGACTTCAGTATATAACGTCTTTATCTAACTGGTGGGTATTAGTTTAAACATTTTTGATATAATAATTCTTACTCAAACCAGGACAGGAAACTGAAAAGTCCATTATAACCCTTAGATTCTAAAATTATAATATTTACACAATTACTTTTTAAAAACAAAAGGAAAAGCATACACCTACTATGTAGCCACAAAAATTATAAATTAAATTTTTTTTAAAAAAGAAAGAACAGCTGTAAAAAGAAACATAATTACATAAGCAAGGAAGGGGGGAAGGTAAGGCAGATAAAGTAAAATTTATCTTTTACCTAGTCACTTTGATAAAGTGACTAGGAGTTTAACTATATGAAGTTATAAAAAGGTATAAAAGCATAGCAAAATAAATCTCATTTTATTCCTCCTCTTCTTCTATGTTTCCAGTAACTGCCAGTATACAAAATAAACAATATTTATAAGAGTTATATATGTCTACATCAAACTATGACAAGTAAATATTTCATTTGGGAGAAATAAGTAAAATAATTTCAAGATACTTTGCCATTTATTTTCTGAATATACAGTTACGTCCTATGAGATCAAGTTAGAGTAACAGTTAAATTTGTCAATATAATCAATTGTCACAAAGTGTGTCATCTGAGATTTCCTTGCCTGGAACATATACCAAAAAAAAAAAAAAACTTAGAAATAAAATAAATTAATTTTAAAGTTCATTTCTTGAAAAAATTAATTAAACTTCTGGATTTCAATTTCCATGTACGAAATTGAAGTCAATCAAGGAAGTTGGTTTACAAGGAAAAGTAAACCAACAATTGCCAAGTATTCTCTAAATATTAATAAAGGAAAACAAAGGTATTTACCATCTGCTAAATACTTAGTGTCATAAACTATGTACTTCATCTACACAGTCATCCTCACAACAACCCTGGATGATAGATGTTTTAACATACAGGTTCCACGGGAGCATAATTCAGGCGCAGAAGAGTTAAGCAGATAGAATAAGTAAACACAATTAAGTGGCAATATGGGAATTCTAACTCAAATTTGATTCCAAATTCTGTTTCTTGTACTATAAATAGTATTGCTAATACTAATACATATTATTTTATCCTTGGATTAATCATTATTTATTGCTATAAGCAAAAACTCTTCTATGTTTGAAGCAATCAAGTAAACAAAATATTCTTAGTAAATCTCTCTGTTAAGAGTTCATAGATTTGCTATTTAAATTTAAGAGATTTTTTTCTCAATCAAATAAGAAAAATTACTACAGGAAATATAATCTGTAAAAGATAGGTCAATATATGCAAACTACAAATATTACCAATTTTCTTTCTCAGAGAGAAAACTGGCAATTATTATTTTAAAATGTTTCTTATTAGTCTACATCAGTGTGCTAATTTGAAAAAATTATAGATTGTATTTGAGTTGGTATCAGTTTCTTAAGTTCCTACAAATAAGGTAATAATTTAACCAGGTACCATATAGCATATGTAAAAACAAAATATTTTACCTTTAGAGGCCTGCACACACCTTCAGTGATATGCCCAACAACTTCTTGAATATTTTCTTCAATACCTAAAATTAATTACTACATAATTAATATTTGTTTCCATATTATACCTTGCTTCATATAAGTTCAAAAAACAAATAATATATAATACATATAATTAATGGCACTAATAACTTTTAAAATAACCATAACAGGGCCCAGCGTGGTGGCTCACGCGTGTAATCCCAGCACTTTGGGAGGCCGAGTTGGGTGGATCACAAGATCAGGAGATCGAGACCATGCTGGCTAACACGGTGAAACCCTGTCTCTACTACAAATACAAAAAAGTAGCCAGGCGTGGTGGTGGGCGCCTATAGTCCCAGCTACTCGGGAGGCTGAGGCAGGAGAATGGTGTGAACCTGGGAGGCAGAGCTCACAGTGAGCCGAGCTCGCGCCACTGTACTCCAGCCTGGGCGACAGAGTGAGACTCCGTCTCAAAAAAAAAAAAAAATTAACCATAACAATATTTTGGTAAGTTTGATATCTCTTGGGACATTACTAATTGTGTTAACATATTACTAATTGTGATAATACCTAATATGCGTCTAGAAAGCCTTAATTCATTTGATTTTGAGTTAATAAAATGAGTATTTCTTTGTGAAAAATATTATAAGACAGAGGAAAAAAAAGTCTGAAATGTATTCATTGAATGAAGTGATGCCAAGATGTATTAGCATTTATTTTACAAACATCTTGTTCCAGGCAGTACTGCTTAGCACATACACTGAGGGTATAAAGTTGAAAAATACACCTTGAAATCTTACAGAAAAACTAGTATTTTCCGAACACCAACTATTTATCGAGCTCTGTACTGGGTATTTGACATTTACTGCTTGTAACCACCTTCATTTTTACAGATGGAAAAACTGAGGCCCAGAAGATTGAAGTCATTCCTATAGAATAACCTACTTCATCTAACTACAATCTATTTTCTTCCTTAACACTGCCTTATATATACTTTTCTAAAACATCTTTAAGGAAACACATTTATTTAAATGGGGTAATGAGAATAATAACAGAAAGAGAACCTAACAATGCACACTTTGTGCCAATCTAACATATGCTGAGTCTAATCTTGATACTGAAGAGTTAGAATCTATGAGGTTAGTATTACCACCATAACACTGACTCATCTTGCAGATAATGTGAACCACAGAGGCGTGTGGCTGAGCTATGTAAAACAGTCAAGTGATACCAAGCCACAGTGTCTCTCTTAACTTCCTATCAAAAATAGAACATTTTAAAATCATACATACACTAAACCCTCAAACTCTAAAACAGGCCTCCTTAGGTAATCACAACTAAGAAGATTGGGAATTCTGTAAACAAGACATCAGCAACACTCAACTACAGTTATTTTTCTTCCTTGACATCAAGACAAAAATTTTAAGTACATTGTATATATGGTGATGTAGTTGAGTGTTTGTCCCCTCTAAATTCATGTTGAAATGTAATCCCCAATGTTGGAGGTGGAGCCTGGTGGGAGATGTTTGGGTTATGGGAGTGGATCTCTTATGAATGGCTTGGTGCTATCCTCACAATAGTCAGTGTTGCTTAAAAGTGTGTGGCACCTCCCATCTCTCTGTCTTGCTCCCTCAATCACCATGTGACATGCTGGTTCTTCCCCTTTCACCTTCCACCATGACTCTATGCTTCCTGAGGCCTTCACCAGAAGCAGATGTGGGCATCATGCTTCCTCTACTGCCTGTAGAACCGTGAGTCAAGTTAAACCTCTTTATAGATTACCAAGCTTCAGGTATTCCTTTGTAGCAATGCAGAAACATACTAACAAATATGATAATTGGTTTTAAAATTTTAAAACAGTGTCATGAGAATGAAAAAAGAGGCTGGATAGCAGAAATGAAAGAATTAGTAGCTTCAAGACCTTAAACAAGTCACTCAGCCTGTTTACACACAGATAAAACTAAGATAATACCACCTTGTACCTTTAATGCGTCATGTAGAGGATTTGAGATAATGTATGCTAGATATTCCAGAAATTTCTTAAAAGTGCCACAGAGGAGTCTAGGTTTGATATGAAAGGTCATTAGGGTTCACTATAAAACCGAACAGTTGAGTGACAGGACAAAGGTGATGGAAGAGAAAGTCTATTAGCAGAATGAGGGAGAAACCAGAGAAGAGAAAGACTAATCAGGACACTTATTGTACCATCAAGGTGTTTATCTAAGTGAAGAAGATGGCAACAAGAGTAGAAACAGAGACGCTTGGGTTATTTTCAGGATGTAGGCATTAGCAATATAATCGGTGGACCCACCTTGTGTAGTTACATGCTTTAAGAGAGCTTCAAGGTGCTCCTTTTCAGAAGCAGTAGCTTGATGGAGCCAAGCCAACATATCTCCCACATACCTAATGAAAACTAAATGTTAATGAAGATTTCCTTTGGAAAAACATCCACTCCTCTTCTGCTGTCTGATTACTATACCTCAATGGGTCATGAGAGTGCATTTCAATTGGTCTAGGTGTACCTCCGGGGCCCCCTCTTGTGAGCGCATCAATAAATCCACGAACAACTGTACTTCTTCTGGCTGTTCCAAATTCATCTAAGGTATATCTAGAAGAAACAAGTTGTACAAAAAATGGTTGGGGTTCTTTGTCTCTAGTGGCTATATCAGATTTTCATGCAATTTCTGAGACAAGCAAGTACTTAAAGCTCTTTTAGGCATTCGGTCAAGCAACACTGCTTTCAAACAAGAAAAAAATATTTAAGAGATAACTTTGGCGCATTGAAAATTCAGTCAAAAAGTAAAAACTTTTAACCCTCCTAAGAAACAATGCTGGGATATGGGACTAAAGCAGAGGCAGCAGTAATAAGGGATAAAGCAATGGACTTAGTAAAAGTAGGAAAATCAAGCCAAGGTGGGAAGACTTAACTTTTTAGGTTTCAGTATATTCAGTATATTAGGTTTCAGTATATTTCAGTATATATATTTATAGTCTAAAACGATGCTCTACTGTTTTACATAAAGCCATAAGAGTTCTCAAAAGCTGATTATAATTAGAACTCTGCAATCCAAGGCTGGGTGTGGTGATTCACACCTGCAATTCCACCACTTTGGGAGGCCGAGGAAGGTGGGCACTTGAGCCCAGGAGTTAGAGATCAGCCTGGTCAAAATAATGAGACCCTTTCTCATTATTAAAAAAAAAAAAAAAAAAATAGCCAGGCATGGTGGTGCATGTCTATAGTCCCAGCTACTCGGGAGGCTGAGTTAGGTGGATCCCTTGAGCCTGTGAGGTTCAGGCTACAGTTAGCAGTGACTGCTCCACTATACTCCAGCCTAAGCCACAGAGCAAGACCCTGTCTCAGAAAAAAATAAAAGAATTCGCAGTCCAAAAATTGAGGTTTTCTCTTCTACATTAAAAAGTCGTCTTTATACATACTATCACAATTTATCACCAAAATTTGCTCTAAAAATTGCTATCCATTTTTAAAAGCTTATTTTGACTCCAATATTAGACATAATAGATGTTCCTTAAATTTACTGACCAATCACATATACAAGCAAATACCTTTTTAAAAAACATGTATTAAGAAGTCACCTATTATAATTGAAAAGGCATGGAAAGGCTTTCTAAGGTGAAGGAACTGGTAGGGAAGGAAAGCTTTTAACTGGGGAACAGGACGATTTGGGATTCAATTTATAAAAAGGGCCTGGAGCTCTCTGTAGTACCCATTTCTTTGACTTGACTCAGTCTTGTTTCCCATTATTGCCACCATTCCTGACATCCATCCCTCAATTGAAAGTTCTTTCCATTTTAAAAGTATAAAGAAAAACACAATCTATTTTAGCAGTCTGATGTCAGCAGATTCTAGACTAACTTGTAAACCTCTAAACAGTATTCTACCATACCAAATTTTAAGAATTATGTCGGCCGGGCGCGGTGGCTCAAGCCTGTAATCCCAGCACTTTGGGAGGCCGAGACGGGCGGATCACAAGGTCAGGAGATCGAGACCATCCTGGCTAACATGGTGAAACCCCGTCTCTACTAAAAATACAAAAAATTAGCCGGGCGAGGTGGCGGGCGCCTGTAGTCCCAGCTACTCGGGAGGCTGAGGCAGGAGAATGGCTTGAACCCGGGAGGCGGAGCTTGCAGTGAGCTGAGATCCCGCCACTGCACTCCAGCCTGGGCGACAGAGCGAGACTCCGTCTCAAAAAAAAAAAAAAAAAAAAAAAAAAAAAAAGAATTATGTCGATAACCTATTACCAAAACTTCCCAAGATACCCAAAATAATTAATATCTTAGGCTACATAGCTTTCTTTCATATGCTGTCAATTGGATGAAAAATCCACATTTCGGTAAACATGTGAAAGATGGTTTACTTCCAAATAAAAGAGAAAGCCTGTAGAACTGGCAAATGGCTATAAATATTTAGGAATATGAACCTTTTTTGAGGACTGTTTACTATTAACTAGACTATGGTTCTTTGTGTGTTTGTTTTCCATTAAAAAGAAATGGTTTTGAGATTCCCTGTGGTGACATACTAGTACAGAAAAGGGAAAGTGTAATATCCAGCTAAGTTTTGCTAAATTGCATAATTGCCTTGCATTTACTCTCTATTTTTTAAACAAATTAGAACCAAAATGCTCATTGCTATTTTTTCCCTCATGCTCTTAAATTATAAATCCATTTAGTGTGAAGAATGCCTTCTTTTAAATGATCACCTGATTCTCTGAAATATGACTGCTTATCACAGCACAAAATTCACAATTGTTTAACTTTTTAAGTATATAAAGCTAATCCTCATTCCCAAGACCCTATTAACCACAGTAAAAATAAACAGCAAAATTTGTTTCTAGGACTGTCCACTGGGACCACAGTTGTAACAGAATCCAGTGAATCTACTGGTATCTTAAATAGGGGGTAAATTACCAAGCCTGGCAAACACTGGAATTTCATCTGTTTAATACTATAAAATATCAATAAACATTAATATTAATGTCAATCCTCCTATAGAACAAATATAATTTAAAGCAAAAACAGCATAAGCCATATGAACCTTCAATATCTTTAGACATGAAACATCCTGGGAAGGCCCAGAGACAGAAGAAAAATTCTTTCACCAAAATCAGACATTCTTCCAACAATAATCAAAATTCAAAATGGAGCTTTTTCAGGGTGAATGTTCAAATTATGTACATATTCTCAAATACCCCTAGTTAAAATTAAGTCTCATTTTAAAAATCGTGTTTTAGCTACCGTCAAAGAAATTCTGGTCAAAAAACAAATTAAAAGGTGAAAATTTTTAATCAAAAAGCAAATTAAAAGATAATAGTATAGAAGTGCCTCTTTGAAACACAACAAATACATAAAGAAGGAAGAAAAATCAGCATTGTACATATTACTATATTTTAAAATAACTTATATTCTAAAGGCTTACGAAAGGAAAGAAATTATCAAAATTTCTCACTTCCATTTATAATTATACATGATTTATTATTAAAAGTCAATAATGCATTAGCATTCCAGTTATATACTACATAAGAAACACTGAGTAATGGCAACTTTCCCCAGGGATTTCAATAATTGACATTTTTCTTGCCTATAATACTTACGTTATTTGAGACGTAATAATGGACAGTGAAGCTTTTAGACATTACTTACTAAGTTCATATAGTGCCATCTGGTGGTTAGCATGACACATTATTAAGTTTTCCCTAAATGTAAGGAAAATACCACTTTGAAAATAATTACTTAATGAAAGGCCAATTTCCTCTTTTTTAGCATTTATCTTGTTCTAATCATCTGGTCTTAAAAACTTACTCCCCCACTCAACTTCTAAATGTCTCTTAAAATCTTCCGAATTGCCATTACTGCCCCTGCTTCTTAGCATATGCCCTTCGCAGATAAACCTTCTCTGCCTCTCCATCATAGTTCCATTCTTTATTTTTCAAGCTTTTTCTCTGATTGCCACGTAGCCCTCAAATACACCCCTCCTTAGCTGACAGCTTTCTAGTCACCTCCTCTCAAATTAAAATAATATCCAAACATCACACTACGTGCCTCAAGTGAACAATGTAACTTAATCTTCACATCAACCCTGTAAAATAGGCACTATTATTATCTTCATTTTACAGCGAAGGAAACTGAAGTTTATAAAGGTGTAAGGACTTCTCCAAGAAATCTGACTCAAGAGCCCACCTTATAAGCCATTTAATATTGCTCCTTTCCAAGTTTTGATAAAGAACTATAATTCAGTAAAAATGTATTTGCATGGCAGAAGTCAGCTGTTGTTTTCAGGTGCCCAAAACACAC
The DNA here is from genome assembly GCF_037993035.2 of Macaca fascicularis. Lineage (NCBI taxonomy): Eukaryota > Metazoa > Chordata > Mammalia > Primates > Cercopithecidae > Macaca > Macaca fascicularis. Next base: position 19,101,547 of record NC_088391.1, on the reverse strand, counting down.
AAAGGCTTTTTTTTTTTTTTTTTTAAAGATTAACCTTGTGAATAAATATTAATCTGCAGACAATGCAACAGTTGTTAAAATCAAACACCAAATGTTTTAAGTGCTAAAAGACTCATATCAATGCCAATACGTTAAAGTGAAAAAGTTGAGAAAGAAATTTCAAAGAACTGCTAAGCTGCTGATCAATGGTAAACATTAACTTATCATATTATATGCACAACATTCAGGGCTATTACAAATCCAGCTGTTGCTCCTAATTCAATAGCCAGGGCAAGCTTTTGCAATTAATTTCCCAAAGGTGCATGTTCTCTCAATGTATATCTTTGCATTACTGTTCCCTCAACCTGGAAACTGTTCTTCCTTTACTTCTAGGAAAATGCCTATTCAGCCTTCAGAACTCACTTTATACCTAATTCCATAGGAAACTTTCACTGACGTTCACTCTTTCCCCTACCTCAGAATACTTGAGCCACACAGCATCTGGGACATGACTTGTAGACTAGCAATTAGTATATTCAATTAAAATGCATTTGTTTATCTCCAGTTCCATAAAATAAAGCAGTCTGAGGGCAGTGCTTTACTGAAGCTGTGTTTCTAGAATGTGAAATGGTGCTTAACACAGAGTACTCAGTAAGTAGCTCTGGGGTGTTATTCTTTTACACAGTTGGTCAGCATTTGTGTTCTGTGACCTTATGAGAGTATAAGTAGTGTTCCAATCAGAAAGTAATGGGAAGGTCCTCTAAAAATAGTATAAGCAGAAACTGAAAGGGATGAGTCACAGCAGGATGTACTACCTTGGTAAGAGTCCCCTGGTTTCCTATTTTCAGAATTAGTAATATCATCAACCCCTACATCTACCTAAAGCTTATGCTCATACTACTCTAGGCATTAAAGAAAGTATTTACTTTTTATTTTATAAAAATTAAGTGAATAAAATTAAAATATAAAATAGTAAAACACATATCAACAAATATAAAATGCATTAAATTCTTATCCAAAGCATTACCACATAGCTCTTGTTTGGCGTCAATTAGGAGATCAAAGACCTGGGCCCTCTCTTCCTAAATCCTATTAATAGAACCTTGATATTAAATATTCTTTTTTTCATCTCTGCATAACCATATTTCTCAGTCCTGGTATGACTTCAGTCTCTGTAGGGAAGGATTCATATAGGAGTTTTAGTTACTTACAATTCTAAGGGAGTTAATGAGATGACAGGGGAAAAGTCACTGAACCTCTATATAAATAAGAGGTAGTCTAGATACAGAGACACTTTGGTTTCTCTTTCCATATTGTATTCTATAGTATGTAAAATTCAAATAAGCTGATATCCCGTGAAACAAATTCAAGTTAAGGTGAATAGTATTGTTGTAAATTATTACAAATATTACTCAAACTATTATATATGCTTTTGATTAATACTGATATATAAAGTAAATTATCAAAAGAAAAGTAGGCATTCTTTTTTAATTAAGAAAAAGTCACCAACTTATATAAGACAGGTCTGTCCTGCAGGGCTTCCATTGCCTGTGTCAATACTGGAGATATGTCACATGATTCTTGTGTCAATGTTCTGCATTCACCTGAAATATAATTAACATTATAACTTTTGTTAAATTCAGCTTAGATGTTTATTATGTCTGTTGCATTCCAGGAGTCTAAATTCTATGGCAAACACTCCATAAAAAAATTCCTCAGAAAAACCTAGATATACCAATCAAAAACTAATTTATACTGTCAACCAAACTAAAAAGTTAAGCTTAAGTAGTTATATAACTTTAAATGACCACATATGCTATCAGATATACCCCAAAGCTGTATTTTATTATTATAAAAAACTAGAGTTCTGAAAAAACCAACCAATGGACAAGTATTTCCTAATAACTGCCATATACACGACAGTATTAGGGAGGCAGGCAGGAGCACTAAAAATATATTATCAGTTCCTTCCCTGAGAAGCAATCTTTAAGCAATTCGCTAAAATTGTTAATGTGGTTAACCAATATATAGTGATACAATTATAATTTCAAAAGAGTTTGAATTTTAAACTCTTAAAAATCTCTACACCAACTTTTCTTTATTGTTCTAATTTTATCTATAACATGCTCACAAGTGCCTAGTACATTCAAATTTAGAACTTCTCAGAAATTCCCAACCTTTGGTACACAAGGACTTCACACTGGCAGTATACTTTCTAGCATGCACTGACTGAAAACAAAATATGCACAGAGAATTGAAGACATCTTAAAATGTCTTCATAGTCTCCACAAGATAGAGGCCCACAGTTGGGAGCCACTGTGTAAGATGTTGTGGAAACACAAAGAAATTTCAGTCAATGTCCGTGACTTTGAGAAAGTAGAAAACTAGTGAGATAAGACATATATGAAAAAAATACAATGAGATGCAACGAGAGAAAGGCAGACAACACTCCAGATGGAAGCAAACAATGTAAAGGAGATAGGTAGAAAAACAAACAGGTTTTAGAGATAAAGACTTAACCAACCAGACCAGAGAATTCCATTTGCAGAGCATAGTACAGGAGTAGCTGGTTAACTAAATTTAATTCCAACCCCTTCCAACAGCTGGTTGGTAACACCTATTAACATATGTGCTCCTGTTCCATGCTTGCTTGTTTTAAATATCTTCTCTGGTTTTAATAGGCTATTTGCAAAATGTCTATTGAAACATTTTCAAACAAAACTAAAGCAAATAAAGTATTCCTGGTAGGCAAAATAATGGCCCTCCAAAGATGTCCACATCCTAATCCCTGGAATCTTTGAATATGTTACCTTACGTGGCAAAAGGGACTTTGTAAATGAAATTAAGGTAGTAGACCTTAAAATGGAGAGATTTTCTCAGATTACCCAAGTGGGTCCAAGGTAATCACACAGGCCTCACAACCTAAGTAGCTGGCAGAAAAGTTAGAGATATGAGATGGAAGATGAGGCAGGAGAGAATCAACATGAGAAAATGACTTGACCTGACATTGCTGGCTGGCTTGAAGATGGAGGAAGGGGCCGCAAGCCAAAGAATGCGGGCAGCCTCTAGAAACTGGGAAAAACCCTCAGTGACAGCCAGCAAGGAAACACAGACCTCAGTCCTACAAACACAAGGAACTGAATTCTGCCAACTAACTGAATGAGCAAGGAAACAGATTATCCCTTAGAGCATACAGAAACAAATGCAGCAGGTCTACCAACATTCAGATATTAGCATAGTGAGAACCACGTCTGATTTCTGACCTACAGAGGAGTAAGGCAATAAATATGTGTTGTTTTAAGCCATTAAGTTTGTAATAATTTGCTACAGCAACAGCAGAAAATCAATTTACCACTTACAACTTTACAGTTATGTAAACAACAAGAGACACCTAATCTGCTTTAAGATAATCTAGGGCAGAAACTGTCTTCATGTTTTTATTCTCATACTTAATCAAGCATACTGCTTGGCCGATAGCAGGTGCTCATGATACAAACACAAAAACAGTGTGTTCAAATGTGAAGTTTGTTTTTCTGTTTTTTAAATATTTTAAAATATTTAAAATATTTTTGATTACTAGATCAAAATGCATCAAAGACCAAGTAAAAATTTAAAAATCAAATACAATTACTATTTTTATTTAAAAAAATTTTTTGACTACTAAAATCAAAATATATCAAAGACCAAGTAAAATTTTAAAAAACAACTACAAATGTTCATGAATGTAGACAACATAAAATAAATCACTTACTTTGAGCCCATCGGTAAAGTCTTTCATAAGCCGTTTCTTGAAGTAAGGCCATCTGTTCCATAATTTCTAAACTAAAAAAAATTAAAGATTTATTATAATTTAAATCTTAGTCAGCAGCTACATCTAAGCACCTAATTATTTTGTTTGCATATTACATGTTACAGCATATTAACTTTTTATCATTTTATGGAATGATTTTTCAATAATTTTCTACAATTAAGTAAATGTCACATTTTAACCATCACTTACTTATCAACTGCTGTTTTAGCCTAAACCTGTCAGGGTATAACTTCACTATTCTCTAAAGATAAATAAAGATTAAACTTCTATTTCACAAAATGCTATATAGTTTCACAAACAATCTAGAATATCTTTAAAATTTTGGAAACATAAGCAGCAATGCAATTAGTTCAACGAGCAGTTACTCACCCTGCCGTTTGTTGATTTGTACGCAAGAGAACTTTGACATCATTATGAATCTGTTTTACTCTTCCAAGTGCCTTGAAAAACTCCTTTAAAATTAAGAATGTGACTTTATGTCCATGCTTCAGGCAAAATTACATTATTTAAAACTGAAAGGTCATTGCCAAGGGCAAACAAACTCTTTCACCTATTTTAACGAAGACTTCCTATACTGATCTCAACTTTCTCTAAGTTTTCATAGATGATGTAACTGGTATTTATTCACATCTTCCTACTACGTGCCAAATAGTGTTGACAGTTGCCAGGAATACAAAATTTATAAAGAGAAAAATCCCTGTCCTCAAGAAGTGTACATAGTCTAGTGAGAAATGCAAAACTAAAAATTAGTAAATTAAAAAAAAACATACTGTGTATTACACATCTTATTACTTAAGCCTGGCATTCTTATTGCTGAAGATGATGTTTTATATCTCTGTTGTATACTCATTCTTGCTCCCTCGTCCAAGAGTAGAATGCAAAGTTAAATATATAGGAGGTGACAGATGCCAAACTGTTGACTGATATTTAAATGTACTGGAGGCTTAGGTTTCAGAGTGCCACAAATAGTGTTCCACTCATGAAAAATAATGGATATGTTATTTTTCTTTGATGAATAAAGCTTAAAATACTACTAATAATAATCTTCCTTTTCTAATTTCTACCAAGGGGAGAAAAAAATGATATATCAAATATTTCAAAAGCACAAAGTTCCTCAAAACATGAGGACAGTACATACTAATACATAATATCTCTATTAATTATCTCACCTATTTACCTCTCTACACCCAAATGACCAGTTCCATTTTAGCCAAGCCAGTAAAAGTGATACCTACTCAGAGACACTCAGTGAGAACCCTTCCCCACCTCAAGAGCCCTTCTTGCCCTCTGAGCCCACAATGATGACGACAGGCTTAAGTTTACAGTTCTTCCCAGCTAGAAGACCAAAAGATTCCTTTTTGGAAAAATTATTAATGTCTTCAAGAAAAAAAAAAGAAATGAAACTTTTTCTTGTTATTTAACATTTCGAGAGGTTTTATAATACTTCAGCCAGTTTGGAAAGAATGAAATAGCTTAAAAAATTAATTCGATGAAAAAATAAGTGATTTCTAACCCAAGGAAAGACACAAAGTTATAAAAGAAAGAACATTCAATTACTGTAATGTCACTGTAATGAAAATAAAAAATGTGTGGTAGATACTACAGCTCAGACCTGTAGTCCCAGAACTTTGGAAGGACAAGGTAGGCAGATCGCTTGAGTTAAGGAGTTTAAGACCAGGCTGGGCAACACAGTGGGCCCTATCTCTACTAAAAATTAAAATTAAAAACATCAGCCAGGAGTGGTGGTGCATGCCTGTCATCCTAGCTACCTGGGAGGCTGAGGTGGGAGGATCACTTGAGCCTGGGAGGTTGAGGCTGCAATGAGCTGTGTTCGTGCTACTGCACTCTAGGCTGGGTGACAGAGCGAGACCCTATCTCAAAGAGAAAGAAAAAGAAAATAGAAAATGTGGTCTAACTGTACTATGATGTATGAAGGAGATAACGAGAACATATGTGTGTACTATCTGTGTTGGGGGAGGAGACAGAGTGGGTAAAAGGCTAAATCCTCACATTTCACAATAGAGAATCAATAGAAAACAGTTAACATAGATAATCAAAGCATATTCTTTTTAGCTATAGATCTGGAATATAGAATTTACAAAAGAAGCAATTAATAACATTGAAAATGGTTGGCAAAAGACCTAGAGGTGAGGAAGAGTAAAATAGGTGACATAGATTTTCTTTCTATAAGCTTTATTGACTCTGACTTTTTAAAAAGTACATGTATTACTTTGAAAAATATAATTAAAATACACATCTTAAATTTCCAAACATAAAAATATTCTCAGATGAAACTTTTTAAAATGGGAAAATAAAGCTTCAAAAATGCAGTTTCTCTCTAATATCTGTAACTACTAAACTTTAAATGATTAAAAAGTCAGGATACCTCAGTAATGGGTCCTTCTCTTGTACCTCGGAGAAGACTCATTTCATCAGAAGTCAGTTGGAACTTGGATAAGAAGGCATCTGCGACTTGTGCTCTTATCTCTAATTTTTGGCTGTAATTTTCAAAACAAGCAATAAAAGTCAAGCATCTTATTCAGTTGCATAGCTTTAAAACAGATTATATCTCAGACAACTTTTTAAAACAAAGATATGAAAAATTCTCAACATTTTCAAAAAGTCTTGTTTCTGCCTCAAATATAATTTTATCAGACATGTAGGTGATAAAATTAGCTAATATTATTCTATTTCAGATACTTGCACACAATAAATGGAGTTGATCATTATGCAAAAGAAAAAATAAGTCCATGCATGGTCCCTGCATTACAAATTTGCAGCCACTTACACGTACTTAAATAGTTCACCTTGCAGTTTGCTAGATTGCTTTTATAAGGGAGAAATACGTACCTGTTTTCAACCAATTTCTCCTCAGTCACTAAAACAATTCCGAGCCTTTTACGTTTTCACATGAAGTACATATCAAAAATCAAATTTATTAGTTTATTTTATGTTAGAGAAGATAAGAACTCCTTTATTAATTCTCCATAAATTGCTAGTCACTTATCCACTTTTCTCTTCCCCACTTTTTCTACAAAATATAGTAATAAAAACAACCTTTTAAATTATATTATCTGAATGCAACCTATCTAAACTAGCTGACAGAAAAAGGCACACTCAAGGACCTATGGGACTGAGTAGAATCAATACCCACAGGCAAGTTAGGAACACAAATTACTTGAACAGAAACTCAACATTCCTGGTTTCTGTATCTCAGAACTGAAAATACATACATAAAGTTATAAAAGTATTTCACTAGCAATATTCAGAGAATAGTAATATTCCACAATTAAACAAATTTCAAATAAAAATGAACAAAGATAAACACTATTTGTATAGATGATACAATGCATCTGCCATCTCTGTTTTATTTGCACCTTTGAGGTGGGAGGTTTTAAATTCAAAGTTGATTGCTAATGCTCCTACTGAATAAAGAAACTTACAAGGAAAAATCCTCCAGGTGGCAGCAAAGATCTGTTTATTTCAAATGAGAAATCACCTAATTGAGTCTACACAGATTTAAATGTCATGTTCTTAATCATCTTATTACTGATGCCTGAACGTTATCTTAATATTTATTTTATTTTTGCTTGGTTGCTTTGTTGCCTGTGCTTTTGAAGTCTTATTCAAAAAATCCTTGCCCAGTCCAATTTCATGAAACAATTCTATTTTTTTTTTTCTGGTAGTTATATAATTTGGGGTCATATAATTTACTCTTTAATCCATTTAGAGTTTGTTTTTATATATGGTGAGAGATAAGGGTCTGGTTTCATTCTTCTGTGTGTAGCTACCTAGTTTTTCCAACACCACTTACTAAAGACACTGTCTTTTACCCAATGTGTGTTCTTGGTGCCTTTGTTGAAAATCAGTTGGCTGTAAATGCATGAATTTATTTCCGGGTTCTCTAGTCTGTTCCATTGGTCTATGTGTTTTGACACCAGAACCATGCTGTTTTGTAGTATATTTTGAAGTCAGGTACTATATAATGCCTCCAGCTTTCTTCTTTTTGCTTTGACTATCCAGGTTGTTTTGCATTTCCATATGAATTTTAAGATTTTTTTCTATTTCTGTGAAGAATGTCACTAATATTTTAAAAGTAATTGCATAGAATCTGTACATTGATTGGGGTACTATGGACATTTTAACAACATTACTTCTTCTAATTCATGGACACAGGATTATCTGCCCATTTATTTGTGTCCTTTTCAATTTCTTTCATCACTGTCTTATAATTTTCATGGTAGAGATCTTTCACCCCCTAAGTTTATTCCTAGGTATTTTATCATTTTTTGTAGTTATTATAAATGGAATTGCTTTCTTCATTTCTTTTTCAGATAATCTGCTGTTCATGTATGAAAACACTACTGATTTTTGTATGTCGATAATGTCTTCTGCAACTTTACTAAATTCATTTAATATTTACACAATTCTACCATTTTTTGGTGGAGTCTTTAGGATTTTAAATATATGAAACAACCTACAGAATGGGAAGTACTTGCAAACTATGCATCTGGCAAGAAGCTACTATCTAGAATATATAAGAAACTCAAACATCTCAATAACAACAAAAAAATCTGATTTAAAAATGGGCAAAAGACCTAAATAAACATTCTCAAAAGAAGATACACAATTGGCAATAGTTACATGAAAAAAATCTCAACATCACTAATCACCAGGGAAATGCAAATCAAAACCACAGTATCACCTCTCCTCAATTAGAAAGGCTATTACCAGAAAGACAAAAAACAACAAATGCTGGCAAAAATGTAGAGAAAAAAAGAAATCTTATACACTGTTGGTGGGAATATAAATCAGTACAGCCATTACGGAAAACAGTGTGGGGTTCCTCAAAAAACTAAAACCTATCATGTGATCCAGCAATACCATTATTGGGTATATATGCAAGGGAATAATATCAGTATGTCGAAGAAACATCTGCACTTCCATGTTACTGCAGTGCTATTCACAATAGCCAAGATATGAAATCAACCTAAATGCCCATGTTCAGAAGAATGGATGAGAAAATGCATGTGTGTGTACACATACAATTGAATACTATTCTGCCATAAAACAAAATGAAATCCTGTCATCTGTGAAAACATGGATGAATCTAGAGGACATCATGTTAAGTGAAGTAAGCCAGGCACAGAAAGACAAACATCACTTGATCTTCCTCATATCATATGTGGAACCTAAAAAAGTTGACTTCATAGAGAGTACAATGATGGTTACCAGAGGTTGGGGAAGATAGTGGGGAGAGGGGGAGAGGAAGAGATTGGTCAACAAGTACAAAGTTACAGTAAGGAAGAGTAAGTTCTACTGTTTTATTACAAACTAGGGTGACTACAGTAAATAATGCAGTGGTATTTCAAGATAGTGAACATTTTGAATATTGTCACAAATAAATGATAAATGTTTTTTATCACTTATTTGATAAATGAAATGATAAATGTTTAAAGTGATAGACATGGTAATTACCTTGAAACATTACATTGTACCCCATAAATATATATAATCATTATGTCAATTATAAATTAAAAATGAATTTTAAAAAGCTTAAAGAGTTACCCTTAACAGGTTTTGTTTTATACTTTTCAAAGTTCCAGTCATTATCATAAAGAATTTAAAGTAATTATAAAATTTTATCAAATTCCTAGGGACTATGCAAATTAACCATGTGAAATAAAATGTTTTTGGGAGCTTTTTTGGATCTATCTTTAGAATCAATTTATTAGGCACAAAGAAAAATTTGTCTCTTTAGTTTATAGTTTCATTTTGTTGTAATCAAAACAAGTGTTACCCACCTTGATCATACCCCTTAATCATTACAATTCATTCCAAATAATGTGGCTGACTGGATTTAAAAATCAATCACGAGATAAAGACTGAAACATAGGCTCTTAATATAGCTACAAAAGAGACGGTGCAAAAATATTTTTATAATGGGCACAATACTAAAACAAGAGTTTGATATATCAAGATGGCAACTTTAAAAGTAGTGACAGAATAAATTCTAATACATTTTTTATTATCATATTACTCTAGTTTTACCACATGTATTCTTTCCAGGTAAATTTTCACAGCCATTCTGACAGGAAGTTATTGTTCAATGGTCCAGTGATTCGGTTTGGGAATATTCACTCATTCAAATAACATTATTGGAGACTTACAATGTATAAGGCCTATGCCAGAGAACAGTGTGACAAAAGGCACTTATGACACAGACCTTGTCCTTACTTTACATCAACATATGGAACTTTTTGAGGGCTTTTAATGTCTAAGTAAAAAGTATATGAGATAAATATTAACATAAAACATATAAAGTATAACTTCCAGAGTATTTAAGATTATGTTTATACAATCACTGTATATTGTATAAATAAGTTAAATAATAATATGTGAAATACATACTACAGAAAAATACATAATAGACAAAACTGAGGTAGATCTATATGTACTAACATAAAATGATCCATAAGGCATTTTACAGATATAAAATTTGCAAGAAAGTATGTATAGGAATCCCCACTTATTTTTAAGAGCCACAATAGTCCCCCCTTATCCTCGGGGGATACAGTCCAAGACCCTCCAGTGGATGCCTGAAACTGCTGATGGTACCAAACCCTACACATACTGTTTTTCAATCTGATAACTGAGACAGCTACTAAGTGACTACTGAGTGGTGGCGTATATAGCATCACACACTAGAAAAAGGGATGATTCAAGTCCCACCAAAGTGGGAGCCAACCACTTGAGATTTCCTCATGCTGCTCAAAATGGTACACAATTTAAAGCTTATAAATTGCTTATTTCTGAAATTTTCCATTTATTACTTTCAGACTGCAGTTGACCATAAGTAATGGAAATCACACAAAGCAAAACCATAGACAAGGTTGGGAACACATACATCAATTTTCAGTATGTCCAGTCATACATCGCCTAAGTATTTAAAATAAACAGACTACTTAATCTTCATGTTCCTTCAAATCATCCCAGAACATGATTTATGAATTTTGTGGTACTTTTCTTTTTCTTGAAAACTTATCTGTGTCGTATCTTAATTCTACCTCTAGGTTCACCTACACCAAATAATTTCAAAATAATTTTTTAAAGGGACATAAGATATAAACCAAAACAAAAAAAAGTAAAGAAATATAAATGGCAAAACAAAATGAGAAACATGTCGATTCATCACTATTCAATGATATGTAAATTAAAATGATTAAATTAAATGAAAAATTAAATTAAAATGATACCGGGGCCTGTCGTGGGGTGGGGGGAGGGATAGCATTAGGAGATATACCCAATGTAAATGACAAGTTAATGGGTGCAGCACACCAACATGGCACATGTATACATATGTAACAAACCTGCACGTTGTGCACACGTACCCTAGAACTTAAAGTATAATAAAAAAAATAAAAATAAAAATAAAAAAGTGGTGTGATAATATTTTTCATCTATATTGGCGAAGTTTTTAATGATGATACCTAACGCTCATAAGGATGTAATAAAATAGACACACAATGGAAGTAGAAATTGTTATAACCTTTTTCAAGAAAACTTTAGGCATTGTATTTCAGGACACTTCCAAAAATGATCCTCTTGAAATAAAAAACCGTAGGAAAATGGACATAAAATATTAACTGAAAAAAGTAAAATATTAACAACACACACACCTACTCACTCTGGAAGGAAATATGCCAAAACATTAATTGTGGTTTTGTCTGAGTGGTAGAGTTATATCTGATTTTAATTTTCCTTAAATTGTATACAATAGATTTATATTAACATTATGTCAAAAAAATTTAAGAAAGAAAAGGCAGTTTTTTATACTTAAGAGATTCCTTTTACCTAATTCATATGATGGAAAGATAAGTGAAATAACCTGTTTGACAGGATCTTAAAGAATCTGGTTATCAATTACAATCCTTAAGGAAAAGTATTTCTACAGTATTTTCCTTGGTCCTAAAATATAAAAAAAGAAGAAACTTTCCACTTTAAGTTTCTATAAAGTATCAAACTGAAAGTTAAACATTTTTGAAAGACTGGTTAAAACTCAATAGAGATAAAATCCTGTAATGAGGTTGTTCACTTGTCAGCATTGCCAGTATCACGCCATGATTTTAAAACCTGATAAATTTCTAAATTTTTATTAGTATTTTAAAACAAATAGATAAAATAACTTCAATACAAAAATATATTGAAAAATAAAGCACAAATGACAAAAAAGATAAAACTGAGTTACATCAAAATTTAAAATGTTTGTGCTATAAATGATATCACAAAAGTGAAGATAACTCACAGAATGGGAGAAAATAATGTATCTGCTAAAAAACCTATATCCAGAATATATAAAGAACTTTTACAACCAATAAATAAAAACACAAGTAACCTAAACAAAAAATGGGTAAAGGACGTAAATAGACATTTCTCCAAAGAAAATATGCAAATACCAATAAGCAATAAAAAGATGCTTGACATCATTAGTCATTAGGAAAAAGCAAATCTAAACCACAATGAGCAGTACTTCACACCCAGTAGCATGGCTATCATCAAAATGACAGATTAAAAACAAAGATATGCAGAAACTGGAATCCTCATATGTTGCTTTTGGAAATGCAAAACTGTGCAGCTTCTTAGTGTGGCAGTTCCTCAAACAGTTAAACAAAGAGTTACCATACATGACTCAGCAATGCTACCTCTAAATATATACCTAGGAGGAATAAAACACATATGCCCACACAAAAACTTGTAAACAAATATTTACAGCCAGCATTATTTGCAACAGCCAAATAGTGGAAACAACCCAAATGTCTATCAACTAGTGAGCAGGTGAACAAAATGTGGTATAGCTGTACAATGGAATACTATTCAGCCACAAAAAAGTTAAAGTAACATGGATGAATCTTAAAAGTATTTATGCTATGTGGAAAAAGCTAGCCAAAAGGGCCACATATTGTGTGATCTTATTTGCATGAAAGATTCAGAATAGGCAAATCTAGAGCGGCAGAAAATGTATTAATGGTTCACTAAGGCTGGATGACTACTAATGGTCACGAGTTTTCTTTCTGGGATGGTGAAAATGTTGTAACTCAGATCATAATGATGGTTGCACAATGCTTTGAATATACTAAAAACCAATAAACTATATACTTTAATTTTATGATATGTGAATTATATCTCAACAAAGATGTTTTTACAATACAAAGGCTCTACCTTTTGAATTACAATTACATGATTATAACTGTACAAAATACAGCTTAAAAGGCATCTAATACATTCTTTCAGCTTGATACTTTCCACTCCTTAATAACATTTAGTTAAGTATATGCACAATTGCTATTACTCTTATAAAGTAAGAGTGTCAAATATTAACAGGCAATGTCAGCAATAACTATTTAAAATGTTAAAGTAACCGTGTAGATATATTCAGTTGATAAGTTTTCTGTATAGAAAGGAGTGGGTACAAAGAGCATTAATACACTGCCTTTGCTATCTAGTTAAAATAGTCAAAGACCACAATGTCCAGCAATTTTTCAGAAATTATAGGGCAGAAAATAAGTGCTAGAAGAATAATGTGTTGTGGGAGTACAAAGAAGGAACTAATTACTTTTTTTTTCTGGTGACTGAGTAAAGGTTCCTGGCAGAACATGGAAAATAGATAATAAAACTGTAAAGCACAAAGGTGGAATATAATTTCCTATAAGCTGAAGTATTTGTTAAAGAAAGCAAGACTTTCTTTGAAACATATATATGTACTTACATATATACATTCTCAAGGAACATGTACATGCATGTGTGACACACACAATAGCCTGTAATTCTTAAGTTTTGTAAAATATTTTGAAATATATGATGGGCATAAACAACAGGGAACCTTAAGGGACAAACGAGTTTTCAACAAATGAATTTTGGGAAATGGAATTCCAGGTAGAACGAATGAGAATGCAGAAAAAGTCTACCTGGTTGATAAACGCAGTTAAATCAGGAAATAAAAAAGCAATAGCCCCTTTAAATGAAGTGTGACCACAAAAAAAAAGGAAGGAAAAAAACAAAACCTCTTTTGTATTGGTGGAGAAAAATGTTAGGGAGAAAAAGGTCTTTTTACTGGTGGGGAAAATTTGATCAGACAAATTTTCATTAAAAAACATCCATACTATCTCCAAACCTAATTTTTAAAATACATAAACCAAAGATTATTTCCAAATTTTTCCTCATACTATTTCCCTTAGAGTATGATCCTCATAATCATGAGAAACAGATAAGTCATACTGTGCCTTACCCCCAAATTTTCATTTCCAGTCCAATATGTGTGACTGAAATAAAGTTGTTACAGTTTATCTGAGTCAGGCCCCTGCATGTCACTGGCAATATTTTCTTTTGGATAGTTGCTGCTATGTACAAGTGAGATAGGAAGAAAGAAGAAAAGAGGTGTGATGCTCCCCTGCTTTCCCCTAACCTTTTATTAGGTAATGAAAGAAAATGTGTCATATATGCTTCTGCAGTATATTTTTACATGCAATATAAAACCATTTATGCAAGAAAAAGTTTTATATTTTTATGCCACCAATTTCAAAACCTGAGTTAAAGTAGTTTACAATGCAATTAAAATAAAACTGTTAAAAACCAAAATAGTAAGAAATAAAGGGAAAGGCTGAGAAAGTAAATAATACATCTGAGGAAAGCTATTGCAATTAAGCACAAAATAGCTCTAAGCTTCCTAGTTGCCAGAGCAAAAATAGAAATAAGATGCGTGACATGGATTTCTTTATCCAATAAAAGGGAAGAGTAGAGAGGGGCAACATTCTTTAATGTATGTCATGCAGTGTGTTCAGCAACTTACGTAAATCATTTAGTTATCTCAAAAACCCCATGACATAGATATTTTTCCCTTCCTTCTTTCAGACATAGAAACTTAGGTTAAGGGAAGTTAAGAAATAACTGTATAAAATCAAAAATCTAATAATCTTTTACCCAAGGTTTTGATTAAAGTTCAGGCTTTTGTCTTAAATCCTATATTCTTTCCATTTTAACATACTGAACTTAAAAAAATACACACACACAAACATTCTCCAGAAATTATTTTTCTGAGTCCAGAGAGAAATCTGGCTGGTGGGCCTTTACAAGAGATAATAAAAATATAATAGTGATTTCAGTAGTATTTAAAAAATACAAAGGTATGTTCATGTACACATAGCCTTTCCTGATCATCAATGAAGCCTATCGTCTGGCTACCAATGAAATATTAAAGGGAAATGCTAACCTGCAGTCCTGTGAAGAAAATTCTACATTGAGCTTTATCTATTAGAGCATCTCAGCTGTCCTGATGACTGACTGACTTCTCACTCAGTTGGAAAAACATTCATATCATTTATACATTTGTCTGAATAAGAGTATCATATTATTCAAATAATCCCATAGTATTTCTATTTCTAAAGCTAACTGCTTGTTTAACGAAGTTTCTTGTTAAAAAGATATTTTAAAATGAAAAACCAACTCCGTGTCAGCCCCCAGAGACCTGTTATCATAATTTCTGCCTTGCAACTTTCCTAAAATATATTCACACAAATGTTCACTTGGCACATCTTATCTATAGCTCTTGGGATACTAGAATGTCATGAATTTTCATTTCCCAAAAGCATTATCAGGTCAAAACACTTCCATAGGCTGACTAAAATAATAAACATAAACCTTGCTTAGTTTTGAGAATACATGAACAGAAGCACAATGTTCTAATATTGTCTCCTGTATACATTATTTAGAGTCCCATATTACAAGCTCCAATACAAGGCTTATTTTTCAGTTTTCACTTTATGTTCCTTTCCTAACATTATAGTTGCTTCCCATATTCATTTACTCAAAAATTATTTATTGAATCTGTGAAATACCAGGCACTGCAAATACAAAAAGGAGAATAAGAAATTGTCATTGTTCTCAAGGAGCTCACAGTTTAGGAGATAAAGAGACAATCAAATCAACAATTAATTGCAAACAACTGTAATACATATTACACTAAAAATGCAAACAAAAAGATTTAACTGAGAACAGGAAATGTTTAAATAGGCTTTGCATACAGGATTACTGATGTGTTATCCTCTTAGTTTTAGTCACAATTTTTAATTAAAGTAACGTTTGTTTTTGTGTTCAGCACTAAGTTAGAGAAAAATTAATGTCAAGGTCTCTAACAGGGCATGTGTTTTTCTAGGACACTTTTCTTTCAAAAGAACTGTTATAAAATGCAATCTAATTTTACGGTGAAGGCACAGGCTTAATTCTGATAAAGAAATTTAACATTGCCTTTCCTCACAGAGCTGACTGCTTTGCAGAGTCAACCATCTCTCACATGGGCTTAGTCTGCAACTTTTCTCACCACTGTCTACCACCAACAGGAGAATATTTGTGGTGACAGAACTGTACTATAGCGTGACTATGGTGGTGCATTCAGGAATCTACAAATGATAAAATGTATAAAAATAAATACACCAATAAGTAAAACTGTAAAATCTGGATAAGACAGGTAGATAGTACCAAGGTCATTATCCTAGTTGTGGTACCATACTATAGTTCTGTAAAATGTTACCTTTGGCAGAAACAAGGTAAAGGCTACCTTGGATCTCTGTATTATTTCTTACAACTGCATGTGAATCTATAATTATCTCAAAATATAAAGTTTAACATTTAAAAAGTTTAAATGTTTTTTCAAAGTTTACCAGTTAGGAGATGAGAGAATTAAGGTAAGGGAGAGGGACATTCCACAAAAAATTTAAAATATGAATAATATTTTGTCTAAGCCCAGGTCTTTCAAATTATAGTCTCTGGACCACTGCATAAAAATACCTGGGGCCGAATCCTGAGCCTGAATCAAGATTTACTGAGTCATTAACCAAAAGACACAGTTGTTTACTTTTTGCAGTCAGATCTCTGAGGATGGAGGCCAAAACTTGCCATTTTATCAAGCTCCTTGGTGATTCTTATGTTTACTGTGATAAGGTGTGGGATACATGAATTGTAATGTAAAAGACCAGAAAGAAAAACTGAAATAAAAGATGGCTCCAATGACACCTAACATCAGACTAAATATTTCCAGTGATTTAAAAAAAAAAAAAAAGCTTTGAAGAACTAATTGTTCAAATTGTAAGGGATAGAAAATTCTTGCTTATCATAAATCAAAATTTGCTACCTGTAAATTTCTCCTTTAAAACTCAATTCCAAACTCAGCAGCAATACATAATAAAATTTAGCCCTTTTTTAAACAGAAAGTTCATCAAATACCATCAAATATTTGAAGACACCACCATGTCCCTCTTAGTCCTATACTTCTAAATAAACAATTCTGGTTTTTTCAACCCTACGTCATTTTTTGAGACCCTTTACCATCCTATTCACCCTCTTGCCCAGCCCCGTTTTTTCTTAAAAGCTTAAATCTGTTGATATTTCACACTTAACATTCCATACTTTGTGTCATTCACAATTTCTAAGTTGTCTATATATACTCTAAAGTCTTTGATTAAATGTTAAACATAAAAGGATTGGATTGAAGGTGCTCTGAAAAGTTTACAGACTTTTCAGGAAAAAAGCTGACTTAGAGGTCAACATCAAGTAATTAACCACCAATGTGGGGGTACGACCATTTATCCAGCTATAAAATACAGAATGACATAAACAAGATAAAAGAGAATTTAAGGCCAGATTTCCTAAAATTAATTTCTATCCAGGCAATTTGCAATTCAATAAATCTGAGGACAACATCAACTTGCTCTCATTTTGGCTTGTAGAAATCACAAAATGGATAAAGGTGGATTTTAGTGAAAGGGAAGGTAGTTAGTAAACAAAAAGGGAATTAAATGCATGAAATTATGATTAAACTTTTATAAAGTTTTGATACTTAGTTTTTTTTTAATATTTTTCTCTGGCATAAGGAATAAAATCAAGAGACGATTTTATTTGGTATTTTTCCTTTCAACTAGTCTTAAAATTGGGCAATATTTTTATATTTTCCTGCTGTCAAACCCTTTTTTCAAACAAAATCTTACATGAAATCCTAATACATTAATAAAAGTGAAATTGCTCTAACTAAAATTAAGGTGAGAGAATCTGACCTCCAAAACTGCATTATCCTTCTACATCTTGCAAAGAAACCCTAAGGTCCAATGAACTATGGTTTGAAAGCCACAGTTCTAAGACAAGGTACATGTTCCAATATCTGATAACGTACTTCCTATACGGGTAAAGAAAATGTTTGCTTTGTTTTGTGCTATTAAAGATAGTATTTTTTAGATGATATTGGTACATATATTTTATTTTGCTAATTTTGTCACATTTTCTCCATGTTTTTATAAGACAGAAAAGTAAGCTACATTGGTTACCATTTTAACTCCAATGGATCATTCCAGTGGATCTCTGAGTCCTCAGTAGCCCATGATATCCTTTTACACAAGTAACTTTATACCTCTGCACTCTTTATAATTTCCCATTCATCAATTTTAGCCTGAAGAGAATTGTATTAAGAAGGATTAAGGGCTCAATATAAAAGAATGTCAAGATCAATGGATGTAAAACTAAGGAGTTGGGGGTCATGTATTTGCCATTGTTGGTCTAGGGCAGTGTTTTTCAAACCCTTGACTATGACCCATAATATTAAACCATTTAAAACCATTACCAAAACTGAAAGAAAGGCTTCACAAAATAATATTCACCCAAACTATTTTTACTTATTTATTTTTTAGAGACAGGGTCTCCCTCTGTCACCCAGGCTGGAGTGCAGTG
The DNA here is from genome assembly GCF_037993035.2 of Macaca fascicularis. Classification (NCBI taxonomy): domain Eukaryota; kingdom Metazoa; phylum Chordata; class Mammalia; order Primates; family Cercopithecidae; genus Macaca; species Macaca fascicularis. The sequence continues at coordinate 19,082,988 of NC_088391.1, read as the reverse complement.
GCATTATCATAGCTCACTGCAACCTTGAACCACTAGGCTCAAATGATCTTCCCACCTTAACCTCCAGAATAGCTGAGATTTCAGGTGTGCACCACCATGCCCAGCTACCCAAACTATTTTCTATTTTATTTTATTCTAATTTATTTTTTAAGGCTAGCTATGATTGACTTAAATAGTAGTAATGACCGATAAATCATAATTTACAACCCACTGATTTTGACCTGAACAACAAAAAACACTAGATAGATCAGGAGTCACAGACTTTTTCTGTAAAAATCTTGATAGTACATATTTTAGGCTTTGTAGGCCACATATGGTCTCTGTTGTAACCACACAACTCTGCTGCAGTAGGGTGGAAGCAGCCATAGATAGTATGTAAACACAACCGTAGCTGTGTTCCAATAAAGGTACATTTACAAAAGCAGGCAGTGAGCTGGATTTGGCATGTGGCCATAGTTTGATGACCTGTGGTCTATACTACAGTATACTGACCTACCGCAAAATGAGCAATGAAAGTGGTAGTATCTCCATATTACTGATGAAATACCTAGAATACTAAAAGGTTTAAGTGATGTACCCAACTACTGAGAAGGAGACAAGTATACTGACTACATCATAATATAATGCTTCTCCCCCTCTATACTACTCCACACATGAGAGATGCATTGTTAGTGAGTTTTAGCATAATTGCTATGAGTTTTAGCAATACTGAACACAACACATTATACAAATCCATACTGTACTCACCTTTATTCACTCACTCATTCATTCAATCAACCAACAGTATACCTATTGTATAAACTACAAGGAGAATTTATATAATTAACTCTTAATTATACCAGAGAGGATATATCATAGCTTAAAAATAAAAGACAATGATTGTGAAAAAAAAGTAGTAAAACTATTAAAAATCTGAAAAAATTTACATTTTAAAAAGCAATCATTTCTGAACTCCGCAGCAAACAATAACAATACATCATCACCTCTCTCCCAAAGAAGGAATAATCTCTCAACCCAATATCAAGTTTAATGCTCCTAAACTACTGTCTTTATGCTAAAGTTACTACTGGATAATATAATAGCTTGGGACCTTATGAACCATGTTATTATTCTGCTTTAATTTTGATTTGGAGTTATATCTAATTTTCTTTGACTCCAATCTCCAAATTATTGAAAAGGTGGCTGTATGAAGAAAAACTTACCTTTCAGATTGAAGCTTTGTGGTTTTTACTATTAAATCTTGAGTCTGTTCCTTTGCTGCCTAAAATTATAAACATATCTAATATAAGTACATTCCAATTTTATTTTATTTCAGAAAACAAAACTACCACTTACTGAAATTTAGACTTAAAACAAATGAGATCACTCTACGGAACGCAAAAGAAAAGCACAAAAAAATGAAATAACGTAGATGTTTCAAGCCTCATCCACTGGAGGAACACACTCAAGAGTTCTTAATATACACATAATGCTAAGGCTTACAAGAAAGAAAAAGGTATCCAGATGCTGACTAAAGAACTTAATAGTTCGTGATGCTTTTCAGTGCAACAGAAGCACTGGAAGAACAAGTTAAGCATGAAGAACATGACTTCAGGTAGGGACATGTTGAACTGAGATACCATGCAACCTCTACATGGGGTTGTTAACTAAGTCACTGAAAAGGAAGTGTGGAGCTCAACAACAGAAAAGTGTAAGACGGAGGTAAAAATTTGAAAGTTGTAATATACAAACTACCTGCCATATAAGTTTTTGGTGAGGATCAGAGCTAGCCCCATCTAAAGGACACAAGGCTATTCCTAACCAACTTTCATTCTAAGCAATTCTCTCTTCCCTAAGCCAGAGTTGAAAGAATCAAGAGTGAAAAGTCAATTAAGAAAGTATTTTATCCAAAGATTAGAACACATTCACGAAGTGGCTTTAAACAAAAGACAATAAGATTCTCTCTCAAAGATCTGAACTGGGGAATATTACAAAACTAAGGCAATAAACAACAAGAAGAGAAGCAAGTCGTCATGAGGCATGTACAGAAATAGAGTCCATGCCTTGAAGAAAAATTAAATGAGCCAGAAAGATGCATAAATTATGTCATTAGTAAAGTAGAGAAAAACACATAAAATAGAAGGTAAGTCAGTCTGTTAAAGAGAAAATACCAGCGCAAACACCTGAAGACACTGGGTCATTTTCATGTTAGAACACCATAATAAAGAGTGAAGCTTCTGTTGCTAAGGTTTCTTTCTTTCTTTTTTTTTTTTTTTTAAGACAGAGTCTCGCTCTGTCGCCCAGGCTGGATGGAGTGCAGTGGCGCGATCTCAGCTCACTGCAAGCTCTGCCTCCCGGGTTCAAGCCATTCTCCTGCCTCAGCCTCCTGAGTAGCTGGGGACTACAAGCGCCCACCACCACTCCCGGCTAATTTTTTGTATTTTCAGTAGAGAAGGGGTTTCACCGTGTTAACCAAGATGGTCTCAATCTCCTGACCTCGTGATCTGCCTGCCTCGGCCTCCCAAAGTGCTAGGATTACAGGCGTGAGCCACTGCGCCTGGCCTGTTGCTAAGGTTTCTTTCTAGCGCTGCCTTAGACCTAGACACCTCCAGTTCTGGGTTTTTAGAGGCCTAATCCTCTACAAACTCAGTTTTCAGACTGTGAGGAAAATTCTCTTATTGCTTTCTAGGTATCCTGTCAATAACAGAGCCTGATTGCCACCTCAAATGAAGCTATTTTGAGTGTATGTTCCCAGGAAATAGATATTTTAAGAAAATAGATTTGAACCTAGGTAATTCTGCATATCACTTATCTTTATTATTATTATTTGTTTTTAAAGACACAGGGTCTCACTCTGTCACCCAGCCTGGAATACGGTGGTGCAATCTTGAGTCACTGCAGTCTTGACCTCTGGGCCCAAGCAATCCTCCCACCTAAGCCTCTAGAATAGCTATGACTACAGGCATGTGCCACCATGCCTGGCTAACTTATTAAAAGTTTTTGGTAGAGATGGGGCCTTGCTACGTTGCCCAGACTGGTCACAAAGGATCCTTCTGCCTCAGCCTCCCAAAATGCTAAGATTATGGGTGTGAGCCACCATGCCCAGCCATTTCACTGACTTTTAAGGAATGGAGCTCAACATGATAGCTCCCAAGGTACTCTTTTAGAATTATTAGACTGCCAATAACTTCTTCAAATGCTTATACTTCTTAAACTCTAAAGTTCCATTTCCACCTTGTACAGCCTGGCCTTATGCAATTTTTAAAATATAGTATCCCCCTCAAGTCAAAAATATATTTACATTTTAATATTTCTGAAAAAAAGAATGCTTCACAAAATCAGTATCAAAAAACATTTACTAGCTTTTTACTCCAGTCATTATTGAGGGTGCACCTTATAATTAACACCATTTATTAATCAATGAAATATGATACTTTAGCACAATGTTATATAATAAGAATTTGCAAATATTTTTTGCATATGTCCTGATTTTTTTCATTTATAAACTATGGTAAGAATTCCAAAGTAATATTTAATAATATTAATGAAGATTATTAATCTCAATTTCCATTTATCTTAAATGTTAAAGATGATTATTGTTGAATTAATAATAAACATATGCATCTAAATGTAATTTATCCAAGGAAAACCACAAAGGAATAAACAATAACATATATGAAACTACCGATTACATTTTTAAATGTTTTCTAATAATTTCTAAAAGGTACCATAGTCAAAGCATTTCAGAAAATATTAAATAATTAAATGAATCATTATAACAACATTCTATAAGAAAAACAGAGAGGATACTCTAAGAAAAACTTTTCTTTATGAATGAATAACTTAAGAACATTAGAGTTGATATTATGAACATATACTGTTAGAATTCCAATAGTGCTATCTCCAAATAAATTACCTTTAAGCATAATTTGAAGGAATAAACAAAACTTTCAAAATCATGGACCTCCTACTATTAGAAATGATATGTGGATCAAAAATGAATGTAAACAATAGGCAGTATCAAATATTTTTAAATATTCAATCAAAAAGCTATGAGGGAATCTTTTATAGGTAATAAAAACGTTCTCTATCTTGATTATGGTTGTTGTTTCACAGGTGTATAAAACTGTCAAGCCTATCAATATAAACACTTTGAATGGGTGCAGTTTATTACCATTCATAAATTATTCCTCAATAAAGTTGACCTGAATAAAGAAAGAAAATAGGCCCATGTCACTATAGAAGAAAAAACAGGATGTAAGGTGGGTGCAAAGAAAATATAAAGGACTGGCCGGGCATGGTGGCTCATGTCTGTAATCCCAGCACTTTGGGAGGCCGAGGCAGTCAGATCACTTGAGGTCAGGAGTTTGAGACCAGCCTGGACAACATGGCGAAATCCTGCCTCTATTAAAAATACAAAAATTAGCCAGGCATGGTGTCAGGCGCCTGCAATCCCCGCTACTTGGGAGGCTGAGACAGAATTGCTTGAACCCAGAAGGTGGAGGTTGCTGTGAGCCAAGATCGCGCCACTGAGGATAGAGTGAGACTCTGTCTCAAAAAAAAAATACAAAGGACAAAACAGAAGGAGACACTTCGGTTGTAATTTAAAATATTTATAAACTATTTGAAAAATAGCATGAAGAATAAAAATACTATGATCTTTTTATATTTAAAACTCTCTATGATGAAAAGTATAAAAATATAGGGGTACAAATTAAAAAATAAGAGATACTACCACTAAAAGTTGGAAACTGAGTAGTCTAATATTACAGAGCATGATATTATTTAAAAAAACAAAGGTACAATACAGAAAACATTATAAAGTGTAATTTGAGGAAAGGCATTACATTATGGAGACTAAAAGATGAGAAAAGGAAATAAAAAAGTTAAAGAAAAAGAAGGGTCAAACAAAATCAACCACTGAGGAATAAAGTAAATATATGCCAAAAATGTGAAATGGCCATTAATAATTAGTATATACTATATAATTATTTAAATATTGTCAAATTAACAAATACCTAAATATTGGACTGAGAGACAATAAACATGCCAATAATATCTGATAGGTTAGTAAGAATATCAAAATTTAGACAAGACCAGAAAAGATAAAATTTTAGAGAAACAAGAAATTAACTAGTCCTGCAAACTGATGATGCAAGTAGCCTGTGATTAATCTATAGAATATGCATTAATGATTCTTCCTAGAATCACTGTTGATGTCAATGGTTCCAGGAGACACTTAGAGATAGAAGCTAGCTCTTAAAATGTGAAGGTAGTAGACGTAATCATGATTGGCCCTCAGGAGGAAACTGTTCTATGTACTACTCCAAAATTAGATGACTGAGGGTAATTAAGTCAAAATGCTGATTCTGCTGCCAAATTGTAAGTTTAGGACTGCTTTCATTAAAAGACCTAAAATTATACATATTTTCCCAGAATTGTTTTAAGGCTATGCATAAATCAGAATTAAGCTGGGTCTTTATCAGGCACAGCTTTAGTGTGAAATTAATCCTAAGGCTTCGTACTAAAAGAAAATCATTCCTCCTAGATTTATAGAATATTATGGAATTGAAAGGTTTATCACAATTCTACATAGTTAGCTCTGTACTGGCTAGACCAAAATATAAATGCTCTAAAGTCAATTGAACAATATTAATAAATCATTATCCAAAGAAACACAAAGATATCTAAAATTTTTAAAAATAAGGATTATATTTATACCCAAATTTCCTACAGGGCATTATGGATTAGATATCTATACATTTTGTAGACCTAATAATTTTTGAAAGTTTACTTTATAGCAGGAACTATGCCAAAATCTGGCCATTATACAATACCTGTAGTCGACTTGTCATATCTTGACAACAGTTGCTCATTGCTTGAACATCTTCACTTATGCTTTCAAGTTCCTGAAAAGGAGAAAAGTAACATCACACATCATACATACAGTAAGAAGAAGGTTCTCTTCTCTTAGCTAAATCCTTATTTTAGTTCCATAAATTTTTTTTTGGTCAAGGTATGACAAGAGATCCCGTATTTAAAACTGGAAATGATTAAAAAGAATAACATCTAGTGTTAGAAAAACTGTAAAGAAAATAGTACATTCCTTTTAGAGAATATGACCACAGGAAAATGGCAAATGCTTTATAAAACTGAATATCCCTTTATTCCTAGAGTTATTCAATTGCAGTTATTCTTATTGATGTTCAAATAGTCCTATATTTGGCCAGTAGAAGAATCCTCTTCATATTAGCTCCAAAGTCCTTTTGACATTTATCCAATAGTCTCAGATAGCATCTTTGCTTTCTGATACTGATAAGATTGTTCCTTTTAGTAGGAAATGATGTTTAAAAGAGCCAGGCATGGTGGCACGCACCTGTAGTCCCAGTTACTTGGGAGACTAAGGTGCGAGAATTGAGTGAGCCCAGGAGTTCGATGCTATAGTGTACTGTGATCATATCTGGAAACAGCCACTGCACTCCAGCCTGGGCAACATAGCAAGATTCCATCTCTAATGTAATAAAAAGAAATCCTTTCCAAATTATTAGTCTTCAGTCAATAAAAATCTACCAAGGTGTTAAAACAATCTATTTTTATTGAACACTCATTGAAACCATGTGCAACACTTCCATAACTCACAGAGAAATATATTACTATTACAATGTATTAATACAGTTAATAAAAATATTACATAATAAATAAGATATAATAACATAAACAAAATTTATTTTCACTCTATGGCGAGTGGACTACACTCTCAAGTATGATGAATCATTATTAATACATTGAAGTTACTGATATTAATCTGAAATTTTCATATTTTAGAATATAGTAAAAGTAACTCAATTCTAATTAATCTCCAATAGAGAAGTTGTTATCCAAGAGAGGTTTATTCGATGAGGGGATATTTCTATTGGAAAGCCATTCAGGAAAATGTTAATATTTTTGTTAAAAAAGCTAAAATTCCTAAGATAATCTTCTAGAACAATGTTACAACTTTCTAAGAATTAATATTTGTGGAAGTCACAGATTCATAAATCACATTAATACAAATAAAGACCCAAATGCAGCAAGAGAAATTAGCTAAGTTTTCTATTTGGGCATAGTATACGAATAGCAAATATATCAATCTAATTCAAAAAAATACTTAGCACAGAGTCAGACATAACAGTAAGTTCTCAATATATGCTAAATGAAAAGAGTTTACATACCTCCTTCACTTCCTTGAAAATGCTTACAAATTCTTCATTGATGGCTAAACTTTTACGTTCAATATCTCCACGTAAATTTCTTCGAGTTCTCAGACTATTTTCAACAAAAAAGGTTGAAAGTGCCTTGAGAGCTTCTAACATCTCCTATACAATTGGTAACAGAAGACAATTACTGGAACTAATTTTTAAATGTTTTCCTAATCTCAAGACAAAATGTAATGAAATCATTTTCAAATGATTTGTTTTCATTAAACAATCCAAAAAATATTGAAGGACCTTCAAATTACTGAAGCATGCTTATTTCCAGAACATAATAAGGGTCTACTTACTTGTGTATAGTGTTACATATACAAGATTATTCATTGCAGAATTGTTTGGAATTGCAAAGACTAGAAATAATCTAAATGTCCATCTAAAAGGGATTGGTTAAATAAATTATGATATACTTATTTACAAAAAAAAATCTTTATGCACTTACATAGTATAAGCTTTGAGATATGGTAAGTGAAACATCAAGGCATAGAAACAGTTATAATATCAACAGTTAAAAACTTAAAAGGAATATATACATGCATATTTCCTTGCGTATACCTAGTTTACACATATATAAGGTACACATTAAACTATCTCTGGAACGATCTATTTAAGAATAAGTACTGGAAGCCTCCAGGCTAGAAACTGAATAACTGGAAGCAGAACTTGGAAGAACTTAAAGGCGAAGGCCTCTCTGAAGTGACTGTGAACTGAGGCCTCAGTGGTAGGCAACAGCCAGTCATGGAGACAACGCCTTCCACAGAGAGAGCAAACAGTGAGTACAAAGACCCTAAAGTGGTAGAAGGAAGGCCACTATGACTGAAGCTATGAGAAATTATTACGATTTTAGGCAGGGGAGTAATATAATACAATTTACATTTATAAAAGTTTATTCAACTTTGTAAGGGAAATGAATGGTAGAGGGGTACAAGAAAGGAGGTAGGAAAGAGAAAAAACTAAAATAATCCAAGTGTGCTTTGATAGTGGCTTAGACCAAGATGGCAGTAGTACAAATGAAAAAGAGATATTCCAAAACATGGCACAGTGGCTTACATCTGTAATCCCAGCAGTTCGGGAGGTCAAGTTGGGAGGATAGTTTGATGCCAGGAGGTCAAGACCAGCCTGGGTAACATAGTGAGGCCCTATCTCTACAAAAAATCAAAAAATTAGCCAGGTATGGTGGCATGTGCCTGTAGACCTAGCTACCTGGGAAGCCGTGGCAGGAGGATCGCTTGAGCCCACAAGATCGAGGCTGCAGTAAAGCCACGTTCTCTCCACTGGACTCTAGCCTGGGTGACAGAGTGAGACGTGGTCTCAAAAAAAAAAAAAAGATATTCCAAAAATTTTTTTCAAAGTAGGATACGTTTGTGGATTTGACAGGAGATGTAAAAAAAAAAAAAAAGTGACAAGAATCCAAAATTACTCATATGCTTCTTGCTTGACGGGGTAAATGGTGATGTTCTTTAGCGAGAGTGGAACCAGTTTAGGGAAAAATCAAGAGTTCCGCCCATGTTAAGTTCTATGATGTCAATCAGTATCCAATTGGAAGTACAGTATAGACAACTGATTCTACAAATCTGGAGCTCAGTCTATGTCAGAAACACAGTCATAAATTTGAGAGTAATCATGCTTTTTACTACTTAAAATTATGAAAGTACAAGATTTTTCTCACAGAGAGAACATGAAAGGAGGAGAGAGCAGAGAACCAAGCCCAGGACACCCCATAGTACCCTAAATTTTGCAGATATACATGTCTACACCTCTACTACTATATATTCTAGTAGGCTTACCCTTTCATGTTTCTGTTATGTTATTTTGAAATATTGGCTGGATTGACAAAAATAGTAAAGCTATTTATATAAATCCAACTTAATATTTAAGGGGAAGCAAAAATATGTTTACAACTATAAATACTTACCATACCAAAAAAAAAGAAAAAGAAAAAAAAAACCCATAAAGTGAAGCAGTTTCTTTTGACTATAGCCTTGAAATGTCCTTAGGTCTGGTTCAAAGAAGTAGTCAGTAATATTGAATGAACGAAATCACAGACTCAAATGTAAATTACAGTTCCACCAGTTACTAGTTGTATGACAACCTAGCTGCACTCTCTCCATGCTTTATTTTCCTCATGGTAAAAAGAAGGTCATGTGGCCAGGTGCTCTGGCTCACGCCTTGTAACCCCAGTACTTTGGGAGGCCGAGGCGGGCAGATCACCTGAGGTCTGGAGTTCAAAACCCGCCTGACCAACAAGGAGAAACCCCATCTCTACTAAAAATACAAAATTAGCCGGGTGTGGTGGCGCATGCCTGTAATCCCAGCTACTCAGGAGGCTGAGGCAGAAGAATCACTTGAACTCGGGAGACGGAGGTTGGGGTGAGCCGAGATTGCACCACTGCACTCCAGTCTGGGCAACAAGCGCGAAACTCTGTCTCAAAAAAAAAAAAAAAAAAAAAAAAAAGAAGGCCATGTTATCTACATCAAAATAAGTAGCAGTCTTAAATGATATAATAAATATCAATACGAGATACATTAAACACTTCATAAATTTTATGATAAAATATTTGTTAAGAAACAGTAAGTGCCAGGCTCTTTGCAAAGGACTTTACCTGGAGTCTCTCACTGAGTCCTCAAATAACCACCATGAGAAAGTTACTAGCAGTATTCCTAATTCCTAAACGGAAGCTGAGATTAGTGAAGGGACTTACTCAAATCATAATGCACAAATGTAGTGGTTCTATCTAATAAGTGGCAGCCCCCAGAGCCCTTCTTTCTTATTCATTACATTGCAATGTTATTTTGTTACATACCGGAGTCAAATTGTTATTGACAGCTATTTTTCAGTTACCTACACATTCACCTGTAAAACTCTCTAACTTTGACATATGTTCTTCTTTATGTTACACTGTCATGATCAATTTACCTAGCGACTCACGGACACAGAAGAGATGGCTGGGTATGTGAGCAACTGTAAAGTCCAACTTACGTGTCAGGAGGTACTTGGGAGAGAGCATGCGGTCTATCTTCTAAAGAAATACAGCCTGAGCCCACAAATCATAGCGCTTGGCTAACAACAAAAAAAACTAGTAGATATAACTTCATTTCAGCCATGGGCAAAGGTAGTTCTTTCCCGCTGCAAATTATTGTAGCTGTTGTCACTTGTCGGCGGAAACGCTCCCTTATCCCTACCAATGCTCTCTTGGTCTCCTGACCCCCATTCGCACTGCCTTATCTTGGAATCTGCTCTTCTGCATGTATTTCCTATCCCGTCCTGTGCTCTCCTCCTGTCTCCCGGCTCTCACCGCCAAACACCTCCGGGAGTGTATGGAGGGCACCTTTCGAGGCGCCGCAGTTCACCAATCCCATCCAGAGAGTCTTGAAGGCACCTTTTCAGGTGGAGAGAACATACAGGAAACCCCTTCGCTTTTCCGAATGTTACTGGGGCTCCCCTTTCTCACCCCACCCCCCACCCCCGGCGCCCGCAGAGCAGCGGAGCCCGCAGGGCTGGGGTCACTCGCGGTCGCTCTGCGGCCGGGACGAGGGAGACCGCGGTGGGTCCCTGACAGACGCCGCCCCTGGCCCGGCTCAGCCCCGCGGGAACCTGTGCCTCCGGCCCCACCAGCCCCGGTTACCTTGTCGTTGTCCAGCCGCGTCTCCAGGATCTTATGCAGCTTGCGCGACAGCGGGTTGTTGGTCGTCGCCGAGGTCCCGCCTGCCCCATTGTTGAGGCCGTTGGCAGCCCCGGTCGCAGACACTGCGACCACTTCCCCGCTGCCCTCGGCCATAGCGCTGCGCGTCCCGCCCCTTGCTGCCACCTCAACCAGGCAGGGACAGCGGCGGCAGCGCGAATATTGCGCATGTGCAGATCGGCCGCGCATGCGCATCGGTCCCGGAAGGCTCCACCGGGTAACCCTGCCTGGGCTCCCAGAAGGGTGAGGGGTGAAGAAGATGTGGGGGGCGGGACAAGACCCTCGGGTGGGAGGAGAAAATTGCTAGGATTAGAGAGGACTTTGGAACTGTGAGTCTGCGAGCTTCTGAGCTAATTAGATGACAGCCAAATGTAATATGTAAAATACACCAAGACTTGTGCCTGGCATATACATTCAGTATAAGTTAACTAGAAGTTTAAATTAAATTTGCCTTATCTGAATTCATTTTTTTGAAAATTATGTGCTGAAGGCATAGTATGTGCCAAGTACTCTGGTAGGCACTGGAGAATCTACATTGTATGTCTGAAAGAGACAAAGCAGTTAATAGATGTTATTAGGTTGTGATGAGTGCTCAGGGCATGAAGTAGTACAGTGAAAGAAAATGGAGGAAAAGGCCCACTTCACTCAGGGAGGTTTGGAGAGGAGTTGACACTTAAACTGAGATTCGAAGGAGAATCAGAATGTGAGGAGAAATCATTCCCAGTTACAAGAAAAGTGTGTAAGTGTACAGGCTTCAAAACAAGATGAACTTGGGTCTGACACAAATGGACCAGAGCCCATGAAACTGTAAAGTAATGGATAAGAAAGTAACAAATTGAGAAACCCTCCCAGGAAACGCTGAAAAACAAACATCTTTTTTTTTCTTTCTTCTCTCATTTTTTAAAATTTGAATCAAAATAAAATCCTGGACTTCTGTGAATTATTTGTCAGAAACACTATTTGGCTCTTGTCATCAATTTTCCTTGTTTCATATATATCTATGTACCTATTTATATTGTATATCAGACTTAAGGGAAAATTACCTATTACACAGGTCACATAAAGAAAGCACTGACAAAACCACTCATCTCTACTCTAATAAAGACGAGAAGGCTCAACTATCCAAAAGAAAAAAATATACAAAAAGCAGCAATATCTAGGTATGTATTCAACAAAAACTACAGAGAACCTAGATGAATAAAACTTTAAAGTGCTACTGGGAGAACATACAACTTAAATCAATGAAAAAATATATTGTTCTCTTCAACAGGAAGACTCAATATTGTAAGATGTCTTTTTCACGGATAAATTTAAGTTCAGTGTAACCAAAACTAAAATATCAAAGGTGTTCCTAAGGTGTATATATCCAAATGAATCTTGACTATATAAAGCAATAATATAATGTGGAGTTTGCAAATATGTACAGTTCAAAGGAATGACAATGATAGCATGCCAAGTCAGGAGTGGTCATGAGATACCACATATTGTATGACTTCCTTATGTGAAATCTCCCAAATAGGTAAATCCACAGAGATAGAAAATAGATTAGTGGTTCTGGGAAGAGGAGTATTGGGAAGAGGGAATGGGGAGTACCAGCTCATTGTACAGGTTAGTTTTGGGGGAGATGAAAATACTCTAAAGCTAAATTGTGGTGATGGCTGCACAACTCTGTCAATATACTAAAAACCACTGAACTGTACACTTTAAATGAATGAATTGTATGACATGCAAGTTTCATCTCAAAGCTGTTTTTTAGGCCAGGTGTGGTGGCTCACACCTGTATTCCCAGCACTTTCGGAAGGCTGAGGCAGGGGGATCGCTTGAGTTCAGGAGTTAAAGACCAGCCTAGGCAACATAGCGAGACACTGTCTCTACAAAAAAAAAAAAAAAAAAAAAAAAGAAAAATAATACAAAAACGAGTCAGGTGTGGTGGCATGTCTGTGGTCCCAGCTACTTGGAAGTTTGAGGTGGAAGTATCACTTGAGCTCAAGCCTGCGGTGAGTCCATAAACTTCACCTGTTTAAAGTATAAAATATGACAACTTTTAGTTTAATTTCAGAGTCAGCAAATATCACCATCATTTAATTTTAAGACATTTTCACTACTTTAAGAAGAAAACTCTACCCATTAGCAAATACTCCCCATTTTCCCCTGTCTACCACCCTAGGAAAGCACAAATCTGCTTTCTGTCCCTATAGATAGCCAGTTTGGGACATTTCATATAAACAGACTAATGATATTGAGTTGTAAGAATTTTTTATATATTCTGGATACTAGTCTTAATGATTTATTGGAAAATATTTTTTACTACTTTTGCTTGTCCTTTCACTTTCTCAGTGGCAGCCTTTGAAGCACAATTGATATTAATTTGATGAGGTGCAACTTATCAATTTTCTTTTTTATTATTTGTGTTTTTGGTGCCTTATTCAAGAAATGATTACCCAACCTAGACCACAAAAATTTATTCCTGTGTTTTCTTCTATTACATTGGCACAAAAGTAATTGCAGTTTTTGCCATTGAAAGTAGTGGCAAAAACTGCAATTACTTTTGCACCAACCTAGTAAAAGTTTATATTTTCAGCACTTATATTAAAGTCTATCTTGTACCTTGAGCTAATTTTTGTGTATGGATGTTAGGTAGGGATCCAGTTTTATTGTTTTAAATGTGGATATTTAGTCCTCTCCCACACCATTTGCTGAAAAGACTATTCTTTCTCCCATGTGAGCTTTTCTATAGATTGAGAAAAAGCAAATGATAAATCCAATTTCCATTCATGATTGAAAAAACAAGCAAACCCTTAGCGATTTGAATAGAAAGGGACTTCCTTAATTGGATTGAGAGTATATCCAAAAAAAAAAAAAAAAAAAAGACCCTATGACAAACATCACACCTAAGGAAATATTTAAAACTTTCTCCTTGACATCAAGAATAAGACAAAAATGGTCCACTATCACTGCTATGCATTATTTCACTAGAGGCTCAAACCAGAATAATAAACTAAGAAAAAAGTCATAAAAATTTGAGAGAATTTTTTAAATTCACACTTTTTCCAGATGATGCAATTGTGTCCCTAGATAATCCAGAAGGATCTACAGAAAAATTGTTAGAATTAAAATAATAACCTATTTCACATATTGTTTTCCAAAACTCCAAAAAGTACAGGATCTTGGAATTCAACTAGCTTGCAGAAGAGGTTGTGTGACTCATTAGCATCTCATTGCAAAAATATGTTTTTACATTGGTTAGGATTTGCTTCATCAGTTAGCATTGAAGAGCCTGTAAAAGTGATTAAAAATCCAAGATTAAAAACGATATGGAGCCAGGTGCGGTGGGTCATGCCTGTAATCCCAGCTACTCGGGAGGCTGAGGCAGGAGAATCACTTCAACCGGGAGGCAGAGGTTGCAGTGAACCAAGATTGTGCCACTGCACTCCAGCCTGGATAGTAGAACAAGACTCCTTCCTTGAAAAAAAAAAAAAGAAGAAGAAGAAGAAGAAAAGAAAAAGATATAGAGACAAGGCACAGTGGTTTATACCTGTAATCCCAACACTTTGGGAGTTAGAGGCAGGAGGATCACTTGAGCCCAGGAATACGAGACCAGCCTGGGCAACATCAAGAGACTCCACCTCTACAAAAAATTTTTAAAAATAGCCAGTTGTGGTGGTACATGTTTGTATCCCAGCTAGTTGGGAGGCTGAAGTGGGAGGATCACTTGATCTTAGAAGGTTGAGGCTGCAGTAAGCTATGATTGCACCACTGCACTCCAGCCTGCGTAACAGAGTGAGAATCTGTCACCAAAAAAAAAGAAGAAAGAAAGAGAGGGAGGGCTGGAGGGAGGGAGCGAGATGGGGGTGGAGGGGGGAGAAAAGAAAAGAAAAGGAAAGAAAGGAGACAAAAGAAGAAGGAAAGAAAAGGAGAAGGAAAGAAAGAAAATATTTGGGCCGGGCATGGTGGCTCACCTCTCTAATCCTAGTACTTTTGGAGGCTGAGGCAGGCAGATAGCTTGAGCCCAGGAGTTTGAGACTAGCCTAGACAAGACAGAGAAACCCTGTCACTAGAAAAATACAAAAATTTAGCCAAGCATGGTACCACACGCCCCTGTAGTCTTAGCTACTCAGGAGGTTGAGGTGGGAGGATTGCTTGAACCTAGAAGGCGGAGGTTGCGGTGAGCCGAGATCATGCCACTGCACATCAGCCTGGTTGACAGAGTGAGACCTTATTTAAAATATGTTATTTACGTTATTCTAGGATTCAGGATTTCTTAACTTTGGCACCATTGACATTTGGGGCTGCGTATTTTGTTGTTGTTGTTGGGAACTCTTCTGTTCACCGTAGGCTGTTTAGCAGCATTCCTGCCCTCTATCCACTAAATGCCGGTAGCATCCTCCCCAGGTAGAACGACCAAAATGTCTTCAGACATTGCCAATGTCCCTGAAGGGCAACACTGTCCAGGGTTGACAACCACTGTTCCAAGCCATAAGTATTTTAGTTATCTGATAGTGCTTAACATGTTACCCCAAAACTAGTATATTTAAAAAAAAAAAAACCATCATGGCTTCCGTGAGTCAGGAAATCAAGAGTGACTCGGCTAGGTGGTTTAGGCTCAGGGTCTCTCATGAAGCTGCAATCAGATATTACTAGGACTGCAGTCATCTGAAAGCTTAATTGGTGCTGGAGGATTCACTTCAAGGTGGCAAACTCATGTGACTGGCATATGCTACTTATTAGAAGGAGGCTCCATTCCTCACCAAATGGGCCTTCCCACGGGGCTATCTGAGTGTCCTCGTAACTTGGCACTCTTCCTGCTAGGCATTTACCATGGATATAATGCAACTACTTGCCACAGTATATAAACAGAGATATTTATCATATCATGGTTCATAATAGAGAGAAAAATAGAGACAGAGAGAGAAATGAAGAGAAAGGAAGGAAGGAAGGGAGAAAGAGAGGCAGAAAGAGAAAGAGAAAGGAAGGAGGGAAGGAAGGAGAGACTAAGGGAGGGAGGAGGAAAGAGAGACAACCAAAGTGTCTATCAATAGAGGACTGAACAAATAAATTATGATGCACTCATTCATTCAGCAGAATACTATGCAAATGTTATCTGCTATGAAGGAGATTTAAATGTTAACCTTCAAAGAATTACACAATATATTATGTGAAAAAGTAAGCTGTATTATGTATGCATGGTGAGATCACTTACAGGCATGAAATGGAGAGATACATAGAAATTTAGATTTTTTTTTTTCAGGATGACATTCCAGTGGAAGGAAGGCTTCCATTTCCCATTTTGTACCTTTCTAAACGGATTGAAATTTTCTAGTCTTATTCATGTATTACTAAATATATTAACAGACATTATTAAGGTAGAGTAACTATGACCCACTTTTCTTATTTATTTCTAATTCTCTGAATTAACAATTGTAAAAAAGTAAATGAGATAATTTATGAATTAAAATAATATGTGGTAACATGAAAACAGGGAAATTATTATATGTTTTAAATGCTTAAGTGTATTTTTATGAGGCTAACTATAAATTGTAAGAACTTAAAATCAGTATTTGTCAAGAGTTAAAATAAATGTTCAGGTGTGCCTCATCAGAGACATGTGTGTACGTATTTGTGTATTTTTGAAAATAAAGTCTTTTAGTGAAAATGTGAAAGATAATTTTTATAGTAAGCTCCATAAAGTAGTAGAACATTAAAAGAATTAAAAAGATATGCTCTGACCTAAATATTTCAATTTAATGGGAGAACAAATACATGCATGTAAAAGAGCAAATGACAGAAGAACCATGCAATAGAGTGAAATGTGGAGATTCTTACCTTTTAAGAAATGGTTGAGGCCAGATGTGGTGGCTCACCCCTGTAACCCCAGCACTGTGGGAGGCCAAGGTGGGCAGATCACTTGAGGTCAAGAGTTTGAGGCCAACATGGTAAAACCCCGTTTCTATTAAAAATACAAAAATTAGCCAGATGTGGTGGTGCGTGCCCTGTAATCTCAATCACTAGGGAGGCTGAGGCAGGAGAATTGCTTGAACCTGGGAGACGGAGGTTGCAGTGAGCCAAGGTTGCACCACTGCACTCCAGCCTGGGCAACAGAGCAAGACTCCATCTAAAAACAAAAACAAAAACAACAAAAAACAAAAAAAAAAAAAAAGAAAAAAGGAAGAAAATAAAAAGAAAAGGTTGAAAGGAGGGCCTCTCCAAACTCCTACTCCTCTCCTTTAGATCAAGCTTGTCCAACCTGAGGCCTGCAGACCGCATGGATATAGCCCAGGACAACTTTGAATTCTGCCCAACACAATTTGTAAACTCACTTAAAACATTATGGATTTTTTGCAATTTTTTTTTTTTTTTTAAGATTGTCAGTTATCATTAGTGTTAGTGTATCTTATGTGTGGTCCAGGGAAGCCAAAAGATTGGACACCATTGCTTTAGAGGGTTATTTAAGCTTTCTTGCCCTTTGGCTTCTGAAATAAGAGGAAGTCACTTTGTATTGGCAACTGGGGCTTCATCAAAATATAATATGGCATTTACTAAAGCTATGTCTAGTAAGTCATAGAATTTTCAGTCTTCTATGTTTTTCATTGTGTTGATAACAGTAGCTCCCATTATTTAGCAACTATGTTTATTGTAAATCAGGCTCTGTGCTAGAATTTATTATACACTATTTTTATCTTCACAGCTACCCTGCAACATAAGGATCATTACCACATTATCATGTAATCAGTACTCTTATTGATGAATAATCCAAGACTAAAGAAACCTTTCCAAGGATGTATGGCTAATTCAGATAACATAGCCAGCTACCCCCTAATTGGGCATTTAACTTAAAGGGTTGGGCCGGGCACTGTTGCTAATGCTTGTTATCCCAGCATCTTGGGAGACCAAGGTGGGTGGATCGCTTGAGGTCAGGAGTTTGAGACCAGCCTGGCCAACTTAGCAAAACCCTGTCTCTACTAAAAATACAAAAATTAGCTGGGCATGGTGGTGCACACCTGTATTCCCAACGACTCTGTAGGCTAAGGCAGGAGAATCTCTTGAACCCGGGAGGCAGAGGTTGCAATGAGCCAAGATCATGCCACTGCACTCCAGCTTGGGCAACAGAGCAAGACTAAAAAATAAAGGGTTGTATTATTGCTTTCTCGGTTTTGGTTGTGTACACCTCTCCCTTGGAATGTAAGCAAAAACTTTTGCAGCTAAACATTCAAATGTGTTCTATGTTGGTGTTGCCTTGACCAAGTTCTTACTGCCTTCATGCTGACACCAGCATTATTTTTCTAAAACACAGATTTGGTCCAATTACTATTTTTGCCTTAAAAACCATGATGGTTTGTGAAACAGGTATCCAGTGGGGATCTTCAAAAGAAAAAATAAATAAACAAATAAAAATAAAAAATAAAAAACAGAAGAAAATATAAAAAGTAATAAAATGAAATAAAATAAAAACTGTGATGGCAGTTATCAAATAAACAAACGTTTTATTATGGTATACACAGGACTTCATAATCAGACCTTCATCATCAGATTTCATGTTATCACTCTGGCCTCATTTCTAGGCACTTGCAAATGATTGTGACATTCTGGCCATACTCCATTTGCTAGGCTACAAATGCATCACAAACTTTCATCTCCTTATGTTGGCTCCTACAACCCACTTGTATTAGTCCATCTGGGCTACTATAACAAAATACATAAACTGGAGGGCTTTTAAACAACAGAAATTTATTTTTCACAGTTGTGGGGCTGGGAAGTCCAAGATCAAGGCACTGGCATATTCAGAGTCAGGTGAGGGCCCGCCTCCTGGTTCATAAATGGCTCCTTCTCACCGTAATTTCACAGGTAGAAGGAAGTGGCTAGTGAGTTCTTTGAGACCTCTTTTTCAAGGACACGAATCCCAATCATGAGAACTCCACCCTCATGGTCTAATCACCTCCCAAAGGCCATACCTCCTAATTCTAACTTGGGAATTAAGATTTCAACTTAGGAATTTTGCAGGGACACAAACATTCAGATTTTAGCACCACACGTTTTTATGGTGCATGAAATATTCAGCGTTAGAGTCTCTTCTGAGAGATCATGTGGCAATTAACATTACAATTAAAGCCAAAGCTTCTGGAAGATGCTTCCACCTACATATTTTTAATTTTTATTTTTTGAGACAAAGTCTTGTTCTGTAGCCCAGGCTGGAGTGCAGCGGTGCAATCTTGGCTCACTGCCACCTCTGCCTCCTGGGTTCAAGCAATTCTCCTGCCTCAACCTCCCAAGTAGCTGGGACTACAGGTATCACCACACCCAGACCCTTATTTGTGACATCCTCTTATTCTAGTTTTGGAAACACAAAGGTATGTTACTGGATTAGGGATGGTTAGAGCGAAAAATAGCATAGAAACTAGAGGTTGCTTAAAAATATGCAAAGATCCACAATGAAGAGGACGTGGAACATAGGGCACAGAAATGCACAGTCATCTCTCAGGCCAGCCTTTGTGCAGCACCACTCTTAGCTCCTGATGAACTTTAGCCCTGGAAGCACGTGGCCTGTCAGCAATCAGAACTGGCCTTTAAGAGGATCATTGGAGATAAAAACGCTCATAAATAAATGCTCAGTGCCACAAAGTGAAACCAGCACTCAGGCAATAGTTTTCTCAGCAAGGCAATTTACTTCTAGTATTGCTTCTCTTATGGGAAGCAGGTTTTGTGTTTGGAATGTGCAAAAGTATCCAGTTCAAGGTGGTGAATTTTAAATTACTGTTTAAAATTTGTGTAACATTTTCATCTAGTAATAAAAACATGATGTGTGTTAATATCTTTTTTTTTTTTTTTGAGAGGAAGTCTTGCGCTGTCGCCCAGGCTGGAGCGCTGTGGCCGGATCTCAGCTCACTGCAAGCTCCGCCTCCCGGGTTCACGCCATTCTCCTGCCTCAGCCTCCCGAGTAGCTGGGACTACAGGCGCCCGCCACCTCATCCTGCTATTTTTTTGTATTTTTTAGTAGAGACGGGGTTTCACTGTGTTAGCCAGGATGGTCTCGATCTCCTGACCTCGTGATCCGCCCGTCTCGGCCTCCCAAAGTGCTGGGATTACAGGCTTGAGCCACCGCGCCCGGCCTCCCATGTGTGTTAATATCTTAAACATGGTGGAAGTTAATGACTGCAATCAATAAAAACAATTCAAATTAAATATCCTACTAATTTCTAATTGATAGCATAATTTTCCCATACTAAGGAAAATCATTTTGTTAGGTCAGCCCCAGGTTCTTAAAACATATTGAGTAAATCATGGTTAATGATGATAATATTGATATTAGGGACATAAGGCCCTTAGGTAAGAAATCATTGGAAAATTTTATATCATTCCTGGCAACTTAAAACAAATTTATGCTGATCAGCAAATTAGAAAATATTTGCTAATTAACCGACTAGAAAAAGTACATGTTATTACCGAAACATGATAAATTTTGAAAATGCTAAGAAAGACCATAAAATCAAACATAGACAGTTAAAAGCAATGTATTTCATGAGCACAGATTTATGGCTCAGTTAATCAATATTTGAATTAGATGTGGGTAGATCAGTTGTTAAGCCATTGCTCCACAAACTGCAAATTAATATTAATGAAAAATTCAATTGCATTCAGCAGCAGCATTCTGTCGCTTGTTAGAGTAACCATTAATTTTAATTTTAAATATTAATGAAATATGATTTTTTTGTCAGCTTTAGGCAATGATTTCAAAGAAACAGCAAGACCTGAGTCAGGGGAGACCCTATCATAGGCAAAGCTGTCAGCAGTGACTGGTTAGCAAAATTTGAATCACTCTAGCAATTAGCAGATGATTGTGAATGATTACTTCCTTCATCATGAATAGCTGACCCCCAGGGTTATTTGGTTTGCTGTCTGTGACAAGTCTGTTTAAAGACCTGTCTGGTGGCAGAGATGGAGCGATTCATTCTGAACAAGTAATTCAATCATAAGTCCAAGGAACAGAGCCATGAAAACCAGCCAGCGCTTTGTACCAGGGGAGAGAAGAGCAGAAAGAAAAGCTTGGGAAAGCAGTGACAATAGGTGAGCCCCCCCACCCCCACCAACCTTTATGACATCCCAGGATCTCGGCATGAGAGGCCTGATAAAACTTGGACAGCATGTTATTGAGCCTAGTCCTACTCTTTAGATCTGATAGAGTGAAAACAGGATATTCTAATCATCCTAAAGCAGAGAAAACTTTTCACCTTTTTCAACGGGCAGGAGAGCAACTCTTTAATCAAGATGAGAGGATTCCAAAGACTGATTTTCATGTCTCAGAACCTGGAGAACAAAAAGTAACCAGATCTTGTCATCCTGGCAGCACCCCCTAAACCAGATCCTATCTCCTGGGACTTCTGACCTAGAAAGCATATCAGGTGGATGGCAATATAGGAGAAATGCTCTTTTTCTCCTGCATAAGTCTGGGCTGACTCGTCAGAGTGCTGTGTCTAAAAACTATTTTCTATTTTTTAGAGTAAAGTATAAGCATCATTATTGCTGTTATTAGTAATAAAAAGCTTATGAGTCACCTGCCTCTGACAGGAATTGACATCAAAATAAAAATTACTTAAATTACTTATGAAGTATGTGTCTACATATTTACCATGTCTGACATAAAGTTATGATAACGAAATTTTCTTTCAAAGTCATTGAATTAATGTATGTCATTTCTATTCAAATTTAGGAAGCAAAGTCTTTTTATTTATTTATTTTTTTTAAGAGGTGGAGTCTCGCTCTGTCTGTCGCCCAGGCTGGAGTACAGTGACGCAATCTCGGCTCACTGGAACCTCCGCCTCCTGGGTTCTAGCAATTCTCCTGCCTCAACCTCCTGAGTAGCTGGGATTACAGATGCACGCCGCCATGCCCGGCTAATTTTTTTTGTATTTTAGTAGAGACAGGGTTTCACCATGTTGCCCAGGCTGGTCTTGAACTCCTGAGCTCAGCCAATCCACCCACCTTGGCTTCCCAAAGTCCTAGGATTACAGGTGTGAGCTGCCGTGCCCAGGCTGGCAAAGTCTTTTTTTGTAATCTTTAATGATGCTAATATCAACTTTTTCTTAAGTAAAAAAATGAAAATGACATTTTTTGATGTATTATAACTTTACATGTTCAGTGACCTTTATTTCTGAAGAAATACATGTCAATTTACAGGGTAACTTTCTTAAAAATAAAAAGCAAACAAGCAAACTTAATTATTTGTTGAAATTATGAAACCCTTCAAAAGGTAAGAAATAATTTAAATTAAGTATAATGAAAGAACACCATAAGCAATGACATTAATAATTTTCTCCCTCCCTCCCTCCCTTCCTTCCTTTTTATTTGAGATGGAATCTTGCTCTGTTGCCCAGGCAGGAGTGCTCTGTTGCCCAGGCTGGAGTGCAGTGGTGCGATCTTGGCTCTCTGCAACTTCCACCTCAAGGGTTCAAGTGATTCTCCTGCCTCAGCCTCCCGAGTAGCTGGGACTACAGGCACGTGCCACCATGCTCAGCTAATTTTTTTGTACTTTTAGTAGAGATGGGGTTTCACCGTGTTAGCCAAGATGGTCTCTATCTCCTGTCCTCATGATCCTCCTGCCTGGGCCTCCCAAAGTGCTGGGATTACAGGCATGAGCCACCTTGCCCAGCCGACATTAATAATTTCATAATGATGTTTTCCCTGTTAGAAAGATGAGCATAAAATATAGACATTGCACAGAAAAATGAATACATATTTTTGAGCCTAATATTTCTGTCTGTTCCCAGTAGGGTGCAAACAATATACCCTGACAATCAGAGTGTTAATTTTAATTCAAAGAAAGGACTATTTCCCAAAATGCCTCAGATAATATTGATTTATCATTAGAAATAACTACTCTCTAATATTTTAAAATGATGTGCTTGCAATAGCTTATGTTTATAACATTTTTGAATGTCCATACACTATATGGAACTTCAGTTATTCAATGAGTGTAAGAGCTACATTAAATTTATTTTTGGAATAGAACAGTGTATAAATATTAAGTTAGCAAGTATAGGAATATTAATATAAGCATATTTTATATATTTGTATGTAAATGCTTGTTTATATCCATAAGTGATATAAACAAGCATTGTTTATATCCATAAATCATATAGACAAGCATTGTTTATATCATGATATATAAATGATTACATAAACATGAAAAAAAAACCAGATTGTCCAAGAAATGAGAGAGATCATGTAGGGGAAGGTGAGATCCACAGAATAAAAGGTTTCACTAAAACAAAAGCATGTGTTCTTATTTATGTAAAATTAAAAACGTGTGAGTAGAAAAATTAGACATAAAAAATAGTTCCAGGAAAGCGTATTTTGGGAAGATAGAGGAATAGGAAGCATCAGGAATTAGTCTGTACACCTAAACAATTGTACAGTGTTTATCTGATGTAACTATTTTGGAACTCTGGAGTCTATTCAAGGCTTGCAAATTCCAGAGGAAGTCTTGGAAGGTAAATTCCACTTAATTTTGGTAAATTTCAGCTCTTCCTTCAGTAGTGGATACCCATCCTTCACCCCCAGCCCTGTGGCAGGCAGCTGTGAGGAGGAGTTTTGGAGGATCTTGTATGTACCCAGTGAGAGGCCGAGGTGGGCAAAAAGGACTGTCTCCTCCAAATTTCAGGAATTTGTGTTCTAATTGCTGATTGCTGCTTCTGATCATGGAAGTCCAGTATGGAGGGGGATAGCCACTGTCACATCCTCCCTTCATTATTGCAAGCTTCACCCCCTCCAACTGAAGTGACTTCCAAGGGATTTAAAGGGCTGGTGCCCTTTAACCTCCCTCCTCTATTTTTCTCCTCCCCCCCACCCTTTTGGATGTGAGACCTTAAAAACTAGAACATTCAAAGCAAAAAAGTTACCCCACATGCCCAGGAAAAGACACAGGCTCAGAAAAGACCTGAGTCGGCTTTACGTCTCAGGCTGATCCTTGGCATAGAGACAGCCTACAGCAATCAAAAACAAAACAAAGCCAAAACAAAAACAGCAAGCCCTGGGGAAGAAAGTAGAATATAATATTCAGGGTTGCCACATTATTAGATTCAAATGTCCAGTTTCCAACCAAAAAACTCAAAAGTATACAGAGAAACAGGGAAGTATGTCTTATCTAAAGGGAAAAAATAAACCAGCAGAAACTGTTGCTGAAGAAGATAAGATGCCACATCCATCTTATCTTTAAAGCAACTATCTTAAAGACGCTCAGATAACTAACAGATGGCATAAAGAAAGAAAATGGTGTATGAACAAAATCAAAATATCAATAAAGAGATAGAAAAAGATAATTCAAAAAGAAATTTGAGAGCTGAAAAGTAAAATGAATTAAATGAAAAGCTTATTAGAAGTATTCAAAGTTTATTAGAAGTAGGCAGAAGAAAAAAAATCAGTGAACACGAAGATGGGACTATTGAAATTGTCAAATCTGAGGAACACAAAGAAAAAATACTGAAGAAAAGTGAAAAGGGACTAAGAAATCGCCATGGTACTATCAATAGCACCAATGCATGCATTGTAGGAGCTTTAGAGAGAGTAAAAGAAAGATTATTTGAAAACAAATGGCAAAATACTTCCCAAATTTGATGAAAGACATGAATATAAACATCCAAGAAACTTAATGGATTCCAGGTAGGATGAACTCAAAGAGACCCACACCAAGGCACATAATAAAATGATTGAAAGACAAAGAACAGCAAGAGAAAAGCAAGTCATCACATAAATGGGATCCTCAATAAGATTAAAATGGATTTCTTTATCAGAAACTTTGGAGTCCAGAAGGTAGTGAACTGATACATTCAAAATGCTAAAAGAAAAAAAAAATCTGTCAGCCAAGAATTCTACATCCAGCAAAGCTATTCTTCAAAAGTGAGAAGGAAATTAAGACTTCCCTAGATAAACAAAAATTGAGGGAATTCACTACCACCTGACCAGCCCTGTAAGGGAGTCTTGCAGGTTAAAGTCATATGAAGAAATAAAAATCTCAGGAAAGATAAATACATGGGCAATTATAAAAGATAGTATTTGTGTAGCAACAGTTTGTACATCAACTTTTTTGTTTTCTGTATGATCTAAGAGACTAATACATTTTTAAAAATTATTAGTCTAAAATTGTAATTTTGTACAATTTTACAACATTGTACAAGTTACAACATTGTAACTTTGGTTTGTACCTTCATATATTGTTTACTACACAATTCAAAAGAATAATGCATTAAGAAAACAATTATTTTTTTATATTTTTGAGCACACCACATACAAAGGTGTAATTTTGTGACATCGAAAAATAAAACAGATGGAGACAGAGCTGTAACTGAGCAGTTTTTATATATTATTGAAGTTAAATTGATATAAATGTAAATTATAGTGTTATAACCTCAGAATGTTAAATGTAATCCCCAAGACAATCACAAAGAAAATAATTATAGATATACTAGAAAGGAAATGAACAGAAAACTAAATGCTTTACTACAAAAAATTAACTATAAAGAGGCAGTGAAGCAGAGGACAAAAAGAGACAATGATGCGGGATTTTTAAAAAAGCTATAAGGAATATAGAAAACAAATAGTGGCCAGGTATGGTGGCTCATGCCTGTAATCCTACCACTTTGGGAGGCAGAGGCAGGTGGATCGTTTGAGCCCGGGAGATTAAGACCAGCCTGGTCAACATGACCAAACTCTTTTTCTATAAAAAAATACAAAAATTAGCTGGGTATGGTGGTGTGCACCTGTAGTTCCAGCTACTTTGGAGGCTGAGGTGGGAGTATCATTTAAACTTGGGAAGTCAAGGCTGCAGTAAGCCATGACAATGTCACTGAACTCCAGCCTGTGTGACAGAGTGAGAAAAGAAAGAAAGGAAGGAAGGAAGGAAGGAAAGAAGGAAGGAAAGAAGGAAAGGAAGGAAGGAAAAAAGGAAAGAAAGAAAGAGAAAAAAACAAATAGTAAAATTATAGAAGTCATATTAGTAATTACTTTAAATGTTAGTGAATGAAACTCGCTGATCAAAAGACAGAGATCAGCAGAATGGATTTAAACACACACACACACACACACATATAATGGTGTAACTTTATGCTATCTATAAGAGACACCCTTTAGATCCAAAGGGACAAATAAGTTAAAAGTGAAAGGATGAAAAAAGATATTCCATGGACATGGAAACCCAAAGAGAGCAGAGATGGCTATTCTAACGTCAGACAAAATAGATTAAAAAAAAAAGATTGCAAGAGACAAGGAAGGGCATTATATATTAATAAAAGTTTTAATACAATAAGAAGATATAACAATTATAAACCTTTGCATACCTAATAACATACCATAAAAATATATAAAGCAAAAATTGATAGAATTGAAGGAAAAAATAGACATTTCTTTTTTCCTTTAAAAAATTATTTTAGATTTTTTAAAATTTATTTTTATTTTTTATTATTCTACTTTAAGTTCTATAACAATTATTGGAGACTTCAATATATCACTCTCAATAATAAATAGAAGGCTGGGCATGGTGGCACACACCTGTAATCCCAGCACTTTGGGAGGTCAAGATGGGTGGATCACTTGAGGTCAGGAGTTGGTCTGACCAACATAGTGAAACCCCACCTCTACTAAAAATACAAAATTAGCCAGACATGGTGGTGCACACCTGTAATCCCAGATACTCAGGAGGCTGAGGCAGGAGAATTGCTTGAAACAGAGAGGCAAAGGTTGCAGTGAGCCAAGATCACCCCATTGCACTCCATCCTGGGCAACAAAAGTGAAACTTCATCTCAAAAAAGAAAAATAAATAATAATGAATAGAATAATGAGATAGAAGATAAGTAAGAAAACAGAGGACTTAACACAATAAAACACGTAGATCTAACAGACATACACAGGACAGTCTACTCAACAACAGAATACACATTCCTGTTAAGTGCACATGGGACATTTTAGACTACATGTTAAGTTACAACTTAAGTCTCACTAGACTTTAAAACATGGATATCATACAAAGTATCTTCTCTGACCACAACAGAATGAATTTAGAAATCAGAATAGACAACAGAAGAAACATTAGGAAATTCACAAATTCATGCAAATTAAACAACACACTCTTAAAAAACCAATGTATCAAAGAAGAAATCACAGGGAAATTAGAAAATACTGAGAGATAAATAAAAATGAAAGGACAATGTACCAAAAACTTATGGAACATAGTGAAAGCAGTAGTAAGGAGGAAATTTATAGCCGTAAACATTTACATTTTAAAAAACAGGAAAGATCTCAAATCAATAACCTAATTTTACAATTTCAGAACTAGAAAAAGAACAAAGAAAGCTCAAAGATAACAGAAGGAAGGAAATAATGAAACTTAGAAACATGAAAGAACAGAAAAACAGAAGAGAAAAATCAATGAAGCCAAAAGTTGCTTCTTTGAAACAATCAACAAAATTGACAAACCATTCTCTATATTGACTAAGAAAAAAGGGGAGAAGATTCAAATAACTAAAATCAGAAAGTTTAAGATACTACTACTGACTCTGCAGAAGTGAAAAGGACTATAAGAGAGCACTCTGAAAATTGTATGCCAAGGAATTGAAAAACTTAAAAGAAGTAGACAATAAGCAATCTGAAAAGAAAATTAAAAAAAAAAAAAACTCCATTTACAATAGCACCAAAAAGAATAAAATACTTAGGAATTAACCAAGGAGGTGAAAGATTTGTATAACAAAAACTATAAAAATTCCTGAAATACATTAGATGCTAATAAAGGAAAAGGCATTATTCAATTATTGAAAGGCTTAATATTAAGATGTCAATATTACCCAAAGTGATCTACAGATTCAATGCAAATCCCAATACATTTTTGCAGAAATAGAAAAATACGTCCTAAAGTTTATATGAAATCTCAAGGGATCACAAATAGCCAAAACAATCTTAAAGAACAAAGTTGAAGGACTCACACAGCCTGACTTCAAAACTTGTTACCAAGCTACATTCATGGCCGGGTATCGTGGCTCATGGCTCTAATCCCAGCATTTTGGGAGGCTGAGGCAGGAGGATTGCTTGAAGCCAGGAGTTCGAGACCAACCTGAGCAACATAGCAAGAGCCCGTCTCTATAATTTGAAAAAAAAAAGAAAGCTACAGTTTTAACAACAGTGTAGTACTGCCATAAAGATAGACATTTAAACCAATAGAAAGAAGTAACAAATCTCCAAATAATTGCTTACATATATGATCAAATGATCTTTGACGAGAGTGCTAAGACCATTCAATGAGGAAAAGATCTTTTCAACAAATAGCGCTGGGAAAAGTAGGTATCCACATCAAAAGAATGAAGTTGTACCCTTGCCTAACACCATATGCAGAAATGAACTCAAAATGGGTCAAAGTCCTAAACATAAGAACGAAAACTGTGAAACTCCTAAAAGAAGACGTAAGGCAAAAGCTTCATGATATTAGATTTGGCAATAATTTATTGGCTATGAAACCAAAGGCACTGGCAACCAAATTAAAAAACGAGACAAATTGGGCTTCTGGAAAATGATAAACTTCCATTTATCCAAAGACAGGACCAACAAAATCGAAAGGTAACCTACTGAATGAGAGAATATATTTGCAAGTCATATATCTGTTAAGGGATGAACATATCCGTAATACATAAAGAACTTCTAAAACTCAACAACTAAAAAACTATCTGATTTGTTAGGATTATGTGTCATTTTGCCACTCATATATCATATTTAAGACAATATATGAATGGCAAAAAGGCACATAAAAGATGTTTAACGTCACTAACCATCAGGGAAATGCAAATCAAAACTACATTGAGATACCACCTCAGACCCATTAGGATGATTATTATTTAAAAAAGTACACACAAAACCTAAAAATAACGAATGTTGATGAGGAGGTAGAGAAATTGAAACCCTTGTGCATTGTTGGTAAAATGATATAGCTGCAGTGGAAAACAGTATGATAGTTCCTTTAAAAATTAAAAATAGAATTTACCATATGATCCAGCAATTTCACTTTTGGGCCTGTACCCAAAAGAATCGAAAGCAGAATCTTGAAGAAATATTTGTACACCCATGTTCATAGCACATTTATTTATTTATTTATTTATTTATTGAGACAGAGTCTAGCTCTATCGCCCAGTCTGGAGTGCAGTGGCACTGTGTCGGCTCACTGCAACCTCTGTTTCCTGGGTTCAAGCAATTCTCCTACCTCAGCCTCCCGAGTAGCTGGGATTACAGGCGCCCACCGCAATGCCTGGCTAATTTTTTTTGTATTAATTTTTTTTTGTGTGGTATTTTTAGTAGAGCCGAGTGTGGTGGCTCACTCCTGTAATCCCAGCACTTTGGGAGGCCGAGGCAGGTGGATCACGAAGTCAGGAGTTCAAGACCAGTCTGGCCAACATAGTGAAACCCTTCTCTACTAAAAATACGTAGCACCTTTATTAACAATAGCTAAAACATGGAAGCAATCAGGTGTGTATGGACAGATGACTAGATATGCAAACTGTTGCATATACATACCGTGAGATATTATTCAGCCTTAAAAATGAATGAAATTCTGACACATGCTAGATGAATTTTAAGGACATTATGCTAAGTGAATTAAATCAAGCAGAAAAAGACAAATACTGTATGATTCCACTTATATGAGGTACCTAAAGTAGTAAAAATCGTAGTAGGAAGTAGAATGGTGGTTTCCAGGACTGGGGAAGATGGCACAGTGGGGAGTTATTGTTTAATTGGTATAGAGTTTCTGTTTTGCAAGATGAAGGCTTCCAGAGATGGATAGTGGAGGCAGATGTTGGTTTCCTCATAATTAGATTCGGTATGCACTGTTGTTAGGTATATCACTAAAGTTGATGCTGTGTTCTTATTGCCTCTTATCAGGTGGTGCAGAATTTCAATTTGTCCAGTTACTAATGGTATTCACTTTGATAATTTGATTAAGATAGTGTCTGCAGGATTCTTCACCGTAAACTTTTACTTTTTTCTTATTTATTTATTTATTTATTTATTTATTTATTTATTTATTGGAGACAAAGTCTCTTTCACTCAGGCTGGAGTGCAGTGGCACGATCTTGGCTCACTGCAACCTCCGCCTCCTAGGTTCAAGCGATTCTCCTGCCTCAGCCTCCTGAATAGCTGGGATTACAGGTGCACACTACCATGCCTAGCTAATTTTTATATTTTTAGTAGAGACAGTGTTTTACCATGTTTGCCAGGTTGGTCTCAAACTCCTAACCTCAGATGATCCACCTGCCTCGGTCTCCCAAAGTGCTGGGATTACAGGTGTGAGTCACCTCACCCGGCCTCATTTCTATTTAATGTGTTTCGTGGGAAGGTAATTTGAAACTTGGTGATAACCAATTTCTCATCATGGTTTCCTGTTGTATTTGATGAGTCATAACCCATTGTTATATTTATTTCTTTTAATGCTCAAATTGGACTGGACTTCATCAGTAGGAGGCCATCCAGATTGACTTCTGTGCATTTTTGCTATGTTTCCATCTTTTTTCGCTTATTTGCTTGCATTCTGTCATAATAAGATAGCCTGGCCTCATCTCATACTTTCCCTTTAAACAGGCCATAAACTTTCCAGTTTGCCTCAATTCACATCACTCTCTATTGCTCCCCCAAATTTCTCCCTGTCTCTATGATTTTGACTACTCTAGGTACCGCATATAATAAGTGGAATCAAATACTGAGGTCAAATGTCAATTGCCATTTATCATCAAGCACCATTTCTCTCTCTCTCTCTCTCTCTCTCTCTCTGTGTGTGTGTGCATGTGTGTGTGTGTGTGTGTGAGTGAGTGACAGGGTCTTACTCTGTCACCTAGGCTGGAGCATACTGGTGCGATCATGGCTTGCTGCAGCCTCAACCTCCTACTCTCAAGCAATTCCCCCTACCTCAGCCTCCAAAGTAGCTGGGACCACAGGCATGCACCATAACACCTGGCAAATATTTTACTTTTTTGTGGAGATGGGAGTCTCCCTGTTTGGCCTAAGCTGGTCTTGAAATCTGGAGCTCAAGCAATCCTCCTGCCTTGGCTCCCACAAAGTGCTGGGATTACAGGCAAGAGTCACCAAGCCTGGCTACCATTTCTCTTACAGTAGAAAAGAAAATCAGTTTTTATGAATCTTCCAAAAGTGGGAAAATAAATGATGGGGAAGGCCACTTGACTTTTCCTATACTTGGGCCTCCTTTACCCATTTATGCTCCATATCTGGTCTCTGAAGACATTTGCATTTGAGACTTTTAACTTAAGTAATTTAATAACTACTGCCCATCCACCTTGAGTCACTTTGGCTAGAAGAAATATTTGAGTGTTAAATTTGAATAGAAAAAGAGGTTCTAAGGAAAGGAGAGGTGGAACAGTCATTTTATATGTAGTAAAAATATACATGTATATTTCTAATATTTATGCCCCCTCCACCCCCAATATAAAAAACAAAGGAAACAGTGAAAAGTGTTACTCAAATACAGAGGTTATAGGAGTATACTTTCAGTAGGCAGGGGAGAACCAGGGAAGAAGGACTCACAAAGTAATTCTTGAACTGAGTCTTACAGGATAAGGATTTTCCTTGGCAGAGAGAAGTTTATTACTTCATGATGAAGTCTGGGAATCAATATTAGAACTTTGATTTATTCTTTCCCATTTCAATATTTTTCTAATAGCATTCATTACTGTTTTTAGCACTTAAATACTCAAAGTGAAAGGCTAGGATAACATGGATCCAGTAAATCCAATGGTCTTATATTAAAGAGTCAGTCATTCCTAATAGAATCACTACTATTGGAATTTTTTTTGAAATCATCAAAATTTCTTTATTTATTCTCCTGTTGGACATTTAGTTGTTTACAATTTTGTTTTTACAAACAATTCTGTATATCTTTTTTATACACATTCATTTTTCTGAGATCTATGGCTAGGAGTGGAATTGCTAGGGGAAATAATACACCCATCTTCAAGTCTACTAGCTATTGTAAAAACTATTGTGCAAAGTATGGTGCCAATTTATTCTAACTAAACAATTAAGAATCCTCATTGTACCACATTATTTCCAATGCTTGATATAGTCGGGCTTTTTCATTTTTGAGAGTTTCATAGTTATAAAATGGTATTTCTTTGATATTATAACTAGTATTTCCCTGACTACTAATGAAATACCCATCTTTTCATGTTTACGGGCATTTCGCTTTCTACTTCTGGGAATTGCTTATTCTTTTGCCCATGAGGTTTTGTTTTGTTTATTTTTCTTGTAGTTCATTTGTCCACATTATTTATGTATTCTAGATACAAATTCTTGTTGGTTATATATCTTTTCTCAGCCTGTGGCCCATATTTTTACCTTTCATGGTGAACAAAAAATGTTTATTTGAATTTAACATAGTTTCTCTCTAGAAATATAAGCTCTTGGACAGAAGGGCTTTTGGTCTCTTTTGTTCAACGATGTATCCTAAGTGCCTAGGGCAGTGTGTGATAAGTGCCAGATGTTCAAAAATATTTGTTGAATGAATGAATGAAGGGATGATTATTCATCTTGTATCTTACATGATGGCATTTTGATGGGAATTGTATTGAATTTGTAGATTGCTTTTGGCAGTGTGGTCATTTTCACAATATTGATTCTACCCATCCATGAGCATGGGATGTGTTTCCGTTTGTTTGTGTCATCTATTTCTTTCAGCAGTGTTTTGCAGTTTTCATTGTGGAGATCTGTCACATCCTTGGTTAGCTATATTACTAAGTATTTTATTTTTTTGGCAGCTGTTGCAAAAGAGTTGAGTTCTTAATTTGATTCTCAGCTTGGTCATTGCTGGTGTATAGCAGTGCTACTGATTTGTGTACATTGATTTTGTATTCTGAAACATCGCTAAATTCATGTTATCAAATCTAGGGACTTTTTGGAAGAGTCTTCAGGGTTTTCTAGGTATGCGATGATATCACCAGTTAACAGAAACAGTTGGACTTCCTCCTTACCAATGTAGATGTTCTGATTTATTTCTCTTGTCTGATTGCTCTGGCTAGGACTTCCAGTACAATGTTGAATAGCAGTGGTGAAAGTGAGCATCCTTGTCGTGTTCCAGTTCTCAGAGGGAATGCTTTCAACTTTTCCCCACTTGGTATAATGTTGGCTGTGGGTGTGTCATAGATTGCTTTTTATTACCTTGAGGTGTCCCTTCTATGCTGATTTTGCTGATCACAAAATGATGCTGGATTTTGTCCAGTGCTTTTTCTGCATCTATTGAGATGATCATAAGATGTTTGTTTTTAATTCTGTTTATGTGGTGTATCACATTTGTTGTCTTCCCTGTGTTACTCCCTGCATCCCTGGAATGACACTCACTTGATCACGATGTATTATCTTTTTGATATGCTGTTGAATTCAGTTAACTAGTATTTTGTTGTGGACTTTTGTATCTATGCTTATCAGGGATATTGGTCTGTAGTTTTCTTTTTGGTTATGTCCCTTCCTGGTCTTGTTATTAGGGTGGTATTGTCTTGATAGAATGATTGACAGAGGATTCCCTCTTTCTCTGTCTTTTGGAATAGTTACAGTAACGTTGGTACCAATTTTTTGAATGCCTGATAGAATTCACCTGTGAAAATCCATCTGCTCCTGAAAATTTTTTTTTTTTGTCCACAATTTTTAAATTACAGTTTTAGTCTTGCTACTTGTTATTGGTCTGTTCAGACTTTCTATTTCTTTCTGATTTAATCAAGGAGGGTTGTATATTTCCAGGAATTTATGCATCCCCTTTAGATTTTCTAGTTTGTGTGCATAAAGGTGTTCATAGTAGCCTTGAATAATCTTTTGCTATTTCTGTGGTATCAGTTGTAATATCTCCTGTTTTATTCCTAATTGAGCTTACTTGTATCTTGTCTCTTCTTTTCTTGGTTAATCTCACTAACAGTCTATCACTTTTTTAGTCTTTTGAAAGAACCAGCTATTTATTTATTTATTTATTTATTTATTTATTTGCTGTTTCAATTTCATTTAGTTCTGCTCTGATCTTTGTTATTTCTTTGCTTCTGCTGGGTTTGGGTTTGGTTTGTTCTTGTTTCTCTAGTTCCTTGAGGTGTGGCCTTAGAGTGTCTATTTGTGCTCTTTCAGACTTTTTGATGTGGGCATTTAATGCTATGAGCTTTCCTCTTAGCACCACTTTTGCTGTATCCCAGAGGTTTTGATAAGTTGTATCACTGTTATCATTCAGTTCAAATAATTTTTTAATTGCAATCTTGATTTCATTGGTGACCCAAAGATCATTCAGGAGCAGATTATTTAATGTCAATGTATTTGTGTAGTTTTGAGGGTTCCTTTTGGAGTTAATTTCCAGTTTTTTTCTACTGTAGTCTGAGAGGGTAGTTGACATAATTTCTATTTTTAAAAAATGTATTGAAAGTTGTTTTGTGGTCTCCCATATGGTCTATCTTGGAGAATGTTCCATGTGCTGATGAAAAGAATGTATATTCTGCAGTTGTTGGGTAGAATATTCTGTATATATCTGTTAAGTCTGTTTGTTCTAGGGTATAGCTTGAGGCCATTGTTTCTTTGTTAACTTTCTGTCTTGATGACCTGTCTAGTGCTGTCAGTGGAGTACTGAAGTCCCCACTATTATTGTGTTGCTGTCTGTCTTGTTTCTTAGGTCTAGTAACAATTGTTTTATAAATTTGGAAGCTCCTGTTTTAGGTGCATATATGTTTCAGACTGTGATTTTTTCTATTGGACTGATTATTTTTATCTTATATAATGTCCCTCTTTGTCTATTTTAGGTGTTGCTTTAAGGTCTGCTTTGCCTGATATAACAGTAGCTACTCCTGATAGTTTTTGGTCTCCATTTGTATGAAATACCTTTTCTACCTCTTTACCTTAAGTTTATATGAGTCCTTATGCATTAGGTGGGTCTCTTGAAGACAACAGATACTTAGTTGGTGAAGTTTCATATATTCTGCCATTCTGTTTCTTTAAGTGGGGCATTTAAGCCATTTACATTCAATGTTAGTATTAAGATGTGAGGTACTCCTTTATTCATTGTGCTAGTTTTTTTTTTTTTTTTTAATTGTGTTATAGTTTTATAGGCCTTGTGAGACTTATGCTTTAAAAAGGTTCTTCTATTTTGGTGTATTTTGAGGTTTTGTTTCAAGATTTAGAACTCCTTTTAGCGGTTCTTATAGTGCTGGCTTGGTAGTGGTGAATTCTGTCAGCATTTGTTTGATGGAAAAAGACTTTATCTCTCCTTCATTTATGAACCTTAGTTTTGCTGTGATTGGCAATTACTTTGTTTGAGGACCCCAATCCTTTCTGGCTTGTAGGGTTTCTGCTGAGAAAGCTGCTGTTGACCTTACAGATTTTCCTTTATAGGTTACCTAATGCTTTTGCCTCACAGCTCTTAAGATTCTTTGCTTAGTCTTGACTTTAGATAACCTGATGACTATGTGCTTAGGTGATGATCTTTTTGCAATGAATTTCCCAGATGTTCTTTGTGCTTCTTGTATTTGGATGTCTAGATCTCTAGCCATGCCAGGGAAGTTTTCTTCAACTATTAACTTGAATAAGTCTTCCAAACTTTTGAATTTCTCTTCTTCAGGAATACCAATTATTCTTAGGTTTGGCTGCTTAAAATAATCCCAAATTTCTTAGAGGTTTTGTTCATTTTGTAAAATTCTTTTTTCTTTGTCTGATTGGGTTATTTTGAAAGTCTTGTCTTTGAGCTCTGAAGTTTTTTCTTCTATTTGTTCTAGTCTATTGTTGACACTTTCCAGTGCAGTTTGTATTTCTTTAAGTGTGTCTTTCCTTTCCAGAAGTTATGATTGTTCTTTATGATATCAGCGTCTCTGAATAATTTTTCATCCATAACCTGTATTTTTAAAAAATTTCCATAAGGCCAGGCACCATGGCTCACACCTGTAATCCCAGAACTCTGGGAGGCCAAGGTGAGTGGATCACAAGGTCAGGAGTTCAAGACCAGCCTGGCCAACATGGTGAAACCCTGTCTCTACTAAAAATACAAAAAAATTAGCTGGGTATGGTGGTATATATATATATATATATATCTTTAAGTTGGTTTTTACCTTTCTCTGGTATCTCCTTGAGTAGCTTAATAACCAACCTGCTGAATTATTCAACTGGCAATTCAGAGATTTCTTCTTGGTTTGGATTCATTGCTGGGAAGCTAGTGTGGTGTTCCGGGGGTGTTATAGAACCTTGTTTTGTCATATTACCAGAATTACCTTTCTGAGTCCTTCCCATTTGGGTAGACTATTTCAGTGAAAAAATCTTTAACTCAAGCACTTCTGTTCTGATTCTTTTGTCCTGCAGGGTGACCCCTTGATGTGGTACACTACCCCTTCCCCGAGGGATGGGGCTTCCTGAGAGCCAGACTGCAGTGATTGTTATTGCTCTTCTGGGTCTAGCCACGTAATGGGCTCCAGGCTGGTTCTGGAGAATTTCTGCAAAAATTCCTGTGATGTGATCCACCTTCAGATCTCCCAGCTATGGATACCAGCACCTGCTTTGGTGGAGGTGGCAGGCGAGTGAAGTAGACTGTGTGAGAGTCCCTGGTTGTAGACATGTTTAATGTGCTGGCTTTCTTGAATGCTGGTTATGCTAGCAGAGAAGTTGTCACGTGGAGAGACTCAGGACCTCTCGTTAGCCAGGACGTAGCAGGCAATGGAATTAGCTATTGTTTTCTCTTTCCTTGGAGCAAGGGTATTCTGTGGTGAGTTGCTGTGATGTCCTGAGTTGGTTGGTCTTCAGCCAGGAGGTGGTCTTTAAGGAGCACCAGTTGCGATAGTAGAAAGGGGACGTAAGCTTGCCCTAAGTTGGCCAGGATAAGTATCTGGGTTTCTCAGGCAATGGGCAGGGCCATAAAGCTCCCAAGGGTTTATGTCTCCTGTGATTGCCTGCCAGGGTGGGTAGAGAAATACCATCAGGTGGGGACAGGGTTAGGCAGGTCTGAGCTCAGACTATTCTTGGGTGGGCCTTGCTGTGTCCACTGTGGGGGATGGGGGTGATTCTCAGGCCAATGGGGTTATGTTCCAGAGAGAATTATGCCTGCCTCTGTCACCAGGGAAGTGGGGGAAAGCTGGTAGCAATAGGCCTCACCCAGCTCCTACACAGCTGGCCATGCTGGTCTCACTTTGGCTGTGCCGGGCTAATAGCTCTGAGTTTATCTCCAGGAAGCCTGAGTGCAGGACTCAGACCTTGCCCCAAGCTACAAGCTTCCCTGCTGAGAAAGCAAGCATGGCTTTCAGGCCTTGCCCCTCACCCCTCCCCATCTCCCCATACTGTCGGCTGTGTCTCCTGCTCTTCTTTCTGCAGCAGTTCCCATTTGCTACCCAGATTCTGCTCAAGACTTTGTGCACAGCCAAAATTATTACAAGGTTCAGTTGGAAGTTTATTTTACCCTGTGACCTCCTCCTAAATTCTGCTGGCTGCCTTCCCTGAGAGTCCCCGTGAGATACAGTCAAGGATGGCTTCGCTGGACTTGAGTTGGAGACGGGGAGTGCCTATGAGACTCTTTCCACTGCTGCTTCTGCTTTTATATTCATGCTAAATCTGTTTTGGCTCTAGGTAAGGTTAAATCCTTCTCCCACAGTCTGGATTTTCCGGTTCCCCAGGGGGGATGTGTGTGTGGAGGCAGGTTTGCCCCTCCTCTCACATTTTGGGAACTCACAGTTTTTCACCTGTCTCATGGAATTTGCAGTGCCCTGTCACTTCTTTCAAAGGATCTGCAAATTGTTTTGGTTTCCTTGGTGGTGGTTCTTGGAGCAAAAGTCCACAGTGTGAGTCTCCACATGTTCTGTCTGTCCAAAAGGGAGCTGCATGTTAGCCCTGTCTCCGATCCACCATCTTCCTCCTCCCTCTTCTTTATTAGAATTTGCAGATGAGAAACTTGTTGTGAGGAGTAGAAGACACTTTGAAGATGGTGCCATGAGTCCTGTGGGTGAGTTCTGGCTTTGCATCTAACTCCTTGAATGACTTTTAGCAGGATAAAACTTCTCTGAGTTTGTTTTTTCATCTCTAGATGGAAATAATCCCATCTGGCCTGCCTCACATGGCTGTTGTGGAAGTTTACATGGGAAAAAAAATCTGAAAACACATTCTAATCTGTGCCATGTCCTTCAAATGTGAGGTGTAGTTGGGCATATTGGCTCATGCCTGTAATCCCAGCTCCCAGCACTTTGGGAGGCTGAGGAGGGAGAATTTCTTGAGGCCGGAAGTTTGAGACCTGGGCAACATAGTGAGGCCCAATCTCAATTAAAAAAAAAAAAAAAGTGAGGTGTTATCCACAAGAATGTACAGCACAGAGAAGGACATAGAAGAAGTTCTTTATATATATTTAAATTGTATCTTGGAATACTTGGCAATTTATGGAAAATTTGCAAAGATAATATGAAGAGTTCCCATACACCTCTCACCCAGTTTTAGTTTCCCCTAATGTTATTGTTATACAATGGTAAACTTGTCCAAATGAAAAAACCAACATTGATACAGAACTATTAACTAAATCCCAGACTTTCACCAAACTGACATCCCCGTTTTTCTCCTAGTGTCCTTTTTCAGTTCCAGGAACCCATGCAGAATATGCTGCATTTAATCCTCAGGTCTCTGTAGTCTCCTCTGCTCTACAACAGTTTCTAAGTCATTCCTTGACTTTCATGATTTTGACAGTTTTGAGGAGTTCAGCTCAGGTATTTCGTAGGACAGCCCCCAATCCCTGTTGGTCTGTTGGAGTCATGGGATTTTGGAAGGAAAACCATGGTGCTGAAGTGCCCTTTTTTCATACAATATCGGGTGTAGTTGGCATTATTGGCAATGCTCACCTGACTCACCGGGTTAAGGTAGGATCTGCCAGCCTTCTCCACTGAAAAGCTACCATTTTTCCCTTTCCATACTCTAGTCTTTGTAAGTGAGTCGTTCAGTTGAGTCTATCTTCAAGGCTTAGAGGGATAAATTCCACCTCTGGTGGAGTGGGAGGGGGGGAAATATATACATATATTATTCGGAATTCTTCTGTAAGGAAACAGTATTTTCTTTTTTTAATATAGAGTTTCACTCTTGTGGCCCAGGCTAGAGTGCAATGGCACGATCTCGGCTCACTGCAAACTCCGCCTCCCAGGTTCAAGCAATTCTCCTGCCTCAGCTTCCTGAGTAGCTGGGATTACAGGTGCCCACCACCACACTCAGCTAATTTTTGTATTTTTAGTAGAGATGGGGTTTCATCATGTTAGTCAGTCTGGTCTCGAACTCCTGACCTCAGGTGATCCACCCACCTCGGCCTCCCAAAGTGCTGGGATTACGGGCATGAGCCACCATGCCCGGCCAGGAAACAGTACCTTTTAAACCATCGAATAACAGAAACAATATTGATTGATATGAGGTTCAGTTTTTATTCTCTGCTTACTTAACTTCTGGTAAGAAAGCTAAGATTAGTCTTTCAGCCAATAGGCAGAGAGCAGGTGGGAGAAGGAAGAGTCACTAAAGACCTAGAAAACCCACGAACTAGAGAATCAGCCTCTTTATGCCTGAGAGTTGACTGTCATTCCAGCTACCCCATTGCCAAAAAGCAGAGCTTCCTAATATGGGAAACTATACTCCTGTGATAACAGCAGATGTCGCTACTGAGTAAGGGCTGTGCAGCTTCTCCCTCACGGGGTCTTTACCGAAACACTAAGCTCTTGCTGAAGCCTGAAGAAGCAACGTTCTGTCATTTAAATTCTTCCCCGGAAGATATTTTAAAATGTAAATAAGAAACATAATAATTATTCAATTTCTGCAAATTGATCAAAGTAAACAGTGTTTGGGGGTTTCTATATCAATTCTAAAGTCTGACATAGACTATTTTAGCGGAAACATGGGTAAATATTCCATTTAATTTACTGTTTTGTCAGTAGGCTTTCTTAAACATTTGATACTCAGATGTATCTCTGTTCTTGCAATGATAAATATGGACAACATTATGAAGAATTAGAAGGTCATGGATATTTTTGAGACTAGTATGTTTTGTATTCTATCCATAAAACTCATTTTCAAAAATAATTGTTAGCTAGAATTGATATAAATCAGTTAGGGCTATTGATCGCATGTATGAGTTAATGTTATTTAAGAAGGATTTCGAGATTGTACTAATGAACCCAAAGTGCTCCATGGAACCCAAAGTGCTTTCACATCCTAAAGTTACTTAGTAGGACCATCCGGGCCTCAAATTGTTGAGTCCAGTATTTTCTTTGTCTCTGCTAAGGTGGCTACTAAACTGGATTGTCAAGATAGGCTCAGAAATAGGGAGGAAGAAAGAAAACAAAGTTAGAGTTGGACTTGATCAGAGCAAGAAAAATCTTTTTTTTTTTTTTTTTTTTTTTTTTTGAGACAGAGACTTGCTCTTATCACCCAGGCTGGAGTGCAATCATGTGATCTCGGCTCACTGCAACCTCCACCTCCCAGGTTCAGGCGATTCTCCTGCCTCAGCCTCCCAAGTAGCTGGGATTACAGGTGCCTGCCACCACGTCAAGCTAATTTTGTTTGTATTTTTAGTAGAGACAGGGTTTCACCATGTTGGCCAGGCTGGTCCTGAACGCCTGACCTCAGTTGATCCACACACCTTGGCCTCCCAAAGTGCTGGGATTACAGGTGTGAGCCACCGTGACCAGCCCTCTCTCAGATTTCCTGACCTCAGAGTAAACATAAATTTTTAGCACTTCTCCATTGTTTGATTTTCATTAAAATTATCAAAGTATCAGACATCATATCCATTGGGAAGTCTTTATTGGCCACCATTTTGTTCAAGATAGTAAGCTGATCAATACATCAAAATTAGGGTATGGTCTGATATTTGTATTTCTATGAAAAACTTGGTCAGAATTTGTCTTTTCTTTAAAAAGAAACTGTGGAAAACATAATAGATTGCATGTTGAATAATCATGTTTTTAAAAGAAGGT
Source organism: Macaca fascicularis (assembly GCF_037993035.2). Taxonomy (NCBI): domain Eukaryota; kingdom Metazoa; phylum Chordata; class Mammalia; order Primates; family Cercopithecidae; genus Macaca; species Macaca fascicularis. The sequence goes on along the minus strand of NC_088391.1, from coordinate 19,042,122 downwards.
TCATGTTAGTTTCATATAACAATTCATCTTAAAAGGGTAAGTCAGACTTTTATTGTAAGTTTGAGTGTGTTGGATTATTTCTTGCTAACTGATCCTAGAATAATAGAAGAGAAACCTTATTACTGATACAATAGTAGCCACCATTTATTGAGCAGTTGCTATATGCCAGGCATGGCTTTAAGTACTTCACATATATTATCTTATTTAGTTATTTACAATAACTCTATGGGCAGAGATTATTATCTCTACCTTGCCCATAAGCATATTGAGTCTTAGACACAGGTTAAGTGTATTAGTCTGTTTTCACACTGCTGATAAAGACATACCTGAGACTGGGCAATTTACAAAGAAAGAGGTTTAATTAGACTTACAGGTCCATGTGGCTGGGGAAGACTCATAATCATGGTGGGAGACAAGGAGGAACAAGTCACATCTTACATGGATGGCAGCGGGCAGAGAGAGAGCTTGTGCAGGCAAACTCTTGTGTTTAAAGCCATCAGGTCTCATGAGATACATTCACTAACACGAGAACAGCACAGGGAAGACCCACCCCCATAATTCAATCACCTCCCATTAGATTCTTCCTACAACAAGTGGGAATTGTGGGAGTTACAAATCAAGATGAGATTTGGGTGGGGACACAGCCAAACCATATCACTAAGTAACTTACCTAAGATAAGAAAATCAGTGAGTGGCAATGCCCAAATCTTCCTTCTTTAAACTACACCTGGTCTTCCTCTCATAAGAGGTATTTCTATGGCTAAATCAAATTCCGATCAGTCCTGTCTTGGTAGCGGGAAATCATTATGCTATTTCTGATGCTTCTACTTAAGTTTATTACATGTCAACACTTAATCCAAGAAAATCTGAAAAAGCATACGGACAAAAAAAATCTTTTCTTTTTAATATTAAACAAAAAAAGTAATTAGAATTAGGTTCATTGCACTACGTTATGTTTAGGGTCTTGACCTTAGCATGCTCCTGGCAAACCAATTGTCCCCTGTAATTCGTCTTAAAAGAGCTTTTCAGACATTTACTGTAGATTTGAATATATTGAACTTTTTTTTTAACTAAATAACTTCTAAGATGGCAGAATAGAAATTATGAAGAACCTGGGTAGGGAAATAAATGATTTAAAACTGATGGTTTGGATTAATTTAGTACATTTGGATGCCTGACATCAGATTGCTCTATCCTTTTCCAGCACTGATTAGTACTGATTAGTGCAATGGAATTATTATTATGGCTTAAAAAATTAAAGAGTATTATTTTATCTAAGTAGCATATGAATAAGAAATGGGAGAAAAGTTAATCAGCAGCACAATGGTGCATTCATTCACCTATGTCCCTGTTGTGGTGTGTTTAATCTTCAAAAAGTTTATCTCACGTAGCTAACATACTATAGCAAGAAATTTTCTGACACCAGCCTGACTGGCTATTGGTAATTACTTTATCAGTCCCATTCCACAAACTTTATGTAAATCATTGCTATAGGCTGAATGTTTGTATCCCTCACAACATTCAAACGTTGAGACCTAACTCCCAATGTGATGGTATTCGGAGGCGGGGCCTTTGGGAGGTGGTCAGTCATGAGGACAGAGCCCTCATAATGGGATTAGGGCCCTTATAAAAGAGATCCCAGAGAGCTCCCTAACCCTTTCTGCCATGTGAGGACACCACAAGAGAAGACAGCCATCTATGAATCAGGAAGCTGGCCCTCACCAGACACTGAGTTTGCCAGTGTCTTGATCTTGGACTTTCCAGACTTTAGGACTGTAAAAAATACATTTCTGTGTTTATAAGGCACCTGATTTATGGTAGTCTGTTATATGGTATTAAGTATTCTGTTATATATATTTATCGCATTCTATTATGGTATTCTGCCATTAAAAGTAATGGCAAAAACTGCAATAACTTTTGCACCAACCTAGTAGCAGCCCTAAGGAACTAAGACAACCATACAGCTTTGTTTGGAGAACAGAAGGATGACTAGATTCCTCATTTTGTATTGTTACTTGTCCAAAATCAAGCAAGAATTTAACAGCTACACCAAACCCAGAAGTGGGTGTTGCTGACCTTTGTGTTTAGATGTGGCATTGAGCTTCTTTCTGTGTCTCCCTCTTTTCTGTCTCTCTATATACAAAATTGCAAGTTAGGAGGCATCAATCAAACGCCAAATGTTTATTCTCTGTCTATTTAGCCAGACTCAAAGGCTTCTTTGAATCAAGGAAATCAGGTTTTTCCTCTCTTTGCTACACCATAATTATTTGTTTTCTAAGTTATATCCAGGTTGAAATAAGACTTGCAATGTTTTCAGACCAAAAGCAGTGTAAGTAAAAACTTAAAACCCTAAAATAAATACCTTTACATAATTTCTGATTGAGAATCATGACCATGAAAGAAATAATAGCCACATATATGAAAACAAAGACAAAGGAAGAAATATAATTAAGTGACAGGGAGCTTACAGCAAAGATAGAAGGTGGGCTTCTCCTGGCTTAATGCCACTTTCAATATACCTACACTAAGCCAAGCCTGTGCCCAGGTTAATGTGTTAAGAGCAGAGACATTTGAGATACTAATCAATTAACAGAAAAGTCAGACAAAATTAAGCTGAAATCTAAGATGTATCCCTACACGTAGAAGAAAAATTACTGAAGATTCAGTCTCCTTTTTGCTGCATTTCTGCCACTAGGAGGCACCTGGTATAAAGAAACAAGTACTTAACATTCAGGGAAATTGCATTACAATCCAAGCACTATCATTAATTCAAGCTCTACCAATTACTAATATGAATAAAGGAACTGATTCATGTCATCTCAGGCAAATGATCATATATAATAGTGAATAATTTTATTAGATAAAGACACTGTTGAGAGTAAATAGGTTATAATAGACGTGATATTTGAGTCATAATTAGTGTGTTCAAGATCCAGTCTCAGAATTTGAACTCAGGTTTCTGACTCCCCATGTAGTGTTCCTTCCACTCCTGAACGCAGTGCATTCTGATTATGACGGTCAGAAGCCTGTTCTGACTCCTCTTGGAAAAGGTAGATCTCTCTGAAGGCAGTTGAGCAGTATATTTTTATATGCTTTTTCTTAGACCAGTAGTTATGTGGGATTCTTATTTTAACATTTTGGCTCAACGTATCTGTTTAAGGCAATATGGAATCCATGCTAAACAGATGAAAATGTGTTGTTCTTAAAGAGGTTACCTTTCTAATAATATACTTTAAATAGGATTATTTTATGTTTTTAAAAGGCAGACTGACATTTGAGCTAATTTTTCAGAAAGGCACACATCTAAATTCCCTTAGCAAGATAATTTTGTTCTTTAATTGGGGCAAGGGGTGGGGCTCAGAAAAACTCTTATAGTGACTTTGGTCATGATCACCCCCAGAGGGTGAACAACAGGGAGACACAGGGGCAAATGCTGAAATGCCAAACAATACAGTGAACAGAACAGAGACTTACCTTTCCAAGCGCAGCCTAAGAGAGAGGTGCTAAGGGGCTCAGAAAAAGGGGTGCAGAAGAAGTCATTGAAGGAGGGAGAAGGACGGGCCTGGCTGTACAAATTGGCAGTAGGCAGAATTCCCTGAGGAGACAGCAGCCTGTGTGAAATTCCACATGGCAGGGGTTCTAGGATTAGGAGGCCCAGTATTCCATTTTGGGTGAATTGCTATGAAGTGCCAAACTGCGATCCCCCTCCCTTGTCATCCTGTAAACCTTTAGGGAAACTGCTACCTGGTATGGTCTTACTGGGGAGATAAAGAAGTCTGTTACCACTTGGGATTTAATAGGATAACTCTAGGATGAGACAGATGTGAGACCCACAGCTAAGAGAGAGGAGACCAGGGTTTCTCCAAGGAATAGGCAGAAGTGCAGGGGCTTCGCCGGATAGGGGTGCGAGCTACTATAGAGTGTTAGGTTGACCCAAAGTTAGGCCTTTGGGACATGTTAGGCTCAAAGTCAAGGTAGCATATGAAATTTTAGTCTTCTCTTTCCCGCTCCTTCTATTCTTCCCTCCCTCTCTCCATCTCTGTCTCCTTATTTCCCTCTCTCTCCCTCCTCCCCAACTCTGCTGTCTGTACGCTGACATGGCTGATGTTGTATGCTACTCTTTACTCTTATTGTATCGTCTGCTTCTTGTCACCTCACCCTTGCTCTTTAGCTTTTTATCGCACAGACATAGATCTGTCAAAGGCAAAAGTAGTCAAATATAGTAACATCTCTTTTCATCCAGTCATTCACTCTAACTGGCAAATCAACCAAGTACAGTGTTTAAGATGCAATCTTTGACAATTTAACTCAGTGTCAACTGCTAAAAATTAGTTCCCACTTTTCTTTTCTTTCATTTTTTTTTTTTTTTTGAGGAGGAGTCTCACTCTATCACCCAGGTTGGAGTGCAGTGGTGTGATTTTGGCTCACTGCAACCTCCACCTTCTGGTTTCAAGCGATTCTCCTGCCTCAGCCTCCCGAGTGGCTGGGATTACAGGTGTTCACCACCACACCTGCCTTTTTTTTTTTTTTTTTTTTTAGTAGAGATGGGGTTTCACCATGTTGACCAGGCTGGTCTTGAACTCCTGACCTCAAGTGATCCACCTGCCTCACAGTTCCCTCTTTTCCACATGACTCCATAGTACAGCCTGGTGTGGCCGGCATATTGGTTAATAAACAGTAATATTTCACTGATATTTAAATGAATGTCCTAACATTCACTTTGTATTAGTTCATCTTGGGGTCTCTGGAGGGGAGCAGTAAATAGTACTCCTCTTGCCCATCTGAAATCTGAGCTAATTGCGGGGGTTAAGTGGGAGATGGAGAACAAAATATCAAGTTTCTTCCTGAAAATGGCTAACTTGGAGTCTATAGCTTAGTGAGGGACAAACAGGTTTGCTAACTGAACCCCAGAGCTCAGCAGATTTGTCCACCTGTCCCCGTCTCAGCACTGTGAACAAAGAAGGCCTTCTGGGTAGCACACAGGCCCTCCTGCCCCATGTGGGAGATTTGCTCCCAAGAGAAGATCAGAGCAAACCAGGCACACATGGGATGTTTCCTGTGGCTTCTTTAATCACCCCAGGCGCTCAGAGGAGGGGAGAGAGCAGAGGTGCACTGAGGGAAAATTCTTTCTGAGGAAAACCAGAGACCTGGGGAAGAGGCCTTTTTCCCTCTACCATTTTATCATGGCTACAATATGAAATTATTTACTTCAGGAAAATTACATATAAGAGGAACTTGCTAAGTCCCTCTTAGTATTATAATACCAATTAAGTGTTTTCAATTTTGATTTTCTACTGTATGGATCATTTTATTACGTTAAAATGTAGAAAAGTATATTCATTTGGTCCTTGCAATGCATCTTATTTTGGTGCTGGAGAGATTTAAGATTTTAAAATACTGTAGAAATAAATCTTTGTGAATTTTCTTAGAAGTTAAGACTGATTGGTGGCAAATATTATGCATAATTTTTTAATCTCTTTCTATAGTACCCATAATATTCAGCTGTCTACATATTATGGGAAAATAAAAACACAAACCAAAAAGCATAGTCACAATGTTGGAAAAAACAGAGATGATTTTTGACCCTGGAAGAAAAAAATAACTTAAAAGCAGCAGAAGCATGACCCTGATTCAGTATTAAACATAATTATGTACTGCTTTAAAATGCAAACTGGGTCACGTAGCAAAAGTATATATATTATGTATTACGGACATTTTCAATTTTGATGGTTTAATGTGAAGTACTTGCTGTGTTAAATCTGATTTAATGCTTCATTTTTTTTCTTATAAATAAGTTATTAATTTAATATTTGTATGCTACTTTAATTCATAAAAGAATAATACATAGAAACTATATGGCACTTCATAGCCCAAAGTAATGTGCAAACTTTAAATGAATAATGCAGACAGCAACATGGGAGCAGGTCACAGATGGTATCTACCTCATTTCCATGAGAGCTCCGGAGGAATTCAGTCATACAAATCACTATGTTTAGAAATTGCATGTAACTAGACAAATGCAATTTCTATGGGGTGGGGGTGTCTTGAGTCTATCGAATACACGAAAGAAAGTTCATCAAAAATGAAATGGGCAACTCCGATTTAATAGGATATTGAGATAGCTATGGTAAATACATGCATACAAATAGGAGAGTTAGCATTCTAAAAGCAATACACTATCTCACTCATAGACTACTGGATATGGAGTCCAGGAAATCTGAGAGATTACTTGTCCCCTGAGATTTTTTCCCCATGTATATAATGGACTCAATGCAGTAAAATATCATAGCAATACCCCTTTAAATTAGTCTTAAGAAGGGATTTGTGAAGGTAAAAGGGCAATTTAGAAATGAAGGGAATTGTAATTCCAGCACTTTGGGAGGCGGAGGCGGGAGGATCATGAGGTCAGGAGATGGAAACCATCCTGGCTAACATGGTAAAACCCCGTCTCTACTGAAAATATGAAAAATTAGCTGGGCATGGTGGCGGGCGCCTGTAGTCCCAGCTACTTGGGAGGCTGAGGCAGGAGAATGGCTTGAACCTGGGAGGTGGAGCTTGTAGTGAGCTGAGATCGCCCCACTGCACTCTAGCCTGGGTGACAGAGCGAGACTCTGTCAGAAAAAAAAAAAAAAAAAGAAAAGAAATGAAGGGAGGAAGGAAATAGCAGAATGGAGGAACTTACTATGATCCCCAACTATGTGTTTTTAAACCTTGTTCACTGCCTCTGTACTGAAAACTGTGACTGCAGGTTTTCAGCTGGTGGAGCATTTCTTGGGATATCTCACAGCATGTGTTGAGGAACAAATCATGTATTTTTTCATCAAAAAAGAAATGATGAGCTCCACATTCAGGAGAAGTTAAGGAAAAAAATCACTCCTCCCTGCCCCTATTTAAGGCCTCTCTTGTTAGCTACTGATTCTCATTTGGACCTCCCACCTGCCTGCATCTCTCTCTTGCTGGTTTGTATTTAAGGGGAACCGTTTTGTATCAGGCTATTTTATAATGCTGAGGATTTCTGTCTCTCTGAATTGCTCAAAGTTGAAACTTTAAGAATAAACATTTTATAAAACATTTTCATAGCTGTTCCTGTTTCTATTGCCACACTTTAAGGAAGGTCCATCTTCTGCAATACACACTTTGGACAATGAATGCCTCCATAGCCACTGTTTGCTTGAGAATAAATTCTCTCTCGACACTGTAACGTTCTTTCCTGGTTGTTTCATGTCCTCACACTCTGTGTCTTTGTGGTGGTGCTGGCCTCTTGAGTGTCACGGAAGAGTTGGTATGAATAGTGTAGCAGGTAATAACAGTGACTTAACCAGGTAAGGGCTCTTGATCTTACCCCAAGTGAAGTCCAAGCAGCCTAGTGCAGATAGGAAAGAAGCGGACTCTTTTCACCATGTCGTTCCATCATGGCTCGTGTGCTGGCTTTCCTCCTCAAGCCTGTCGCTTCAGGGCTGCACAATGAATGCCGTGCTGAGAGGTGCTATCACATCCATTCTCCGGGCTGGAAGAAGGAAGAGGTGGAGGAGATGGTACCAGCACCCTTCAATGGCCAGAACTGTCACATGATGTTTCTGGAATCTCTAACCAGGTTTTTCCTCTGCTTTCACACCAACACAATAACAATCAACACAGAAGACTTCTGTGATCCCCAGATATGGGGATATTTCCCACCAACAAACAAGCAATCAGCTTTGCAGCAGACACAAGATGGGTGTCCTCCAGTTCAGTTCTGACAACATCTACCCGGAGATGGCATCAGATCCCAAAGATTGAGGCCTCGGTCCCCAAGACGGCCCCTGTCCCCTCACATCAGTCTTCAGAACTTCTGACCAACTGGCTTCAAGTTGGGGTTCACAGGACCCCTTCTTTGGGTTCAATTAATTTCCTGGAGCAGCTCACAGGACTCAGGGAAACATTTGTTTACCAGCTTATTATAAAAGGATATTATAAAGGAAACAGACGAAGAGATGCACAGGGCGAGGTATGGGGAAAAGGGTGTGAAGCTTCCATGCCTTCCTGGGGCACACCATCCTCCAGGAACGTCCAGTCCTCTTGGTTTTGTTTTGTTTTGTTTTTGAGATGGAGTCTGGCTCTGTAGCCCCGACTGCAGTGCAGTGGTACGATTCAGCTCACTGCAACCTCTGCCTCTTGGGCTCAAGCGATTCTCCTGCCTTAGCCTCCTGAGTAGCTGGGACTACAGGCATGCACTACCATGCTCAGCTAAGTTTTGTATTTTTAGTGGAGATGGGGTTTCACCATGTTGGCCAGCCTGGTCTTGAACTCCTGACCACAGGTGATCCGCCCACCTCGGTCTCCCAGAGTGCTGAGATGACAGGTGTGAGCCACCATGTCAGCCCTCTTGAGTTTTTTTTTTTTTTTTTTTTGAGACAGAGTTTCGCTCTTGTTGCCCAGGCTGGAATGAAATGCTTGATCTCAAACTCCCGACCTCTGGTGATCCGCCCGCCTCGGCCTCTCAAAGTGCTGGGATTACAGGTGTGAGCCACCGCGCTAAGCCTGCCCTCTTGGGTTTTTAATGAAAGCTTCAGGATGTCATCACTCCTTTTCCCAGGATATGGGGTAGGTCCCTGTCAGGTGAGGGTCCTAAGACCCACAGTCAGAAAGGAGGGGGAAAGATTAGAGCCCTGCCTTGGGGCAGGTGAAAGGAGAGCAGAAGCAGGTGAGAGAGGTTCTGTTTCTTGAGGTCTGCTCCTGAGGCCTAATATGCCCAACACTGTAACAAAATACTATAACAAGGGCTATGGGTGTTGGGAGCTAGGAACTGTAGACAAAAATTAATACATATCATAACACCACACATCGCCCCTCAAATTTCAAGGGAGGCTAGGACATGGAGATTTTAGCTTTCACTGCTTCTGTAGGAGATAATAATGTAAAAGAAGTGAGTTGGAAATGATATCAGCCAAACTGTAGTGTTTGCAACAATTGTGGACAGACTAAATCCCTTTCTAATCTCTCTCCGGTGGTCAGAAGTGATTGATTTCATTATGTTCTCTGTATTTCATTATTATGCTCCTTCCCTAATTTCACATAGCATACCATTTGTTTAAAAACTAAATACCCACTCTCTGTAGGCTGCATTAGAACAAGGATAGTAATCACAATGATATTGATTTGTTCATTAAATCCCACAGTTACTGTTTGATTATGGAGTATCTGTCTACATTGCCAAGCACTGAGATACAATGTTCACTGATGTATATTTCCTCTCATTGAAAATGTCTTATCTATACCATGCTTTATCAATTAGGAATGCTTTTAGCTACTAAAAGGAGAAAATTCAACTCATAGTGATTTAAACCATATTAAAAATCTATAATTTTTAAAGAATTCAAATGGAAGTGAGAAACTCTACAATGTTAGATCACTGGGATTATGTCTCCGTGACCCCCACCTGGTTACAGGAAGGCTGCTAGAGCTCCAAACACCTCATCCTTCAAGAATGTGCCCGAAGACAGTCATGATGGTGAGAGAACTATTCTCTCACGTCTCCTTATTTTATCAGAGAATACAATCTTCCCCAGAGGCCTCCTTAGCGAACTCATTGGCTAGAGCAGGATCAAGTGACCATTATTTGCTTTAAGGGAGGCTAGAAGAGTATCTGGTGAGAAGGGAGAGGGGATTGTGAATTAATATTGGGTGGCCAACCAAGAGTGTTGTCATAAACACTTTATAGCTTTCCACAGACTGTCGCATTCATGATCTCATCTTGTGACTCAATGAGACTACGATCCAAACATACTGGAAACCCAAACCTGGAATAGGTGTTATAAGTGGCATCTACTATGTGGGAACTTAGGGCTGTGAAGTAATTTAATGGTCCTTTACAGGTACAAATTTAATGCAAAGGGGCTTACATAAATTATAATGCATTTTGCTTACAAAGTGTGCATGGAAGAACGTAAGGAGTAATTCAGAAGGTTTTATAGTTTAGTAAGATAATTAGAAAGAGAAATCAAGATATGTGGATTCTAGCCTCAGCTTTGGGTAAGACACTGGAAGAATTTTGAGCCTCTGTTTTGTCAGCTGTAAAATTACATACTTGAACAAGATTAGATGATCTCTAAATTTCTTCTCAAAGATGAGAGTACCCGTATAACCATGATGCCGGAAGTCGTGAGCTTAAAAAAAATTAAAATAATCTATTCCAATCTCTTTTTAACAATGAGATAACTTAGACTTGGAAAGATCACCATTTGTCTAAATTCACTTATTTAAGTTAGAAATTTGAGTCCCAGTATTATACTTTCACGAATAATTGATACTGCATCCTGACAGATTTTTAAAAATTTGGCCTCTTCTATAATTTTTTTTTTTTTTTCATTTTAGGCAGAATCTCTGTGATAGCATTTACTCTGCTTAATAGAGTGCAAATAATGAGATTTTTTTAAAAGTCATTTTTTAGCTGTAAATTCTTGGGCAAATTACTTCTTATCCTTGCTGTAAAATAATAATTGTTCCTTCTTCATAATTTTTCTTTTCTTTTTTGAGGACCAGATAAGTAATCTATTAAGAGACCTTAATGTACTAACACGCAGCAAGGAGTCCATCTGTAGTAACCATGATTATCACTAATCTCTCTCCAGCCAGCTCAAGTGCTTAAAGCTTGAGAAAGTGTTTGACAGCAATTTCCCCAGCAGGTTGTATGGAGGTGACTCTGATTCTCACTATTATTATTTTGTCTTTTATGATCATATCTTTCATCATCACATTATATAGGTATGAAGGCTCTGTGTAATAACTAAGGGTGTGGTACCTAAATGGAAGTCAGAGCAATCATTCTTACGCTGTCACTCAGCCCAGTAACTGGTGATTTGTAAGAGTTAAAACAACTTAAACTAAACAACAACAACAAAAACAAAAACACTCAAATTGGGGATTCTGAATATGGGATTCATGAATGGACTTTAAGGGAATGGGAAACCACCTAATATTTCCTTCAAATCATTGACTTTTTGGCCCAGGTAATTTTGGGGACTGTCCTGTGCACTGTATTTAGCGGGATCTCGGGTCTTCACCCACTGGATGCCAGTGATACTCCCCAGTCATGGGTTATGATAATCAAAATTATCTTCAGACCTTGCCAAACATCCCTTTCCTTCTTCAGAATCACTGTGGTAAAACTTTATACGTATGTGCATTTTTTTTTTTTCTGAAAGGCTTATCAGTTTCATCATATTTTTTAAAAGACCTGTGACCTTAAAAGGCTTGGAACCAATCACTTAAGATCTTTCAAAATAATAATAAAAGAACACATATCTTCAGCTGTCGTTGTGGGAAAAATGTACACCATCATGGCTAATTAAAATGGTGCAGTCTGAAAATCTGCTATGAAATATATACCTGCCAATTTATTATTTTCAACTCCTCTAAAAAGGCACCTCACAAAAACTATATCTGGGAAACTGTCTACTTCAAAAACTGCTGTTCCCAGATGGCACACTTCTTAAAATACTGTCTTCAGTAGAGACTCCCACAGTCATCTACTGAATCTAGCTCTCAACTTCTAAAGGGGTTAGTGCTAATGACAAGTGGAAAAAGTCCTTAAGTCCAGAGGGGAACTAAAAATCAGTTGTTTCGCAGAAAAGAAATCAAATGATGGAATAAACTGCAAAATTGATCAGGAGGCAAGATGGAGCAGAAGGGAGGGAGGAAGTGAAGAGAAAGGGAAGGAGGGAGAGAGAGAAAGAGAAACAGCGAGAGAGAGAGAGAGAGAGAGAGAGAGAGAGAGAGAGAGAGAGAGAGAGAGAGAGACCTTTGAAATAGAGTATCGCTTGGGAGAGGCTCGCTAGAGGTCTGCCCTGGCTCCTCTGGAAAGGCAGATGCCCCCATGCCATACAGGAGCCTTGGGCTCTCTGCTGTGCTTTAATTCCCACGTCCACAACCGCCTCGTTCAAAGCCTTCCAAAGTGACCACTTCTCAAAAGCCTCCTCAAATCTCAAAGGGGCCACTTTACCCACTCTGTAAGGCCCTCTTTCCCGTCTACGGCTTCTAACGGCGGCAGGAAAACAAGCATAAACCCGAACAGTAAACCCAGAAAAGCCAACAGGCAAAGTGTGTCATCTTCCGTGGCCCCTCGGGGTCACCCAGGAAGACAAGCAACTTTCTCCCATACTTCTCGGTCTGTCTGCCTTCCCCACTCTCAGCTTTGAATGAGACGCCGGGAGAGGGGGCGCGAGGGGGCTCGGGGCTAGGGGCTAGGGGAGGAGCCGCGAAAGCTGCCTCCGGGGGTGGGCCTCGACCCGCGCGGATAGCGGGGCGCCCCCCACTCCCCTCCCGGCGCTCCAGGAACGTCGCCGGTGCGTCCTGGGTCTGTCTGCGCGGAGTTCCCGGGGCGCGAGGGGAGGGGACTGGAGAGAGGAGGGCCGGGCAGCGGAGGGGAGGAGGCGGTGCGTGCCTCGCCTGCCAAAGGGAGATCCACTCCTCTGCGTGCTATCCCCGGCGCCCGCGCGCGGCCACGGCGCTCCGCCAGAACCGCCGCCGCGGACTCGCCGGGAGTGGGGGTCTCCGCTGGTGCCAGGCCGCTTCTGGAGACCCTCCGCCTCCTGCCGACTCCTGCTCTTCAGGTTGGGCCCCGGGGCTCTGCGGCCGTTAGGGACAGAGGCAAAGAAGGGCAGGACGGTCTGGTTTTCCGTGGATGTTCCCGCCCGAGAAAGACAGCAAGTTGTGTGTGCGCCCGGGACGCGGGAGGGAAGGGAGCCGCCGCCCTCCAGCCATGTAAGTGAAGCGCTTGGCTGCCCCGTGGGCGTGGGCTCCGCTGCCTTCTCCCGGGCTCCCTCTCTGCCCCGGAGCCGGAGTTGGGCTGCCCCCGGGTTCCGGACTTCCTGAGCTCGGCGGATCCGTCGGCTCTCCCTGCCAGCCGCGTCCGCTCTTGGCGTCTGCCTCCGGGGGGTGCTGCCTGCCCATCCTTATCCCCTCCCTTCACCCAGAGCCGGCTAGAAAATGCCTCTTGCCCCCTTTTGGAATGGAGGGATCATTGTGTGTCTCCATGGGTGAAGTGGCTCGGTGAGGCAATGGCAGGGGGCTAAATATGGGCTTGTCTTGGCGAGGGCGCCTCACCGCAGTTGGAGATGGGGCCCCCCCTGTCCCCACGCCACCCCCTGCTGGTCTTCCCCAGCCTCGTGGCCCAGATAGATCAACTTCAGCCACTGACTGCAGTTGACAAGATTAGAAAAAAAAAGTAGTAGCCGGACCTCCCTTTTGAGTGACATCCAGAACTGAAAATGGGCGGTGGTTAGAGAAAAAACGGGTAGGGGCGAGGCGAAGAAAGGGGGGAATTTGCTGTGGACCCTGAAAGCTAGAGTTAGGAGTCCTGGGGGTGGAACTCTAGGGTGGAGGGGCTGTGTGCTTCTGTATTCGTTTCTTTATAGAAAGTGGGAGAAATGGTTAAGGAACTCTTTTTGAAAGGCTGGGGTGGAAGTAAATGTCCCTGGAACCATTTGGATGACTGGGGTTTGATGTAGAATACTGGGGAGTATGGATTGCTGTTCAGATTAGACAATCATTCAGTGGGAGAAATGATTCCAATAAAACTGTTGGAATCAATGAATCAGAACTGCAGACCCAAAATAAGTCATACACAGGCATTCTTTTGCACTAGAAGATGTTAAGACTAAAGAAATCTCAAATGCTGCTGAATGAGTACAAAGAGTGTCTGGTAATAGTTCTGTACTGTGTGTGCCTCCGCAGACCATAATGCTTGTTAAATTTATGGTACTCTGCAATTGTGAAAAATTATCCTAATTAGTTTGTTTGGCTCATGCAGAGAGTTAATGCACCCTTAAAGGGACACAGAAAAGTTGCAACAAAGTTGCAACGTGAGCATGAACTTGCAAGCCAAAAAAAGGAAACCATGGCATGGTTCACTTTATTTTCATTGTTTATTGCCAGTGAAAATGCTACATTACTTTTAATGTGAGGATATAATATATAGAATGAATTCATTGGCCTGTCAAATACAAATCAGGCGTTTCTTTAAGTAAATAGCTGTCAGAGTTAATTTGGAAACATTTATAGGAGATAAAGACATGAAAAAGCTTTGAGCTGGTTTGACAAAAATCAAGTTATGGAGAAGCTCATAGAGAGAATTAGTTCTTCCCACTTTTAGAGGGTTGAGGCAAGTCTGAATGTTTATTAATTGAAAATTGTAGACTAGCTGAAACAGTGTTGTCACTTCTTTTAATGCCTTTCATTTTTAATGTTTCCTGTTGTTTTACCAGGGACCATCATCCTTAGTACAGAGGATGGAAAGCTGATGCCCAGTAAGATTGAAGATCCATTCTGCATTACAGAACTGTGGATTATCTGTGGGTCCCTGGTGATTTCACGTCTTCATTCGCTCCTGCAGTCCCTGGACACTTACTTGGGGTCCTCATTGCCCTATCTGGTGAAAGATGGCATCCAGCCTGACTTGTACTGGAGTAATCTGGGCTTTGCTCTCTTTTCTTTGTGCTGCCACCTCCTGCGTGGGGTTCTTTATGCCTTACTGGCTCTGGGGATCACAGCTGGGCAAGCCTGTGTCCTTCGGTACCTTCCGGAGGTGCTCATATCCTGTGCATGATGAGAGTCGGCAGATGATGGTGATGGTGGAGGAATGTGGGCGCTATGCTTCCTTCCAAGGCATCCCCAGCGCAGAATGGAGGATCTGCACCATAGTGACCGGCCTGGGTTGTGGCCTCCTCCTCCTGGTGGCACTCACTGCCCTCATGGGTTGCTGTGTTTCCGACCTCATCTCCAGGACAGTGGGAAGAGTGGCTGGAGGAATTCAGTTTCTTGGGGGTAAGTGACTTGCTGAGCTTGAGTTGTTTACTGGAATCCCAAAGCAGTATTAAAAATTATGTTTCAGTTGTCTACTGAGATTATTATAAATGACACCTGGAATGCACAAGAGAAATAGATTTGGAATGGCTTTGATGGTAAGTTGCCAAAGTCAAGATTATTGTCAGAATTGCTTTATAGCTTCAAGAGTTCTTCATTTCTGTATGTATACATCAGTGGCCTGCTAAGTGCCACCTATGTGAAACAGTAACATCTAGGTTGTTTGCAGTGTAGTAGGGGAGACAGTTTGGATTTTATATCTTCTTGTTCTTTATGTTAAACAATAGGCAGTTAGATTATCTTTGTCTTCATGGAATCCTCAGGTCTTTAGAGGTAAAGATTTCACAGAAAAGTGGAAAAGGTTTTTGATCCAACATTGTTATCATGAACCTCTAATACACTTTGGTGGATGCAAAATTTACTCTTGCCCAATCTTAAACTCTATTTCTAAATAAATGTTGACTATTTTAAATGAGAGATCAGTTTTATATAACAACTATGAACTTAACTATTCTACAGAGATAGCGATCCACTTAATTACCTTGTTAGGTCTTGACTTTCCTGGGTGCTCTTGCTGTGGAAAAAAAGAAAAGGGATATTTAGCAAACGATGTGTGCTTGTCCCAGACGGACTGGATAGTTTCACTAACGCCAGAAGAGGTTTGATTTTTACTTGGATTTCCTCCAGCAAGTATTGCTTCAATATCTCTGGTCATATGGTTTTAATTGTACTTTATGTATTTTCCACTGTGCTTTTCACCTCCATTCTTCAACCTGACTGGCTGAACTTGTCTGATTTACAGTCAACCCTGGTGAAATATGACAACCTCCATAGATAGTGCAGAGTGAAGGGAAAAAGGAAGCCTGGAAAACTTATACAATGTATTTGGAACTTCATTACAAAGTAAAGGTCTGTTACTCTGCCATTTGGTGTTCTCTTACAGTCTTTTGTGAAGAATCCCCAAGAAGAAAAACAAATTAAAAATGAATAGTTGTGAGATAGTCTCCCCGTATTAGAGAACCCCAATGGATTATTTCAGATTATTTAATATAAAACTTTCAAGTAACATTTTAAGTAATGTTTAATTCTTGTGCTGCAAATGCAAATGGCAAAGTTTTGTGTTTTGAAATGAGATAGAAAGTTTTGTTTTGAAGGGAGATAGAACTGTCCATTCTTTCCTTACTAATGTAACTTTGTTCTCATTTGTTTTTTTTCCCATTGGTTTTGCATCTTAGTCCCTCCCTGGAGGCAGTGTGGGGGACCTACCTACCTGTCCTCTCTTTACATCTTCAATGTTTAACACTGACAAAAGTCTTGCATGTGATATATATATTTACACAGGCATGTTGTTAAAACTATTAGGAAACCTGAAGAAGTTGCCGTGGAAAGTGGAAATGTAAATTCAGAGTTTGAAAACTTACCAATTTTAAGAATAGATTTTAAGAATAGAATTAATGCCAAGAGTATTTAAAATTAAGTATTTCAAATTTAATTCTATTAAGAATAGAATTAATGCCAGGAGTATTTAAAATTTTTTTCTGTAAGAATAAACTTGGTCTGCTGTTTGTGTTTCACTTGGCTCAGGAAAAACGCTTAGGCAGTTTCATTTCTCCTCTTATGGTAAATATTACTTTCCATTTTTCCTTCATTTTAGGGCAGGGCCTGCTATTATTTCTGGCAGAACAGGAAAATGCTTACAAAGAGAAATCAGTTTTTATTGATTATCTTTAAACATGTAATGAAGGAAGGCAACAGGAAGTGAATCTGAGACCCATGAGATTTATGGTTCCCTCTCTAAGCTATGTATAGATTTTTTTTGAATTATATAGAGCTAAGTGTTCTACTTTACAGAATACCAAAGGGGACAGACAATTGGGGAAATTATATATATTTTTAAAGAACCATGTTTTTTTCTTTGTGTGTACTTTTCATGAACTTTGGCTTGGTGGGAGTTACTGACATTAAGCTAAGAGTATAATTTGTTAGTAGCAGCTGGCCTGGCGCGGTGGCTCACGCCTGTAATCCCAGCACTTTGGGAGGCTGAGATGGGCAGAACATGAGGTCGGGAGATCGAGACCATCCTAGCTAACATGGTGAAACCCCGTCTCTACTAAAAATACAAAAAAATTAGCTGGGTGTGGTGGCAGGTGCCTGTAGTCCCAGCTATTTGGGAGGCTGAGGCAGGAGAATGGTGTGAACCTGGGAGGCGGAGCTTGCAGTAAGCCAAGATGGTGCCACTGCACTCCAGCCTGGGTGACAGAGTGAGACTCTGTCTCAAAACAACAACAACAACAACAAAACAACAACAACAACAAAATGTGTTAGTAGAAGCTGGTATTCTCTCATTTCTCGAAAGTATTTCTTATACAGGCAAAAATAATTCTGGATGTAAAATCTAAGAGGGTTTTACAGAATCTCACCTCTCAAGGGTACAAGGAAACATATCCATTGCCAAAGATAACAGTAAATTTAGAATTAAAAAATAACTTGAAACATGGAAAAGGTTTTAAAGAATCCCTGTTTATTACTGTTACTTAATGGGAGACTAGATGACAAAAAAAAAAAAAAAAACTTCAAAAAGAATTCCCTAGGTAGGTTTTTCATAATAGTTTGGGTTTTTATTCACGAAAACTTATGCAATAAGTAATTTTATTTTAATCAATTTTTCCTACGATGAGTTGGGTTTCATAAAGACTCGGCAGGATGCCAAACCAGTGAGTTCTATCAATCTCATAGACTGCCATGTTTCAGAAATGTAATCAACATACAGGGAACTTTGCTATGAGGCAGATTCTCCTGCTAAAAATGATATGCCCAGGAGGGTTATGTTTAGCTAAAGTTAGGCTGCTCCAAAAACAACAGGAAGCAGGAGAATGGCAAAATACAGAGGCATCCTGCTTAACCCCGCCTGCTGTGTCTAGAGTTTGCACATATGGTCTAACATCAGGCAGTAAAACCCCTGCAGTGCTTTGGAACAAGTTAAAGGACAAAATGTCAAACTTAATTCTGAATATTCTTGCTATGGTTGGTTAGAGGTTAAAATGTCAGCTGTCAACTGATAGAGCAATGTAAAATGGGGCTGCCATACCTGGATATTTTTTTATCTGTAGTAGGAATACCTCAAGGAGTCAATGACTATCACTTTTCCTGTGGTAATCTGTACAGAAACTTGAATTGCCACCATCTCCATTTCATATTATAAGGTATGTTTATGTCCTAACTTTAAAGAACCAGTGTGGGTTGAGTTACCCTCAACTGAGTTTTTAAAAGGCATGTAGAAAGGCTGTGGGAAATACAACATAAAATAAAAATGTTACCATGTATATAGTGTGGTAAGGATGCTAGGAGAAAATAGAGGCTTTAATGTTTTTGATTGGTGAATGTAAAATTTTGTGCTTTCAAATACTGTTTTAGTCATTAGGGACTTTAACAGAATTTAAAAAAATTAATATCAGACTTTTTGGTGCACCTATTAGTAAGATTTACATGCCCTGTAAATGATACACGTAAGAACATTGTAAAGACATATTAAGTGTATTTATAAGTTCTGTCAGGTGGTGCTTGCAAATGTCAGAATCTGAATGTGTACATTTCATCTTAAGAAACTGCTGGTGCAGTAATGAGGAAGTACCAAAGAGAGTCCCAGATTTATATTATTCCACGTTTAGTTTGATCGTTAGTCGTATATACATATGAAATGCGTGTGGAGTGCTAACCAGCAGCAAACCATTACCTTTCCAGCTTAGACACTGTTTTGTTCTAAGAAGCCGGAGGAGATCATCTCAACTAATTGATAGTTAAGTGCCACTGAAGACGGTGATGATATCAGAATATTTCTTTGAGCATCCCTTGCTCTGTGTTCTGAAAGTATCATTACCTTTTCAGAGTCTCCGTACTGTAGAGTTCCACCTGGGCCTGTCTTTCATGGCTTGAGCGAGATTGCTTGGGACTCTCCTTCCCTTGCTTGACATGCTATGTTATGCTTTTTTTTTATAGCCAAACTCTCTGCCACGTGACAGCTGAGTAATAAGCTAAATAATGAGTGTTGGCATACTATTTGGCATAGTGGCTTTCTGTGACCGTGTCTTAACTGAAAACAGTTGCTCTAATTTAAAGAAATGTAGGGACTTCTTAGGCCACTTGGGGAAGCAGGCAGAGGACTTTTTTTTTTAATGATGCCTTATAGATTACGATAATAACTACTCTTGTTTTATTTGGCTCACTCTAACCTATGATAGAAGGTCCAGGTGAATTGTCTTGAGTTTTAAGCCAGCAGATTTTAAACTCTAGTATGCATCAGAATCACCTGCGGGACCTTTTAAAACACAGATTGCAGAATTTCTAAATCAGTAGATTTGGTGGGGTACCTGATAGTTTGCGTGTCTAACACGTTCTCAGGTGATGCTGCTGCTGCTGGTTCAGACACCACACCTTGAAAACCAGGTTCTAAGTTAACCATTTCCTATTTAAGAAAATGAGATTTCTGGTAGATGGCTTACTTTCAGAACTGAGTTAAAGTGTCGTTGTGTCATAATCTGCTATAAACCTCTCTAAAATTGAACTACAAAGGGGGTCTACCTCTGTAGTTTGGTACTGATTTAGCACATTCTTGTTCCATTTCTCTTAGTTCTTGTCACAACAAATTGTATGGAATTCTCTCTTAATACATGTTATATATATACATACATACATATATATGTTACAATATATGTATTATACATAGCATTTCCTTTTATTTATCATTTTCTTATACCAGACACAAGATTTTATATATGAAGAATTCAAAATGACACCTTCATACAATTTCTGAAGTTTGCATGCAGTGGATTTTCAGTAAGAAATTGTTAATTGAAAGATATGAATACCATACTATAGACCATAGGGATGGTCCTGGACAGCCCTTGACCAACTCTGTACAGTCGTGTACATCTTGGAAATATAGAATGATTAGGCCAGAAGGGTACCCTAGGAGCCAGTGCTTCTGAATTTCTCCAGCAAGGTAGAATGGCACTTAAATCAGCTTTAACCAATGAAAAGATCTCCTGGTCTTCAGCATCTTTGAGGAAGAAGATGATAAACTCTTGCTCAGTGGTCATACTTTTCTAGGGCCACAGACCATGCTTTTCGTCACAACCACGAACACTGATAATATAAAGGAGCAAGCTTGAGATGGTGGCCTACATGGTGAAACAGTGGGAGTGGGGCTTTGCCAGTCAGGAAAGAGTGAAAGGGAGATGCACACCAGGTGCAGTGGCTCACGCCTATAATCCCGGCACTTTGGGAGGCCAAGGCAGGCGGATCACCTGAGGCCAGGAGCTGGAGACCAGCCTGCCCAACATGACGAAACCCTGGCTTCACTAAAAATATGAAAATTAGTGAGATGTGGGGGCACGTGCCTGTAGTTCCAGCTAATCTGGAGGTTTGAGGCATAAAAATCGCTTGAACCCAGGAGGCCGAGGTTGCAGTTAGCCAAGATTTCGCCACTGCAGCCTGGGTGTCAGAGCAAGACTCTGTCTCAAAAAAAAAAATAAATAAATAAAAATAAAAGGAAAGAAAGGAAGATACACTGCAGGCAGCTGACAGTGAGCACCACAGAGAGCATGTACTCTAAGCTCAGGATTTGTTAAAAGCAAGGATGTTGAGGAATTAATAAATCTTTTATAATATAGAGAACACAAAATTTTAATGTTTGTATCTAATGATGTTTTTAAATTATGTTTCCAAATTGTCATGGTCACCAGTTTCGTTTTTTACGTTTTTTTTTTTTTTTTCTAAAAAAACTTGTTTTCTAAGCCTTAACATGAGAAAGATTTTTATTGTTTTGATGCTTTCCTATGAGGTTTCTAAGTTCTCCATATCAGGATTCAATGCAGTATTCTTTTTGTTGTTGTTGTTGTTGTTGTTTGAGACAGAGTTTTGCTCTTGTCGTCCAGGCTGGAGTGCAATGGCGTGATCTTGGCTCACTGCAACCTCTGCTCTCCTGGGTTCAAGCGATTCTCCTACCTTGGCCTCCCGAGTAGCTGGGATTATAGGTGCCTGCCACCATGCCTGGTTAATTTTTGTATTTTCAGTAGAGACAGGGTTTCACCTTGTTGGCCAGGCTGGTCTTGAACTCCTGACTTTAGGTGATCTGCCCGCCTCAGTCTCCCAAAGTGCTGGAATGACAGGCGTCAGCCAATGCACCCAGCCTCAATACAATATTCTTTTAGCTTTCTAGTAGGCTTAAAACTCACCAGAGAGATTATTCTATGTAAAGAGTTCAAGGCCTAACCCCAGAGAGACTGCTGGGAAGGTCTGGGTGGGGCCCAGGGAGCACTTTGAACAAACTCCCCAGGTGTTTTAGACACAGATGGTCCACAAACCATATTTGGAGAAACACAAACCACTTTTATTTGCCTAAAACTCCATATTGTACTAGTATTGGGATGTAGACTTACACCACTGTTAAGCTTAGAATGAATCATCATTACCTCTTTAGTGGTCATTTTGGGGGTGATGTGATTTGAGCTGCAGAACATAAGAATTGGTGTAGGAACAGATGCGTTTATTGTTGGTTTTGCTTTTATATTGCTTGCTGACCTTAGGTGATGGTTAGCCTTGTATATACACTCATAAAAAAGAATGAAATGTTTTCCATGCTATACTTAGATGAGGACTGTATTTTGATGCATGACTCCAGGTACAAAGTGCAAACCCCACCATCATTCCCAATGCTGTATTTTTCCTCCTTCATCCTGCAACAATGTGATGTTGCTGCTACATGTTCTGTTAGAGTGGGCTCAGATCTAATTTCTTTTTTGCCAAATTTATCAGCTTTTCCCTGTTTTGCGTTACTGTGTTTTACTTTTTAACTTTGTATTTTTGAAGTAAAAATAATAATCATAGTAAGTCTTAAAATAGTGGGATATAGAGTTTTCCATTATACTTGGACTTATTAGCAGCTATGCAACACTTTTTTGCTAGAATTATTTATTTTTGACATGGTTCAGTTCTCCATTTACTTTAGGCAGAGTAGAGTCTTTCTAAGAGTGTTGTTTGATTTTTAAGTTACTTCCCTTAATTTCCACCAGCAAACACAGCCATAGCCAGACACCCCTGAGGCCATGGTCAGTGTGGATCAGTTAGCCTCACTAACAGAGTGAAATGCAAATTGTTGACCTATCTTGTGAAAACAAATTGTTAGTCACAAAGGAAACCAACTGAGGAATGTAAATTCATAACCATTTCCATAGAAAGAACTCAAAAACCACACTCAAGAGATCTTTACATCATTCTATGTATCATATACTTACATATCAATGATACTTACATCATTCTATGTAAGTATGATGAGATGCATACAATTTTCACTCCACACAAAGTCATCACTGTTATACACTCTGTATTTGAACTCTCCAGGTTGGCAAGGGTGTCTTACTGTGTGGGTGTTGGTTATAATCAGAAAGAATAAAAGCAACAAACTCAAAACTTTTATTCTTAGATGTCACAAGAATTGATCTTGTTGCTCCCTTGAAGTATCAGCCTTAAGTGAGTTCTGAGGAACATTAATTCCTGGGTGTACCAATAGGTGCTATCAGGAAAAAGTAAAACAGTTTTAGGGACAAGTAGATTTGAGAAGCCCTTGGTTTTGGAAAGTTAATAGGTTCATAGCAGCAGAACTTTACGGAGCTTTTGGTGTGTTGATGCATATTGCCAATCTCCCAGATAAAATGGGCGGGAATATAGGATTCAATATTTACCTAATTTATTTGGGTCCTGCACCCTGAAGGGACCTTTGAGCTGTGGAACATATTCAGTTTTCATTTCACCTCAGTGAAGCAGGTGATTAATTTTTTTTTAACAGATGAGAACACTGAATTTTAGAGCATGAAAAACAAAGTTATCCCATTAGTTACTGACTAGGCTGTGAATACTATCACCACAATATTAAAAGTGCTGATTAAACTTCTATTTTATATTATATTTAGAATTCAGAATTTTTGTTCACCGTGAATAAGTCTCAACATAAGGGAATATTCTTGTTGTCTCTTTGGCCCTCAGTTTGTGCTTCTGGTATGACAGAAATACTTAAAATATAGCCACTTTTTGCCGATATTCAAAAATTACATTACAGGTTAATATTAATAATGTAATATGTAATAGAGAGGCCATTTGGGGAGAATGCCAAAATATCTGACCAAAGCAAGCATACTGTCTTTTAAAAATTATTTAACAGATGATCACGTGCTGGCTAAATTTTCTGGTGTAGACACCCATTGTTGGAAGCCTTTGTAATAATCCTTTATGAAGGTAAATGATAATATTAATTCCAAAGGACATATTTCTTAGATAACAAAACCAGAGGCTTTGTGTCTCTCTTTAAAAATGAAGGATAATGTCCTACTTTATTGATCTGGATCAATAAAATATAGAAACAAATGGAAGTTTTAGCTATATCATAATAAAAAAAAGTCCATGACTTTCTCAGAGATTTTTAAATGGTCATTTTTAGAGGCTCATGGGGTTGGATACAACATTGTCCAGTTCTTGTCATTAATATTGTTATTATTGGCGATCTAGCAAAATCTGGGCTGGGCATGATGACTTACATCTGTAATGAATCCCAGCACTTTGGGAGGCCGAGGTGGGCAGATCATGAGGTCAGGAGTTCGAGACCAGCCTTGCCCAGTTCTTGTCATTAATATTGTTATTATTGGCAATCTAGCAAAATCTGGGCTGGGCATGGTGACTTACATCTGTAATGAATCCCAGCACTTTGGGAGGCTGAGGTGGGCAGATCATGAGGTCAGGAGTTCGAGACCAGCCTGAGCAACGTGGTGAAACCCCATCTTTACTAAAAATACAAAAATTAGCCAGGTGTGGTGGCACGCGCCTGTAATCTCGGCCACTCAGGAGGCTGAGGCAGAAGAATCGCTTGAACCCGGGAGGCAGAGGTTGCAGTGAGCTGAGATGGGGCTACTGCACTCCAGCCTGGTCAACAGAGTAAGACTCTATCTCAAAAAAACAAACAAACAAAAAAAAAATTTATCTGGTAGATGTCATTCCAGTTAGTGATTTGCTCTTATAATTCATGAAATTGAAATCGTAAGCTCCAGAGCTGACCTGCTTATCACTTCAGTAAATAATTCCCCTCCATGGGTCTCAGAGTTTTAATAATCAAACAGCACCAGGTAGGTATCTTGATGTACTAAAGCATGTATAAAAATATTGTCAGATAAAAAAAGTTTCATTTTATGGTTCTCTGTTTTTCTTATCTCTTCAAATAGGGTAGGAACTATGACTTATATTTTTATTCTAGCCCTGCAGTGACTAGAATAGTAAATGACACCTTACATATCCAATTAATACTTGATGTGTTCTTTAGCTTTAATTATTTATTAGTGACACTTGTATCTTCAAGGTGTGACCTTATTCTTCTGTACCTCATGGGAATATTTCAAAGATAAAAGGAAGTAATGCCACCAATGTGAAGATATTTAAGCAATATCCCCTTAGAACTGAGGTTCCTGCATAATGTTAGCTCTTTGGAAAAAGTGTTTAGTTGTCATGTATGTTGAAACAATGCTGTATCATACTACAGTTCTCTCTTCAAGCACATTTTAAAGACTCCGAATAATTCTGCAATAAACAAATCAGCTTAAGTTTATTTAACCCTTTGTTTCACAAACTTCTTTGGGAGTGGCAGGGTCCTATTTACTTGTAATATGCATTAACGTCTCTTTGAATTAATGGTCAACAGAATAAACTTTGGGAAATACCAAGTTAAAGAATGTTGTAAATCCTGGGGACTGGTGGTTAAGGGCATTTACTTATCGAGCACCCACTGTATGTCAAATAATGTGCTATGTGTTGGGGTAAAAATTGGGTTCCTGCTGTTGCTGAGCTCACGGTCTTATAGAGGAAACCAACGTGCGAGGTATAATTACAATACAAGGACTCATGATATGTAACACACGCACTGCTGTGTTTTGCTCAGACAGTGATCAACTGGTGAGGCTCACTCTGCAGCCACGTGAGGGGCTCAGCAGCCTCACACACTGTGTGCCACTCATTTTCCATCGCGCCCTTTCCCTGCTTGGTTGTAAATCACAAGGACCACGTTTCCTGGAAGCCTTAGCATCTGGCACCTGGACATCTGGCCAGTGGGAGGCACTTTTGGAAGACAAAAGGAGACTGGAAGAATCCAGGGTATTTCTCCTTCTCTTGCTTTTCCTTGCACAGTTTTGTGGGCATGGTTCTCTCCTCCTAGAAAGCCCTGCCCTTCCTGGTCCCAGCTCTCATCAGAAAATCACGACATGATCCTCCCCTGGTCAGGCAGCCCAGTCCTCTCATCACTAGTAGTGCCATCTTATGTCAATATCACTCCTATCTAATGGACAGCAATAGTTTTCTGTTGATGCTACTTTCTGGGTTGCCTCTTTAGCTCCTGTTTGGCCTTTTAGCTCTTCCATCATCTGTAGAACCAATTTCTTGTACAACATTCTCTGTGTTTGAAATATCTAGGATGATTTCGGCTTCCCTGGCTGGACCCTGGGTGAAACGCAATACATAATTCAAATTCATACTGTCGCCAAGGCAGTGTGGAGGATTGTGTCCTGCTATGACTTTTTAGGATTTTTGGTGACTAGATCAAAATCACAGATGTTTAATCTAGGAATGTCCAGGATCCACTGGAGTATGAACAAAATGCTGTGGGTGTGCAGGGCAGGAGTGACATTGTGTCTGGGAAGGTGTCGTAGCAGAGGCGCTAGTTGACCTGGGTCTGGTGAGCAGACAGCCTCCTCAACCTTCAGACAGGGGAACATCAAATCCTTAAAGCCAAGGAATTGTAAAGAGATCTGATGGGAGTTCAGGGAATGGTAATGGATTTATGACAAGGTATGGGGTGAGAGTGATGTGACAGGGACTAACGTGGACAGGACAGATGCAGTCAAGTTATGAAGGCCCCTATTTATGTTCCAAGCTGAGGATTCTTTTTTTTTTTTTTTTGTTTGAGACAAGAGTTTCGCTCTTGTTGCCCAGGCTGGAGTGAGGTGGTACGATCTCGGCTCACTGCAACCTCTGCCACCTGGGTTCAAGCAATTCTCCTGATGCAGCCTCCTGAGTAGCTGGGATTACAGGTGCACGCCACCACGCCTGGCTAATTTTTGTATTTTTGGAAGAGACAGGGTTTCGCTATGCTGGCCAGGCTGGTCTTGAACTCCTGGCCTCAGGTGATCCACCTGCCTCAGCCTCCCAAAGTGCTAGGATTACAGGCGTGAGCCACCGTGCCTGGCCCCAAGTTGAGGATTCTGTATTTAACTAAATTGAAGCTTTTGAGAGGCTATGGGTGCAACTGACTTAGGAACTATATATCTAGTAGCAGTGAGGAGCAGAGATTGGTTTGGGGAACATTAAAAACAGGAAAGGCAGTTACAGGCCTGTTATAGCAATGTCGGCCAGCAATGGTGAGAATCTCAGTGAAGCTGTGGGAATAGAGAGAAAAGGATTTTGAAATTTCTGAAGTAGAGTCAAGCTCTACTGTCACAATGCATATTTTTAGATGAATAGATGAATGAATGAATATCTCAGTAATTTTATATCTCTGTTTATATAAGTAGCCAGCATTTTCTTTTTTCTTTCTAGTTCCTCAAAAGTTAACAAAAAGGGGGAAAGAAAATACAATAAATTACAACTGTTTTGGCTTTCAGTGGGTTATTTTTTAAAGTAGTAAATATTGTTGTTACCACGGTATGTAGATGTGACTTATACAGCTTTACAGTGTGCATATCTCTGACTTCAGAATCATTTGCACATTAGTCTGCATGTAAGCATGTGTTACTAACTGTCCAGCACAGCTGGGGGCTTAAAAGGGGCATATTGATGACAATTAAAGCAGCTGACAGTGTCTCTGAACTCCACTGCTTCACACAAAAAGACATTCTTTTTTTCTTCCTAAAAATGCAGGAAATACTATGATATATATAGATATTATATATAGCAGCGAGGAGCAGTATATATGTACACACACACACAAAATAATTGGATGTAAGAGTGATTTTATACGTCTCATTTTCATAAACAATTTGACATTTTCTTTTTTCCCTCCATGTTTTAATGGATCTAGTGTTATTTTATTAGTCTAGAGATCTGATGGGAGTTCAGGGAATGGAAACAGATTTACTACAAGGTATGGGGTGAGAGTGCCCCATATATTTTTTTGAGAAAAATCTAGTAGATTTTAATCATAGCTAAAGTTAAAATGTCCTAACTTTTATTAGGTTAAGCATCCTGCAATAGCTGTTAGTGGCTTCCTTTTTGCCCAAGAAGGATGTCTTATAACACATGATACATAATACTATGAAAAGAAAAACTTTTGACAAATGGAATTTAATAGCTTATTTGAGCAAAGAATGATTCTCCAATCAGGCAGCCCTCAGAACCAAAGGAGGCTCGGAGAGTCCCATTGGGCAAACAGGTGGGCAGGGAGCATTTACAGACAGAAATGGAAGTGAGGTACAGAAACAGCTCCATCAACAATTTGACATTTTAAATTATACCTATATTTTACTTATAAAGAAATAAATGAATGTTATTTATCAACCTGTTTACCATTGAAAATTGCTGTCAGTTACCTGTAGTAAATTGATCTTTTAAGTCTGGAGACCTAATAGATTTGCTTTCACAGCTTATGTTAGTTGTGTTACAGCTATATATTAAAGTATAGCAAATAAACTATCTATCCCTTGATTGTTGTCTATGAGTTAATACTCATGGTATGTCCCAAGAGCCAATTGCATTGAAGGCCATGACACACAAAATGTACTCTTATCAATCTAGTGTAATTTATAGTTCTCATATATTTGCCATATTACATTTTTGGGAAAAGCAATGTGCCTGTAAGCTGGAAAATGTTATGATTCTGTGATAAAACGTAATCCTCATTTGATATTGTGCTCCTTAGCAAGACTCACTATGTATGAGGCATGGATTTCCTAGATGTTTCTGTATATTCCCTCAAGCTCCAGAAGCTGTATTAAAAGCATATACCCCTAATGCCATCTTATGATGAGATTATCCTGTTTGCCCTCTCAGTGATCCACTAATGCACCTTCCATGTGGGTGTATTGGGGTGGTGTGGGGTGCAGTTGGGCACACACATAAAGCAGGGGACTCCTTACAGGACTGTGTCATTTCAACATGTGTGTGGCTGGAAAGTGGGAACCTAGGTACATGGCCAGAGTCACCAGAGACTTCTCACTCTTGGCAAAACTTGGCTCCCCATAACAATCCAAGCTCCTTGTATTATTTCCTCTTCCTGGCGGTGAGTGCACAGTTGTTTTGGGTAGAAGTATGAGATTTTCCACGTTCTCTTCATGTCTAGAAGGGAACTACAATGGAGTCATTATTGTCTGCAGTTTAGTGTATGTTGGAATGTTGTTTTTGTTGTTGTTTTGCCTTTCTTACTTGGGTTTGCATTACCCAATCTAAAGGGAAAATTATAATCCTAGACATTAAGGCTGTTCCTTTATAGACTCTATAGTCAGGTCTACGTAAGAATTACTTACCATAATATTACTCTAAAGAAGAATGTTAACTCTAGTCTTAAAGGAAGTTACCCTGGTACACACTAGATATAAAAACAAAGAAAAAATTAATGTGTATATATATACACACACACACACACACACGTATATACATATATATATACGTGTGTGTATATATATATGTATATATGTGTGTGTGTGTGTGTGTGTGTGTGTGTGTGTATATATTTTGAGATGGAGTTTCACTGTTGTTGCCCAGGCTGGAGTGCAATGACGCGATCTTGGCTCACCACAACCTCTGCCTCCCGGGTTCAAGTGATTCTCCTGCCTCAGCCTCCCGAGTAGCTGGGATTACAGGCATGTGCTACCA
This sequence comes from Macaca fascicularis, assembly GCF_037993035.2. NCBI lineage: Eukaryota > Metazoa > Chordata > Mammalia > Primates > Cercopithecidae > Macaca > Macaca fascicularis. The sequence continues at coordinate 19,013,385 of NC_088391.1, read as the reverse complement.
TGCCTGGCTAATTTTTGTACTTTTAGTAGAGACGGGGTTTCTCCATGTTCGTCAGGGCTGGTCTCGAACTCCCAACCTCAGGTGAAATGCCTGCCTCGGCCTCCCAAAGTGCTGAGATTCCAGGTGTGAGCCACCATGCCCGGCCATTGGTTCTTTGTTTTTATTCACTTATTCAACAAATGTATTTTAGGTGCTTACTGTGTATCAGGCTCTGCTCTAGGCCCTGGAGATAGAATGCTGCTCAGAAAAGTCTGGTTCTTGCCTACTAAGAATCTAAATCTAGTAAGAGAGACCAACATTAATCAAATTCTCCCCAAAATGAAAGTATAATTGCAGACATAATAAACGTTAGAAAGAGAAGATATGTCACAGGCAGGTATGACCTAGATGGATGCCAAGGAAGACATTCCTGAGGAAGTCAGGCTTGAGTTGAGGCCTGACATGGAGGAGGAGGGGAGGGAGCCTCTCAGGGAGGGAACAGCAGGGACAAGACAAGACGCTTGGGTGTGAGGGAGCAAGTTGCCTTGCAGGCATGCTAGACCAGAGGACATGAGGAAGGATGGGTCAGATGAAGCTGGAGAGGGAGGCAGTGGCCAGAAGGACTTGCGTTGAGGATTGGTTCAGGATATTTATGAGATCAAAAGCCAATGAAGAGGTAAAGAGGTATGAACCAGGAGGTGCTATTTATCCCTATACTTGCTTGCATGAGAAGTTTGTTCGTTTAGGCAAACCATGGGAGAGTTAACTTGAGGGTTTGTTGGCTGGAAGACACCTGGATTCTTTCACTTACACTAGTCCTTGTGAGGCAGAGGTAACCATTATTGTAATTTGGAAAGAGAAAATGTCATTATGGAATTTCTCTACGTATTGTTTGAATGTGTAAGTTAACTCTGGTGTCTAGGTATTTGATTAGGAGATACAACTGTTAGAATTTTGCACCCAGCCATATGTGATAGCTCACACCTTTAATCCTAGCACTTTGGAAGGCTGAGACCAGTGAATTGCTTGAGCCCAGGAGTTCAAGACCAGCCTAGGCAATATGACAAAACCCTGCTTCTACAAAAAATACATAAAAATTATCCGGGTGTGGTGGCATGTGCCTGCGGTCCCAGCTACTCAGGGAGCTGAGGTGGGAGGATCAGTTGAGCCTGGGAGGCAGAGGTTGCAATGAGCTGAAATTGTGCCACTGCACTGTAGTCTGGGTGACAGAGCAGGACCCTGTCTTAAAAAAAAAAAAAAAAAAGAATTTGGCATCCTGTACATTTTCTTCATAAAATATTTTATGCTTGTGATCATTTTTGCCATTAGGTATATAATGTCTTTCTTCTCTGATTGTAACTCCCCTAGGTCAGAGGTCTGTTTTAATCACCACACTATTTCCAGAGCCTACCAAAGTGCCTGGCAGAGAATGCAATAATAATTTGCTCTCTGCCTGAGACTTAATATAATATGACCTCCTTGAAAAGCTGTTGTATATATACTTTTAACCCAGTTCAATTTTGAAGCTATTGATCCAGTTTCTACTTTGCAGAATGGCAGATGCTAGGCCTTGTGTTGAATAATGACTTAAATATGACAATGTCTGTCTTCAGGAGGCTCAAAATCTGGTGTGTGGAATTGTACAGACAAATGATGCAGCTGCTAAGATGATTGCTGTTTGTTTGATATCCTCAAGATCCCGTAAGATATGCATATTGGGTAAGCTATGGAAAAAGGTCATCTGTCTGCCTTAGGCAAACTCAGTTGCAGCCCCTGAATCCTTTCTCCTCAATCTTCAGCGTTGCCATTAAAACCACACTCTGCCAAAAGTGCCAAGCAGGGGGTACATTCAGATCTCTTGAATATTTTGCTACTGATTAAATTCTTGCATTGTGAAATGCCTTCCCATTGGTTGGGGTTAGCTGTGGCAGCCACATGATCATTAAATTTCCATCCTCTCCCCTATCCTGCTTTATAGCGTTGGCTCTGCATTGATTTCCTTAATGACCTTACCCTCCAAATCCCCTAGCTTGATACAATTCTCACTGGACTGCAGTTCACACGGTTGGGTCTTGTCACCCTTTTCTTAGTGATCTGCAGAATGAGACCCTGGACTCTGGGACATGTAAGACAGAAAGAGCGAGATGTGAGATGGGATGAGAAATGCAGTCGATGTGACTTGGCAACTGATTGTCATGTGAGATTATGCATCAGTAGCAGCTCTCTATTTTCAAGTCCGTGTGCCTCCTAGAATGAGGCCGCTGCTTTTGGAGACTGATATGTCTACAGGAGGCATGATTTAGGAAGCAAGGGGATGAGTTGAGTTCTGGACAGCTTTCGGTTCAAGTTCTGTAGGAACTTTAAGGTGGAAGGTGAAGTGGAGAGTTGGAAACACTGGGCATAGATCTCATGAGAAAGATCAGGGTAAAATACATAGATTTATAAAAATAGTGTTTTGAAAACCTTCATGTGAGTAAATACTACTTCATTTACTCTTCAAAACACATGGCTTTTGAATCTTGACATTTTCTTTTACATTTGACTCTACTGGTTGAAAGGCAAGCTCCTAACTGTGTCTACTTTAATCATTAATTGTAAGCCTCCCCTCAGATAGTGCCAGCTGCTTAACAGTTACTATGCCGGTGGACCAGGATGATGGAGAAGTTTGTACTTTATAGGAATAGCACTATTTTTTTGGTTTGTTTTTGGTCTGGAATAGATTGCAATAAAAATCGAAGTAGGAAAAAATTGCAATGTTCATTAACAAAAGATGCCTTGGGGGAAAGCAGAATCTAGAAGTGACCATGTAGTTAAAAAAAAGAAAAAAAAAAAGAGAGAGAGATGTGAAAGCTGAATATTTTAATTTCTTCTTCTTCTTCTTCTTTTTTTTTTTTTTTTTTGGTCTCATGCATAAAGATGGTATTCTATTTTGATCGCCTGGTGGAAGAAAGTCAGTTCATTTATCTCATCCACCCACTGGTGGCTATCCTGATTATAGCCTCCTGGTAGGAACCATTTAAAATTCAATTTGGCTGTCTGTGCCCTTGGTGCTCAGTAGGTTTCATTAAATTACACAGCAGTGAGCTCTTCTTCCATGTGTGGCACCTTTTGATGTACATTTGACTTCAGTGTAATTTCAGACAATTGTACTTTGTGTGGAGTGGTTTTACCATAATCATCTTGCAGTCCAGATAGGGCAGATCTGGAAATCTGACTCTGATGGGGTTCTAAGATGGTGGAAAATATTGGACCAGGGAAATATTTTCATTTCTCTATACTTTCCTTATTTAGCTTGTTAGGCTTGTAGAGTTTGGCAGGTTGTTTCTGTAGCATTACTTGCAGCATGAGATTAGAATAACATTTTCCCCCCATGTGGGATGCTTTAGGATTTTACATGCAGTCAGATTCCAGAAAAAACTGTTTCCTTGAGTCTGTAAGTAAAATTAAGTGTTAGCACTTTTTTTCTTGTATTAGCAAGTCTTGAAGTACTGCCTTTATTCTTGTGTTCACAGTACTCTATGGCCATGTGTTGTTGTGCAAAGCAAACAAACAGAGGATCTGGACAGACAGGGTTAAATTTTGCCACACATTAGCTTCCTGGTTCTGGACAAGTTACAGACTCTTGGCCTCCTGTCCTTTGTAATAGTTACGTTAACTCTTTGAATTTTTGTGAAATTTAAATACATGTAAGTTACTTAATATCAGGCCTGATAAAGTAGATTCCCAATAAATGGTCGCTATTACTAACAGTTGGTTACATAAATATTTATTGAATCCTGCTCTGTGCTAGGCAACATTCTAGATATACCGGGGATAAGGTAATGAACAGAAGCAGACCAAGAAAGAAAAGTAAATAATTATAAAGAACTGTAAAGGAAGAACTACAAAGAAAGGACTTTCGTTCTATTTTCATCTACTTTTAGTTTTCTGTTGCTTTCCCATTGCATTTCCTTAGCTAGCTGATTTTCAAAGCTGTAATATTCTTATTGGTAGGTGTATTCAGGACCTGGTAATTATACTGTGTTACTAGGTATATTTGACCTCCACAGATCATAATTTGGGATGCCATGCAGATATCCTTATGCATGTTCTCAGTGTCTGGACAGGTTTGTGTGTGTGTGTGTGTTTTTTAACACCTGTCACCACATAATGGGTTTTCTTACTTATGATTGCATTTTAAATATCATCTGTCCCTTCTGTGAGACCCCATCTTTAATTCCCCATCTCTCTTCCCATATGCTTTCATGTGTTTATAGCCTGATTACTACCTGCTCATAAATTTGTATTTTTAATCTCTTTTGTATAACCACCAAGATCAATTGAAAGTACAATTAGTTCTTTAGAGTGCTAAGTCAACTAATGCCAGCTACTTTTAATATGGCACTTTATAATATACAGGAAATGTTTGTATACATTTTCTCATTTAATCTTAAGATTCTGCTGCAGCTTTGTGCTTGAAACTGTGGTAGGTACTATGGGAAAAAAAAGAAGTAAATGTACTACAGGTCTGTGACCCTGAGGAGTTTATAAATTCATTGCTTTGGTCACTACTCTTTTCCTCAGAAAGATGCCATTGTTATTCTACCAACAGCAAGCTTCAGTATCATATTATATTGCCAGATCGTTATTCTATCTTCACAAAATGAAACTTGCCAGTGATATTTGCAGGTGTATGTTGAAGTGATATTTTCTAAGATTAGAGCTCAATTCAGGGGTTTTGGAGCTTTCATTTCTGATCCTTGGGGGAATTGAGCAAAATAAAAAGATAATAATATCTTTGATGATTGTGTGTAATTCTTTAAAAACTGTAACAAGTATATTATTAGAAAAAGAAAAAATTTCAAAATTGATGTCAGAAATGGGGCAGAAGAATGTGCTGTAAAACTGAATTATTTTGAGAGTAGAAGCTGAATCTGATAGAATGACAAGACATTTCATTGTCTTGAATTTACTATAAGAGAGTTACTTAATGTAGTATGTACCTATATGTCATGGAAGCGTGCCGTTACAAGAGTCATGACCTGCTGGGTCATGCCCTGCTGGGTGACCATTTAAAAAGCCTTCTGGCATTAAATATTGTTCTCGTTTAGCGTCCTGGAGCACTATCACATTTGTTTTAAAATGGCTCGGAAGACTTGTGGTGGGTGGAGAGTATCCGTCCTTGGCCTGAGCTCCCTTCCGGCATGCCTGCCTCCCTCCTATGCAGCCTCATGTTGCTGCCAGAGTAATCCTCTTGGCTGTGAGCATGGCCCTTTCATGCTCAAAATACCCTGGCTGCTCCCTGTAAGATGAAGACCTCCTACAGTGTTACCCCAGGCGCTACTGGACGTATTACCATCCAGTCACCTCCATCTTGTTTATTCTACTTTAGCCACACTGAATCTTCTGATGTTTCTTGTGCACTTGCTACACAAGAGGTTCCATAAGATTAGAGTAACATCGTTGTGCCTTTGCTGAACACTGTTCCCTTGACCTTTCTCTTCTCTCTTCCCAGACCCCAAACTTATTTGCCTTTTAAGGCCTGGTTTGAATGTTGACTTCTCCATGAAGTCTCCTCTGATTGCCCAGCTGGAGGGAATCCTCTCTTTCCTGAGCTCCTGGGAAACTTTATGAGCAATGTTTTTGGTGGGGATTTAGGAGAGCACTGTCTACCATAGATGATTGTCAGCTCCCCTGGCCCCCCACTGTGGCCTCTTAGCATACCCTCTACCTGTCACAATTTTTATATGCATTTGAATGATGACTTGTTGAAACTTATTCTGGAAACTTTTGAATTCAGGTGTTCACCTGAGCAAGATACTGATTTTGGGGTTCATGACATGCTTGCCCCGTGCCCTCTGTGTTGCACTGTTAAATTTCCTTCCTTCCTTTGGCTAAGTCACTTGTGTCCATCACTCTCACACCTCATGGCACAATGCAGATTCTATGCAGTTTTCTGTCTTGGATGCCAATGACTGTATTCTTAAAATAAAATTCTGTTTAAATGTAAATATCTCTGGTCAAGTTAATTTCAGAAGATGATTTTCTTATATCTGTTCCTACTTCACTTGCACTCATACAGGCAGCACAGAAATGCCCAAGAGTTGAAAATGTTACTGTGAGGTAGTCTGCGGCTGTTGCTTCATGCTGATTTAATCATTTTTGTCAGGGGTCTTTAGTAGGGTGCTTTCGTCCTATCACTCCATGATGATTGATTCACCCATTTACTTTAGACAACAACTAACTTGGTTGCTCTTTTCCTGAAAAGGGAAAGGAGAAATGTCTAGTGATATGGGTTGAGACATGCTGCCTATGTGTATTTTAAAGGTGGTGAATGTACTGAGAACACTTCCCTTCAATTCAGTCTTGGTTGATGGAGAACATGTCTTTTCTGGCAAGCTGCCAGGACATGCTTGTTTGTGCGCCACCAGACATTTCTATTTTAAAATATTATCAAATGGCATTAATACTGAGTTGTTGGGGCTGGGCTCATGGGATTACAGGCTCATGCCTGTAATCCTAGCACTTTGGGTGTCTAAGGTGGGCAGATTGCTAGAGGTCAGGAGTTCGAGACCAGCCTGGCCAACGTGGTGAAACTCTGTCTCTGCTAAAAACAAAACAAAACAAATATTAGCTGGACATGGTGGCATGCACCTGTAGCTAGTCTCACACTTGGGAGGCTGAGGCAGGAGAATCGCTTGAACCTGAGAGGTGGGGGTTGCGCGAGCCAAGATGGTGCCACTGCATTTCTAGCTTGGGTGACAGAGTGAGACTCTGTCTTAAAAAAAAAAAAAAATGAGTTGTTGGAAAGACACTCATAAGCCACCAATTAATGCAGATATTGTGGTTTCATTAAGACCATCACACCATACTGCCTCTCATAGATGATCCAAATACATCTAATGGGATAATTGCTCACTGGGGTGCTTAGAGCTTGATACTTAGAGACAAGTGGAGCTCTTGAGTGTGTGTGCACACTGAGTTTCATTCTTTTAACTTGTACTTGGAAGCACATATGTTCCTTTCTAAAATGCTAACCTTTCCAAATTTGAAAAACAATTTCCTGAAATGAGTACAATTGGCGCTCAAGTACTTGCTACTTCAATTTTCCTTGGAGGAACACTGCTTTCTCACTCAGTGTGTAGCCTGGTGGAGAGAAGTGGCGGATGCTCTGGAAGACTAGGAGGAGCAGCAAAATCAGGCGTATGTGTTCAATCCAGGAATACTGTAACCTTTTTAACTGCCCAGTGACATTTTTGTTCAAGTTTTAAAGATCACGTTAGCACTTAAGTATTTTTCTTAAGTGTTATCATTTTTCACTGTTTTGTTTTTTCTTTTCATTTTTAACTCCGTGAAGATAGTGAGTGTATCTGTCTTATTGGAGCGTTTTGCATCTTTAGCACACAGTAGGTCTCAACAAATTAGGTCACTGGATGAATGAATGAATAAACACATTCTATTGGTAAGAAGGTAAGGGTAATAGAATAATAATGTTCATACATCTAATGCAGGACTGGTGATACAATTTGGGAGACTGAATGCAAAATGAAAATGCAGAGCTCCTTGTTCAAAAATTATTAAGAGCCTGAGCAATGTAATGAGACATTGTCTCTAAAAAAAAAAGTTTTTAAATTAGCTGGGTGTGATGGTGCATACCTGTAGTCCTAGCTACTCAGGAGGCCGAGTTGTGAGGATCACTTGAACCTAGGAAGTCGAGGCTGCAGTGAGCCATGATCACACCACTGCACTCCAGCCTGGGCAATGGAGTGAGACCCTGTCTCAAAAAAAAAATTATTAAGAATTTCAAGATGATGACAGCAGAGCAAGTGTGACCCTCTGGAGCTACACGGGTTGGAAATCATGAAGCCACTCTTTTGTAATGCAGAAAAAACCCAGAGATTTGAACTCCCGTTTTTATTTTTGCTTGTGAAGTAAGCATACTTTATTTTTTCTTTTCCAGTTAATAGTATGAAAGCTTTGCTTCTTGGCTTCCTAATGAAATAGGGAGAACAACTGTTTAATACTGGTACCTGTCACACCACAAATTGGAACTAATGCTTAATTTACCATCTTTGATGTCAGCCTCCGCCAGTTTTCTTAGCACAAAATTTAAAGCAGTAAACTCTACCAACCTAAGCAATCTATTCTCATTCATGGCCCCGGTATTTTTACTGACTTTAACTGTGCTGCACTAGTAAATCATTTTGACCCAAATCTAGTCTGTATGAACTCTGTTAAAATGATTTTAAATTAGACCAGTGAAAAATGAGCTTATTTCCTCTTTACTTTTGGAGACATAGGAACAAGTCCCAAACGGAATTGCCAAAGAGCCAGTGGTCCCAGGAAGAGGTAAGCGGAACCTTCACATTTAAGAAATGCCCTGGGGTAGGTTTCGTTTACAAGTGAAATTGAATTGTAATAAAGCAGAAGGAAGAGATACCTCCGCTAGGGCTCCTTGCAAGGTACATAAACCTGAATAGAAAGTAAATGTTGGCTCCTCTGTGGTCTCCTCGCATTTGAAAGTAAACTGGTGATTTCTAATCAGACGTGTCAGCACAGGTAATCCTTCAGCTGCTGAAAGTCAATCTGAAGATCAGGAGCAGGCTATAGTCTGCACCAGGGCTGTCCTGTGACTAGAAGTGAGACATAAGGAGAAACCGTGCACACCCGGGCAGAAGCGAACCGGACCCCACGGCGGAAGGAGCTCCCCACTCCACAGCTGTCCCATGTCTTTCCCACTTCAGAATGTTGAACTTTTTGACTGGCAGATTGCTACCCCATTTCTTTGCTGCTGCTTTTCCTTTAGTTCACTGCCTGATTCACAGTGTTATCGCTTGTTACTAAAAGCTAGGCCTTTTAGAATGAAAATGAAGCTAAAAATAAATCTGGCCACTGGACTTCTTAATTCTGAAACATAGAGATTTCATAGTAAATTAGCAAGGCGTTGTGACTAAAATGGTATCTTATGACTCTTTGTGGATTTTCATGATACTAGTTTTTAATTTTAACGCTAGTCTTTAATTTTAATATAGATAAAGAATTGCTAGTAGCCTGGAGGAAAATGTATTAAAAATCATTCCTTAACTGTGCGCTAAAGTCTGAAATACAAGTAAGGGTACAAATTGCTTCAGAAATGATTGTCCTGTGGGCATTAGCAGAATCACAAACAAGGATATGACACGTCATCTTTCAGTCTTTACATCTGTGCTCTGCTATTCCCAGGAAAGGTAGTATAGCTCTGGTTACCTGTATATGTGGTCATCATTGTGTTTTCATTTGATGAAGTATCCTATAACAAAGACAGAGGAGAGGGATGGGCAGGGAACAGAATGGAAATTTCTTAGACCCACCTGTTTTTTTTTTTTTTTTTTTTTGAGATGGAGTTTCCTCTGTCGCGCAGGCCTAAGTGCAGTAGCGCTATCTCGGCTCACTGCAACCTCTGCCTCCCAGGTTCAAGTAATTCTTATGCCTCAGCCACCTGAGTAGCTGGGATTACAGGCACATGCCACCACACCCAGCTAATTTTTGCATTTTTAGTAGAGATGGGGTTTCACCATGATGGCCAGGCTGGCCTCGAACTCTGGACCTCAGGTGATCCACCCACCTCGGCCTCCCAAAGTGCTAAGATTATAGGCGTGAGCCACCACTCCTGGCCCCACCTGTTTTTTGATGAAGGAACCACACTCCCTCATTCTTGCCTGTACACTTGCCTTGCACATCCAGCCTCTTGTACATCAGTCTCAATTTGCAGAAATCTCAGTATTTCATCATCCAGCTAACAATGGATGCAACACCTTGCTCTGCAGTGCAGCTAGGAGAACAAGATTGAAACATACAAAAATCACTGAATAATCAATCAATGAATACTCCAAATAATATGAAATGTGACCTATTATTTACACACCATAGGTGGAACATGTTTATTTGTCATCTTCACTGTGTCTTTCTAAGATCACGTGAGCCCTGTTTCACAGATGTGAAAGCCGAGGTTTAGAGAAGTCAGGAGTATGCAGCAGGCTACTGGCTGAGCTAGAATTCAAATATGGAGCAGGTGCATCCAAAGCTGTTCCTTCCCATTATAATATGCCCCTTCCCTATCTGACACACAGATGAATTATAGTGAAGGTATATACCTTCTATTGGGAGATACTTCATTTTTCTCTGGAATGGTGAGAGAAGGTGCCTTGGACCCATATGTAAACCTGGTGACATGGTTTGCAAAAATGATAAATAGAGGACAAATATTTCAAAAATAATAAATAGAGGAAAAATATTTCAAGCTTCCTTTTTTATAAAAATATTTCAAAAATAATAAATAGAGGAAAAATAAGCTTCCTTTTTAATAAAAATATTTCAAAAATAATAGAGGAAAAATATTTCAAGCTTCCTTTTTTATAAAAATATTTCAAAAATAATAAATAGAGGAAAAATATTTCAAGGTTCCTTTTTTATATTTTATAAGTATCTCCTATAAAGTTTCAAAATGATTAACTATTAGCCTACTCATAAATATTAATATAGGAAGGTATTTACTGGATGCAATATTATTTCTTTTTTTCTTTAGTTATTTTTCCTAGATGCAAGATTATTTCCAATCCCTTTTGTGTGGGGCAAAGTAGAATAAAGATACACTGCAATTTAAAAACTTGTAACTTTAAACCGAAAGTATTTTATAAAAAGTTATACCATGTAAAAGAAGGGCATTTAAAGTTCTGACCTTCAAGCTCAGAAAATTTCTATTTACAACTGTGGCCGCTTTTCCTTAGATGCGGATATGCATTCATAAATTTTAATCTATTTTGATGATTATTGTTCTTTTAAAATAGTTTTCTTTATTCTATATTTTCATTAAGATCTTCCAGGTATTTTTCTGGTCCCAGAACAAACTCCATGTGAGCAGTTCTTTTTAAAACCATACATAAAAAATGATGCCTTCCTTTTGAAGGCTAAAACCTATTGATATATACTCATTTAAATTGTAAAATCTATTTCAGGAATTAATTTGTTTCACCTAGTTTTTATTGCTTAGTAGGAATAGGAGTATTTACACAAGAATGAATCTCTATTCCACATTTTCACCTATTTTGATAGGGGAAAATCTCTATCAAATGTGTTTTGTATCTAAAATACTGTTGTATCTAGAATCCTACACCATACATTTTTACCAATCTTCAAAACACAATAGAAGTTACGGCGTTGGCTAGGTTAAAAAACTGTATGCAGTACATTCAGTTTCAATCCTGGTTGTTTCTTCTTTATGTGGAAATAAGCTAGGAAATTTGCCATCATCAGATATTAGATTGTGTATCTCACCTTTAACCTCAATAACATTATTCATTACTTTCCTATGAATTCTGATCCCCTTGCCCTCAGCCTTGTGACCCAAAGACCATGTGACTGGCTGACTTGGAGGAGAAGCTAATGGTCATCGACTGGTATCTCACAAATCCAGAAATCCTTCTACTTAGGAGAAAGATGGCTTTTTCTACCAGTTTTTGATGGCTGGGGTATGCAAACTCAGACGGTTAAGATCTGGCTATTTGTGCAACAACTGAGCCTTAAAGTGGAAAGTGGTGATTAAATGAAACAGAGGACAGGAGAGGCAGGCAGCAAGAGTGGAGGAGACACAGAACCGCCAATGCATTTTAGGTATGAGCAGAAGGAAGATGGGTGGCCAAGCCTACTTTGCACAGAAAATTGGACTGTGGTGTGTTTTCCTTTTCAAAAGCCATAGCAATTAGGGATAAAGCTTTTACTTCTTAAAGAGAGGTTTTTGAGTAATAGGAGATGGATGTACTGCATAATACCCTTTATTGAGAATAGGACTGGAACCTCTGAATTATGGCTATATACATACATTCATAGAAGATCTATGTCTGGGTCCTGCATTTGTGTATGTGTATGTGTTTCTGGAAAGAAGTCTCAGACTGATTCTCATTGGGGACTGTGACACACACAAACACACATAGTTTAAAAAATACCACTGCAGCTCTAAGCCATAGATGACTAACTCTTTAGATTGTTCTATCTTAAATGCTTTATTTTGTATTTGATTGTATGCAATATTAGGTGTCTTTAGAGTATTTTTATGAAAGTTTACTGTGTTGCTATTTGATTACTACTTATGTAGGACACAACTACAATTCTAGGAGATTCTTGTCCTGTGATATAATATCCTTGGCCAGTTCATGTCCTTTGCCCTGATTTAATTGTCATATTTATAACCTTGGACATATCAATGCAGGATTTTTCTCGGCCCCTTCACCAGACTCATGTCAGGGAGCCCCCTCTACTTGGCTCGTCACATTCAACCCCTTGCAGGAGGCAGCACATAAGCGAGCAAGTGTAGGATCCGGCCAACCACTCTGGGTGCTGACACAGGAGCAAGCTCCATGCAGGGCCTGTAGCCAGACCAGGCATGTCACCTTGAGGGGAATGTGGCGGCTCCCATGTGAGAGTGCCCATGACCCCAAAGTCCCAGAGAAGATGTTACAGTGGTCCTTAAACTCCACTGTCCATGGACAGTGGTGTGTTAGCAGCTCAATTGGCCTCTTACCTTGTTGTGTGGGGTGGCTGCCCTCTGCTGTCAAGGGCAAAGGGCCGGTGTGACAGCCTTTCTGGATACTCGCAATCAGTGGGTCCTGAGCTCTTGTTCGGTGTCCAAGAAGAATGAGGTACACAGATAGTTGAAGGATGGTGAAGGTAGATAGTTTTATTGAGTGATGAAAACAGTTCTCAGCTGGAGAGGGGATGGGAGGGGCAGGTCATCTTCCCTGATGTCAGGCCGTCACCTCCCCGAAGTCAGGCCGTCTCCTTCTCTACCGACTGAGTTTGGGGTCTTCATAGGCAAAAGGTTAAGGTGAAGACACCACTCAAAGTTGGGTATGATGGTGTAGAAGACCAATTAGGAAAGGGCAGGGATATGTAAAATAGGTGAAGGGTGGGGATCAATCAGAGGAAAGTGCATCAAACAGGAAGACAAGTTCTCAATCTGGTCCGAGGATTTAACTTGTAGCTTGGCTTTCAGGCTTTAAACTGTCTTTGGCTTGGAGATGGGTTTTCACCAGGGACCTGCCCTATCTGTCTAGGCATTTGGCTGCCTCCTATTGTTATCAATACGTGGTCACAAACATCTGTTGAAATAAAGCCTGATTTGTGGTTTGAGACATCTTTCAACATTTCCTAAATAGAATAAGCTTGCCTAAAACCTGAACTACATGAAGTGGTTAGTTTATTGTTGTTTTTTACACTTTCAATCTAGTAGTGGTTAGACTAATGGAAATTAAGGATTCTTGCTTACTGAATCTGACTGGATGGGGAGATAAAGAATGTTATCCATGGGTAAAAGAAATTACAGGGTTCTTCTTACTTTGAACATTCATCTTCAAGAAATAACCTCATTTACTTTAGGCTTTTGCCTTAAATATTTAGGAGAAAAACACACACATGCATGCCCAAGCACACACACACACATTCACTCACATGTACTCACATGCGCACACTGTTGCCCCATACTGACTGTTGATAGTATTAATACTTAAAATACAACTACTTTATATCTACCAGAGCTATACTCACGATTAAATCATTGTTGCTGCAAACGTTAATTGAATGGCAATCGTCTTACTTAGTTCTTTGATTATCATTCTATATGTCATTCTAATATATAAATTATATATAATTTATTTATAAGATTATCATTTTGTTTTATATTATATTATATAACACTCTATTATTTTACTCCCACACCCTCTTTTCTTGCCATGCTTTTAATGAATCCTTCTGGATATGTAAAAATTACATAAATTAGCCAGGCATAGTGGATTATGCCTGTAATCTCAGCACTTTGGGACAGCAAGGCTGGAAGATGCTTGAGTCCAGGAGTTCAACACCAGCCTGGCCAACATAGTGACAATCTAAAGTGATGGCTCACTTCTGTAGTCCTGGCTATTCAAGAGAGGATTGCCTGAATCCAGGAGTTCCAGGTTACGGTGACTATGATTGTGCCACTGAACTCCAGCCTGGGTGACAGAGCAAGACCCTGTTTCTAAAAATAAATACATTAATCCAATAAAATAAATTTAAAAAGAGTAAAGAAAGATTAAGCTTGAAAAGCTAACTTGGAGTCAGAACCTGCCCATATGACTTTTCCTTAGGCCATCATTTCCCTTGTATATATAGATATTTCTTAGACTCTTCGAATTTTGAAGTGAAAAGTATGTAAGAATTCCTTTTTCTGCCACATTCTAAATCGTTCCTTCTGGACAGTCAGAGTCGCCATGTGCTTGAACAGGTGCTTAAAGAGTTCAGAAGTTGTTTCATCCATTTTACAACCTTTCAAATTGTTAGCATTTTCATAATTTTCCATATGAGCTTGTGCCTACCACTCATTTCTGCTGGTTCTAGTTGGGCACTCTGTATATGTAGGAAAGTGAAGATATTAATTTATTAATAGCACCCTTTAGTGATAATTTTTCAATAGTTTGAATACACCTTACTATCCTGTCATCCAAACTTGAGTTTTCCATGTCAATCATAAAGAATCTTAATTCATCAAATATCTTGCAAAAATCAAGACACTTTATACCTGTAGCATTTTCTTATCAAAACCAAAGTTGAGGTGAATTTAATGCAGTTTATTCTTAGTGATGTAGTGTTGCTTGCTGGTAATCTACTTTTTCTTGAGTAAGTTTTTTAGGACATCTGGTTAATAATGCCATTTGCAGGTTTTTCAGGTTCTCAACATAAAATTATTGACCTGTGTTTCCAAAAACTAACATTTTCTCCTTTTGAAAATGAAAGCAATAGTTTGATGGGTTCCAAGACCTGGCTATCTAGCCTATTTGTGCTTGCTGAAGTCCTTGCCATCATTCATTGCTAATAGATCCCTTACATTTATGAACTTCAAAACCACTATGTTTTAACTGCTCAAGTAGGTTTGCAAAGACATTTGTGGATAAGTCCTGTATGGTTTAGAAACCAAGCACAATTCAGATGTTTGCAGTTTTTATCCATCCATCCATCCATCCATCCATCCATCCATCCATCCATGTTTACTAAGCCTCTATTGTGTGCCAGAAACTGAGCTAAGGCCAAAGATATATTGATGAGCAGGGCAGAAATGGTCTGTGCTCTCATGGATCTTATTCTGCTAGGATTTTCAATTTCCAACAGTAATGAGAACCAGTATGGGAAATGATTTTAAGCACCAATGAAAATGGTTAACTGCTCAGGTTGGAGGATGGATGATTGAGGAGTGTAGATGAAAGTTCAGTAGAAATCCCTCTGTGTTTATCGAATCCTGAGCTCTAGGGTTGAAGTCACTGGATATGATCAACTCAAATTCTGGTCTGCTGCTGGAAAGCAAAGCAAGAGTCCATCTCTGGAGGTAGCACTGGCCTCCACCTAAACTGGACAGTGTGAACATTTGAGGATGTGGGGGTGAAAGGAGCCAGAGCCTGGAGCTTCTGAGATGGGCAGGAAGGAGTTTTTGAGTTATGCATCATGCAGAGAAAAAGTGAAATATAAGTACATATAAAAACAATTTCACAGTGCTTTCCAAGTTTAATTTCTAGGATGAAATATTCTGCTTACAGAATTGAGGGAAAGCTAATTGAGAAATGTGACTTTCTGAAATGATTTGATTTGGGTTAGAATTTTTTTAATTTATATAGGCAGATATATATGGTGCTTTGCTCTGTTTATATAGCTTTATACCTTTTTATATACTAAATTGAAATGGATAGGTAGAAGCAATATTTTCAGAATTGAATAGGTCATTGTCCTGAATAAAGTGAGCCACTGTGTTCTCTCAGGCACCATGCAAGCTCAGCCAATATTCATATACCACAAAAGGGTGTTTTTTCTGCCTAAGTTTATATTCTATATCATATTCTATTTTTCTTTTCTGGATATTTCCACTTCATATTGTTCTCTTTCAACATTTTTTAAGAAGTAGTATTTCCTATTCTCTGCTGTTACGAAGACTATGAAAATACATGCAACCCATTTAAAGAAACATGTGTATGTCTGGAAGTTTTCTCTACCTAACACTTTCACATACAAAATTTATAATATTTGGTTTCCATGGTATTTAACATTGGCAAGAAAAAATAACTCTCAATGAAGTAACTAAGACCACTTGTTCTAGCTCTTCCTATAGTGGAAAGGGATAGAGAAGAGTGATAGTAACAAAGCATTCTCATTACTCTAGAACAGAGACTGGCAAACATTTTTCTGTAAAGGGCCAGATGGTATATACTTTTGGCTTCATGGGCCATAGGGTCTGTGTTAAAACTGCTCACCCCTGTCTTTGGGAAAGCAGCAATAGATGTTTTGTAAGTGAATGGGAATGGTTGTGTTCCAAGAAAACTTTATTTACAGAAATAGGCTGTGGGCAGGATTTGGCCTTTGTTCTGTAGTTTGCCCATCCCTGCTCTATAACAAGGGTAGGAAACTGTGCCCTGGGGCCAAATCTAGCCTGAAGCCTGGTTTTGTTTGGCCACAGAGCTAGGAATGGTTTATGTGTTTTCACAGAGTTGTTAAAGGAGGAGAGAGAAGAGCAGAGGAAGGAAAAGGTAGAAGAGGAGAGGAAGGGAGAGATATAGGAAGAGGAAGAAGAAAACCGTATGTGGCTCACAAAGCCTAAAAGTTTACCATTTGGATTTCTATGGAAAAAGTCTGTTAGATCTTGCTCTGAAAGATTGTTTACTTGTAACTTCCTTGATAATTTCAACGTATGGATTTGATTTTGTGCTCATTTTCTATTTTCCTATGCTTATAGTCTTATAATATGGAGCAAGTAAGTTTATTAGTCGGATAAAATACAGAACTTAAAATTTTGACGATATATTGGCTATCAGAAAAAATACTGATGTTTTCTTTGTCACTTTATTCTTTTGAAATTTGAGATTTTGTAAGAAATTTTGAAGAGGAATATTATTCTCTTGTCTTGAAAATGTTTTTAAGTGGGAATATAAGAAACAAGGATATATTCCTGCTTAATTCTGCGCCTGAACTTTGGAGTCTTCTGATCTGTGTTTGGGACAGAAAATGCTCTATCTCTGCGAAAACCTTTTCAATCGTTGTGATGTTCTTTGATGTTAGCAAAAAAACAAGAACAAAAATGAAAAAAAAAAACCGTGGATAACATTTATTCAGTGCCTAACTATGTGAAAGGCCACCGTCTAAATGCTTTTAACATTATTTTCTCACTATTCTGGGAGGCATGTGTGATTAGAAACCTGGTTTTAAGGCCGAAGAGATCAAGACACAGAGATATTAAGTATTATTATTTGTCCAGGATTAACAGCCAGATAGTGGTAGAAATGGGGTTTAACCTGGGTTTTAGATGAGTTCCCCCAAGTAGAGATCACTTTCGATTTTCCTACAATGCCCTTTAAAGCAAACTCTTTTTTTTTTTTTTGAGTCGGTGTCTTGCTCTGTTGCCCAGGCTGGAATGCGGTGGTGCAATCTTGGCTCACTGCAGCCTGGACTTCCTGGGCTCAGGTGATCCTCCCACCTCAGCCTCCTGAGTACCTGGGACTACAGGTACACAGCACCATGCCCAGTTCATTTTTTGTAGAGACCGGGTCTCCCTCTGTTGCCCAGGCTCGTCTTGAACTCCTGGGCTCAAGCGATCCACCTGCCTCAGCCTTCCAAAGTGTTAGAATTACAAGGGAGAGCCACAGCGCCCAACTGAACTCACCATTTATTTTACTTCGTTAATCTCAGTAACCCTTTGCAAGTGATGCTATAATAGATGATGTATACTGAGAGTCATTTAGACATGGTTTCTACTTTCTAAGGATTAATATTTCAAAATGATGCTTGACGTCTAGCAACTAGAAAAATCCAGTTGCCTTATTAGAATTTCACAAAAATGAATGGGTTAGAAAATTAGCAGTCATGTATTCCTCTGTTCCGTACAGCTAAATACAATTTCCAACCTATTGACGAGGGGCTGAGAGTTCTGTATGAAGACTTGTACCTCCTTTTTCTTTTTATTATTTTTTCCAACAGGATGAAATCATGTGTTTGACATGTTGAACTTGAGAGGCACATACTTGCCATAATAAATATACATGGTTTTTCAAGTTCCTAAAAGTCCCTTCTTCATTTGTTTGAGTCTGTGTTTCAGATAGATCCTAGGGCATAATAATTTAAGAATCCGGTTAAACCATAAACAAAATGGCCTTACTGTTTTTCTGTGGATTTGGTGTCTTTTTATTTGGCAGCAGAGTTTCTTCCTGTTGTTATTTCCCATGTGACGCCCATGAATTGGTGGGTCCTGGAATCCCCACGTACAGTGTGTTGGAACCCATTCTGCCTGGGAGCCCTAGTGTAGGTGGCTGAGGCAGTGAGTCAACAGCACTGGAATTTGCTTGCTTCAGAGTGATAATTCTCATGCAAATAGTTCTCAGATTTTCAAAAGAAGGGCTTGTCAGCTTCGTACTTTCATAGTGACTCTGCCAGAAATTTACAGTTTTACGAGATTATACGTAGAATGTTCTGTTATAATGATCAAATGTTCATTCAGAAATAACCCAGTTAATGCAGACTGTAGAACAAATCCCCACCATTGGCACCAAAATTCCTTTCAAACTACAAATCCCTTCTCTGCTGTTTCTTTGGTCCTTTCCCTCCTCATTCAGCAGCTTGTTTTCTGCTGTCTGATAGTTATGCCAACATTCCATCTTATTTTAACAACTACACAAATATAAAAACCACAGCACCAAAATTGAAGTTGGAGATTCATTTTGTACTATTTAAGAACTGTATTGTCATATGTAATTTGCAGTAAATTTGAACACAAAATGAAATTTTAAAAACCTTTCTTTTTGCCTATAATGTTTAGAAATGATGTTCTCTTTGAACTAGACTGGATTTTTTTTCAGAGTACACTATCATTCTATGATGAAATATATTGTAATTCGACTGCTTTTTCTCTGTTTTTTCCTTTCTTGGCTTATTGTCCTCCTGGATATAAGATGATAGAGATGGCAAGCTTATTTCAGGACCGTTTGTTTTTTATTCTAAGGAAATGGTAGTTTTTAAACAACAATGGTCATTTTGATTTTTGGAGATCAGCCTTCCATTCTTAGAGCATTGGAATGTAGACGTTTATGCCTGGGGATTGCCACTCATCCAGAGCCACCGCTCTGTGAGAATTCAATCTTTGATTTGTTGCCCTTTATATTTATTTTACTTCTTATTGAATGATGCTTACTATACAATAGCAAGACATAGTAAGGTATAGAGACAGAGTTTACAGAACCTTGCCCCACTAGCATTTTAAAATTTTGTCACATCAGAGTGAGTATACTGCCCCAACTTTCAGAAGAACATAGCTCATTGGCAGAAGGTAGAAGTAGGGTTCTTAACCCTTTTACATAAAAGGCCACTTAAATGAGCAAACTTATTCTTCCATCAGCTTTTCTATTTTCGTAAGTTCAAACTGACTTTATTTACCCATGGTTAGATGCTTTTGACTTACATATTTCCCAAAGGCAACCAAAATGGTATAATAGCGTAGCGCAATTTTATGGGAGTCTCTTTGGCACCGCGGTAATTCTTTTTGATCTACAGTTCTCCTCTGGGTATGGTGGCTACAGATGGCATATCACAAGCAGAGTCAAAGGCCACTTTTAGTGCTCTTGGGTTTTGTACTGCATGGGCCGTTGTTTGAAGTTTAGAAATATGAAGATGCACATATTGGTTGCTCTGGCCCAGTATGGATATCATAGGCCAGATGGGTTTGAGCTAGAGAGACACATACATATTTATGTTCTTTTTTTTACTTTATTGCCTCTATTGGAAGGACTCCAAAGAGGTCACCTCATTTAATCTTGGCAATAGATTTTACCATTTTTTAAATCAAATACTCCCCATTAAGCACTCTATATTTATAATTGTGTGTTAGGTGCTATATTCAGAGTGTGCTAAACAGACTTTATTCCTGGTCTTGACAATTTGTCTGCTGATTTGGCCAAATCTGTGCTGTATTTCTTTTGAACACAAAATAAAATGCTGCAGAGGAAAACAGCTCCCAATCTCCTGGATTTAATGACTCTCGATGGTGGGAAGCCTTCCAGTGCAATGATAATAGCAGCTCATGTTTACTGAGTGTTCACCATGGACCCAACATGATACTGGGAGGCTTACACCATTTTTATCACCTTTGGGGGATATACAACAAGTGTCTGTTCTCTTACATAACCGCCCTAGGGGATAGTGTCGATTAGCCTCATTTTACAGGGGAAAAAGCAGAGGCTCTGAGAAGAAAAGGAACATGCCATACCTCATTCTTAATTTTGTTTTCAATCCCCTGAGTTAACTGGTATACTTTATGACCTGAAAGCATGAAGATAATCTGTTACCCTGGCAGGAATAATAAAACACAGAGACATGACAATGGATTAATAAAGATCTGATGAGGAGCAAACGCCTCCCAATCACCCTAAGAAATGCTGCTCCCAGGGAAGTAGAAATTACGTCCCAGGTCCCATATTTTCACTTTGCCTGTCGGTTTTATCCTTATTAGCCAAGAAGGTATTAAAATATGCAACGATTCTGCTCTTGAGAATGCCTCTATACTGCTGACTTGTGAGCTTTTACCCTCTAAGAGTATTTTCGCTCCCTTGTTTCATTATCTAACACCTATTTGATCTGTGTAAGTCACTTATCAACCCACCAGACTCATATATTCTGGTCACTTAGGAATATGTTTGCTTTTTTCCCGTGCACAAGATATAGCTCTGTATTTTGTTTCTGTCAACTGCAAATTTAGTGACTTGGGGCAGCGTGGACTGTCACAGACGGGATTTTCTTATTTGATCCATTCTTCTACTTTTCTGCTTTTATATGATCTTTATAATTTAAAGTTGTTGGAATTCTAGTTCCCTTTTATTTTTCGTTTAATCCTGATTTTTAATTTTTAATATATTTAGCTCTAATTTTTTAAAAAATGGATTTTTAACGTTGTTGCTTTGCTGGATAATTCAGAGATGCTGTGTGTGTGTGTGTGTGTGTTTCTAGTATTGCCCCATGACCTTTATGACTCATTTAATGAGGAATTTAAACAAATTACTATTACTCCTACTGCATTCATTATCAACTAGCAGGCATCAGCTTTCTGCGTAAAATATTTTTTTCCTTTGAATACCCTCTATTTCCCCTCTGTGAGGAATTTATTCTCCCCTTGGTGCGTGGGGACTGATTACGGTCATAATAGCCATTAATGATAATAGGAAGAGTGTGTAAATCTTTGAAGCATTGAAAACTGAATGGCGCTCTGGTGGGTCTTTTTCTGTATCTTACCTTACCAGATTTTGTTTTGCAGCAGGTGCTACTGGTTGGGTAAAGTGCCATTACTCATGTTTTTCTCTTTATTTTATACACACAGTATACACACACACACACCCCCACACACACCCACCCACACATAAAGCGTGGTTCTTCTCACACTGGAAGAGGATTACTCTTTATTTGTTGGTATCTCCATGAGGGCAGGAGCTGATTCGATTCATTTTCCTCTCCATGTTTAGTACTGCACACAATGCACCACTCATGCTGGGTGGATATTCCTACCTAGAGGAATGATAGGGTGCATTCACTTCATGAACATGAAAGCAAAGTGGCTGCTAATCCTGCCTGGGCAATATTCTTATGCTAAAATACATATTGTATGGGTTATTGCATAAATATCTGTTCTTATTTATAATGCATGGGAAATAGTTTAGAGAAATGAAAATAATACAGACCTTGAAATTAGAAGATTTCACCCTCATCCTACTAATTATTGACTATGTGTGAGTTTTAGGAAATTTTTAAAAAAGTCTCTAGCTTCAGTTTTCTCATCTATTACATAGAGATAATAGTTTCTAACTCAGAGGATTGTTGTGAGAATCAAGTGAAAGCCCATATTCACTTTGATTCAACAAACATTTACAGAGTAGTCACTCAGTGGTAGGCCCTGGGGTAAGTTCTGAGAATAAATAAGATGCCACTCCTGGCCTGGTGCCATGGTTCACACCTGTAATCCCCAGCACTTTGGGAGGCCTAGGTGGGAGGATCACTTAAGGCCAAGAGTTCAAGACCAGCCTGGGCATTATAGCAAGATCCTGTTTCTGCCAAACAGACAAACACAGCAGACATGGTGGCTTGTGCCTATAATTCCAGCTGCTTGGGAGGCTGAGGAAGGAGGGTCACTTGAGCCCAGGAGTTTGAGGCTGCAAAATTACACCACTGCACTCCAGCCTGGGTGATAGAACAAGACCCTGTCTCTTAAAAATATTCAGAACAAACAAACCAAATACCACTCCTCTCTTCCCAAATTTCAGACACGGAGAGAGTTTCTCCTCAAAGTCCAAAGTGCACATAAGTTGTGGGGATCTTATTAACAATGTCGATTGTGATGCTGTAGGTTTGGGGATGACTCAGGATTCCCTGGAGACATCAATGCTGCTGGTCCATGGGCCACAGCTTGGATAGAAAGGGTTTAGGGAGAGATTGACAAATAAGTAATAATACAGGGTGGGTGAGTACTGCTGCACTGGCATTCTAAAAGCAGAGTGAGACATACAGAGGGGCATGGGGAGTGGGAAGGAGACAGACAAAGCATCCTAGAAGTGGATGACTTGGGCCCTGAATAGGTGAGTCAATTTACCAAGCAAAAAAGTAGTAGGAAAGGCCTTTGATCAGAGGGAGCACCATAGATGTGGACACGGGCTGGCTCCTGCATAGAGTGAAGAATGCAGAGGAAGGTGATGGGACAGTGGTCAGAGAGGAGGCCAGAAAGCTCACCAGGGGCTGGATGGGGAAGGGTCAGTCCTGTTTGCCATGTAAGACCTAAGACTGCAGTCAGCAGGGAGTCTTGAGGTTTCATAGAGGTCGAGTTATACAGGATATGACAAACTGCTTTGAAAAGAGCCAAAACTACATCATGTTAGAGAATTTGCATAACCCAAAGGACATTGTGCTTGAACACTCCAAGGCAGTGAATAATCTGCAAAGGAATAAGACTGTATGTGAGAGGCAGGTTTATAGACTTCCACAGGCTTGGGAAACAAACAGAACAGGAATTGATTTCTGGTTCCCTGCTTTCTAGCTATATAACTTCAAGAAAATTAATTAACTTTCTGAATCTTAGTTTTCTCATCTGTAGAAAGGATGCAATAAATCCTGTCGCATAAAAGAATTGTGAAGAGGAAGTCATTCATTTAATTCATTGAAGCACTACATTTTGGCAAAGCATGCAGTTTGCTGATAACAGGAAGTATTTGTTAACTTATTATTAATGTTGATTTGGAGCTCACATGAACTTTTGCCTAGGAAATGACCTGGTAGATTGGATAGTTACCATGTTGATAGATTGCCAAGTGCCTTTTCTCATGTGTGGGGTTCTGATGCCATCGTCAGCTGGAAGCTCATTAGTCTTGTGGGTGGAATGCAGCACCAGTTGTCTGATTCAGCAATGCTGTAGAGAATTGAGAGGGTGTTCATTCAGTAAAGGGTGGCAAGGATTTTCTTAAATGTTTAAAAATAAAAAAGACAAAGAAATGTTTTCTCTTTAGGGGAGGGAAAATGGGGGACTGCCACAGTACTCCCCAAGGATTTAATTCAATAAACACATTAATAATAATAGTTGAGAAGATTTTCCTGACGCAACCAGATGTAGGTTAGATGGCCTTCTCTGCACTTCACAGTCTGCAGTGACCATTTGCAGCCTGGCACTCCTCACATTCAATATAGTCAGTATTTTTCACCCTGTCTTCTCAATTTGAGCTTCTTGAGGCAGACAGTTGTCTTTCTGTCTTTGATTTCCCACTGCCTAGAGCAGGGGCACATTGTTGACTTTCACTAACTGCTCTTATCTACACACTTATTCTCTGAGCTGTGTTATCCTTGGTAGAAACGAATGGTACTGGAGGAGGTGGGGCTTACAGAGCTCCGTGTCATCACTCTGGGGATCTGCAGTGTCCTTGTTGATTAGTCAATTCTGACTCTGTGCCCTACTTTGGGTATTGTTTTTGAGATCGAAGTGCCCCTCTTTAACCCTGTCTGCCTCCGCATCATGCTTCCTGTTCATTAGGTCAGTCACATGAGAATAAACACCTTGTCTCCTCCCATCAACTCCCATCCTCCGACACCAACCCCTGCCTCTGAATCACAGCCTAGAGAATGGAGCCTGTGGGCCTCTCCCACGTGGGCTGAATGTGGCCTTTGGGTGAGGACATTTCTACCTGTCCCTGGAGGAGAGGCACTGAGTACTCCCTTGGCCTCCAACCTGGTGTCTCCCCTGACTCTTGGCGGTCAGTGAGACTTCCACCAGCTGTCTGCTGGTGTCCTTGGATGTTGCCTTTGGTCTGACAGACTGGGCTTATTTCAGTGCCTGCAACGGAACCTGTCTCTCAGCACCTCTCCAGCGGGGAGGCTGAGGCCCCTCCTACTCTGCTTTGTTCGTTTAAACTTAAATGGGCCAAGACCAAAGGCGTGATTTCATGAAATGAACAAGAATTTCATAAAATGGAATTTTCTAACAATATTCGTCATTTCCAGTAAGGATTTTAAAAAGGTCAGCTTTGCTTAAATAGATGCAAACAGAGTGGCATTTAAAGATTGGAAAGCATTATTTAAGAAAATGATAGATTTCCCTTCCTAAAATAGGGTATCCTGCCTGGTGCTGGGGAGAGAGTAGGCAGGTCAAGGCCTTTGCCTCTCTATAGCATTTCTGCTACCCAAAGTCATTGTCAGATATCCCTGATTTTATTTTATCTGCCAGTGTACAACTTAAGCCAAAACTTGTGTCAGAACTGTTTTAATGAATATATTTGTTGCGGCCTTTTAAAAATGATATCATCATCCTGTCATCCAGTAAGCAGAGGAGGTAAGTGACTTTGAAGCAAGTGCTATCGGTGAAAAAAGATTTCATCATTATGAGAGAACGTTGAATGATGAAAAATAAAGGAGCGCATTATACAGTTGAGAGGTAACTTCCAATTATGTGTTGTCAGAATGTCCTATTGAACTTTCCTGGAGATGGTGGAGAAAGGGTAGTTAACACCTAATATTTGTTTAGTAACTGCTGTCTTATAGGCATCGCATGTACGTTATCTCATTCAGTCTTTATAACCTTACCTGTTCCCTACCATGAGGCAGGAATTATTCCTATTTTTCATGTAATAAATTGGAGGTTAGGTGACCTGTCCAAGGCCCCACAGCTCATACAAAGTCTGTTACTATTCTCCACTCTGTAAGACTAGTGTAATATTTTAATATTCACAATAATACCCTGATTAACTGAGTGGTGTGACAGTGTGTTGGTCTGCTCTTGCATTACATTAAGAAATACCTGAGACTGGGTGGTTTATGAAGAGAGGTTTAATTGGCTCACTGTTCTGCAGGCTGTACAGGAAGCATGGTGCCAGCATCTGCTCAGCTTCTGGTGAGGGCCTCAGGAAGCTTCCAATCATAGCAGAAGACAAAGGGGGAGCAGGTGGGTCATGGCCAGAGCAGGAATGAGAGGGCAAAGGGGGAGGTCCAAGACTCTTAAAACAACCACATCTTGGTAAACTAACTGAGCAAGAACTCACTCAACATTAAGGGGGTTCATGCTAAGCCATTCATGAGGGATCCACCCCCATGATCCAACACCTCCCATGAGGCCTCATCTCCAACATTAGGGATCACATCTCAACATGAGATTTGGAGGGGTCAGATATCCAAACCATATCTTTCTGCATGTGGCCCCCGCAAATCTCACGTCCTTCTCATGTTATAAAACACAATCATCCTTTTTCAGTAGTAAATCTACCACTGTATCTACTGCAGGTGGGACTGGAGGGCAGCAGCCCCCTTGTCACAGCTCCACTAGGCAGTGCCCTGGTGGGGACTGTGTATTAGGGTTCCAACCCCACGTTTTCCCTCCACACTGCCCTAGTAGAGGCTCTGCAGCAAGCTTCTGCCTGGACACTCAGGCTTTCCCATACACCCTCTGAAATCCATGTGGAAGCCGCCAAACCCCCTTCACTCTTGCATTCCATAGGCCTACAGGCTTAACACCACATGGCAGCCACCAACGCTAATGGCTGACCCTCTCTAAAGTGGTGTCCTGAACCAGAATGTGGGGAGCAGTGTCCTAAGGCTGATCAGGGCGGTGGGGCCATGGGCCTGGCCCCTGAAACTACTTTTTCCTTCTAGGCCTCTGGGTTTGTGATGGGAGTGGCTGCCTCAAAGATTTCTGAAATGCTTTCTAGGCCTTTTTCTCATTGTCTTAGATAGTAACACTTGGCACCCTTTTAGTCATAGTAATCTCTCTAGCAGGTGGTTGCTCCTCAGTGTGCTTGGAATCCTTCTCGATCACAGGGCCAGGCTGCAAGTTTTCCAGACTTTTATGCTCTCCTCCTATTATTTATTTATTTAGGGACAGGATCTTGCCCTGTCACTCAGGCTGGACTGCAGTGGTGTCATCATGGCTCATTGCAGCTTCAACCTTCTGGGCTCAAGAGATTCTCCAGTCTCAGCCTCTTGAGGAGCTGGGACTACAGAGATGTACCATCATGCCTGGCTGATTTTTATTTTTTTGTAAAGATGGAGTGTCACTATGTTGCCAGGTCTAGCCTCAAACTCCCGGGTTCAAGCAATCTTCACCCCTCGGCTTCCCAAATTGCTGGGTTTATAGCATGAGCCACCATGTCCAGTCACTGCTTTCTCTTTAAATATAAATTCCAACTTGAAGTCATTTCTTTGGTCCCATTATCTGATTATAAGCTGTCAGAAGCTACTAGGCCACTTCTTGAATGTCTTACTGCTTAGAAATTTCTTCTGCCAGATACCCTAGGTCATCACTCTTAAGTTCAAACTTCCACAAATCCCTACGGCATAAACCCAGTGAAGCCAAGTTCTTTGCCAGGGTGTAACGGGGTTACCATTACTCTAGTTCCCAATAACTTCCTTATTTCCATCTGAGATCTCATCAGTCTGGACTTCACTGTCCATATTTCTATCAGCGTTTTGGTCACAACCGTTTAACCAGTCTCTAAGGAGTTCCAAACTTTCCCTCATCTTCCTGTCGTCTTCTTTGACCTCCAAACTCTTCCAACTTCTGGCCATTACCAAGTTCCAAAGCTGCTTTCACATTTTCAGCACCCTACTCCTCAGTACCAATTTTCTGTGTTTGTCTGTTCTTGTATGGCTGCAAAGAAATACCTGCAGCTGGGTAATCTGTAAAGATGTTTAGTTGACTTACGGTTCTGCAGGCTGTACAGGAAGCATGGCGCTGGCATCTGCTCAGCTTCTGGTGTGGGCTTCAGGAAGCTTCTAATCTCGGTGGAAGGCAAAGGGGGAGCAGGGTGTCACATGGCAAGGGTGGGAGTGAGAGTGAAGGGGGAGGTCCCAGACTCTTTTAAACAACCAGATCTCATGTGAACTATTTGGGTGAAAACTCACTTACTGCAAAGGGGATGGTGCTAAGCCATTCATGAAGGACCTGCCCCCAGGATCCAGTACCTCCCACTAGGCCCCACCTCCAACATCTTCAACATGAAATTTGGAGGTGACAAATATCCAAACCATATCATGTAGGGATGGAGTGTTCTTATTAATTGAAATTTCTTGTTGAAGGCCATGAAAATATTTTTCAGTTTTGTTAAAAATCTTTCAAAATTATGTTGATTTCTTTTGCTATCTTTATAAATACATTATATGCTATGCATAATTTAATACTTAAATTTTTGTTACTAAATATCTTGCCTTCCCTTGTGTTTATTATTGTGAACACCAGTTTCAGTAAACTGATGCTTAATAAGCTCACTAAAGTTTAGTGCTCAGGTAGCCTCAGCCACTCATTTTACAGATGAGGAAATAGTGACCCAGAGAAATTGAGAGACTTTGCTTAGAATCACCATGTTTGTTTTTAGAGGCACAGTGTGTGTGTTTGTGTGTGTGATTAGAGAACTTTGATCTGAATGTTATAATATGTGCCTAAAAGAAATGGCTATCACATAAGTCCTGGTAGCACCTTATCTTCTTTCTTAAATTCACAGCAGGATACAAAAAAAAAAAGGGAGAGCTCTGCTTTTCTAAGTTTTACTGTGTTCAGAAACCACCTTTCACTTATTTGATTCTTCCAAATATGTCAGACAGATTAGGATGAGAGTAGAAAGGGATTGGAGCACTTCTGGGTCCTGATTCTAATTGAATTTAACATAGTCATATTTGTCAGTTTCTGAGTAGGAGTGAAGTAGCTGATGCTGTATTATAATATTGTTAGAATTTTGAAGGAGTCAAAAGCTTACTTGTCCTTGTTTGTAATCTTTTATTTTTGATCATGGAGCAAGAGTATTTATTTGCACCACATCTGGATTTGACTTTTGGCTAGAAAACACATTTTTTTCTGAAGAGTTCCTCCCCAGTCTAAGACCCCAGATCCATAACACATTGTATTTAGCCTATCAAGCATTGTACTATTGTATGAGGGATGCAAACGTTCATATGTCATGCTGTCAAAAATTTACAACCTTTAGCACTTGACTAAGTAGAGGTTAAACTTTAATGAAAACTTTACTATAACAATGGAGGCATATTCGAGATGTTCAGGGAAAAGGACAGATCTACCCAAGGCAGTAGATGGGGATGTGAGTGGCTGGGGGGACACATGCCTACTGGAGAAGACGGTCAGAAAGTTGTCAGTAGTTGAATCAGCTTGTTGGAAGTTCAGTAGGTGGGGAAGAAAGGGAAGATGACAACATTTGAAAACATGGAGATGATTGTTTTGGTGTGATGACTGTGAAAGTATGCAGGGATGCAGGGGAAACAAGGAAAAATTGGGATCAGATAATGAAGCATCTGGAATTCCATGCTCAACTGTTCGGAACATTCTGTAGGGAACTGGGGGTTGTTAAAGTGTCTGACTTGCATTTATGGGATGATATGTCCTGACATGCATTTTAATAAAACAATGATTTTGATTTAGTAAGAAAATTATTCCTCTTTAGTGATTAAAGACTGTATTAAAGAGGCAAAAGAATGAGGAAAGGAGATGTTTTAGAAGACAAATGATGAAGACCTTTACTTGTAGTGTGGCAGAAAAAATGGAGACTAGCAGATAGCTTTGAGATCTACATCTGTATAGAAGCTGCCAGATTAAGTGACTGATTATGGGAAGTACAGGAGAGGGAGAAGTCAAAGTAGATTGCTTAATCCAGAGTCATAGGACGAGTAATGGTGACATTGGTAGCTGAGAAAACACAAGGAGAGTTAAATAGAAGGTTGTAGAATGAAATCCAAGCAGCGACTTTGAAAGGTAGATGAGCCTTTCATAAGGTGTAACAAGCCACCTCAAAATTTCATAGCTTAAAACGACAACCTTATATTAATTATGCTTATGAGCTGATGGCTTGGCAGGGTGGTTCTTCAGGTCTGGGCTGGCTTAGGTTAGTCTGACCTTTTTTTCACTGATGATCTCCCGTCGGCAGGGAAATTGGCTGGTGGCTGGCTGGTTTAGGATGGCCTCAGCAGGAATGATGTTCCACTATCTGCTTCTGTTCATCCAGCAGGCTAGGTAAAGTTTGTTTCATGACTGTGGGGCAGGACTACAACGTGCACCTGACCTTTTGTTATTTATTTTGTTATTTTTTGAGACAAGGTCTTGCTCTGTCACCAAGGCTGTAGTGCAGTGGCTCAATCATGGCTCACTGTAGCCTCACACTCTTGGGCTCAAGTACCACCTCAGCTTCCTGAGTAGCTGGGACTACAGGCACACATCACCTTGCTGGCTAATTAAAAAAAATATATATATATAATAAATGTATATATTTATAATATATATGTGTATATATATAATAAATATATATATTTATAATAATATATATAATAAATGTATATTTATAAGTGTATATTTATATATTATATATAAATACATATTATAAATATATATATATATTTTTTTTTTGTAGAGATGAAGTCTCACTATGTTGCTCAGGCTGGTCTTGAATTCCTGAGCTCAAGGGATCCTCACATCTTGGCCTCCCCAAGTATTGTGATAACAGGTGTGAGCCACCATGTCTGGCAGTGCCTGAAGTTTTGAAATCCAGTCTCAAGACTGACATAGTTGTCACTTCCATTGCACTTTTTTCTGGCCAAAGCCAGTTACAAAGCCTGTCCAACTTCATGGGGTGAAGCTGCAAATTTACATTGCAGGGAGTTGGGTATAGGAAAGGTTGGAGAATGGGGTTTTTGCTGTAATTAGTCTACCACAGTGATTCATAATTATTAGATGATTATCAAAATAATTTCTAAATTGTATCCCGTTAATTGTATTCATATGCTTTCCAGTGAACACTAAAATGAATGATTTTCTAATATGAGCTTAAAAGTGTTGACATATTTGTTTCAATTGCTCTCATTTTGTGGGATATTATTCTGGTTGCTCTTTGCAGGGTTCCTGATGCTTTACATTTTTAAATTTAACTTCATTCAAAAGCATTAATAAAGTTTTTTCTCTTTTATTCAGAATTACCTCCAGAAGAATAATAAGTATACAACAAATCCTGCAAGTAAGGTATCCCAAAGCATCATCCTCACTCTTGGTCACCACCTCCAAAAAGGCACCCATTAAATGTAAAAATTTGACTAAATGTGTAACTGTGCCTTCAGTGTCTTTGGGTGGAGATGTTTACTTCAGAAGCTTCATGGGCTGGTTTTTCACTGTTGCTGGTGAGTTGCAAGATGTTGCCCTTGGCAAGGTGTGCTTGGTCCCTACAGTTCTTCTCTATCATTCTTATTAACGATGTTTTGCTAGTCCCATGCAGAGTCTTTGAATAGCATTCCAAGAAAGGACCACCCGCAGTGAAAATATTACGCCTACCCAGTGGTCTTGAATGTGTCCCTTATGAAGTGGAATCTTTATGTAAAATAGACACTTGGGAAGCAATTATTATTAATTACGGACCCTTTCATCACAGCCTTTGATTCCTTGCATGCACCAGTACTCACTCCTGCTGTTCATGACAGTGACAGTGTGTTATAGACCAACAATGGTTTTTGTGCCATTAAGAACAAAGAGACTTTTTGAAAAATATTCAGTTTACCAATTGCTGTCACAATTGTAGTCTTTGAATATGGTTGTGTGTGTTCTTCTCAGTTAATGGATTCTCCTTATATTAATGCTGACCCCTGCCTCTGTTACAGGCTTCAAGGGTATGTGTTTAAACTGACCCGTTGACATTGGGGTTAGATTATCCATGTATGCAATTTATTTTGAACCTTGTGAATGAGATAATCATATACAATTTGTGATCCATGAAAGGAATGCTATCTGGCACAGAGGGTACTGATTTGTTAGACTTTATGTTCTCATGATTATTTTCTGATGTTTGGAATAATTATCATTGTTTAATAAAAAAGCAAAGGCCAGCTGTATATAGCTAATTCATTTATAATTAAGGAAGTTAGCCAAGATATTCTGAGTCATTATTCAGTCAAAACATTTAGATACAGAGGGCTTTTAGTATGTTAGTAACTGAAAACCTAAACATATAAAGATACTACTTTTGTCCCTGTTTTAAGCACATTCTTTCAAATGTCAAAACTTGACTTTGAAGAATGGAGTGAGGGATAGGCAGGGATGAAAAAGAAGATGCCAGAAATAAAAACTAATTTTTTCCTTAGAAAAAAATTAAATATCTGAATAAGTGGAGAGAGATACTGTGTCCTTGCATGGAAAGAGTCAATATTGTTAAACTCGATCCTCCTCTGGTGGATTTATAGATTCAATGCATTCCCGATCAAACCTCAGCTGGACTTTTTGTAGGGTGTTGACAAGTTAATTCAGAAACTTGAATGGGAAGGCAGTGGAGCTAGGATAGCAAAAACGATTTTGAAAAAGAAGGACAAAGTTGGAAAACCATACTACCTGGTTTCAAAATTGCTGTGGTTTGAATGTGTTCTCCAAAAGGTCATGAGCTGGAAACTTAATCCCCAATGCAACAGTGTTGGGGGGTGGGGCCAAATAAGAGGTGATTGGGTCATGAGAGTAGAGCCCTTAGGAATGGATTAATGCCATTACCACAGCAGTGGGTTAGTTAACTCAAGAGTGGGTTGTTATAAAGTGAGTCTGGCCCCTGGTGCTTTGCCCTGTCTCACAGACTTCTGTCACCCACCAGTCCTCCATGGGATGACACTTATCAGATGCCACACCATGCTCTTGGACTTGCCAGCCTCCAGAGCCATGAGCTGAATAGGCATCTGTTCTCTATAAATTACCCAGTCTGTGGCATTCTGCTAGAGCAACAGAAAATGGACTAAGACAAAGATTTATGGACTGTTGCATTAATCAGGGTCAGTTGCTATTGGCAAAAGAATAGACAAAGGATAGATCAATGGAACAGACTAGAAAGCACAGAACTAGCCCCATATATATAAAAGACAGCAAATGACAACATGTGGGTAAAAGGTTGGTAATCAGTGAATCTGGGTAAATGTTATTTAAAAATTCTTTATACTATTCTGATTCTTGCAAACTTTCTGTATTTCACGATTTTTCTGATTTAAAAAAATACAGCTTTCCTAGTAGAAAAACCTAACATACTCTTTAAAAGCATTCAAGATTGAAATAATTAAATTTTGGAATGTTTCTCTTAATTAGGCACATGCTTTTTCAGAATGTAAAGCCCTTTGTTAACTTAATAAGCACATGTAAACTGAATTTATCTTATTCATAAAGCCAAAATAAATGGATTCAGGTCTAGTTAATAGCTTTATAATTGTGACTAGAAATGCACATGTCTGCATTACCTCTTACATTTATTCAAAACAATTTAAAAAGTGGAATGGAACTACTTCAATGGCAAAAAAAAATGCAATGACATCAGGTATTCAAAGGTATTATGATTGTGCACTAATACAGTATTGGTGGGGGAGGGTTGGTGAATAGTCTTATCACTCCAGTATACAAATTAAAAACCACAAAGCAAAACACAATTTTTCTGTTGGAAAATATGTATATAGATATTTAAAAGTCAAGTTCATTGAGGTATTATTTACTTGCAGTAAATCCTGTTTAGTTGAGTTTTGACAAGCACGTACAAATGTGTAACCCCCACCACAACCAAGATATAACATGGATCCATCACTCCCAGACAGTTCCCTCAAGCCCTAGTTTCTAGTCAACCCTTCCACCTGCCCTGACAATCAGTGACCTGTTTTCTGTGCCTATAGTTTTCTCTTGTCAGAAAGCCATATAAATGGAATCATGCAGTATGTAACTTTTCTATTAAAAAGAGCTTTATTGAGATAAAATTTATGTATCATACAATTTCCTCTTTAAAATATGTAATTCAATGGTTTTTGGTATATTCACAAAACTGTGCAGTTATTTTCACAATTTGAGAACATTTTCATCACTTCAGAAAGAAACTCAATACCCATTTATTGGCATTCTCATTTGCCCATTTTCTCACAACCTCCCAGTCTCAGGAAGCCACTAATTTACTTTGTGTCCAATGTAGCCTTTTGAGTCTGGCTTCTTTTACTAGGGATGATGCATTTGAGATTCATCCATGTTGTTGCATATGACATTACTTTGTTTCCTTTTATTGCTGAGTAGCATACCATTGCATGGCTATATCATATTTTTAGTATCATATGTATCAGTTGAAGGACATTTATTTTCTTTTCAGTTTATAGTGATTATGAATAATGCTACCATAAACATTTGTTTGAAAGATTTGGGTGAATGTAAGTTTTCATTTTTCCTGGGTAAATGACTAGGATTAAGACTGCTGGGTTATATGGTCTGTGTATGCTGAACTTTATAACCCAAGCTGTGTTCCAAAGTGGCTGTACTATTTTTTGTTTCTACCAACAGAATATGAGAATTCTAGTTGCTTGACACCCTTGCCAACATTTTGTATAGTCTGTCTTTTTAATTTTAGCTATTCTTATCTATGTATAATGGTATTTCATTGTGGTTTTTACGTTGTATCTAGGAAATCATTGTCTAACTCAGGGTTACAAAGATTTCTTGCATACTTTTTTTAGAAGTTTAATTGCTTTAGATTTTAAATATTGATCTATTTTCTGTATATGCTAGAAGTCAAGGTTGTTTTTTGTCTGTTTTGTTTTGTTTGCATATGGATGTACAATTGTTCCAACATTATTTGTTGTAAAAACTGTTGTTTCACCACAGAACTGCCTTTGCACTTTGGTTGAAACTCAGTTGAACATATATGTGATTTCAATTTGCATTTTCCTAATGGTTAGTGAACATTATTTCATATGCCTGTTTGCCATCCATCCATCTTCTTTGATGAAGCATCTCTTCAAAATCTTTTGTTCATTTTGTAATAGGGTTGTTTTTTATATGATTAAGTTCTGAGAGTTCCTTAAGTATCTTGGATATGTTACTTGATAAGACATGCGTTTTGCAAATATTTTCTCCGTCTGTAACTTGTTTTTTTCATCTTCTGAACAGTGTCTTTCAAAGAGCAGAAGTTTTGATTTTGATCAAGTCTAAGTTATCAATCTTTATGGATTATGCTTTCGATGCTTCCAAAGTGGCTCCTGCATTTCCATGACACAATCCCATCTTTTTATTCAAGTACTTCCGCATTTTCTGGAATAGCAAGGTGTCCCAGGCGTCACTTTACACTTTCCCTGCCTTACCCTGAAATGAGCCATTTCTATGGACAAACCATGGTTTCTTTTACTGAGGCATGGTATTAAGGAGGGAGAATTTTGAAAAACTTTTTCTGTCTCTTTTCTCCCTTAACATGCGCCATAGATTTATGAGTCATTCTGCATTATGATTTTGGACACGAGTTTGATTCTGAAGGTAGGTAATATGATTTTTTTAAATCAAATAAGAAGGAGAAAAGCTTATCATCAGTGGCACTGAGTTGTTTTAAGACAGATCCCCATGTGTCCCATGCCTAGTCTACGGCAGCCGCTGACCATCGGGAGATATGTTGTTGTCCAAATAGTGGGACTGCAACAGAAAAGGTCACTAGTCTTTCCCACATTTTATAGACATCCAGGTCATCCTTTAATTTGAATTAGAATCTATTGTTTTGGAAAGATTTTCTTTCACCTTGCCAGAGTAACAACAACCATAAGAGGACACAGTCTCTGATTCCTAAATTTACCCACTGGTGTTTGCCTTTGGGGAGAAGTGTCTGCTTTGATTTCCCAATGCATATTCTATTATTAAATCTTTGGAAGGAGGTAATTTCCCAGGTAATGTTTTCATAATATTCTGTTTAACTTAGTTTTATTACATATATGTATTCTTTTGGAAGCAGTCCTTTGTAATACTTTGTGAACATCTCCTAGCCTTTCTTATCTTGCCATGGTAATTATTTTATCTTTGAGGTGGAACAATGTGGTCCCACTGAGTTTTATGACCTTTAAATTGTGTTGATTTTCCAGGGAGTGGGATAAGGGCCATTGTACGCAAATCCATTGTGTTCCTAAAAGAAAGTGACTTAAGTTTGCATCTAAGGTATAACATTACCTAGCTTTCTTCGCTTTGGGGCATTCAGCTCCACTTACTGATTCTCATCATTTAAATACATAATGTATATCAGAATAACTCTTCATTCCTTACAATATTATGAAAAAAAGGAATACATTTTTGTAAAGTGCTTGGAAACATTAAGCACGGTCTTTGATTTGTAAAAAGTGTATAATTTAAAATTGGCTGAGTCCTTCTGTCTGAGGTTTAGCAGCATGCAGCACAGAAGCCTCAATTCTCAGGAGCTGGTCCAGGTCAGATTTGCTGCAATATCTCACTGTTTTGCAAAATGTTCAGAATATAGTGTCTGCATTCTAATTTAGTTAATTTGAGAATAATGATCATGAATTTAAGACCAGTTCCTTGGAAAGACTCACTATACAGAAAATTGCCTGGCTGTAGACCACAACCCTGATCTCAGCCAACAACATAGTGAATCTTGTTACGGGTGGATTAAATGGTTCAGCAAACTGATTTTGATTTCTTTCTGTGACAAAGCCCCTTGCTAGGTATTGGGGATACAAGATGAATGGAGCAATGAGTGGGTGAAATGGACATAAGGAAGCAGGCAACCAGAGACGAGGCAATGTGTCAGAAACCACTGAATGGGCTGTAACTCTACCTTGGGAGAAAGGTAAAAAGGGCTTGGGATTTTTTTTTTCCCGTAAAATAAACAAATAAATTACAATTAGAACTAGTAAAATTTAGCCAGGGCACTGGAGTGGGGAGAGTGAAATGTGGAAGGAAGGGAGCAGCAGGAGCTGAAGTTTACAGGTGGAAAATAGTAGAATTTGTGGAGGAAAATTCTAAGAGGCTTCAGCTGTTAGGGCAGAAAATTGGAGGCAGGGGGTGGTTATTAGCGAAACCAGCATACTAGGCAGAGGCAGAGTCTGAAAGGACTTATAAGCCATTTTAAGGATCTTTAGTCTTCAGAGCAATGGGAATTTGCTGAAGCGTGCTAAGCAGGAGAGTGAAAGTGTCAGACTTGCAATTTAGGTGCAGCACTGGATTTGAGAGTGACATGACTGGAAGCAGAGACATTTGGTAGGAGTCCTTTTTGGCAGTCAAAAAGCAGTGGACAAAGACGTGGAATAGAGAAATAGAGGTTGGGAGGGAAAGAGGACAAAACAAAATAGGCAGTACTTGGTGGTTGATTGGCTGCCAGAAGTGAGGAAGAGAGATGGGTGGAGTCAAGGGTGACCCTGGATTGCTGGCTCTCGTGTCTGGGTCTCTGGCTGTATCTGAATAGGAAGGTACCGATTAGTGCAGTTGTAAAACCCAGCTGGAGGGTTGGAAAACCCAGATGTCTGGTTTATCCTAAAGTTTCTGATTCACTAGGTCAGGTGGACCCAAGAATTTGCATTTCTAACAAGTTCTCAAGTGATGCAGATACAAAAACTTGAGAACAACTAAATTATTGGTTCTCAAAATGTCTATTGGAATGTGCTAGAGTGTTTATTTAAGGAAGTGGATTCTCATTCCCTAAAACTAATTGAGTTCCAATTTGTGGGCATTGCCCAGGAATCTACATTTTTTATAAAGGATCAGAAGTGATTTGTAATGCTGATGAGAACATAGGCCACATTTTAAGAAACATTTAGATTAAGGGCCGGTCTATGGCATGAGTTAGGTGTGTATTACTAGCTAGGTCATCTGGCCCCAATTTTCTTACATGTAATCTCATCATGAGATTTCATAGTCTCATAGCTATTATTTATTGGGGGCTTACCATGGGCTAGGCATTCTCTAATCATTTTACAATATATAATTTTATTTAAAGCTTGCCAAACTTTACAAAAGAGATAGAGTTGGCCCTTCATATCCATGGGCTCCACATCTGTGGATTCAACCAACTTTGGATAGAAAATATTAGGGAAAACAAAAACATAAAATAGCAATACAACAATAAAAATAATACGGTTTTAATTTAATTAATTCATTTGTTTTTTTTGCAGAGAAGCAGTCTCACTATGTTGATAGGGCAGATCTCAAACTCCTGGCCTCAAGTGATCTTCCTGTCTTGGCCTTCCAAAGTGTTGGGATTACAGGTGTGAGCCACCTTGCCCAGCCTAAAAATACTACAGATTTTAAAAATACAGTATAATAACTATTTAGGTAGCATTTACATTATACTAAATATTACAAGTAACCTAGATATGATTTAAAGTATAGAAGAGGATATATGTAGGGTATATGCAAATACTATGCCATTTCATATCAAGGACTTGAACATCCCCAGATTTTGATATCTGCAGGGGTCCTGTAACCAATCCTCCATGGATAGGGAGGGATGACTCTACTGCTATTATTATTTCCATTGTCAAGGTGATGAAACTGAGAGAGGTTAGTAACTTGCCCAAGATCCCAGAGCTAGTAAGTGGATTCTTATTTATCTGTGATCACGTTCAGTGGCTTCAGAGCCATTTACTGTCTGCGTGGTAGACAGTGTTCAAGGGTGTAAAAGTGATGCATTTTAGGAATGGACACAATATGGTACGGCTGGAGGGAGGTGGTGAGGGAGCCAGTACCAACTAAGATTCCTTTTCTCTGCGCTTATTCTATTAGATTTCTGACCACTTACCCTTGGTCGCTTTTGATTCCTCTTTAGTAATCTTGGTTTGAAAATTAAATTGGGTGTTTGCCTATTTGTAGTAAGTGTGGTGTTATTTATTAAATGACCTTTATATAATTAATTCAATGAACGGTGCAAAATTAGCCATGAGAGAATACTTGAAACTTTTTGTACTGTAACAGTTTTTGCCATCCAGTTCATTCCTTAGGACTTTTCCCATTGATAGTTCTATTGTAATATGACTACTTTTACCAGAATCTTATAGGTTTCTTCATCCTTCGCATGTGAATTATTAATGTTTATTATTTTATAAGGAAAGAATCATTCCCATTCAATGTCGTCTGAGAGGGTTTCTGTTCATTTAAGTTGCATTACTTTTGTTGGCGATGATTATCTCATTGTCATCACCCACTGAGGAGAACAAAGGTATTCTCAGGATTGCCACTTGGAGTTCCTTGGGTTAAGGGAGAGCTTAGTGAAGCAAAGTTCTGTATCATTGGGAGGCCAGCTTCTATTTATTAGCCTTTTCATTTTTGGTCCCTCCTTTCAGATTTTACCAGTTCATATCTGTTGCCTGCAAATAGCTGAAATAGCATTGTATGAGCTAGAAAGGTGTCAAATGAGCTAATTTCCTGCTCCTGCATTCAGAGAAGTTTCTCGAACTGCAAAAAATTATATAGTGGCAAAATGTACTAGCCAAAGCTGACTGCAAAATAAATTCTTCCTCAGTGAAAGAGCCCAAACAATTTGCTTTCAGATTGTACTTGTTATCAATTTCCTGTCT
Source organism: Macaca fascicularis (assembly GCF_037993035.2). Classification (NCBI taxonomy): domain Eukaryota; kingdom Metazoa; phylum Chordata; class Mammalia; order Primates; family Cercopithecidae; genus Macaca; species Macaca fascicularis. The sequence continues at coordinate 18,974,562 of NC_088391.1, read as the reverse complement.
CTTTTTGCCAAAAGAGAGGTAATATCTTCATTCAATTCTTTAAGTTTTTAGGCAAAATGAATATTATTTTCCTTCATTTTCTTCTACTCTTCAGTGATAATAGCTAAACAGTCTAGTTCCAGCTGGAAATTGTACCTCTCTTGCCCACTGAAATAAAAGTCTATGATAGTTTTCCCAGTAGTTGAAATATAAAAGAAAGGACACAGTAGAATTGCTAAAGAAGCTGTAGGTAAACTGTTTTCATAATCACAAGAATTTTTAGGAACCTTTTTGGACATTTTCCAGATGTGTCTGAGACATGTCATCAAGATATTGCTTTGTCTGCTTTTTGCAAATTGGCATTATGCGAGTTTATAACTGAATAGGACCAGTTAACACCTTTATTTTAGGCTACAGTCATAGATTCCTGAGACCTGAGGAGCTTGTGACTTGGCATAGTTATGTCATAGTAAAGCTGGGAGTGAAATTCACATCTCTTGACTCCCAACCCAGCACCATTTGTACTTATCATTTCTTGTGGATACTCTTTTCTCTGGGCTGAGGAGAGGAGTTTTGTAAACATTGTATTTTGCAGGGGCCAGATCCATTAGTCTTTTGCAGGGAAAATGAGTGACAGGTCAAAAGTAGGGACTAGGATGAAGTAAAAGAAACTTCAGAAAGAGACTTCTCAGAAGACCCCAGGGAACGTCCTTCATGCACTAACAAACGACTGTTAATTGGGTGCTTATTATGTGCCAGCACCATGATAGATGGTGGGATAAAGAGGTGGAAGAGTCACATGTGTTCCCTGCAAAAACCAAACACAAAGAATTTTGGTGGAAGGTTCTAGGTTTGAGAAAACAGATGCTGGACTATGGTCTGCAAACTAGTGGGCAAGAACTGGCATGCTTTCCTTTGCTAGACGGTAAATTCCTCCAAAATAGGAAGGAGTGAATGACTAAAGAAAATGTGATATATACATACAGTGGAATATTTTTCAGCCTTAAAAAGAAATACAATTCTGATAAGTACTTCAACTTGGATGCACCTTGAAAACATTAAAGGAAGTAAACCAGACACTGAAGGACACATATCATATGGTTTCATTTATATGGGGTCCCTAGAATAGGTAAATTCATAGAGACAGAAAGGAGAATGGTGGTTACCAGGGGCTGGAGGAAGAGAGGAACAAGGAGCCCATATTTAACTGGTACAGCGTTTCCGTTTGGGAAGATGAAAAAGTTCTGGAAATGGATAGCGGTGATGGTTGTACAACATCGTGGATGTACTTAATGCCACTATATTTTATACTTAAAGTGGTTTAAATGATAAATTTTACGTTATGTATATTTGGCCACATACACACAAAAACTTGGAGACACCTCCGGTTCATCATTATGACCCATGTGACTTAGCACATAACATTCTCAACAAGTATTTGTTGAACTGAATTGAACCAAGTGCCGGAGGACCGGGAACTGAAGGGAAAGTTGATTAAATCATGTTGGGGGTTGCAGAGAATTGGGGATTTCAGCTTACTCAGGCAGGGTGGATTCCCACAATGGCAAAAAGGTTCTCCCAGAGGTTTGGCATCCTGACAGTGGAGGGGCTTGTTAAACAGTCTTACAAAGTCAGGGGTGGAGCCTTCTTACATGGTCTGGGCTGGTGGCAGGTGCAGAAGAGGCACAGTGGAGCAATGAGCCAAATGGGAAAGAAATTCAGTGGTGTGTGTGTCTGTGCGTGCGTCTGTGCTTCTATTGTCATTGTCACTTGGATATTTCATTGTTACTAAATGGTGAAGCTGGCATTGTGCTACTTGAAACAACAATGAGCATGTGGCTATGTTTGCAATGTTTATTAATTTGGGTAATTTCTGTCACTAGTTCATTCTTTTGTTGCTTCCACAATTTTTTTCCCACAGCTCAATACATTTTAACTATGCAAACACACACATAACTATTATTCAGGTGAAGATACAGAATATTGTCAGTATCCCAGGAGTCTCCCTAATCCTTCCTTCTATTCAGCCTCCCTCATACACCTTTGGTAACCTGTCCCATGCATTTTTATTATTATTATTATTATTATTGAGATGGAGTCTCGATCTGTTACCCAGGCTGGAGTGCAGTGGCGCAATCTCGGCTCACTGCAAGCTCTGCCTCCTGGGTTCACGCCATTCTCTTGCCTCAGCCTCCCGAGTAGCTGGGACTACAGGTACCTGCCACCACGCCCGGCTAATATTTTTTGTATTTTTAGTAGAGATGGGGTTTCACCGTGTTACCCAGGATGGTCTCGATCTCCTGACCTCGTCGTGATCTGCCCACCTTGGCCTCCCAAAGTGCTGGGATTACAGGCCACCGCGAGCCACCAACCGCGACCAGCCAACCTGCCCCATGCGTTTTAAATGAGATTCTGCTACATGTTAGGCAAAGTTCTAGGCATTGGATCAGACACAGAAATAAATAAGGTGATCCCTGCTCTGTAGCAGATCATAGCACAGAGATGGAATAGACACATAGACAAAGAATAGGCTAAATACTCCAACAGATGTGTGTTTAAGGTCAGTGAGAGTGAATGGAGATGATCCTCACGAGCTGGAGTAATTAGTAAAGTCTGTGCACTGGACTTTAGTAGAGTCCTGAAGGATAATAAGATTCAGAGAAGCAGCATTAGAGGACAAGGCCTTCAGGTAGGGAATGAAGGCTAATGGTAAGAACAATCTTGGCAGCAGGTTATGGAGGGTGCCTGGCTGCATGATCAATGACACAATGTCGCACAGCTAGGGGAGGGCGTGTGGGGAGCTTTGAACACTAGGATGGGGCAATATGTCTGCAGAATTGAGTTTTGCTTGTATTTTTGTCTGAATTTTTTCGTAACAAGCAAACATGGGAAAAATGGACTTCACTGGTGTTCAAGATATGTCTTTAAAGCAACCCAAACCAAGCTCTTCTCCACTGGGGTGTCCATGAGATCCATTTACTCAGTAGTGGCCCAGCTGGAGTGGGGAGATAAAAGATGCTTTCAGGAGCAATACTGGGCTTCCCAGAGGTGGCTTATATTCCCATGCTGTGTACCCTGATGACTGTCATTAACAAAACACTGGCTACATTTCTGGAGAAATAAACCTTTACTAACCTTATCAGGCTTACTTCTCTAGTATAGATTGTGTATGTCTAGTACAATTGTTTCTCAGTGACAGCGTACTTGTTAAGTATTAACTATTCTTGTTTCATTTTAAACTTCTCTTCAACACTGAAATGTACATTTTATAGTTTTTCTCTCTATTAACATGTGTTCTAAATGTTTGAGAGAAAACAGTTTCTAAATGCATTTGTTTTTGCTCTTTGGTAAACTGTTCTTTATCCAAGTTATTAAAGAAAGAGGTATTCCCAATTTAGCTTAAACAGAGGTTTGGCAACTTAAAATACTTTGAAAGGAGTGTGTTTCTATTATTTTCTCACTAAAACAATTGTTTCAACTCTTAGGGAAGTACTGTCCGATGGAAGCCTATTTTACAGAAGCATAAAACTGTTTTATAATTATAAAGTTAACTGTTAACCCCCAAAACTTATACAGTGGGTTAAATACTTGTTATAGTAAGCAGATTACAGATATTTCTAATATTCCATCAGAAAATCCTTTCTGCTGTGTTAGGGAAGAGAGAAATTTCCCCTGCTCTTGTCAAATTAGCATACATTTCATGGCACAAATTATTGTGGAAACACAATAGTATATCTAGTAATATAAATATTATGCCCCGAGGTGGATAAGATTCTTAAAAGCAGATTAAAATAAATAATGTTTCTGTAAACAACACTCTAACAAGACTTAAAATTGGGATTTTTTTCTTATATCATTTCTGGTCAATTTAAATTAAGAATCCTAACTAATACATAAATAATTAGAAGACTCTAATATGGTATTTTTTCATGAGTATCCTACTTTACTGCCTAGTTTGAACCATAAAGTATATTATCATGAAACTTGTGGTTCTATATATAGCTTTATATTTTATTTCAACTGCTTTTATGACCTTGAAACTTGGCAGGAGTTTCACCCCTCTACCCTCACCCTTCATTTCCAAAGAATTTATAGGCTATCTTAACACTGTGGGTTTTTTAAAAATTTGAATCATGATTTAGCTTTCTTTTTATTAATAGAGAATCTATATAACATGAATTTTCTTCAGTTTTTACTTATCATCCATATGAAACTCTTTTAAGAACTAAGCCTATTTGGGTTTCATGATATGCCATATTCTATGAAAGTGTATTACATGCAGTTTTAATGGCAGAGCACAAACTGAATAGATGAAAGCTTTCTATTATAGGTAAGCTTTTAATAGGCAGTCTGAACCAAAGGGGCAACTTGATTAATCCTCTAAATATTTAATATTGACTTGTATATTTCTAATGCCATCTTGAAGAGCAGTCTGGGTTTGTGGGAATTATTCTTAAAGGATTGCTCATTTATGAGCATCCAGACAGACAAACACACATTTTAATTGAATCTACACCTGCTTGGTAAGAGATACTGACCTCACCTATGGCATATGCTGATTAGCTGAGTTCATTTTCCCCAGTGGCACCTGTGTTTATTCTCCCAGGTCACGTGCATGTGCAGCATATTATTCAGGAAAATACTGATTTGCTGAATAGCCAGTATCCAGAGGACTTGAAAGAATGAGTTGGGTTCCAGTGGTAAAATGAGGTGAAGGGCCCAGTGACTTTCCCACTTATCGTCAAAAGCTGTTCAAGTACTAATCAGCTCCAGGACCAGAGATCACTGGTGATTTGGTTCATTGGATGAAAGAGCCGTTGAAGAGTTCAATTTCCTTCTGATATGGTTATTTCATTTTACAGGCATGTTTTTTTTTTTTTTTTTTTTTTGAAAAAATAAAATCTGCAAGTCACATGATAGAGAAAAGACTAGCTGTGCAAGAAAACATTTGGCAGATAATATGAAACCATATGTTCCTACTTTTCTAAATGCAAAAGAAAAAGAACTAAAAGGCTAAGGTAATGCCATGCTGTTAACTGGGGCCAAGGACTATGTTTGTCATAAGCCCAGCTTCTATTTTTTATATGAAAGGACCGATTAGGGGTGGGCAAACTATGGCCTGTGAGTCCCTCTGTGTTTATAAATAAAGCATTACTGAAACACAGCCATGCACATTCATGTATGTATTGTCTATGGTTGCTTTCATGCCACAATGGTAAAGTTGAGTAATTGCAACAGAATCCATATGGCCCGCGAAGCCTAAAATATTTACTCTTACCCTAAAAAGTTCACCATCTGGAGTAGATGAATAACTCTATGGTAGATGAATAAACCACATTTTATGTAAAGATATTTTAGTGTAAATTGCAGGTATCCTTACATTTTACTTCTGATTTCTTTATTGAGTATCTCAAAAATAATAGTGCTGTGTAACCAGATTGAAATTGTTATACTTAATAAAGTAATAGTTTTTCCTTGATGAAATTTGATACCAATTCATATAAAAATTTCTGAATTGCGTCCAAACTATGATTTACAACTTGTTTCTCCAAGTCAGGATCTAATTCAGGATTATTCCTTGCATTTGGTGTCTGTGTCACCCAAGTCTCCTTTAATCAAGATATGTTCCTTTTGTCATGACACTGACTCCTGAAAAGGCTGTGCCATTTGTCCCATAGAATATATCTGCAATATATTTGATTGCTTTCGAGTGGTATCATCTAATATGTTCCTCTCTGACCCGGATTTACGTAAACTGGAAGTTAGATCTCAGTTGAATTCAGGTTAAACATGGTTGGCAAGAAATTGTGCAAAGGGATCCTAAAATCTGCGTCAGATCTGAAGATTTGTGTCACTATTAGTGACACTAAATTTGACCATTAGCTTAGTCAACAAATTATTTTAAACATAAGAAAAATAGGCTGGGCGTGGTGGCTCACACCTGTAATCTCAGCACTTTGGGATGCCAAGGCAGGTTGATCACCTGAGGTCAGGAGTTCGAGACCAGCCTGGCCAACATGGTGAAACCCCATCTCTATTAAAAATACAAAAATTAGCCAGCTGTGGTGGTGTGCACCTGTAGTCCCATCTACTTGGGACTGAGGCAGGAGGCTGAGGCAGGAGAATCACTTGAACCTGGGAGGCGGAAGTTGCAGTGAGCCGAGATCACACCGCTGCAGTCCAGCCTAGGTGACAGAGTGAGACTCCGTCTCAAAAGAAAGAAAGAAAGAAAGAGAGAGAGAGAGAGAGACAGACAGACAGACAGACAGACAGAAAGAAAGAAAGAAAGAAAGAAAGAAAGAAAGAAAGAAAGAAAGAAAGAAAAATGGCATTCAGGGTACAAGAAGTAAAGAGTTAGAAGTTGAACTAGCCACCTGACATTGATTTCTTGCTCCCGTTTGTGTTCCAGGATGCCCTCTAGACTGTGTGGTAACCTGATCTTGACTCTCCATTGCTTTCTCAGTGGTTCTGTGCCTAAAGTATATTCTCACTCCATGAAATTTTTTAATGGCTTGGCAGAATGGGGGTAGGCCTATTTTCCTGATAATTGTGCTTTGTTTGGGTTCTGTGATTGTTGAGGGTTTTGTTTTTGTTGTATCTCTTTCCTTTTAAGTACAGGAATATCAGTGAAAAGCAACAAGATGATTAAAGGTGGTAAAGCTTGATAATGAGACATGAAAGAAATCTAAAGGACTTGTAATTATTGAGACTTAAATAGATAGAAAACCCCACGCTGTAAGTTAACAAGTACATTTAGGTAATTATCACCATTAAAAAATCTGAATGCAGTTTTAAAGCCCTGAAATTTCCTAGTGTTGTCTACTTCCCTGGCATGAAATATTCTGTACCTGTAAGGATAAATCTGCCAGAGGCAGACGCATGCTGGGACCTGTGGCCTTTTAAAATGGACTTTTGTTGTGTTAGTGTAAGTTTCCTCTTTTGCTTTATACGTATTATTTCCTTGGTTCATAAACTTGTGGTTTATAACCCGGGTCTAGGTTTTGATGCATCGTCCCTAAAGCCACGTGGACTTGTGTGGTGTGCTTGCTGAGGACTGTGAACTTAGAGCTGCCAGTGGCCCAACCTGTTCCATTATTTTCAGGCAGGAATGTGTTTAAGGCCTTTGCAAGAGGAGGGCTAGAGTGAAAGGCAGAAAGACACTGCAAACAGAGAACCATGAATGAACTTTAAAAATTCCCACAAGGCTTGAAAGGCTCCCATCAGTAGGAAGACAGTTAATCAAAATGACAGGGGCAGAGGAACAGGCCCTGTGGAGGGAACCTTCTCAACAGCTTCTTAATACCTCAGGGAAATGTGTGAGCTTCTCTTGGGTATGGATGTATTAGAATAGGTACAGAGAGGTGACAGCTAAGGGTCAGGAGTTGAAAAATAACAAATCATGCTTCATTGTTTTAGGAAAAATGACTGCTTAAAAGCAAACTACCTATTACTTGCCCTTGAGGTCTTAAGTAGACAAGAGGTAAATCAGAACTGGATTAACTACTGACTGACTCACTATGAAACTAGTTCAAGTAGAATTTTAACTGCATTCTGCTGGTCAGATGTGCAAGACATTTGGGTGAAGAGAGGGAAATACTGATGAAAGATAAAGGGGGAAGGATAGGAAAAGATCGGGAGAGGTGCTGGACTGGGCAATAATCTGAAACCTGTGGAAGGAGAGAAGGAAAGAAGTTGGGCAGGAGGAGCTCCAGACTTCAGTGTGGTTCTGAAAAGATCTCAGCTAGGCCACCGGGAGTCCATGAGCAGGAGTTGCGCATTAAGAGAGCCATGAGTTGGGCAGCAAGGCTGAATCTAGTGACCTCATGGTGCTCAGTCATTGGCTGGGAGCACCTTGGAAGAGGCACAGCTTTGGTATGAGTGCAGAGAGCCTGGAGATACAGCAACTGATGCTCATTCTGTTGACTTCTCCCCTCTTGAAGGGAGATCTGAGTGGTACAACTCCGTGGCTGTGACACTTGGTCCGCAAAAGCAACTGGTATGACTCCTCCTTCTCTGCATTCTTGTTCCCCTACCTTCAGCAATCACTTGATGTGTAATTGAATTGAACAAGAGTGTTCGAATGTCAAAGAGTGGCACCTTGCAATGTACATTTCTTTCAAATTTTAGAACTTGCTCTATAGGAAAAATATTTTGATCCTGAAAGTTTACTACTTGCTGCTTGTGAACTTAGAGCTGTGACCTGGCAAACAGATCTTTTACCAACTAGATAATGAAAACACATTGAATGCATAAAGTGAATGGGGTGAGGTTAGCGTGTCTCATTATTTTTCCTTTCCTATGTATTGTCAAATAGAAAGCTGAAGCAGGTACTCAAATAGGTTTCATGAGTGGTTGATTACATTTATTCTGATCCCTCCTTGCTTGAGTTATTTATTTAGAATGCTAACGGTCTCTGCCAGACCCCATGCTCATTTACGTCCTGAGCTTGATTTTTTATTCACTGTAATAACTAGGAACAGGTGATTATGACTCTCAAAAGAAGAGGTAAAATCACAGCAGAAGAATGATGTTTTTGTCTCTAATGAATCTTCAAGTTAATTTCTTATTTGCTTTAATTTAGCTATAAAATGTAATAGCACACATGTCTATGTAGGTCAACTTCAACCAGGTAAAAAATGATAGCTAGTAAAACAGAATGTGTGCACTATCCCTGAATTCATAGAACATCCCGGCCCAGTGCCTGAAATTCCTATTTAGTGATATATGATGACCTTGATTCCCACAAAAATAGCCACCTTCTGTTCTTTTGAATTTTTATCTCAATTTCTTCCACCAAAAAATGCATTTTAATTTTTTTTACAATGCCAGCCATTAATCTTTAAAATTGTTATATTTAATAAGGTAATAGTTATTCCTTAATGAAATTTGGAATAAGATAAGTGATCATTGGGATCACCCAGCCACTCTGCTGTGTTGAGCTTGGAACAAAAAGAAGAGACAGAGAAGCTCTATAAAATGTTGTGTGTGATGATGTGGGTTATGTTAGTGTTACAGGCTGAATTGCCTCTCACAAAAACGTATGTTAGAGTCCTACCTCCAGGTACCTGTGAATTTGACCTTGTTTAGATGTAATCAAGTTAAGATAAAGTCATTAGGGTGGGACCTTCTCCAATATATGATTGATGTCCTTGTAAGAAGAAGGAAATTTGGACAGAGATACGCAGAGAAAATGCTGCATGGAAACAGAAGTAGAGATTGCAGTTATGCTGCCAGAAATCAAGAAAGGCCCGGGGGTGTGAGAAGCTAGACAAGGAAAGGAAAGATCATCCTCTAGAGGCTTGGCCGAGAGCATGGCCCTGCCAACAGCCTGATTTCAGACTTCTAACCTCCAAAACAGTGAGGGAACAAATTTTTGTTGTTTTAAAACACCCAGTTTATGGTACTTTGTTATGGAAGCCCTAGGAAAACAAAGTGGGTAGTGAGAGGGTGATGGTTGCACAGGGGGCAATGAGAAGAAAAAGCTTATAATTATTAATTTTAATTTATGTGAATTGGTAATGCATAGATGTGGTCCACAATTATAAAGGTATAAAAGGGTATATAGTAAAAGCATCTCTGTTACTACATTTCCCCCCACCTCCCCAGGTCTCCACCACTCTTATCCATTTTCTTGAGTATCACTCAAAAAGTGTGCAATGCATTTACAAGCATTTAAGAATTTCCACCTTCCTTTCTTGTCTCTCGTTAATAAATAGCAATGTGCTATTTACACATTTTGGATCTTGACTTTTCACTTACAATAGATTTTGAGATTTTGGAATATTAACACAGAGCTATTATGTAATAGGGAAGATTTAAATTTGACCTATATATGAAGCCCAGTAATTGCCTTCTTCTAGTTTCTGTTGTTAATGTACCACACAATCACATATGGGATGCTTAACACCACTGTGTTTTGAAAACTGCCATGCGCTAGGTACTATGCAAATGGATTACATATTTTATTTAACCTGTCTTGGGTAAGGGCAGGAGGGTTAACAAGAAAGCTTCAATTTCCTTTGCCTAAAGAACATAAAAAGAAATGTTTGCTGTTGGAACACGATCAAGTTCCATTTGTCCTGTAGTCTCCTGAAAAAAAAAAAAAAAGAGTAAATTTATATATGTAGTTCCAAACACTGCCAAATTGCCTCAAGGTTAGTTTCATGTTAAAAGACTTATCTCTTGTTTTTCACTTGTCATCACTGAAAAACATCACTTCTTTGGCATTATAGATGTAATTTTTCTTTCTGCAGAACTTATGCCAGGAAAGCAGAGTCTGTTTTTGATATTTCTGAACATTCCTAACTAGGATGGCAACAACAAGGGTACATATGTATTTTATACTGAGGATATGAGCCAATTACATGTGCAACCCAATGTTCTACCCTAAAATTACTATGACTGTCACCCCCACCCACCATTCAAATATGGGTTCTTCACTGGCAACTTGACAGCTGGGAATTGGAAATGTGTGGAATGTTGTGTATGGTGGCAAAGGAGTTGGTAAGTATCTGTGGCATTATTGTCTTGCTTCAGACGTGGAAATATGGAAGACCCCGTGTCTTCCAATCTGCTACAGAAATAGGGTAGATCAGTCCTTCTGAAAGCACACTAGAACACCTCTGTTCTCGGCATGGACTCCAGTGGTGGGGAAGACTCCCTTCCGCTTCACTTGGTGATATATTTGCCAGAGATGTGGGAGCAGAGATGGGTAGTTTTCCATCAGCATCCAAGCTAGGGAGTGTATGTCAGCCTCTTTGCAGCTAAGTGTAGTAGCTAACCAAGTTCTGGTCAATGAGATGTGGGTGAAAGCGATGTGGGGCGCTTCCCATCCATGCCTTTAGAAGAAAGGTGTGTGTTCCTTTGCTGTTTCCTTTTCTGTATTCAGACATGCATGTGATGGTAGAAACAGGAGCTGTCATCTTGGATTCAAGAGGGAGGCCACATGTTGAAGATAGCAGAGCCACCCTACCACCCTGGAATATTCCTTGAGAGAGAAATAAACTACTGTCTCATTTAAGCCCCTGCATATTGGGGGTGTTCTTTGTTTCAACAGCTTAGATTGTGTCCTAACAAATATACCCATATACCCAGATATTGGTAAGGACTTGGGCCACCCACATGTTTTAACTATCTTCTGGAATCAAATATTGAAGATACAAATGACTAGTTTTAGAGCAGCCTAGAGTCCAAGGTTGCAATGTATTCTCTCGTTTCCTTTATTTAAGTCTGTGCTTGAGAAACGTCTGTGGCTTAAAATGGGACTGGTTAGTATAAAGTTGGTGATAGCAGTGTTTTCCAAAGTGCTTTTCAGGAAACATGTATTAATGGGAATTCTTCCAAAAAAAGGTGTGGGAGATGATTTAAAGGCAGTATGTTTGAAAAGTAACGGGTCATATAACTTTAGTTTCTTCAGAGCCTCTAGTGGGAAATGAATACCCTAATCTTCCAGTGGGAGGATGCAGCGTGCAGTGTGGTCCAACATAATTTGGCCGTGAACCTCTTTCTTTGGAACACTTAGTAATGTTTTGTGGAATCCTAGTGTTCTTCTGAACATAAGTTGGAATGACAGCATTATAGGGTTACAATTATATTGTATTTTACTAGTCTAGAAAATATTCTGTCTCTGTTAAGGATGACTATGTATCTCATCCATTGTGATTGATTCAAACTTTAACTCATAGAAGATACCATGTTTACTTTATTTTAAAGGTCTAGAGGAATACCGCATATTTGGTCCCATGGGATATATACATGGTACAAGTAAAAAGGATGATATTTGTCTTTATGAAAATAAAATGATATAAATTTGAATATATGAAATAACATTGTAACAGGGCACCATTTTTATCTGCTTTGTATTATTTGGACTATGGGTAGGATTTTACTGGAAAAAAATGGTGATGCAGCAGCAAAAATAAGTCAAAAAACTATTGTTGGTATTTGTCGAGAAGCGGTGGTTGTGAGATGGAAAACGTCAGTTGGGGCTGCTTTGTGGAGGGCTGCGAATGTCTACTCAATTTGGTAGGCACTTGGGAACCACTGAGTTTTTGAGCAGGGGTTAGGGCAGGAGTAGGATTAGTGTTGTTCTTTAAGAAGAATATTCTGACAGCAGGACAAAAAAGGGTTTAGGTGAATGCTGGAGGGAGGCAGGGTTATGAGGCAGGAGGCCACTAACACCCAGGGAGAGGAACAATGGGAAGATGATTCAGGGGTAATTTCCAGACTTTCATTCCTACTGTTGGCATTATATTTTGCATACAACTGAAATGTGGCTTTTGGAAACGTAAACCAATAACAGAAAATGAAAAATTAGAAGCCCATGAACTATACTTGAAAACACCAAAGCCAAATCTGTCTCGTGGCTGCTTTTAACACCCCGAAGTGCTTTTCAGGATGTTGGCGTATGTCACGTGAACTTCTTCCCCCTGACTCCTCTTTCTTCAGTGTACTTGTGGCAGAGGGGTTCAATTATGCAGTTATGTGCTGTAATATGATATTTGTCCAGCGAAATACTCTTTAGTTGAATTGTCTGTGCTCTTAATCTGGTGGTCACACTTCTGTCAGTAGAAGATTTTTACAGCATCTGGCCCCACACATCTAGTGTTCAGGGGCGGATAGGAAGCTGTGGATCTTAAAAGGAATCTACCTGAAGTCTGAGTAGCTTTTACGACCTAAAGGTCAAACATTGGAATTTCCAATTTAAATTTGGTACTTCTATACCCTTTTATTTCCAACTGTATAGGCTTTGGTGGCCCCAGAATAGTTTGGCTCGCATTGTCTGGAATCTCATGAGCCCCCCAAAGTACATTTTGTTAATTTAATATAACCTCTTCTCTTTTTAGGCACACCCTAATTTTTTTTACTGTCTTTAAAATTTTATGTGTCCAAAGGAAAAGAAAATGTAAGCATGGCTATCTACACAGAGACAATGAGGCTCATTAATTCTCATCTGCATAAAAGCCATTTCTATCAGCACAGCCCATTTTCTATTACAATGACATGCAATATATTCAGAAAAGCATGTTTCCTAATAGTTATGTCACTAGGGTATGGTCTACATTTAGATTGCTTTTAATACGAACTCTTTAGTTCTGCCAAAAAACTTTTCTCATAACGAATCATTGGAAAAAGCTGTAGTTTGTTCATTAGCTGTCATTCATGACCCTGGCATGAGTTAACTTGCAAATAATTACTCTGTGAAAAGTAGAGCCAGTTAAGTGTATATTGCTTGTATTAGTGTAGACACCTCATGAATGTCACCTTTTGTTTGTTTGTTTGTTTTTGTTTTTGCTGTTTTTTGTTGTTGTTCAGACGGAGTTTCGCTCTTTCGCCCAGGCCTGACTGCAGTGGCAGGATCTCGGCTCACTGCAAGCTCCGCCTCCCGGGTTCACGCCATTCTCCTGCCTCAGCCTCCCGAGTAGCTGGGACTACAGGCGCCCGTCACTACGCCCAGCTAGTTTTTTGTATTTTTAGTAGAGATGAGGTTTCACTGTGTTAGCCAGGATGTTCTCCATCTCTGACCTCGTGATCCGCCTGCCTCGGCCTCCCAAAGTGCTGGGATTACAGGCATGAGCCACTGCGCCCAGCCCACCTTTGTTACAATTCTTAAGTGAATATGTCCCCTATCTGTAGCAAGCTGGAGACAGTGATCTCAGTGGAGTTTCTGCTTGATTCTGTAATCAGCATTGTAGTTTTGACAATGAACATCCTCTAGGGATTTTTTTTTTTTTTTTTTTTTTTTTGCCTGCGATGTTATGTAGTTGGGAGTTTGGAGTCTCATGGCTAATTTTAGGCCCTTTTCCTTATGCTGCTTCCCCAGTTTCAGTCACGAATATGCAGTATCATTCATTTGCCTTATCACAAGTGAAATAAGCAAGCACAACACAATGCAAAAGAAAAAAAGTGATAATGTAAAAGAATTTTTGTACAAAGTGTTAAGAAGGCAAAGGTTTTATGAAAGAGGTAGTTTTATTCTGAGGTTCATCCAAGGATTATTTTATCCAATCCAAGTTTTTAGGACTTACGAGTTGTGCAGTTCCAAGGCGACACTATTCATTTAGAATATAAAGTAGCTGATGCCCTTTGAATTTGTGCAGTGTGATGACTCTGATCTTGTTTACCTGCATTGGAAACTCTCCGGTAGGAGAATGTCTCCTCATGCCAAGTGGAATAAAGTTCAAGCCCTTAAGTACAGACAGATATAGTATTCCAGTTTGCCCCCATTCATACCTCCAGGCACCTCTCTTCCTACTCCCCTTCCCACTCTGTTTCTGTTCATGGAATGGGATCTGGGCATCTTAGATGTCCCCATGTCTTTACATATGCTACTCTTTTCTTTTATTTTTTTAATACTTTTTTTTTCTTCTTTTTTTGAAACAAGGTCTCACTTTGTCGCCCAGGCTGGCTAGTCCCTGGGCTCAAGGTATCCTCTTTTTTAAACCTCCGGAGTAGCTGGAATTACAGGTGTGCACCACTGCACCCAGCTAGTTACTCTCTTCGTTAGTAATCCTTTTCCCACTTTAAGTTCACTCAAAGAACCCTACACATTCATCTAATATTCAACAGTTATTTACTGAGTACCTACTATGCACAATGCATTGAACTAAGCACACAGGCAGTGCCCATTTATAGTCTTGGATTGGATAAGTTAATCATTGGATGAACTTCAGAATAAAATTTTCTCTTTCATAAAACCTTTTTCTTCTTGACACTTTTTGCAAAACTTCTTTTACATTATCACTTTTTTCTTTTGCATTGTGTTCTGGTTGATTACTTTATCTGTGTGTTTCCTCCTTTTGGATTATAGATACAAGTCCAAGACCTTACTTTTTATTTGCTTCCCAACAAACAGCTCAGTAAATTGGAAACAGCAAAAGTGCAAGTAGAATAGACTTTGAAGCATCCCCTCCTACTAGTGGGCAAGTTAATTAATTTTTCTAAATCTCGGATTCCCCATTTGTGTGTTGGAGGTAAGAACATCCAACTAAATCAGCCCAACAAGTTTTATTCTTTGTTCTTACTGTGTTTGTAGACTTTAAATGAGAACATATTTGTATATTTGCAGTACAGTGTCTTACACACTAAGTATGAACCTACTAAGGTGTTCATCCATTAGTAGCCTTCTTTATCACCTGCTTAGGACTTTGGGCATAGTAGGAACTCATGAATATCTATTAAATAAATGCACACAAGGTCTTTGTCATTAAATATATTTAGATAGAAATAAGGGAATTGGGCCAGGTGTGATGGCTCACACCTGTAATCCCAGCACTTTGGGAGGCTGAGGTGGGTGGATCACCTGAGGTCAGGAGGTCGAGACCAGCCTGGCCAACATAGAGAAACCCTGTCTCTACTAAAAATAGAAAAATTAGCCGGACATGGTGGCGGGCGCCTGTAATCTCAGCTACTCAGAAGACTGAAGCAGGAGAATCATTTGAACCTGGGAGGTGGGGGTTACAGTGAGCCGAGATCGTGCCACTGCACTCCAGCCTGGGCAACAGAGTGGGACTCTGTCTCAAGAAACAGGAAAAAAAAAAAAAAAGAAGGGAATTGGGATGAATTTTGTACATTATTTTTTGGCGGTGGCATCTCTGCACAGTGGGTCCTGGGAAACAGTAAGCTTGCCTTCCAGCTGTTTTAAACAGAACTAACTTGCACTGCCTTAACCATCTTTCTGTCTTTTGACAAGATAGAGTAATTCTTTGAAAATCAAGCCATATACATTTTTTTTCCCTTTGAAAGTGTCTAAGCAACAAAATAAATAAATGTATTATTCATTCTGGGTTGTGTTAATTCTTCCTGCCAGAGGGGAAAATGAATTTACAGGGAATTCCTGGAAGAATATCTTGAGACCTAAAAATAAAAATCATGGTTTTATTTTAAACTTGTCAACAGGGGTGACAAGTGCAAGAATTGTAGCCCAGATGTGCGGGAAGCAACTCATAAATTCTATTTTCCACTATGTTTTATCTTGCCTGCCACTTTCCCTAAAATGGAAATCATTTTTAGTATCATAGAGAGAGATGGGAAACGTGGGAGTTTATTTGTAGAAGTGGCACTATGGTGAGCGAGCGTTCACAGGGACACTGGCCTATTTTCATAGCTGGCCTCTGGGAGAGAGGGATGCCCGACAGCCTGGCACTTGAGCTCTTCAGGATGCTGCTGGACTTGTCATTGCTGTTCCTCTTTGGGGTCTCCAGGCTGCTTTTAAATTCTCTAGGAGGTGACCATGGGACCTTATTAGATGTGCTTTAATTTCTCTTTCTAAGTTGGTTTGTGCAAATACAGATGTCTAGTTTTTTTTTCAGTCAGAGGGGAGAGGAAGGATAGAGTTGAGGAGTGGGCAGTAAGCACCCCCATTCAGAGGCAGATGCAGTCTGGTTTAGGGAGATGGTAGAGGACTAGAGCATATTTGTGAGTATGGAGCTGGCCTGGGCGCTGAGATCCAGAGTGAGGAGTGTGCCAGAGAGTCCATCTGTTTGAGCTGGCATGATTCATAGTGTGAATCAGTAGATCTCTTTTCTTAGCAAAAAAACAGCAAAAGCCAAAATGGTGAATTCTCTTCTTGCGGGGGTCATACGAAGTGGAAGGAGATGAGATTCTATATGATTTAGAACTAGTTCATGAGCTACCAAATCTAAAAACTAGGAGTCAGGTCAGATAAAATAGCATATTTCAAGCTTAAAGTTTTATGATCATGAATCTTATAGAAATACAGTTAACTTAGAAATTAAAGATTTAAGATTAATTTAGAAATAGAAGTTTCTAGAAGTTCTCAAATGTATACTTCTGACAACTTGGTTAAATCCCTGGCATGTGCAGAAAAGTTTCTGTGATTAAAAAATAACAGAAGCATGAGAGTTTTTCCCTGTCCAGCCAATTTTGTAGTCTATTTGGGAAGATTAAAAACAACTACAAAAGCTAAGTAACACGGAAACAAAAAAAATGATGAGTATATAACCACAAGGAGCCCAGGTACTGTAAAAACTAAGTAACAAGGAAACAAAAAAAAATGATGGGAATATTACCAGAAGGAACCCTCAATTTGATTCCCATATCAGGAAGTTCTTGGGTTCAGTGCAAGACTTGAAACCTGACGTGGTCTATTCTGGCCACAGAACATTAAATGGTTTCCGCTTCTGGGAGCGCAGTGGCATCCCATGGCATTGACCTCAACCACGTAGGTCCAAGTCTAGCAGCACACATCTGTTGTAGGAAAGAAAGAAGAAACAAACCAAGACGTGTTATCAGCTGCCCAAGGAGGTATATTTAGGTTTCATTAGATTGTAGAATATATGCTTTTTTTTTTTTTTCTGGACAACAGATGGAACCATGTTGTTGGTTGTTCAAAGATGGACGGGAGACAAATCTATCAACATGAAGTCAGCTCCAACTGCAGCTATCTGTCTCTTCTCCTGAGGACTGCGCTAGTGGTCCACAAAGCTCACCTTGCTTATCACGTGGTATTTCTTGACGTTGGTTGAAGCACATCACCTTAGGCAATGCATGAGGGCGAAAGGCCCCTTTCTCAGGGATGTATGTGAAAGCGTGGTGGGTTGGGTACCAGCTAAGGCAAAAAAGGCACGAAGCAGAATGCAAGCATCATACAGTCATCATTCAGTAAGAAATCTTCATGATTAGACAAAGGAAAACATAAACGCCTTTTAACCTAGAATGCAAAATTTCTAGTGATTTTTACTTTTTCAGTGTATCAGAAGTCACTGAGCAAGGTAAATACCAGCACTTACAGAGACGGAGTCATAAAAGCTGCTCTCTAAAACTAGAGGATGTGCAAACCCTGTAGTACCATTTAACAGATTTTTGAACTTGTTAATTATGTCGTTTTGAAACTGGAATAAATACATAATTTGAAGGTTGATTTTTCTGAACAAAAGTAAGTCAAGGCAAAGTTTTCTCAGAATCTACCGTTTGATTCTTGAGGGTATTCAGAATCCAGGATTGATGTGCATTTCAACATTTCAGTTTCTGCCTAAGTGAAGATTCACTTAAAGCCTTCGAAATTACAGATGTAAAATGAGGCTGCACGTGATGTCAGTAGCTATAATTCCTACTCTGGGGGTAGCTTGATACGTCCGAAGGCTGAGTGAGCTGGGGCAGAATGAATGGATCTTTGACTTCACAAGATACTGTTCTAGTCTGTAACCTTGTCGTGTGGAATCAGCCCATCTAATGCTGAACACTAACTTGAAATGACTGGCTGAATGCAGAGTAACACATCAGAGCACTAGACCGGTGGAAAGAACCTAGATTGCAAATCCAGTGAATTCTCTCCATCTTCATTTTGTTAGGTATAAATTTACTTTTGTTATTGGTTGCAATTGCAATATTTTAAAATCATGATTATACATTAACCCCAACCATTTCTAAAACATTGGTATTTGTGTCATTTTTAGTGTAGCTTCATTTTTGTTTTCTTCTTTCTGGTACAACAACTAGTTTCGCCCTCCAACCCCTGCTATGTATATCTGTATCATGTATATCTATATCTACATACCTGTCTCCTATCAACACCTACGATTTACCAGGTAGTTCAGTTCGTTTCAGATCAACTAGAATTTATGAAGTACCCTGTATGCTAATCCCTATACCAGGGGCTTGGGATATAACAGTGAATAAGTTCCTGGGGCTTACATCAGTCAATATAGGGTTACTGTCCATTGAACAAGATTATTTTTGGGTTTCTGTCTATTTGAATATGACATGGGATATGATAATGCATGTATTTATTCCTAACCAGCACACAATAATATTATGAAAACTGTTTTAGTAGGAGGAAGGTGAGAGCCTTCATTTTAGCTGGGAGGACTTGGTTCTGTCTAAGATGTTGCTTTTGT
The DNA here is from genome assembly GCF_037993035.2 of Macaca fascicularis. NCBI lineage: Eukaryota > Metazoa > Chordata > Mammalia > Primates > Cercopithecidae > Macaca > Macaca fascicularis. Next base: position 18,955,726 of record NC_088391.1, on the reverse strand, counting down.
TATGGGTTAGTGCCCATTAGATAACATTCTATTTCTGTGACACATTATTTCTTTTTAACCTTCTTATGTCCACTGAGTTTTAGGTAAAAAAAAAAAAAAAAAGAAAAAAAGAAAAATTATGATTACGTATCTGTAACCTCAAGACTTTTTATGAGGATTATGATTTTACTGTATTTGATAATAAATGCCTTTTGCATGCACTGGTTTTCAGCATACAATTATGAACATTTCCTAGTGGATCAGCTTAAAAAACGGAAAAGCTCCTTGAATTCATGATATGACCTTTGGCCATATTTCTTTGGCTTGGCCATCCTTAGTATTTTTTTATTGTCATTGTTCCTCAAAGTCAAAAAGAAGATGCAAGGCTATGCAGGCCCTTAAGTGACATTTACTGGTCACCCTCCATTCCCAGTGGCCTCATGCTATTTAAATTAACCCTTTAGCAGTTGATCTTGAATTAGTGAGTGGCATTATATTACCACTCACATGAAGTCTTAAAATAATATTAAATGCAGACAGATTCATTGTCAAGTTAGATAATATCCTTCCAGAAATACAATATTACAACAAAAGATATTTTTATGAAAATTAGTTATTTCATTATCTCTTTAGTATAAACTTTAAGTCAGAAGGAGAACTATGTTACAATGCTTTTCATTACTGAAGCCTGAGTGTTAAAAAAGACAATAGTCTTTCTCAGGCAGAGACCTCAGAAACAAAACCCATGATTGGGGTCTGTAATGAAAATGACTCTTAAATGAATCTGAGAGTTAGAAATAGGACTCAGATCTTAAAAATGTAAAAAACAAAACAAAAAAGCAGACAGCTCAAAGGGCTGCATCGAGACTGGAAAAAAAGCAATTGGCAGCAGCTCTTACCACCTTCTGCACATGGACTGTGTGTCTCTTCTCTGGTTCCTTTGCACCAAACTCAAACGCCCTGAGCATTTACCATAGGTGGTCCTCAAATACATTTTCTTTTTCTGCCAGACATGTTCTCTTCCATTTATGTCAGATGAGCTTATTTTTTTCCCATTTTTTCATCAGCAGCATGACAAAGTTGTCACTCCTGGCAGAAAATAGAATAATTCAGTAAGTTTTATTTCCTTTGCTGATTTGATATTCTCGTCATCCCTATACCCCAGACTTGGTTAGAACCCTCAGTTATATGCAATTTTAGTGCAATTTTCTATTTCCTCATAACATTTAGCACAAAAGTAGTTAATTATTTCTGTACTTAGTTTTGTTAAAGTCCATCTCCCCTAGTGGCCTGTAAATTCTATGATAGCAGGAGGCCTGTTTGTCTTATGTTCCCCTAAATCCACTGCTACATTGTTGGTGTGGAGCAGAGCAATCAAGCATGGTTGATATTGGTGCCATTCTTTCAAAGTGCTTTTACCTAAAAGGAGACGGGGGTTTTATAAAAACCCGAATACCTCTTCCCTTTGCACAATATACCTCCTGCGGATCAAAAGATACCTGCACAATATTACAGAGGGTTGAATCAAGACCTTGTTCCCTTCTCTTTCAGTGAGGCTTTGAGCCAGACACTCATACCAGCTTCAAATAGGTCTAGTTCCTGCAAGTTGTATGATAGAAATTGTAATTAATCTTGAAAGGTGTATAAATAAATGTGGTTTTTATGGACCCACTTAGAGACAGCTCCCTTTCCCTCATGCTTTTTTTTATAGGCCTTACCTGTGAGCGAGTCACTCCTTTCCTAAAAACAGAAACCAAACCCCCAAACCCCTGCTGATTAAACCATGCTTGCACTGAGTGTAATCCAGTCTACAGGAAATCAGTATAGACTGGCTTTTTCTCAAAATACATACTAAATTGATATTTGTTGAGTATTTACTTCTTGAGCGCAGTGGCATTCCTACTTCCCTTAGCCCCTTTCTTCCCTTTATCTATGCTTCTATTTCATAATCTTTATCATCTGTGCTTTCTTTACCTCCTTAAAGTATGACCTATTTGTATTTTAACCATGCTGGCATTGGGCATTGCTTTTCATTATCTTTTATTTGTACTCTGCCATCTTTTCCTATTGCTCCGTAATACAAATCTTCATTTTTTTTTTCTTTTTAATGTTAAGATAAAGTTAACTTTCCTTTGAAGCTCACCAGTTTATTTATGGAATCTTTCTTTACCTCTTAACATCTATGCCATTAACCTCTTTTCTGTCTTTCTTGTCTTATTTATTCTAATACCAGCCTTGATTCTGGAACTTTTACTCACTTTTAAATCTTTTGTAAAATAAATGGGTAGTGTATTGAGATACCTAGTTAGAGAGCGAGATGTGGTGGTAGTAGGCAGTGATAAAATAGGAAATTCTGTGCCTAAGATTTCTCAGGCTGTTACATCTCATTGCAAAGTTCTCTGGAACTGCCAGTGAAGAGTCCATTTGGATCCTTCTTCTTATGACCTGGGTCTTCATATCTGTTAGGCTTAAGCCTGCACTAACTTTTTAGTAGTCGTGTCATATTGTTGGTGTTTACTGAGTTTTCAGAAACCTAACCCTCCATAATAGGAATAACAGTAATAGTTGACAGAGACTGCACACTTTCTGCATAACCGGCACGTTACATGTACCAGTTGTAAGCATGATATTATATAAAGGATGAAATAAAGGCCCAAAGTGGTTATGTAAATTGTCTAAGATCATACAATTAGTAAGAGTTGAGGCAAGTGGTTTTTGTTTGTTTGTTTGTTTTCCTACAAAGACTTTTGAGTTGTATTTCCCTCATCTTACATTTGAATATTGCTGATTTCAGGTACCTACTCATATGGTATTCCAACTTTGTTAGTTTCTACCCATTCTTTAAGGTTGATTTACCAGCTATGAATCCATCTAATCATGCCATCATTCTGCTAACATTTCTACATTGTCCATACAAATTTAATGCAACTGAAATCAAGAGTGAGACACTATATTAGATCGTGTGCAGATGACAAGAAGAACAAAATGCTTTTTTTGTGTGGTTTCTATTTGTGGTTGCCTGTTGGGGAGGAGGGAACAAACACATATACAGGTCATTATGTATAAACCATGATGAATTTTCTCTCCAATATAGATAGACCAAGGGAAATTTGAAATGGGAAGAAATAGATCTTGTTTGGGGAAATAGGAAGGCTATATCTTAATGGCAATGTGCAAGCCGAACCTTAAAAGGGATGTGGAGGGCTGTGCAGGCCATGAGATTGTCACCTGCGTGTGTGGAGTGGGATAGGTGCAGTCTGTGTGTGGAACAGTAAGATACTGGCTATCACCACAGCATGAGTGCTTTGGAGAGTGCAGTACACAATAATATTGGAGAGTTGGGTTTAAAACTTGGACTTGGCATGCTAACAACAGTGTACTGGTTAGGAGCATGGACTCTGGAGCCAGACTTCCCGAGTTTAAATCCTGCTGTGCCCCTTACTAGCTGTGTCATCTTAGATACCTTAGGTAATTTACTTAAACCTGTGCCTCAGGTTATCTATCTGCAAAATGAAGTTAAAATATCAACTACCCCTTAAGGTTTTTGTGAGGATGTATTGGATTAATATTTGTTAAGCTCTTGCACAGTGCCTGGCACATGGTAAGTGCTAAGTGCTTGTTAAGGAGAAGATAGATTTTTGTCTTGGGGAGAGGAAAGTGACGGACAAAAGTTGAAAGGCAAAACAGTCACGGCAGTGGTAGTGCACATAGCGGATTAGTAAGAGGCTGTGTGTGTACTAGGGCTTTGGGGTAAGGCAGGGGTTGTAGTGAAAGCAATGCGGAAGCCAATGGAATGGGCGGGATGTGAAAGAGAATAGTGAGAGGGCCACTTTCATTCGGGATTCCATTAACTTTCACTTCACTAATTGGTTTTCCTTTTTGGCTGGTCACAAGCTCTCTTTTCGCTCCCTTCTGCCTTTTAAAAAAAGTAATCTGCAAAACAAGCCAACAGTCAAGAATCGTTCAGCTGCTGTGCAATAGGCACGGTAAGACATGTTGAAAATTTGGATAGATAATGACTCTTTATCATGACTACATTTTACTTCTGTAATCTGAGGAAAGCATATAATTAATTGCTTTCTTTGTAGGTGTGGTTAATGCACACACACAACAACAACAACAACAACAACAACAAAAAACCCAGCCCACTGGACATCTTATCAGCAGCCCTATTGCTACATAAAATTTTGTAACTGCTACTGACCAATCGATGTAAACCTGCTAATTAAGCCAGAAGTTCTCCAAATATGTTAGAGGAAATCTAATTCTAATCGTAAACCGCTAATCTCCCTTTCAGCACATGAAATGTACATATAGCCGGGCGCGGTGGCTCAAGCCTGTAATCCCAGCACTTTGGGAGGCCGAGACGGGCGGATCACGAGGTCAGGAGATCGAGACCATCCTGGCTAACATGGTGAAAACCCGTCTCTACTAAAAAAAATACAAAAAACTAGCCGGGCGAGGTGGCGGGCGCCTGTAGTCCCAGCTACTCGGGAGGCTGAGGCAGGAGAATGGCGTAAACCCGGGAGGCGGAGCTTGCAGTGAGCTGAGATCCGGCCACTGCACTCCAGCCTGGGTGACAGAGCGAGACTCCGTCTCAAAAAAAAAAAAAAAAAAAAAAGATATGTACATGTAATGCACATACAGCAAATGATAGGTTAACAGTAGAACTTAGCTATATATAATAATTGCTATTTCAGGACACTCTGAAGTTCTGCTTGCTAAGATTCAATTCAAGATGAAAGATCACATAGGTATTGTAACATGCAACCCTGGATAGTGAGGTCGTTTAAAAATAGGTAGTCTACTTAAAACTTGGAAGAAGTATTGATTGAAGCTGTGAGGAATGGCCTTTGTCTCCATTTCTGATTTGTCGGAATGATCTGTCTTAAAGGTTGCAGGTACCTTATGCTACCTCAGACCTATGAAGGTAAGACAGATGTTAAAAGAAAGGAAAATAATTGTTTTCCAATTAGACATAATTTTATAATTATGTAGAATTTGACATGGACCTGTGTTTTCAGATCCTGCCTGGTCCCAGCATTTCTAGTTGCCTTCTTCCCAGAACTGAGGCTATCCATGAGCCATCAGTAGTCCCTTCCAAGTCCTGTAGTCATTCTCAACCTTGGTTGTACAATGAGATCACCTTGGGTACTAGAAAAATACCAGCATCCAGACCCACACCCAGAGATCCTGATCTAATTAGATGGCGAGGAGATCCAGGCATCGGCGATTCTAATGTGCAGTCAGGGTTGAGAGTCTCTGCTCTAGAGACCCGTTGTACCTCAGGCAGGAGGGATTTCAGGAGGTTGAGGTGAATGCTCTTCAGCTCAGCGATGCTGTGATCACTGCTGTTGTCTGGCCTTGACATGGATCTGCTATTTGATAGCTCATTTCTCTACCAGCGTCAAAGACTCAAATCCCACCTTTGACCACAGTTCTGATAACAGGAGTCCTTTCTTTTCCTGTGGCCAAGTCCACAGCTTGTTAATTTGCCCAGTTCATCACAGTCTGGATCGAAGCCTTGCTTGAGGAATTGCCACTAGAATGTCCTGTGCTAACTGAAAGTTCCATACAGCACTCTTGCTGAATGCCGGCTTTCAGTATTCCTCCTCCTAGGACACACTCTTGTTTGGGTTGGGTGTCCCTGATAGGAAGGCTGGTCAGAGCAATCACCGAGGTCCACGTTCTCAGGGTAGCTTGGTGCTGGTTGACTTGACCTGCTGCATTTCTGGCTGGGCCCCATC